>NC_066317.1:1914886-2528446 GCF_022539315.1 Serinus canaria | reverse complement strand
AATTTCTTCACAGGTCTCCAGGCAGCCCCTCCATGGCCTATGTTAGTAAAGAGACCCTTCTTTTGGTGGCTGTCCTGTGTGTGATCTAGTACAGGGAGGGAGGCTTTAGGTGACATGTTAGAAGGAAGAGGCAGAAGTATTTTTCCTCCCTGTGCTGTACCACCGTTTGGCAGCTGGTGAGTTTGTTGTCCTGACCTCTTCTGAGTCCCTATCTGCTTTCTCACATCCTGTGTGTGAGCCTTTGGCTACTTCATTCCTTGCTTTTCCCCAGTATTGTCACTTTCCCCATTCACTCCATCCAAAACTGTTGCTTTTAGGCCACTAGCAGGGCTGGCTTCTACAGCTTTTTATTTTGGGCTTGACTTCTGTGTGTGCGTGGGGGGTTGCAGCTGAGCCGAGCCTCAGGAATGGAGAAGAAGGGCGTGAGCCAGTGGGCTGGGGGCCAATGTGATGTGCTGGGGCTGTGAAGGGAGGTGAGGGAGCAGCTCTGCACAGCAGCTGCACAGCTGGGATGGCAGCAGGGACCTGGGTGACAGGGTGTGCTCTGCCCTGGGCAGCTCTGGGACGCTGCCCGGCCTCTCCCACGTCCTACAGCTGGACTAAACCTGTGCTTGTCATTGGGCTTGGCTGTGAGTGACATAAATTGTCTCCAGATGAATTGTTTTGTGTGATACAGTATTTCTTGTGGTTGTTTCCTTCTTGAAAGTATCAGGCATGCCTCAAAACCTAAATAATTTGAGCAGAATGAGATACCTGGCTGAAGGCCTATAAGTGTGGAGGAGCATGTGTTGGGGTAGCTGTCCCAGTTCTGTGCAGCAGGCATTATGCAATGCAGGGGTATTTGCTGGAACAATATCTAATTTAGCAAAGGAATCTGACAATTAATACTGGCTGATAAGAAGGAATCTAGACATAGTATGCTGTAAATGCTTTTGGCATTATTTAGATACCTGCTTCCTCCTCTAGGCTCCTGGTTTTCTGTTGACCATCAGACTTGGAGCCTGGGGACCATGGTGTGCTCTGGAATCCACCTGAGCCACAGGAAGGTTCCTCATCTATTCAGAAGTAGGGATCTCTCTTAGTAGAATCTGATGCACAGCTGGGGTTGCAGATCAGTGAGAATCTGAACTCCTTTTCTGAGTCATGGAAGGCCTGCACTAATCTCGGGAATGAGCTTTGCACTGCGGTTGGAATGCAGAGATGGAAGATGTTGGGAAATGCTGAAAGTCTGGGGAAATAAATCCTGTTTATTCCCCTGGGATAAAATGGAATATTGAGAATTTGCTCATCCAAAGCAGACAGAAATAGATTGTAAAATCAGTAAGCATAATCTGAGTGTTACTATAATATAAGTAATTAGATCTCTTACCTAATTCAGAAATGTCACACATTTATAAACATATATTTATAGCTATATGTGTTAGGCATATGGTTCTGGGCATCCCTGTGTAGTGATACCTAGTTCAGCATTAAAAATGACAATGTTTGAGCAAACCAAGACTTATTTTGGCAAACAGGAGTGGGCTAAGTACTTTGAGTTGAAGGCAGTGTAGCTGGCTTCAGGCAAGCAGAAATCCTTATTCCGAGGGTCAGCCTCCTCTCCCTCTCCCTGCTCCTGGCTGCATCCTGGCCCAGGCTGCAGTTCCAGCAGGGTGCTCTCTGGGAAGGAGCCAGTACAGCAGTGTGGGACTGGGAAGTTACCTGCTGTGCTCTGAGCTGCAGAGAAGGGTCCTGGAGCCTTACTGGGAAGCATATCTAACACTCCATTAGGTACATTCCCTGGGCTGTAGCTGACAAAGCATCAGGGCTGCAGAATATCAGCCTTGAGTAGCAAGAGGTGACCTGATACTTTATCTGCTCTGGAGTAAAGGGACTTGGCAGTCAGTGCTCCGAGTTTAATTCTGATCAGTGTTTCCATTAAGAACTGAGATGATGAAATAAAATGTTCTGATTAAATTTGCTGGTGAGAGAGGAGGGCCTGCCAGCATTAAGGGACTGTAGTGATACTGAAAATCATCTTGACAAATCAGAAACATAATCTGAAATAAAGCAAAATTAAAGCCAGCAGTGATAAATAGAAGATACTCTGCTGAATTCCTGAAGCAGGAAGAAATTTAACAGGCTGGGGATGGTGATCAACTCCTTAGACAGTATTCCTTCAGCCAAGTAGCTGGAATTACAGTGCATCATGCACTGGGTGTGAGATCAACAATGTCATGCTGATACAAAAAAGGCAAACATGGCATGAGTTTGTGAGAATGTGGGGCCTGCCAGGTCTGTGAGGAGCCCTTCTTCTCCATGGCTGGAGCACTTTTGCCCAAACTTGGGCATCATTCTCCAAGAGCAGCGTCTGTGTCATTGGAGAGTGTCCAGAGAAGGGTGATCTGATATCTCAGGGAGATAACCCGGGGGGGGGAAGGATCAGAGGAAATGGAGCTGTTTAGTCTAAAGGAGAGAAAAATGGGAAGGGATGTGCTAAGCCTCTGGTATTTTAAAAGCTGTGTGGAGAAGGGGCATCATGTGTGTTCATTGCCATGCTGGGTGGTACAAGAAATGAGGGACTTTCTGGAGCAGGAAAACTCCAGGTCAGATCAGAGGGAGAACCTGCAATGTAGAGATTGTGAAACCCCAGAAAAAGTGGCTTTGAGAAATTGGGTTTCTCCAGTGGCAGTCATTAGGAATGATATGTCAGCAATGACATCATGTAGCTGAGTCTACCTTGGGGACAAGGGTTGAGTTGGATGGTGTCTCTTCCAGCTCAGATTCATCTGTGCCTCATTTGAAGTGCAGATTAATACAGAAGGCCTTCTGAGGCATGGTGTGAATAAAACACTACTAAATGCCAGAAACTATTTCAGCGTTCACTCTGAGTGAAAATGCTGTGTGAAGGTTTAATTTCAGTTTTCTCCTAGAAATTCCTGTTTTCTTCATCCTCATTTTCTCTGAAATTTTTCAAGATTTTTCCCTCTAGGCCTCATAACTCTTGGAGTATGTCATTGTTTATTTCTGCTGACTTCTTTCAGGACCGTTTGTGGGACGGCTGCCAAAGATGTTGAGGTATCTTTTTCCATGTTCTTATGTCTTTCACTTAGCATGACATTGTCCATACATACATATATATGAAGCACACATGGAGAACAAGTAAATAATTCAATGCAAGGACTTATTTTTCTTTATTTTCTTCTGCCTCTCTTTGCTCTCCTCTTTTCTATGGGAAATTAGACCCAGGTACTGAGCTGCTCTGGGGTATTAAGCTACAAGAGGTCTGTCCATATCATTGTCATTATTAATTGACTGCACAGAGGAGCATGTGGAGAGCAGGGCTGGAAGGGAAACTACATGGGAGCAATCAAGATAAAAGTAGCACATGCAGGAAGTAGCAAAGTGTAGGACAGGTTGTGATAACTTTTTCTTGCATCACTTTCTGGCAGCCTCTAAGAATATTGGTTGAGAGGCAAAGTCTGTTGCATGGAACAAACAGCATTGCCTGACATCTATAACTATGTAGTGGAAATTGATTTTTGTTTTTCATTTTCCAATTTATGCAAAGTACAGTAAGCTAAAGAAATATAGTTGGAAATAAATTTAGGAAATCCGTGGTTGTAAATTATCAGTACTCCAAAGAGCTTGTAATAGGCTTTTATCCTGTGGTTTGGTTTGTTAGGTGTTCCAGCTGTAAAAGAGAAATTATATTCCATGGAAAAGTGAAGCTTAAAGTAATGAAGGACTTTAGCCCTTTTAGCATTGTGCCTGATAGATGCTTTGTAATTGATGTAGTGCTGCCTGTGGCAAGAAGCTGGGTGAGTGGTGGCCATGGACTCCTGTGCAGTTCTCCCTTTTCACTGTTACTCCTTCTTCATGAGACCCTTAAGTGAATCAAGTGGGAACCTGAGATGGCTGTCTGAAAATAGAACTGGAAATTAAAAGATGGGATCAGCTTTCCTGTCAAAGGATTTGGACCAAATGAAATGGGACAAATTAAATTAATGTTTTCAATAAGACACTTTACATTTCATAGAAAGATTTTCCAGATTAGTGAGCTGAAGGTCAGAAGAAGGGAAAAATCTGTCCACATTCTTTCTGTCTATGTGACACTTATGTGAGTGATAATACCACACCCAGGGCTTGGTCTTCCCAATTGTGTGTATCTTAGTTCAGGGTTTGAATTTTTATTGCACACTTTGGGTTTAAAGTCTTTGAGATTTCCTGTTCTCCCCTTATTTTTTGCTTGGCTTTGCATTGATTCATAGTCAGATTTTCTGTGCTGAGTTGAGTTTGCTCCATTCTAGAATGTCTGTTCCAGAATGAAGGAGGTAATTCAGCAGCCATTTCTCAATTACTATAAATAGCACAAGGCAAAGAAGATTGGACCTGTGTGAGTGATCTTGTGTAGGATGTGTTAGCTTTCTCTGTATCAGTAAGTGTTTTATCTAAGCTGCCCAATTTATTGGTTTTCTCACTTAAAAGCCAGAAGACCTGGCTGCTGACCTCAGCTTCTCTCTAAGTTAGGAGGCTGGAATGCAATAGCAAGAGTTGAGAGAAAACCCAAGACAGTCCTAGTGGGTAACAAATGCAAAGGAATAATACAAAAGGTGTTTTAAGCATTGACTAAAATAGCTCTGTGGCCTGTGATGAAATTGCAGAATTTTAAATGGGGTACTTTATTGTACATGCTGGTTTATAATAAGAAAGCAGTTCAATATGTTTCACCATCTAGTTCAACTGCAGTTGTACTACGTTAATTGGTGGTGTCAGCTATCACCTGCTTATTAATTCAGGCTGTTATCAACACATTAGCAAGCTCGAGGTTAGAGGGACAGAATGTTGCTGGAGTTGGAAAACAAATCTGGGATAATTAGGCACATTTTCATCTGCTTCAAACACGAAATTATCTTCTCAAATGCATCTCTGCAGATATTAGATAACAGGCATTGAAGTAGACATTATTAATACCATAAGTATGTTATGGCCCCTGAGCCTTTGTTTTCAGCCTTGGGGCAGAAATCTCACATGTGGAAACCAAACCTAGTCCTTGTTTTTCTTACACTTAAACAAGTGGTTACTGAGGATGTTTGTGCCATGGCAGCTTTCTCACTGTCATGGCACTCTGGTTGGAAGTGCAGGATTCAAACTAAATTACTTTGGCTTTTCATTCAATTTTTTTCCTTTTGTAATTTTATTGAAATAATAATTCAGCTTTTTGGGATACATTTTAATTCCAGTGCATCCTCTTATCAGATTATTAGCTGTTTTCTAGCCAAATCTCTTGTGTCCATTTTCTGATTCAGTCTACTTTTATCTCCATTTATGAGTTTTAAAGCATGCCTTCCCTGGAAGAGAATTTTCTCCCATTATGAGATAGCATGAGGTAGTTTTTTTTTAGCATTTATAGAACACAAGTGGGTACCAAGGTACTGCTTTAGAGGCGATCTCTGTGATAATAAGCTCTCATGAGAAATGAGTTCCCTTCTGTTTTGAAGAGGCAGAAAATTACAAATTTGAAGAAACACTATAATTTGAGGAAAATGGGAAGCTGAAGGGAAAGGAGAAAATTAGTCTCAGGATAGGGGGAAGCACTGTAGTATCTTTAGACTAAATATACTCTAATAGACCCACTGTTGCCTCACAAATTGTACCTCTCTGAATGTAATAAACTTTGTCAAAACAACATTTACCATCATATTTTGAATACCCTGTTTTAGTTGCCATGGATCAGAGTTGATAAAGTCCCAGAAAACTGGGTTTGAGGGGGCCTCTGGAGGTTGCTGAATTAGGTCTTGTGCCAACTTACATACACATCAGGGACACACTGACTTTATAAACTCTTCTCTATTGTTTGTTTCCTCCTGGAAATAAAAAAATCTTGCCAAGTATTCAAGAAATTGGAATCTTGACTGTTAGGGAGTTCCCTAACTTTACCATGTTGTCAGTTTCAGTAAAGAAAACTGTTTAGTGAACTTTTTTATATTTATTTTTTTTTCTTTTAAAGGGCCAGTTGATGTAGTTAGAGACTTTGTTCATGACCACAGCATAATGGCATCTCCTTCCTTGATTTTAACATGGTCCCATTTTCAAGAGCCTTCAGAGGAAGCTATTTCAGCCTGTTGTTTCATTTTTCTAAAAAGCAGATTTTTCTGCTATTGTACATACTTGCCTACCATCATTCCACATTAGTTCTGATTTGTGGTCTGTTTAATTCTTAATTTCTGAATTATTTTATGGTTCTGACATGTCAAAATAAAATTCTTGGTGGAGGGGAGGAAGGAACAACTTATTTCTGTGTTGTTTCTCCCCCTGTAGAAGTACTCTAGGCAAAAAATGAAGTATTTGCTGCTTGGTTTATGGCCCTCTCCATTCTTACCAGCTTCTGTTTTCATGTTTCCTGCTAAATGTGACCTGGAAGTGCACTGGGGTTTAATAGCCTGAATTTCAGCTGTTACCTCCTACAATGCCCTGTCTTTCCCAGTAAACTGATTTAATGGGATCTTTTATACATGTGTATATAGAGATGTAGCTTTCCCTATTCAAAAAGTGCTTTTGAATCTGAAAAACCATAACATCAAGATGATTCTTACTGTTCAGCGTGCATCCTCCATATACCTGAGTCATGCCTGCTCACTTTGGTAACAAAAACATTTATTTTGTTACCATTAACCTTGGTGAGTCATGGTAATGCTAAATGAAATTTGTGGGCTGCTTTGCTTTTCTTTATGAACAAGATGCAGCCTGGGATATTGCAAAAGGAAAAAAACCCAGAGTGGAGCATTTCTGTATTAAATGATTTCATGTCATAGTTGGGTTTTGGGGGTACTTGGAGGACATTTCTGCTCCTCAATAAATTATTGATATCCACAATAAATGTATTTGGGAGCAGAAGCAGGAGGAACAACTCAAGCAGTGAGTCAGACAACCAAGATTTTACTTCCTGCCCTTGCAATCGTTCACCCATGTTTGTGTGTTTGGAAACCCTTCCTGTGGGATGAGGGTGCCCATCACCCATGGGTAAAGTGGGGAGCAATCCCTTTGCTCCCCAGTTAGCTCGGAGAAAGCTGTTGGCTGGTTTGTGTTTCTCAGGTAATGGAGGTGTGTGTTTTAGAGAATGGGACTATTTATTAGCTTGACCTGGTTGCCAGTTCGTTCTGCAGCTTCCCATCCTTCAGAGGGAAAACCACAGGAAATTATTGTATCTGCAGTAATACTGGTGCTCTGTGCAACCCTCCCCTCCTGTCCTTCAGGATGCCTCCCTGACCTTTTTGCACACTATCCCCAGAAAACACTCAAGCCTTTCAGGTCATTCCAGAATTAGTTTGAAACATTTGCAGCCTCCCAAACCGCTTCCAGGCTTTCCTGGACCCCAGCCCACCAGGATGTCCTTTCAGAGTCTTCTCTCTGCTTCCAAGGCCAATCAGTTTGGCTGCCAGACTTAAATCCATTCTCTTCATTTTCCCCATTATCCTGTCTCTGGCACCAAGCAGAGGAAGAGCCAACCAAGTCTTCTCCACAAGAATGAATTGTCTCAGCCTGCCCTTTAGTTCTCTAGTTCTTCAGATATTTTTTGGATGAAGAGCAGATTGATGTGTCTTTCAGATACAATCAGAAGTTATGTTCCTGTTAATCAGTTACTGGCATGTGTAAAGATTTGTATGCATAAAGAAATAATATTTATACTTTCCTTATCAGTATTTTAAAGCTGGATTAATTATAGCTGATCACATAGTTGAAAATGCACTTCAGGGGGTATAAAAGGTAATACTCCTTGCACAGTTCTGAAATTATTTTGAAACAGTTAAAAAGACTGTTGTCAAAGGAGATTTTCTAATAGATGTTCAATTTTGTACCATGTAGCTTTCCATCAGCATTGTCTTTTAAAACTGGAAAAGTTGATACTATCAGGGAGGAGAAGGAACTTTACCAAGGTTGTGCTACTCCCAGGCAGGAGTGTTTGGAAAAGAAAACAAACCTAAGGCACTTGGAAGGAGTTCAGGGATTTCTAATTAGATATGACATGATATGATAAGTGATGTGATGTGATATATGGGCAAGATTATTCACCTTTTACGTTCACCCTTCAAACCAAGCCATGCTTCCCTGATTTACTCCAAGCCCTGGAATTCAGCTCTCTGCTACTGCCAGCCTGCCTGAGCAGTGCAGGGAGATGTGTTGCACCGGGGTTTGCAGGGAGTTGTGTGGCAGTGGGGTTTGCAGGCTGCTCTGGGAGCAAGGTGTTTCCAGCAAAGCAGATCTCCCTTGAGCACCTACAGCGTCCTTGCCTCTGCCATGGTCTGGCTGCTCCCGGCTCCTGCAGGAGGAGCTGTGCTTTGGGTACAAATTCACCACATGCTGCTGGAGAGCTGGGGTTTGCCAGCTGAGCTCTGTGGATCCACTTCTCCTGTGTTAGAATCCCAGCTGGACCCAATGGATGGTGCTCTCTGGGTGGTTGTCCTTATGGCTCCTGAGCTGACTGCCTTGCTGCTGGACAGTTCAGAAGGGAGGGAGCAAACTGGCATTCGTTGCTTTGTGTCCACAGAAAATTCAAGAAAAGAGTGCTTTAAGAAATCCTAGTAAATTACCATGGATCTCCTTCTTCAAGAAATCATTAAAAAATACTGTTTAAGTATGTGAAAATAACTTGTTCCTAAGATACTTTCAACAGAGATTTCCACGCTTTCCCCAGGCAGTCTCAGCTGTAATTTATGTTAGATAACTTTTAAACTGTCTAACTTCCATCTTTCCTCCTGTAGTTTAAGCCTCTGATCTCTTGGCAATTTTCAGGTGAAGAACTTACTTTTCTACAAAAGGTGATAAATCTGTACATCTGAGTCTATTATCACATCTCTGCTCTTCCCTTTTCCAGCCTGAGTAAATTCAGTTCTTTCCATCTTTCCACACAGACCTTGGTTTATATACCTTTGATGGCTCTTAATATGCTCCTCTGGACTTTTTATATCTGGGCCTATTTTTTAGTGAGGAATGTCATCAGGAACAGGACACAGTGTTCCTGTAAAAGTTCGACCAGTCCAGCCTTGTTATCTTGTTCTCAATCCCAAAGTTACTGAAATATTTTCACAGTTGAGTAATTGGAAGGCAGCACATCAACTCCTTTACTGGCATCAATTTACCTCGGCAGAAAATCTGGGCAAAGCGTCTGTTTATGGGAGAGTGTGTGAGGCTTTTCCGCTGCTGATGGGTAGGGAATGTCACAAGAACAACAGATCTTGTACTATTTTTGCCAGTTCAGCTGTGATCTGCCAGTTAAACCAGGCTGATCATCCTTATGGGCTGGTTCCTTTGAGAACCCCCACATGCTGTGCAGCACAGGGCGAGGTGCACTCAAACCTCGCCATCCCATGACAGGATAATGGCCAGGTGGCAGCTCTGCCCCCTTTCTCAATGCTTGGATATGAAGCAAGTGCATTTTCTTTTCCTCCAACAGACCTGGGAAACCTGTGTGTTACTGCCTTACTTAAAGCAGGGTGTCGTGTTTTCCCTAACCCCTCGTGTAGGTCCCAATAAAACAAAGCTTTTTTTCCACAGCGCCAAGTCGCTGACAACTCACCCTCAGTCTGGGCTAGCAGCAAGCCCCAGATCTTCTTTTCTGCAAGAAACTTCAGTTACTGCCATTGATTATTTGACCCCAAAAGCACTGCTTTGTGGTTATTGTAAGTGAATTGCCTCCTGTTCAGCTCAGGTTATTCCTCTAATCCAATTTCCTTTTGAATTTCAGCTCTCCAACAGGCAGTGCAGCAGTTTGATGAGTGCAAATTTGCAGTCTGAACAGGTCGTGGAATTTATTCTGTATAAATTTCACCTTAAACATATATTCATAACCCCTTTGAAAATAATCACTCAAAATGTAATTAACCAAATTGCTTTTTCTAATTCCTCCCAGATGTACTTTAGGAATGAAAAAGCCTGCAGCTTAAATATATTTATTCCAATTTTTTCATTTTACAGCTTGAATTTGCCAAATCAATTTTCAGGGTTAGTTAAATCATATGGGCATGTCATAAAATGGTTTGGGTTGAAAGGGACATTAAAGCTCATTTGGTCCCCCTGCCATGTGCAGGGACACCTTCCATTATCCCAGGTTGCTCCAAGCCCTGTCCAACCAGGCCTTGGACACTTCCAGGCATGGGGCAGCCACAGCTGCTCTGGGCAACCTGTGCCAGGCTCACCCCTTCACCTCCTCACAGTAAAATGTTTTTTTTTCATGATGGCATTTTCAACCTTGAGCTTTTGGAGTCTTGGATGTTGATGTGTTTTGAGTTTGTTTTGTTTTTGAAGTGTTTCTGCTCTCCCTTCTCTGTATTCTGGTTCATCAAACAAAATAATGATCTCAAGTTTTGGCGTTCCAGTGTCCAATGACCCATGCCAGTGTCCATGCATCCTGCTCTGCTGGAGTGTCTCTGGATGTCACCTGCAGGTATTACAGAAAGATAAGAATAGGCTGATTGTTCCATCTTCATTTGGTTGGGTATTTCTCTGAAGAAACGAGGCAGGCACTTTCCCACAGGAGCAGACAGAGCCTCCTCTGTAGCTGTGGTGTTGTGCTGAGGCCTACAGGACAGGGCTGGAACAAGCTGGAATCCAGGCTGTCCTCATCTGAATCCTGATTGTGGCAGTGTGCAAGGAAGGATTTGTCTTTCACAGGGTGTGAAGCAGATGAAGTTGCTGGATTGTGTTTCATCACAAAAAATGGTCTGTGTTGCAAATCAAGGTGCTGGTAAGGCATCTGCAGGGCCAGAAAACTAATAGGCAGCTACAGCTCCAGTATTCAAAAATACAAATACATTTGTGCTCCTTCAAATTCCTGCTTCTCTGCTGAGCCAAGACCAATTTCATGATGTAATGGACAGTGACATATAAAGACATTTTCTTAAAAGACCATGTGAAGCTTTTGGGTCTTTGGGGGTAGGTGTATGGTGTTTAACAGCAAGGACATTTCCTACAAAATTACTGCTGGGCCTTCATTAGGTTTTAAAGGTTGGAGACGACCAATTAGGCACGCTCCAGCTGTTTGCTCTGCTATAGCTAATGCAGGTTCTTATTAGAATTATGACCTTTATTTGCTTTTGAGTCACGTGCAGCAAAATGGAATCGTCACTTGTTATCAGTGAATTGGATTTTGGTTTTGAGAATAAACCATGCATGCTCTTATTTGTGCATGAGGGTTTCTTCCTTGCCAAAAATCCATAGATTATGATGAAGAAGGGAGGAAAAATAATTGCTTGCCAGAGTAAAGCATAAAAGATATGTCTATATCTATCTATATCATATATATGTGTATATATATATGTGTGTATAAATTGCCAGTTTCTTTTTATAAAATGGCATTACTGGGGAGGCAAAGTCTGCTGCTCAACTCTTCTTGTTATGGAAAGTAAATGTGCTGTCTCACTTGAACTCAGTCTTCTGGCAACCACTGTCCATGGCCAGGGTATTTGGCTTTGCAAACACACAGCAAGAGTGTACAAAGAAAACCCCCACCCTTGTCTAGCCTAATTCCCTTGGCTTGCACAAGGGAAATTTTGAATTTAGCAAATGGAACAAGTGTGCTCCCAGCCTGATCTGTTTGGGAGCAGTTGATAAATGGTGTCAAAACAGTCCTGTGTACTTGGAATTAAATCTGCACATTTCTGAAGAAACACTTGCAAATATTGCTGTTCTGCAGAAGTGTCTGAAACAGTTGGTGCTGGTGCAACACTGGCCAGGCAGGAGTGGAATTAAAATATTTCTTCTCTGCCGTCTGCTCGAGGCTTATCAGCTGCTGATGCCGTAGAGAAACTTGGTCTGTAGTACCCTGATCCAAACTGAAAGTATTGTCCTGCATTAACATTTTTAAAAGAAATCTTTCAGCAACTTGGGCTTTCACAGCAATGCTTGAATTGCAGTCAGTTTGTCTCCCCACAAAACTCAGTGTAAATCAAGACTTATTTCATTGTTCTTACTGTTCAGAAATTGCAATTTGAAGTTTTTTTAATTATTATTTTTTATTTTATTCTTTTTGCCAAAGACAGCCAGTGAGTGTCCTTCATCTCCCAGCCTGTGCTGAGTGAATGTATGTAGCCTGTGTGGGAAGGTGTGCTCCCTGTTTTCCTCTGCCTTTCTATCCTGTTAAGCCGGTGATGCTCCATATGAGCATCAGGGACTGGGAATGTAACATGCTCAGTGGCCCTGCCATACCAGGGGCATTGGAACCAGCTGATCTTTAAGGTTCCTTCCAACCTAAACCATTCTGTCATTCCATTATTCCAATTCTATGATTTTCCATTAATTTTTACATTGATGCATCTTCAGTTTGTTTTCTAGATGCACCTAAATTTAGTGAAGCCTGTATTCCCAGGATTTTATTGAATACACACAGTTTTGCCATGGTTAAACCAGAAATAATTCATTAAATACAAAATGTCATTCCCTTGAAGCTATAATTTGATATACCTCCTAGAAATAAGAGTGTGGATTTTCTTAAATAACTTGCTTAGTTAAATAAATCCAGGTAAACCCAGACAGTCCACTTAGGTAAGGAGTAGGTGCTCGAAGATAGAAGTACACGCAGAACAGAAATGCACCCAGCAACACACAAAATTCTAAATGCAGCTGAACTGTGTGTTCCTTCCGTTTTTCTGCCCCCCTGTTGGGATTGTGTCTGTGTGTACAACTGGAGATTGGCATGCCAGGAACATGGCAGGGAGAGAACAGATTGCTTCCCTTCACTGACAGGGAAGATTTAACCTATTTATGGCACTCGGGTGTTGGTACAAAAAAGCCAAGCCTGCCCAGGCTGCATTTGCTGATAGCACTTGTTCTGAATTCACACCTCATCAATCCATTATCTAAGGAAATGAGGGAAGAAAGGAACCATGGCGTTATTGGGGTGGGTGGATGATAATGCCAGTCAAGCAAGAGGCCAACCGGCGCCTCAGCCAACGGCAAAACTTTTTCTGGGAAGGAAAATGTGATTCTCTAACCTGTGATTGTCACCACGAACACGGAGGGAGTCCCTGAGCCACGCACACTGCCATATCTTGGGTCTTAAATCCTTTCTTGCTGCTTCAGCTGCTAGCTTGCTTTAGGATGGAAATGTGCAGGCACAGCGTTTCATTTCTGTCACTTCTCTGCAAGAGAAGAAACTACCTGCAGGTGGGGAAAGGCCATCAAATGCCTTTAGAAAAGCAGCTGAAGCCATGGTCATAATTGGGAAGAATTTTGTCGTAGGAGTTATTAAGGAGAGAGAAATACAATTTTTTAAGCACATTCCTGAGGGAGTGAGTGGGAGAAATAATTCTGTTTGCTGAGAGCATGAAATAATGTGTGTGCATTTTGGGGGTTTATTAGAAGGCAGCGTGTGCTTTGTGTGACTCCATTTGTTTAGCTACTTAATTCAAATTTATCTCTTCCATCTACAGGCTGATCAAGAGCTGCATAGTAGTCAGGCACTTGAAAATTTTAACCTTTGTCAGATTGTTGTTTTGTTGCATTTTCTTGTCTCAGTAACACACCTTGAAATTGCAGATTCAAGAAGAGAATGAGAATTTTCTTCTCTTTTTTTCATCCCTAGGGAAGGCAGGAATAAAGGAAAAAATGTTTTCAGCTAGAAAAGCAAAAGAAAAACAAATGGATGGGCATCATACGCAGCTCTTTATTTTGTTGGCTCCATTATTGTGTTTGGTACCAGCAGAGTATCTGCAGCTGTAATGAGCCATGTTATTAGCTGTAATATAGGTGATAGTAGGGCTTGGATGGTCTTGGAGCTGCCTGCTCCAGTGGAAGGTTCCCTGCCCACTGCAGAGGGCTTGGGACTGGATAAGCTTTAAGGCCCCTCCAAGCCAAATCATTCTGTGATTCCATGGCCCCAGTAAGGAACCCCAGTGACCCAGAGAGGCTGTTATTCCAGCACATCAAATCCTAAAATGTGGCTGATGCAAAGGATATTTATAGGCTCAGGAGGAATACTGATGAGAGATTTTTCCGGAGCAAATGAAATAAAAATGAGGTTTGTTCCCGAGCAAGTGCTCTAAATCATGGTGAGGCTAACGTCTTAATTTGGAGTCCAACTGGGAAAGAGCTGGAGCAGCAATTTCAGATCCTGTACAGGGAGTACAGGTAATCTCAGCAGAGGAGGAGGTGTTTCTTTGTCAAACCAAGCCTTCCAGCTTAGGTCCTAGAACTGCAGTTGGCTGTGTTTTCTAGCAAGCGGTTTCATCCTTCATCCCATAGCAATGAGAATGAAGACAGATGGGAAGAAGGGAGGGGGAAGGGAAAAAAACCCAAACAAAAGCTCTTTTCCTGGACTGGAACAGATTGGAGGATTCTAGAAAATGTAGTCAATGCAGAGCTATTTACCAGTGTTGGACTGGTAAATAGCTTAAATGCCTTACATTAGATATTTGTTTTTCCACAATACTAGGAAGTCTTGTGCACTTTGTGAAGCACCAGATGTTGGCCTGGGATTGCCTTGGAACGGTGTGAGTATCACTGGCACCTACAGATAACTCCAGAGATGCAGTAAGATCCATAGACCTACCTAGGCATTATTTTGCTGGTGAAAATCAGGATTTATGTTACTCCACACCAGAAGTGGAGCTGTTCTTCACTTTTTCCTTTTCTTACATTTTGTTTGGGGGTGGCTAACTAAAAGTATATAAAGAATGAATTAAAAGCTGTTTGCACTTTATGCCTTTAATATATCAGAATGCCAATGTCTCCAGCAACCTTGCTATTAGCATTAAGTGGAAATTTATTGTCCTTGGAGTTGACTTGTAGCATTGGCAACAAACAGAATTACTGTTGTGGGGTTTATGTTGGGTTTTATATGACAGCCTGGGATGATGCATTTCTCAAAGCACTTGAGATGCAATTTCAGAGAGGCAAATGAGACTCAGTCAATGGGTCAGAGCAACACAGTTCAAAGGCCCATAGTTCATAAAATATTTATGTGCTGTTATAAAAGTAAAGAGGAAAGGGAGCTTATGTAACATACCAAAAAAAAAAATGAAGAGCCAGCAGAAAACTTCCTCTCCCATCCCACAACTGAACTGAACTTGCATATTTCCAGAGAAAGTGTGTCCAGCCGTGGCTTTTCCTCAGCTATCCCAGCATGTCTGCCATTTCAAATCCAATTATTCAGTTCTTTCCTATTCTATTGTTCTTAGATGGATGCATCATGTCCAAGCTATGCTCACTGTGACCAACTGCAGAAAAGTAGTTTGCCACAAGATTTTTTGTTGGTTTTTTTTGGTATAATAATGTAATTGCAAGGGAAAAGGGGGAGGAGGAGAGCGACATCAGAAAATATACTGGAGTGTTTAAATTCGAGTGACATTTCAAAGAAAATCACCCCAAATCACCACAACTCCCCAGAGCAGAAAAAAATATCTGAACTTCCAGGCAGTAAAAACCTGAGAGGAAACTTTGTTGCCTGTTAGCTGACTCATGGTGTCCTTTACGCTGTTGTTGGCTATGGTAATTCCGATTTTTGGATTTATCTGGATTTTTAGATTAGTGTCTATTTGGTTTTACAATACTGATTTTATATTGGCTCTATGTCTAAAATACTGTTCCTGAAAGTTCTAAAGGAAAATGTAAAAAAATAATGAAAGGCTTAATTTAAACTTTTGGGTAGTGTTACTCATTAGAGGAAGGCCTCTTGGAATCACTAAGTTCCACTCTGATTCTGATGTGGTTTTTATGGATTTTTCATCTTTCCCTTCTTTCTTTTACGTTGTTTCTCTGTAGTCTCCTTACCAGGAGATGTGGCTGCAGTTTCCCCAGTGACCATCAGCCCTGCTTCCATCTTCAGGAAGTAGATGATATGAGAAGTTATATAAGAGAGATTATATGGGAGAAACTTCCAGGTCAGAGCCAGAATCCATATTTAGTCCAGACTTTTGGCTCCCAAGGAGTACAGGCAGAGGCTTTACAGACCTTTTGCTGCTCTCCCATTCTGCTGCTGCTGACTCTTTAGTCACCTCCCCTGCATTCTGATTTTGAACACACAGACTTAAGCCTGGGGTTGAGAAGCAGATGCTTGACTTGAACATAAATAATAGCAAAGAAGTTGGTCCTGCAGTTTGTCGAGCACTGCTCGTGAAAAGCAGGGCATGAAATGGACTGTTGAGGAGTTTTATAGTCATGCAGCCAGATTACCAGAATTCCAAATACAGTAAGTGCTGGATATTGAACAAGCCAACGGGGAGAGTTCATGAAGAGCCAAGGCAGTGTGGTTAAGCTGCAGGGGCATATTTGTAGAAGAAGTTGAAAATGTGTTTTGTAGTGTGCACCCACTCCTGTGAGAAACCTGGTGAGGTGATCCTGCAGGAGCCCAGTGCTCTAACAATATATTCAAAGTTGGCAGTGACTTACTGCTCTGACTTAGTGCAGCTGTACACAGGGATGCTGATTTATCTGTTTGGTGGGACAAGTTACTAATGCTGTACTAATTGCTGTGTCTAATGGGACAGTAGAGATAAGAATGTGAGCTGACAGGCTCCCTGCAGTTCACAGCTTCCTCTGGCTCCTGTCTCCTGTGTGACCCATTGGAGCTACAGCCCACAGATTTGTTTAGGGAATGGCAAAGTCTCCTGCAGACAAAGCCGAGCAGATGTTGTGGTTCCAGCAGTGTTCCTGACATGTTCCCTTCCCCTGAGCACAGCCACTGCTCTGTGGTGGTGTCACCACTCGTCACCTCTGTGCTGTGGTACAGTCTTAGCTGCTACAGACGCTGTACACAGTGTCAGGGAGTTGCTGTGGGGCTGATCTGCTCCTCCTTTAGCCTTGCTGGCTCCTGAAGGGAAAAGAAAGATTTAGCTTTTTCACTCAGGACAAATGCAAAACATGCCTGATTCTTATCTCTTCTCCTTCCCTCTTTTCCCTTTACAATCCCCACAATATGCAAATTTTATTCCCACTTAGAGAAGAATGTTGAAAATAACAAGAACAGATTCTAACTGATGATGCTTTGTTCAGCATTGCACCATTTTGTAAATTTTGATGTTATTGCTAGGACTATTAACCACTAAAATACATAATTTCACAACCTGGACAGGATGTAAGTGATTTGGAAGCCACAAGTTGAGTAACTTTCCACAGAGTTAACTGTGCTTCAGAAGAACAGATCGGTTGTGATCGTGCTGTTATATTTTTCCAAATACATTTCCCACTGGAAACCCTGGGGTTGGAGACCAAATATGCAGGACCTGCTTTTCTGTGATCACACACTGATAAATGCTAAACGTGTTTCCCTTTCTCCAGAACAACTATTATTTCTCAAAGAATCACTACTTATAGCTTTTATTTTCAATTTTTAATGAGTGATCCTCATTTTCTGGGAGGTGTTTGCCCTTAAATCCCTTCTCATGGGGTGTTTGATGCTAACATCTCTCTACTTAAATAAATGTTTTCAGACAGGGAGACAAAGCCCCACAGAAGGCAGCATACAATGCTGATGGTATCTCTACACAGGTTCCATTAGTGTATTAGGAGTTGCTGGATATGATGAATGCACACTTTCAAAACTTTGTGTGTGTCCCATTTACACCTCACTTACTCTTATCCAGCTCACTCTGTTACATGAGTCATTTTTGAGGTATTTTGTCTGGGATCAAAATCACCTACTAGCATCTGAAATAAGGCACAGCTTCATTAATACATTAACATTTTATAGCAAGTGCTTTATGTAAGCTTTGTCTGCTTTTATACATAATTGCTAGACATGTAAGAGACTCTGCTTCTAGATTTTTGTGGGACCAACAGCAGTAAGGCACCAATTTTATGCTCCATTTTACTCCCAGGGATATTGCACCACAGCCCCAGTTGCTGCTAGGCCTTTGGACAGTGCCTCAATGCAGCAGCAAAGCAGAATGTGAGCGAGGAGCAGTGTGAATGAGAGGTAGGAGGGATTAGCGAGTGCAGCGCTGACATCCAAGAGAGCACTGCTTGTTTTGCTAAGCCGGATTTAGAGGGAAGTAAAGAAGCATTTTTCCAAATCTCTTCATTATTCATTGCACAGTGGCCTAGAAACAGATGTGCTGTTAACCTCTGTCCCCTGTTAACTCCAGTTTGTTCCCTTCTCTGGTGAGGGAGGGTGAGAAATGCGGCAGGGTGGTGTGAGGGGGCTTCACACCATCTGTGCCATGGCATCTTGCAGCCCTCAGGTGTGACAGGGAGAGTTCTCCAATTCCATCCCATTCCTGCTCCACAGAAGAGCCTTACATTTCTCCTAGCCCTTGCCTATTTGGGCAGGGAGTGAAGGTAGCAACTCAAATCCATTGGTACAGGAGCAGAGAAATCCCTGTGAGGTACCACAGAGCTTCATCAGGTACCATTAGTGACAGGACAAGAGGGAGGGGCCTCAGGTTGTGCCAGTGGAAGATTTAGGTTGGATAGTGGGGAAAATATCTTCACCCAAAGGACTGTCACATTCTGGAACCACCTGAAGCTCAAGTCAGCATCCCTGAGAGATTTGAAAGACACGTAGGTGTGGCACTTAGGGACGTGGTTTAGCCATTGAATTGTCATTGTCAGGTCACTGGTTGGACTCCATCCTGGAGGTCCTTTCCAGCCATGGGTCACAGTGAGCTGGTCACGTACCTGCTGAAGTTGCTTTGTTCTTTTGAGTTCCAACATGTGGTGCTCTGAATGCAGACATTTTACTTCCCCTTTTAGTGCTGTACCACAGAGTGTGTGCTGTCTCTGATGTGGTAGTTAAAAATTGTCACAGAACTGACTGACAGCCCTGCAACACTGCTCCCCACTCTTCTCCCTGTGCTATAACAGCACACCTACATCCACTCAGACACTGGCAGTGAAAGCAGCTCCTTTCCATGTGGGATCCCTCCTGTGAGTAAACAAAGATGTTCCATTTCCCGGTGGTGTCAGTCAGGAACCTGTCCTGTGGGACCCAGGTTAATGCAGTACCTCATGATCTTCATCCATTATTTCTTTGGGAACCACACACAGTGCCTTTGTCTTGATCAAAACTGAATGAGAATATTGTGGTGAGTTCTGAAAAAGGGATTTTGATATTATATTTCTCAGGTGAATCAAATATCAGGAACTAGAAAATCCAGCAGCCAGCAATATGTGACAGAACTCATACATGACTGCTGGCAATCACTGTAAATAAGCAGGTGCCTGTAAGCTCTGTATTTTAACAAGTCCAGTTTCTAAGTGGTTTGGCATCAGGGTGAGGCTCATTTGCATCCTGCCACCTCTTTTATCAGGACTAAGAAGCCCATGTTGAACTTTGGCTGTATTGTGCAACAGGCAGGGTTCTATCCCTGCTCAAAGGGATGAGCAGCAGAATAGACTCAGAAACTGATATCAGAGTATCAGAAGGACAAAAGGACTGGAGGTCAGTGGGGATGCTCAGGCTGAAAACTTTGCAGAACCCAGAAGAGAGCATCTCCTGGCTGCCAGCCCTCCCTCCCTTTCAAGGCAGGGTTATTCCTCTCACTAATGATTCAGTGCCACTGCTGTTGCCAGTAAATGTCAGCTCAGAAAACCAGCAATATTGTTGAAAAGTCAAATTAGAGTTTGGGTTTTTTCCCAGTTTAAGCTGTTCTTCATATTATCAGGGCTGTAGCTTTTCTGGGAAAAAAACTCTGGAGTGGCATGGAGCAGTTGAGGGTGGTGTCTGTCCCAGGATGCCTGCAGGGACAGCAGCAGAGGGCCTTGCTCTCTCTCTCTGCCAAGAACAGACCTTGCAGGAGGGGTCTGGGTGGGCACAGCAGCCTTTGTAAAACTCTCAGTTCTGAGCAGCACCTTATCATTTCATATGCAGCAGCATCCAGTGCTCTGCCTGAAATGCTGAATTAAACTCCAAAGAATACAGCAGGAATCCTGCTGTCTCAGACTGCTGTGCCATCCACGGGGATGAAGGAGAAGATAATAATTTCCTTTTGATGCCTGTGTACACGTTTTACAATGATGTTATGTGATAGAATGCATTAAGTAGAACAAATAGAATAACCAAGTTGAGATGAAACAGGAATAATCACCCAAGAATGTTTCTTAATTAATCAGCATTCCCAGTGAACCTCACATGAAAAAAAGGAATTTGGTGCATTAATTCATAGACTCATTTTGATACTTTGATGACTGAGCAAAAATTTACCTAGAAGCCTATTTAATTGAAATGGATTGAATTACACTTTTTTTTAAATAGGTACATATTGATTAAGGGGGGCAGAATCTGTTCTCTGTCCTGTTATAGAATCCTGGAGACAGTTGAGCTTGAGACATCTCACAGAGCAGGATAATAGAAATATTTTTAAATACTAAAGAGAGCTTGTGGCTGTTACCACTTGATCATCATACTCTCACAATAATAATTTATCTTCAATGTTAAATTACTGTCTGTAGGACTTATCCAGGGATTCAAATGAAACTTAATGGCCTATGGTGCACTTATGCTCACTAAAGGAGTGGAACTATGATGTTCTCCAATGTCACACTCAGAAATGGTGTGTTTATGTAGTTGTTCAGTGGTTAATAAAAAGTTACAGCTGTGACAAAGCTCAGATGTTGTGAAGGTGTCTAAAACACTCGAGATGACTCTGAAGCACCTCATAGTCCTATTTTTTTTTTAATGTCATAATGTTCTTTAATTATAAAGCAATTACCTCTCTCAAATGATACCATATAAGCCTGTGATGTGGTAGTTCTTAACCTGTATTTTACATCTTGTCTTTTTGCCCTCAGTCATCCTTGCTGTCAATTCAAGGTCATTTTATAGCATTTAAGTTGATAAAGACTCTAAGTGCTGGATGTGTGAAAAATAACTAAGGACAATTTTAATTCAGAAATGGTACTAAATGCTCAAAATGAGTACTTTAATTAGAGAGTAATATCAGACAATAACTGTTTGGCTGCTACCTTGAGGGCTGCCATCAGATATGTCATTTTTATGAGAGATGTCTTCTTATGAAAGACAACCATATGATTAATATCTTTCATGTCCCTTAGGTGCAGTCACTGAATAAATTCTTCCTGTATAAAGATGAACCAACTTGCCTAAACTGTCACCGAAATAGGTGGAAAATATTTCACACATGTGCATGGCAAGTCATGTAAAAACTCCTGTGTTATTTGCAATTAAAGTATTCTTTTAGACAGAATATGAGACACCTTGGAGTTTGCCCTGTCTGTAGCAGTGACTCTTCTGGGATATTAGGAGGCTCTGGGGTGCTGTTCTCCCCAGCACAGCAGAGAACAGGGGCTGGGATGGAGGCACTTCTCCATCACAAACTGGGACGTGCTGTGTCCCTGTCCTGGCAGGCAGGTCCTGCTCCAGCCTCGCTCTGGGAGTACCCGAGGTGGGGGATTCTTCTGCACACAATTTTTAGACTCCATTTTTCTCCTTTTCTTCTGGCTTTTCTCCTGCAAAAATCACCAAAGCAGGACTGCAAATCCATCTCTAACTAACGGCAGAGTCATTTTAGGTTCCTTTCCCCTGTAACATGGTGATTAGGTGCCATATCCGCTGGCATCTGCTGTGGCTGAGCCCAGAATTTGGTGGCGAGCTCTGGCTTTGCGGTTGGCATGCAAAGCATTTGGTCCCATTGTTTTCTTCCCGTGTCGACATGGAACCGCAACGCCGATTATGCAATCACACGTTTCCCCCTTTCCTAAATGAGTTACAGTGATAAAGCTGGAAACGTTGTGCTGTTTCCACAGCTGCAGCAAACTGGGAGCAAGGAAAACAATAGCTGCATGAACACATGTGCATTCCAGCTGCTGCCAGCTCCCACATTCTCCCTTCTCCTCGCTCTCCTCCCATTGGAGCAGATAAATTGCCTCAGTGACAGGAAGGGTTGGTAGCAGATAAGCTGCCAGTTTAATAATGTTTGGTAGAAAATTCAGAATTAGTGTATGAAAATACTAATTGCACCTTAATTTGGACAGTGATTTAAAGTTCAAGCTTCTGGAACCAGGAAGAGTAGCCCTGAAGAAATGCAGATGAAGGTTTCTGTTCCTTCTCCCTCCCAGCTTGGTCCCACAGTAAGATATTTTTCCTTTAAAGCTCACAACTCTGGAGACAACAGTTGCTTTCCTGCTGTTCTCTGAGCTCTGCCCTGCTCCTGGGGTGCCAGTTGCATCTGCAGGAGCTGGGAAGATAAAAGAGAGAGGATCTGGTGCATATCCTGGAGATATGCACCAGGATATGCATAGATACTGTTGGAATCAAGAGCTATGGAGAGCAGCTTTTTGTGGCATGGTTCCCCAGTTTTCAAGCATTTCCAGGTGCCAGGTGATAAAAATCCCATTCGCAGTATAAACAATATCGGGGTGTAAGGACATAATTTAAATGGCCAGATGCCAGGGCTGGTGTGAGATCAGAATTTAGAAATGATTCTGAGGTAGAGTTCATGCATCAAAATCCAAATGGCATTTGGTGAAATAAGGATGTCTCAGCTCCTCTAAGTCCTTGAAGAAAGGTCATGGGAGCAGCACTGATAACATTATTGGTCTGCAAGGAAATTGCTACTTTATTTTTCTTTTCCTGAATTTGATGGAAGATCCTTAACTGATGTAAAAACAACAATGAAAAACTTGAAAGTAGGGCAAGATACAGAATCTTCCCAATGACAAATATGCAATAGCATTGCCAGAGTGATAAAACAGTAAATAACGTTAGACTTTTAATGTAAACACTTCATTTAGAAGTAGATGCTTTTTTCAGTCTGATTTATAATCACATAAAAATTCTAGGAATACAGCTGAGGATGAAATAAATGTGTGTGTATGTCTGAGTGAAGACTTCAGGTCTGATTTGTGTGGGCTGACACAGTGAAAGTCTGTGAAGGCTTGGAGTTTGTATTTAGTTTTTAATGTTGCATTTTCTTCTCTGATGCATTTCCACTCATGACCCATCTTCCCCCAAAATCCCAAAGTCATAAGCCAGAAGATAAAAATGGTTAAATGACAGATAATGAATGATAGATTCAATACAGAAATGGTATTTTTCTGCTATTTTTGAAAGCTGAAATGTGCACTAATGTAGTGTAGGCTCAGGGCTCCTAGGGATAGGCACTGGGCAGACTATGTAGCATGAAAACTTTGATGCTGATATTTAGAAGTGTATCCCATGGGATTCCACACAGTTGCCATAGACTGTAAACACTGAAGCAGTGAGATGGATGGGAGTTAGCTTAACCTGCTCTTGTCCAGAACAGATGCCAAGTGTGCTGTCCTAAGGAGTGCCAAGGTGCCACTGCCTGCTTGGGCTCTCATGGCAGCTTGGCACTTGGAAGTCAGCAAAGTCAACCCCTGGCCTCAGTCTCTAACTTAGGGAAAGAATGGAAATAAGAAGGACACAAACATGTAGTAAACATTTTGCTTCTCAGCAAACTGACTTAATAGCAATGAGAGAGAAGCACTGTGGCTCTGCACTCTGGCTTTCTTGTCATCTTATGAGGGGACCAGGCATGTCAGGCTGTGGTGGCTTTATTTGCATCTCATTTAAATCAGCTCAGCTCTACCCTTTGCCCCAGGGTCTCCTGGATCCACTCACCCCTTTTCCAGCTTTATTCTGAGTTTAGTTGTAGAAACCTCGGCGTATAGAGCATGAAATATTTTGTTTTTATGGCAGCCATTTCTGCTGCAGAGTCCTTTTGTGTGATTCTTGCTGCTCCATATCCAACATGCCCATGGTGAGGATCCTCTGCCTTGCTCTTCACCAGCCTGGGTGAAAGACTGGCAGTGGAAGAGCTCCTGAACTGCTCCTGCTTCCCTCACAAGCACCTTACAGAGCTGAAAACAACTTGGAGATGATTCAGAGTGAACACCCCTGCCCAAAGTAACAACTTTGTCAAACATGCTAAAGCCTCAGTCCACTGTAAAAATGTCTTTGTTGTATCTGGTTTCTCTCACTGGTGATTGTGTCCTGCCTCTGATGATTTGCTGGTGACTAGTGAATGTTGGGTTTTTTCCCCCCAGCAACTTGTATGTCTGAGGACTGAGAACCCCCAAAATCACATATTCCCCTACTTTTTCTTGCCTGGAATCCCTCTGTTTTAGCTTTTGTGTTATACAGATAGTTTCAGGTAAGATGTCAAAGACTGTTCTTTATAAACCCCTAAATCTATGTTCTAGACTGGTATCTACTTGATGTATTTCATTATTTTTAACAGGGAAATGCACAATCATCAGTAATGATCTCTTTAATTTATGTAGCATGCAGACCACAGTGCTGTCACTCTCTGTGCTGTCAAACGTGGGGTTTTTATTTAAAGTATCCTTTTCTGAATCCTAGGCTAGAGTTTATTATTTTTAAAATTGAGATTTATTTTTTCAACATATCCTGAGCTATGCAAGCATAATAAAAATACATTTTCCACATGTACTAACTAGAGCTCTGCTAGCAAAGTTCCTGAAATTAGAAACTTCCAACTGAGCTTCTTTGTTAATCTACAGTGAGCCTTAAAAGAATCTCAGTTTGAAGACAATTAATGCAGTATTTGGAAATGAAATCAATAGTGTTGTACACGCACATTAGAAAATTAAAAACATCCCAGCTTCTTCTTCTTCTTCAGCATGGTGTAGAACCCACCCTGAAGTTAAGGGGGAAAACGCTCAATAGAAAACTCCTCAGGGAAAGGTTTGTTCAAGGAAGCTGGCTTGGCCTACGTGTGTGAGGCTGTGCAGGAGATGTGGGGTGTGCCAGGAGAATCCCTTCCCTCCACAGCCCCCCAGCCCTGCTCTCTGCTGTGGGGAACAGCAGAGATTCTGTCACTGCAGATGAGAGCTGGAAACTACTGCAGCACTACTGAGGGCATCAGAAGGGGGAAATGAGGCCTCCCAATGTTGCCACATTCCTCAAGCTCAGGTCTCACTGACTTCAGTGTGCCTGTTGTGGTTTGCATCCATAACACTCCAGCACTTCACCTTCAGCAGCTTAATGGTCTCTGCACCTTGGGACTGGAGGTAGGAGTGGTGTGAAGCCACTGCCTGAGCTTTGTGTCTAAATTAAAACAGCAAGGGAACTAGTGTTGCAAAGGGTTGCCATGAGCTCACACTCAAGAGGGAGGATTTATTTGCTTATTTATTTATTTTAAGAACCCTCTGAATGTTTCTCTGAGCATCCAAGAAGCAAAGGGCAGTGAAGTCATCAGGATGCTCCCAGGGGGAGGCCATTGCTTTAAAGTTTCCCCTGCAAACAAGAAAACAACTCAGTGTGTCAGTGAGCCAGCACTGAGCATCTGCCTTGGCTGCAACACTTATCACAGTGGGTTTACTGTGAACATCTGAACAGCACACCAGGAAAACAAAAACAAGAGTAGAAAAGGCACAAAGAGCCATCCCTGTATCGTGAGGAGAAATCATTTTTCAAAATGCATCTTATTAGCTGAACATTTTGCACAAATTTTACTTAGTTCCTTGTTCTGCAGATTGGAAATTCCAGGTATTCTAAAGGAGACACCTATGATCCAGAATCTCAGAGGAGCAGGGAGAAGGAGAGCACAGCACATCCATCTGAAGTATTCCCCTGTCTTGAACCCCTGCTCTTTATACAGGCTCTCAGCAGTTAATGGCCTATATGTAAATAATGCCCACCAAGGTCAAAGTCTAAAAAATGGTGAAATTAGATTCTGTGGCCTGTCAGCATTTGCTTAGATTTGACTGGTTACTGGTGCTGAAATTCTAATAATGAATTCCAGACTATTCACAGTCCTAACTTGCTCTCTGCATTTGGGATTAAATTCAGCCAATTTATTCTAAAAAATGGAAGCCATGAAATCTATAGGATGTATCTTATAGACATTTCATGGCAGTTGGAGAGCACATGACTTTATCTGCTAGAGAACACCCTCAAAATCAGCATCTGCCTCCTAATCTCTTTCTCAAAATCAGCATCTGCCTCCTAATCTCTTTATGTTTTTCCTGGTTCAGGTTTTTTTTTTTTCCTCTTGCACAGTTTAGGAACAGTTTCAAAACAGTTGTTTTTAGACATTTTTCTTACTGCTATTAATGTCATTTGCTTCCATATCATCACTGTCTTTTGCTCAGATTACTTTGCTTTTCTATGAATGCCCTGCAAGTCCTTTGAAAATGAAATGCTTTCACTGAAAAAGTAATCTTGGCACATAATGGATTAATTAGAAAGGCATGTGGTGCAGGAAAGTGTACAAATCTTGACCTTTTTTGTCATAGTGAACAGTCTTCTGATAAACAGAGGTTGATATTTCTTTGAAGCATTTCTACACTTGAAATATTTCAACTTAAAATGTATCGATGCAGACTTCTTTTTTACACATACGAGTATAAAAATGTGTCTCTTTGTGTGCCTATAGGTATATTCCAAAGCACAGCCGTGCCAAAAATAGCACACAGACACACAGACATCTGGGAAACACACCAGAGTCTCCTGCAAAGAGGCAGCAGCAGGGAATATGTGTGCATATAGATGGATGTATGTTATATGTGCAGTGTTACCAGCTTATTGAATAACTTCCCGAGGGCACTGCTGAAGCAAGATGCACTGCTGAATGCCTCTGTGACTGAGGCTAATTCTTGCTGGGTTTTGGTTAATATTTGTCAGATCAACAGCTTAGGAATTTCATGCTTGGATCTCTAGTTGAAAAGCCCTTGCTGGGGAACTGCCTGGTGTTTTAGGAATTCTTGATGGGAATTAACGTTGTGTGACTGTCGTGCTTTCTGTGTAGACATTTGCCTACAAAAGGAAGATTGGTTTGCAGTGTTCTGCAGATTCTGCCGCCTGTTCCCCTCAGGCCCAGCTTCTCAGTTTTCAGAGGAGAAGGGTTGTGGAAGGATCTGGCTGGGTCCCTTCAGAGAAAATCCTGACTTCCATCAAAATCAGCTTGGTACAGAGGAACTGCCCAGCTGGGACCAGGGGCTGACCTTGTGATCAAGGAGCCTGTCAGAGTTAAGAAAGCAGAAACTATTGACTGAAATAGCCAAGTGGAGACAAGGACTTTTCCAGTTGGATCAAAAAATGGGAATTTACACAAAGGATTTAACAAGGTGGAGGAAAGAAGGGGAAGGAAATGAAATGCCTTATGGACATAGCTCCCTGAGGAGTCCCAAATTCGGAATGAGCTGAAGTATGGGGCACTGGATGGCTTTCCTGGTTGTAGTTTACCTGTTTTAAGGGAGAATGTTGCAGCTGAACCATGGGAAGGATGTGGGACTTGTGCATGTGTGGCATTTCTTCTACAAAAGTGAAGTGCAGATCCCAGAAACCCATAATTCTCAGGATGTGTTTTAGCTCTCTCCTGCAGCATCTCCTGGGTTGTCAGCACCAGCCTGTGAGTTTGGGGACAATTGGGTGGCAGGGCTCCAGGCCGCCAGCCTGGTCCCAGAGACAATGCTGTGCAGAGGGGCCGGGGGCAGAGCACAGCAGCAGCGCTGCAGCACGCTGGGTGCAGAGCAGCACAACAGCCAGAGCTTCTGCAGACAGTTAGGGAGAGCAGAGCTTCTGGGTCCAAGGAAATTAGCTCCAGAATGAAACGGGAGTTACTCAATCCATCCACATTGCCAGCCATTAGAGACAGCTACGGCGCCTTCGGAGATCTTGGCCAGGAAGCCCTCATATGAAAGCAGGCTTCAAATCATTTATGGACAGGCAGAGCCTAATGGTTTTAATTTTCTAGACAGCTCAGGAGGCCAATCAGATTGGCAAGACCAGCAGAATGTGTCAAGAAGCCCCAACTCCTGCTACCACAAATTAATAAGAACCGTTTTTGGGGGAGATGGGCAGTATTGGTGGACCTGGCTGTTCTTGGCATGGTTGAGAATTGAACCTGTTCTCACACTCAGGGAGAAGGTGTCTTTGCTCTACTATCTGCTCTTACATTCTCTTTTTTAGTGTCAAACTGGTATAAATATATTTGCCCTTCATTTTTGATACTTACTGCTGCCCGTGCTGGATTCATTTTGTCATCATATGGAGGCCATATGTATTCTTTACACATAGCCTATAGCGAGCTGCAGAATTTATTACCCCATCCTTTAAACATACTGCTCTTACACGCTCAAAGCCCAGCATTTTTATATGCTGTAGATACGTTCACCACTAGCGAATTACGAGGCACTATAAAAATTGTATTTATCCACATAATTTTCTATAGCCATTGTTAAATGGAGACATGTGGAGGAAAGAAGGGTGCCTCAAAGTACCTGTGCTCCTGTATATGTAGGTATTTTGTGTGGCTCAGATCATGGACGGAAAGGTTTAATCCCTCAGTGAGGCAAGGACAGATTTGATGGTGTGATCAAGCTGGTTTTTGAAAGCGGCACTCACAGGCACTCTGAAATATTTCCAGAGAAGGCTTTGGCATGCATAGGGATATTTTCTGTTAGGGTTTAGGTCTCCATGCACCTGATCATTTCCTCCACCAGCCTGATGCCTGTCTCCTCCCACCTCCAGGTACCAGATCCACACGGGACTGCAGCACTCCATCATCCGGCCGACGCAGCCCAACTGCTTACCTCTGGATAACGTCACGCTACCTCAGAAGCTCAAGGAGGTCGGGTACTCCACGCACATGGTGGGCAAGTGGCACCTGGGCTTCTACCGCCGGGAGTGCATGCCCACGCAGAGGGGCTTCGACTCCTTCTTCGGCTCGCTCCTGGGCAGCGGCGACTACTACACCCACTTCAAGTGCGACAGCCCCGGGATATGCGGCTACGACCTGTACGAGAACGACAACGCCGCCTGGGACCACGACAACGGCATCTACTCCACGCAGATGTACACGCAGAAAGTGCAGCAGATCCTGGCTTCTCATAACCCCAGGAAACCCATATTCCTCTACATTGCCTACCAAGCTGTCCATTCGCCTCTTCAGGCGCCGGGCAGGTATTTTGAGCATTACCGCTCGATAAACAACATCAACAGGCGGCGGTACGCAGCCATGCTGGCCTGCTTGGATGAGGCCATAAACAACGTGACCCTCGCTCTGAGGAAGTACGGCTACTACGAGAACAGCATTATCATTTATTCTTCTGATAACGGCGGGCAGCCGATGGCCGGAGGCAGTAACTGGCCGCTCCGAGGAAGCAAAGGCACCTATTGGGAGGGAGGTATCCGCGCTGTCGGGTTTGTGCACAGCCCCCTTCTGAAAAACAAAGGGTCTGTATGCAAGGAGCTGGTGCACATCACAGACTGGTTCCCCACGCTGATCACGCTGGCGGAGGGGCAGATCGATGAAGACATCCAGCTGGACGGCTACGACGTGTGGGAGACCATCAGCGAGGGCCGGCGCTCCCCGCGGGTGGACATCCTGCACAACATCGACCCCATCTACACCAAAGCCAAGAACGGCTCCTGGGCTGCCGGCTATGGGATCTGGAACACTGCCATCCAGTCTGCCATCCGAGTGAATCACTGGAAACTGCTGACGGGAAACCCGGGCTACAGCGACTGGGTGCCTCCGCAGGCCTTCAGCAACGCGGGTCCCAACCGCTGGCACAACGAGCGCGTCTCCTGGTCCGCCGGGAAGACCGTGTGGCTCTTCAACATCACAGCCGACCCCTACGAGCGCGTGGACCTGTCTGCCAGGCACCCCGAGGTGGTGAAGCAGCTGCTGCGGAGGCTCTCACAGTTCAATAAGACTGCGGTGCCCGTCCGGTACCCGCCCAAGGACCCTCGCAGCAATCCCAAGCTCAACGGAGGAGTCTGGGGGCCGTGGTTTAAGGAGGACGAAAAGAAAAAGAAATCAGACAAAAGCAAAGGTGCAAATAAGCAGAAGAAGATGAAGAAGAAGAAGAAAGCCAGTCGGAAAAAGGGGCAGTCGTTTCACTGCCGGTCACGTCTTGCGGGTGGGTAAACTCCAAGCAGGCTCCTTGGCCAGGCCTGAGTCAGCCTGGCCCCGCTTCTTGAACTTGTGGTGGAATAGACTAGAAATGCCAGTTCTGCACTATGAATGAAAGTTGTCATCTTTTAATTTTGTCTCTGATTTCACCAGCACAAGATACCTGAGCACTCTGAGTGACCATGTGACAGACTTTCTCCTCCATAGGATGAATGGTCCTCACCCATCGCCGGACACATTCCAGAGAGCAACAGCGATAGCATCTTGTTTCAGGAAACTTAGCTTTGATGGACAAATGATGGTTCCTTGCCTTAATTAGCTGGAATCTTTGGAGAGCATGGAGATGTTAATGGCAGATGTTCTCAAACTGACAGATGGTTCAGAGGGAGAAAGGAGAAACAAAACCCAAGAACCTCTGTGTGTCAGTAAGTGTTAGTCATCAGCCTAGGACATGTTTTGATACAACACAGCAAAAACTGAAGCCATCAGGGTAACTTCGTAGAGGTGCTGGGGAGGGGGGCATGATAGGAGGAAAGCTGCTTTAAATTAGATTTTGTCCATCTTATTTAAATCTGAAATATTTTTAACTTTTCCTAGGTGTGCTGAGCTCCCCCCATTTGCATGGTTTAAAGCACATGACCAACGAGCACAAGCCCCGTGTAATTTATTACAGGTTAGACAAAAACACATCACTAAAGTGAATGTAATATTTAAATACTTTAAGATAACTATGCAACAATATGTAAAATAGATAATTTATTCTACAGCACAATCCTTATTTCTCTTCCATTAAAATTTCCTGGCTGATGCAAGGTACCCCTCTGGGTGCCAGGGTTGTTTGGGTTCTTTTAACGCTGACTTTTTAAATTTTATTTCCACCCTGTCATTCAGAGTTTATTTAACAGATTCATATCCTCAGAGTACTGTAAACCAAGGAAATACTGTATACACTGCTAGGATGAGGAAGGAGAACAATTCAGGTGCGTCACTGCATTATGCATTTGCCTTCAGTGGTTTTGAATGTAACAAAGGGTTTATTTAATTTAGGAGTCCCGTGAATATTGTTCACTTTCTGTACAGAAGCTAGGCCATCTTGATGTTCGGGGGGAAAATTCTACTTTAAACCTTTTATTTATGCACCTATTAAAATAGTTTATTTTTATGGCATTCATAAAAGTGGTCTGCCTCTTTTTTTGCATCCAAAATAGCAATTCTGGCCCAGTTTGTTTTAAACAAACTCAAGTAAGCTGTTTCATTACTATGACTTTTGGTACAGGGATGTTTTATGATATTTTGCTTCTGAAACAGAATTTCTTCTCCCAATATATATATCATTTGAGACATGCTTCAAAGTTTGCCCTTTTCCAAGGTGTCTGCATGGATGATGGATGCACGGACTGGCTGCACAATCATGGTGATCTGTGGTAATTGATAAAATGCACACACACATATAAGCTTCAAGATGAATTATATTAAGTAGAATTGATGATTCATTTGTTGAATGGCCATAACGTGTTCTGGTAAAATTTCAGATAAGCCTGCTTTTCAGCAGTGTGTCACTTAACTCAGAAATTATATTTATATAAATGGATTATGGCTAAAAAATTGAGCGTTCCTAAAATCAGTGCACACAGAAATCTGAATGAAATACAGCTGTCCAGAGCTCCAGCAGCCTCTGACCTTTTCAAAAGGCAGCTAAGTGCAGGTACATACTGCCAAACCCCAGCAAATGGCGTGCTTAAAGGTGCAAAGAAGAATAAAGCTGCCATTAACAAAACACAGAAACAAGTCAGGCAGCTCTCAGAGTTACTTCTGTAATGAATATACCGGGGAGGACACAGAAATGGACTTGGAGAATTGCATGTAAATAATAATTATAAAAGGATGGTGTGTATCTGCGTAAGTGCTTGATATTGTCACTGTTATTTTTCATGCTGTGTGGTCCTTAAGATGACTAATTAATTCCTTAGAAATCTGTCTAGCTTTTCTTCACATCCACGCTATCCAGTGAGTAATCAGGAACTCTGATGTTCTCTAAATTCTCACTTTTTAACAAAATGTGCCGTTGATGTCCTTAAAAGAAATGAGAGTAACATATTGAGATAATATTCTTCAAAATGTGATCTATAAAATTCATATCTGTGAGAAGATACGTTTAATTTTCCAAGGTAATTTTTAAAAGGCGAAAATTAGTGTATAAGTTAAAATATATAACTATATACAGAGAGACTAAGATATTTTAATTTATTTTGTCATAATAGCAGCAAGACAGTGTGATAAAATGTTATCCTCATAGAATTGATTATTGCCCTTTTCCCTCAAAGTTTTATGGTGGCTTTGGCTTTCATTGGACCAAAGCAGCAGGGAACATTATTCTCTGACAACATTTTATTCTATACCTATTTATATCTTCTCGCTCTCAGGCAGAATGGGAGTCCTTGAAAGTAACCAGTGCAAGGCAGAGCAGTGGATCAGTTCTCTGAGTGTTAAATAAACGTGCCACGAGAGTAAGTGTTTGTAGAGTGGGAGCACATTTCCAGTAAATCTGGTCTTTGGATCTAGAGGAGGGCAAAAGTTGGCTTAAGAGTGGGGCAGAAAAGAGCCACAATTGAGCTGCATTCCCGAATGTTTTGCTGAGTTTCTCCGTGTCTGCTCTCACACGACACTTGTTGTTTCACTGCAGCAGCACCGTGGGCTCTGGTTCCTGGGGTGCTGTGCAGCTCTCAAACCCCACTGTCTGTTGGCTGAGCTCTCAGTAGCTCATACAGGCTCCCAGCAGGATTTCACAGCTTGCTGACATCTGCAGATGTGTTACATGCCCACTCTCGGGAAGGTTTGATAGGTAAACACTGGGAAAGAGACCTGGAGAAAGGCTGGGTAGGGGACAGACAGTGGGGAGCATTTACTTACAATTTTTCAGATTGTCTCGAGCTTTCTCCAGACTCTGTGAGGGCAGAGGGAAAAGGCAGGCTGGATAGAACTCTGATCTGGTCTCAGAGACAACCACACCTTCAGGGGGCCAGCCTCTTCTTCAGGAGAACGCTGTCTTTTCCAGCTTTTCTCAATTTTATTTTAAAGCTCTTCACAAACAATCCTCTAATGGTAAGATAACTTTAACATCCTCAGTGACTTTTAAAGTTTTATTACCAATAATATCGTTGTTATTATTGTTGTGTTGTTGTTACTTAGTTTGACACAAATTTGGAGACAAAACACTTGCACAGCTGCAGGTGAAGAGGAGTGGAAGGTGGTGCCAGGAGCGGTGAGTGAAGCAGAACTGTCCGTCCGTCCCTGGGGAGCATGGGAGGGGACGGCCATGGGGGTGTGAGGTCAGCCAGACCTGCAAACTTGGGAGCACCTGGGCACTGTGAGGTACTCGGCACATTTTAACCACCACCAAAGTAAAGCACTGCACAAATCTGGACTTGGTAAAGTCGCTTGGCCAAACTTTGACTGAGCCAGACACAGCAGGGCACTTAACTAAGGCATTGCCTGGAAGTTTTTAGTTTGGTGTACAATGTATTTTGAGAAGAAGGTAGGAGAAAAAAGAGGAAGAAAAAGGACAAAGGTATGGAGGCAATACCGTGGGGCCCAGCATGCCCCGAGGGCCTTTGGATCCACGGCAGGGGAGCCCTGGGAGTTCAGGATGTGTCCTGGGCTCTGCTCCCCGGGCACGATGGGTCCTGAGGGGCCGCACGGACACACGGCGCCATTGGGGTGAGGGGGACGGGCAGGGGAAGGTGGGGGTGTGGGTCTGCCATTGGGGGTGAGGGCATGGCGGGGAAACGGGCTGGAGGTGTGCCTGGGGCTGTGGGCTCAGAGCACCATTCCGTGTGGGGCTGTGGGCTCAGAGCGCCATTTCGTGTGGGGCTGTGGGCTCAGAGCGCCATTTCGTGTGGGGCTGTGGGCTCAGAGCGCCATTTCCTGTGGGGCTGTGGGCTCAGAGTGCCATTCGTGGGGCTGTGGGCTCAGAGCGCCATTCCGTGTGGGGCTGTGGGCTCAGAGCACCATTTCCTGTGGGGCTGTGGGCTCAGAGCGCCATTTCCTATGGGGCTGTGGGCTCAGAGCACCATTTCGTGTGGGGCTGTGGGCTCAGAGCGCCATTTTGTGTGGGGCTGTGGGCTCAGAGCGCCATTTTGTGTGGGGCTCTGGGCTCAGAGCACCATTTCCTGTGGGGCTGTGGGCTCAGAGCGCCATTTCCTGTGGGGCTGTGGGCTCAGAGCGCCATTTCCTGTGGGGCTGTGGGCTCAGAGCACCATTTCGTGTGGGGCTGTGGGTGACTCAGCCATTTTGTGTGGGGCTGTGGGACACTCGACCCTTTTGGGTGAGTCTGTGCACTCAGAGCACCATTTTGTGTGGGGCTGTGGGGTCACTGCCTATTTGTGTCAGGCTGCGGGTGACTCAGCCATTTTGTATTGGGCTGTGGGTCAGTCTGCCATTTTGTGTGGGGCTGTGGGACACTCCGCCATTTTGTGGCAGACCATGGGGGTTGCTCCGCCATTTTGTGTCAGGCTGTGGGGTCACTCTGCCGTTTTGTGTCAGAGCATGGATCACTCCACCATTTTACAGCAAGCCGTGGGGTCACTCCACAGTGTTATGTCAGGCCATGGGGTCACTCCACCACGTTGTGTCAGATATAGTAAATTCCTCCCAGGGGTATTCTTTTGTGCAGCTGGGGGTGCTGGATGTCCCAGGTCCTACTCTGAATGCGGTTCAGGAAATCTCTGAGAAAAGAAAGAAAGAAAATGATTTGTAGTTTGTTTGATGGGATTTTTTTTTTTTTCAGCTAAGGAGATCCCTGAACAAAGAGTTGTTATTTGGGTGACTATTGATGTGCACTATACCCAAGTACAGGAAGAAGTACCTGTTGGTTTTCAGGATGTAACACTTCCAGATTAACACAGGTTCCTTTTGTCATCTGCCTTTAAACCCAGTGAATATTCATCAGTGATGCTGAGGCAAAGTGAGTAAAATCTGGTTTACTTCATACTACAGACATAATTAATTATACAACCCATGTTAGGTCTGCTTGTCCAAAAGATAACATTAGCTCAGAAAAAGACACTGGGACATACAATGTGCCTGTTTGATATTGATTTAATGAACTGTAGTCTCAGGACAGCAGGAACATTTCTGTTTGCTATTCTCTATCTTTTATTTTCTCCTTTTCAAGAACAGGCAGAGAATGTGTATTCCCACGGGGGGAAAAAAAGCATAAGATTTAATTTAGCAGTTAAAGAACACAAGTTCCACTTCAGCATCTCATTCTGTTCAGAGGAATACTCAGTAATGTACATGATTTCCTTTCTGTGGATCATAAGTCATGGTCTTGATGAAGTGGAGGATTTGTGTCAAAGACAGGCCAGTGTGAAAATAAAAAAATGCTCTCTTTTCCTGCCTTATGCTTCCTGTTTTTGTCTCTGCCAAGCAAGCTAATAACAAAAAATATAAATACAGATAGCCACATGAATAATTAAGTACCTAGATCTGAATTAATGGTGCAACAAAAGTATAATCCATGGTATGGTTTAAAGTTATTTAATAAATTCCATTTGTTTCAGGTATAACCAGGGCAAGGTTGCTGAAGTTTAGCTTTTAATTGAAGTTACAGAACTGATTAACAACTGTTATTGTAAATTTCCATAACGAGGAGGGAACAGGGTCCTGAAATGTCATACTGATGTAGCCTGAAAAATACTTTTTTATAATTCCTTATAAACATCAGTGTCTCAGTAAAAGTCAAGTATCTAATCACCTGAAATCAGTGCAGGCCATGACATTTGTTGTCATTCCCTGGATTTGCTTTAAAAGATAATTTATGAGCATTACATGGCAAGGGCATATTTATTCCTCATTAAATGCAGCTTGCTTCTGCTGGTTGAGCTGGGCCAGCATGAACAGTGTGCAGGAGGAAGTCAGAGCCTTGCTCTGGGTGTAGGAATGGTTCTACACCAGCAGCGTGTGGGCACAGTTTGGAAATGGCCATCACTAGTGACAGAACATCTGTAAGGACTTGCCACAATCCAGAGCAAGGGACTAGTTCCTTTTAGATAACCAAGCTGCATTTGTGGGTTTTAAGATGGCTGGAGGAGGAGTAGAAGCGTGGCCCTGTGAGAAGATGAAGAGCACCAAGCTGTGACTGCTGTCAGACTTTGAATGAAGAAATGGCACGTTGCTTAAAAGAGCATTTTGGGACAGTGAACTGTATGCCATTAAATAAATGCTTCATATATCATCATCTAATATTCTTCTAAAGAAACATAAGCCTCAAAGCTCTGAATATTGGCAAAACTTGAAGGGCATAACTAGTAATGTCTTACCTTTGGGCAACATTCTGAAGTCCTTCTCTCACGGCATACTTTTTTACAGTAATTGGTTCCAGTTTTATTTTGGTTTTCATCAGCAGATTCCATTACATCTTGTCACTCTGGACGGAGGGAATATAATTAGTGTTGATAAAAAGCATATTGGGTCCGTGGTGTTTATCTTCAACAAATTGTTTAGGCTCTCAAGTGACCCCTAAGCAATCTCTTAGCAGACCCATTTCTAATACACCAAAAGAATTGATCTCTTATTACTCTGTGACTGCGGAGAATTTGAAAGAAATTCACAATGAAGGATTTGAAAAAGTACAGAGGGAGCACATAGCTCTGGCCTTCAGCCCAGGTGACTTCAGCATCTTTTGTCTTTAAATGTCATTTCTTTGAGGTTTTTACTGCTGCTAGATTTTTCTTCTCTTCTCTTTGCAAGGAAAAAGGCTGCATGATTAATTCTGCTTTCAGCATTGGATGTGAAAGTCTGCTTAGAAAGCCCCTGCATGGAATGGCAGCAGAGAAGAGCAAGAAGTGCCTGCTTTTTGTCAGGAGGAACACAGTGTGCTGTTTCCCCTGCCACAGCCACAGAGCCCTCACCAGCAGTCATTCAACTCCTTAGCCTGCAGTTATCCCAGGTAATGAGCCAGGTGAGATTAAATGGTACCCTCTGGCACCCTCTGTGGTTCCTGTCTTTCTTTCCCATCAATCTCTTACCCTGACTGAACTTGTGGGGTGCTTATATTGAAATGTGTGAAAAGTCTCTGTAGGCTGAGATCCCACTGACTTTCTGTTTCTTTCTCGTCCATGCCAGAGGCCAGCATGGACCTCTACTGGGAGACAGTCCTTGAAATCCAGGTGGAGTCATGTCTTTCCTCTGTTAGCTGTGGTTGTTCCTCAGAGGCACACAGGAAACATTTCCTATAGGATAATCCTAAATTCATAAGCATCCAATAACCATTCTCACTGTCCTGTCTGCTTACACAGCAGCCTTCTGAAATACAGTGTTCTCCCAAAGGCACAGAGTTCAGGTGGCCATTTCTTATCATTGTCTTCAAGTCCCATTTCATTGCTCAAACCTAGGAAATTCTGTTTACCTGGAAGGTTGCTGTTTCTTGAACTAACATGAAGAAAAACATCCACTTCTGACTTAGAAGGGATAAACATGGAAAATCCATTGCTTCCCATTGTAAATCTCTTGCAGTAGTTAATATCTGAGTTAAAGGTAAAAAGATTTTTGGTCTGGCTACGGATTCCAGCTTGATGTTATTTTTATCCACAAGACAAAGAGTCCTTAGGCACCTGCTGTTTTCCTCTCATGACTGTACATCTGTATTCCAACCTGGAATATTTTTTTAGAAGCTGAACAGATTGGCTCCTTAGAGTCTAATCATTTTATGAAACTTTCTCCAGTTCCCAAGTAGGAGCTGAAGTTTTTTTACACCCCTTCTCCAGATTTTCAGTAGACTGTAGAAAATGTGGACATCAAAAGTAAATAAAATACTCCAATAGTAGTGTCCTCCAAATGTTGTACAGGAATATTACCTCCTGTGGAGAAAGCCCTGTGGGCTGCACTGAGCCTAGAGCATCCCCTGCTGCTCTGGGCTTGGGATGGCACTCCCAGGCAGGGAACTGGCTGTGGAGTTTGTGGTTATTTTTGTTGTTCTGTGTGAGGCAATCTTTTACTCCTCAGGTCTTGTTTATTCTTAGAAAGGAAAAAAAAAACAAACCAAAAAACCCAAACCAAACACTCAAGTTTGAAAATATCCCAGAAGAAGGATTTCATGTTTTTTCACAGCATTTCCATTCTCTGTCTCAACCCCTACAACCATTTTATAAAAGCTGCCTGGGCAAAGCAGAGAAAAGAAAGAGGATACAGAATAAACTTTCTCATTATATTTTATATCCCATAATATGCTCACAGCAGTCATGGCTATAATGTGCAATTCAGGAAAAATACACCTGTCCTTCTGTGAGGATTATATTTTCAGAAGTCACTTTTCCCCATTTCCTCATTCCAGAGGGTAGGCACTGTTTAATTCCCCCTAATTGAAATCAGAGATATTACATTTATTCATATACAGCCCTCAGGGTCTCATGCATAGCAGGAGTGTTTCAGTGGTTGCATTTCCCAGCAGAACAAGTTGAAGATCTTCGAGGTGAGTAATCAGTGCCATAAAATAGCTGCTCCATTTCTATAGTTACAGGGAAATCTTGGTTCTGCTTTTCCTGATTACAAGTGCAGCGTGCTGGTTTGTCACTGCTGAACGAGGAAATTCACTCAGTCTCTCCTCTAATTCCAGAATTCATCAGGCAGTAATTGTCTAGTGATACTGCTTCCCCAAAGATCATTTATTTGACACCGTTTTTCCCACCAAGTACTTTGAGAACAACACATCAGGAGGAGTTGCAGTGCAAGGAAGGCAGTACTGCTGGAAACATTAGCAGCTTTGGTAATGAGAGTGGGCCAGGTCTGAGAGTTTGTAGTTCCTGCTGTGCACAGGTCCAGGTGAGAGACACACGGGTGTAAAGGGGCATTTGGGGAATTACTGAGGTGGGTGTGACAGCAGTAAAACAAGATTGGTCATTGCAGGGAGGGTAGATGGAAGGAGAGCAAGTTCAGGTGTGAAGTTATCAACACTTCTCCTTGTATTCCCCGTGGAAAAGCCAGTCAGGGACTCTCCTCTGTATTGTCTCCCAAGACAGAAGACTTCCCACGGTGTCAAAGTGTGTTTGTGCTGCTGAGGTTTATCCTGCCACACTGTAACCTTGGTTTACCTGAAAGAAGGGAAGGAAAACAAAGGTTTTATTGTCCATCTTAAGCATCTCCCACCCATTATCACCTCATTAGGTTTCTCCTCATTCACCCAGCCCTCAATCTCTCACTCCTCCCTGGGATTTTACCAGTGTTGATGTTTGTTCTGTTCCCTTGCACTTGGAATTTCTTTTCCTTGGAGGCAGCGGTGCTGTTCCCAGCAGTGCTGGCTGTGCACTGGCCCTGTGAGTGTGTCAGGTTTGAAGCGATGCGGGTGTTTCGTGCTCTGTAATACGCAATAAACAGGTTACCCTCTGCATGGAAGATTAAATCCATGCTTTTGTTAGCAAGTTGAAGCACAGGCTTTAGCTAAATTATCCCCAATGCCTTTGCCTGGCCATCTGTTTCCAGCGGAAATGAATCTTGGGCTTTAATTATAAATCTCTTATGAATATTGTTTTTCTTTTCTTTTCTATCCCAATCTGCCCTTCTGGAGATTGGTTCAACTCTGCCTGTGTCGTCTGAAAGGTGGGTGGGATCACCAGTGTGGCTCATGGTGTGATTCATTTTTTCTATTAGCCTTCCTGCTAATGACTTTAAGTCTATTTATGCTCCTGCTGCAAGTTGAAGCAAAAATCTGTGTTACCAAACCGTGTTCTTAAATTTGCTACAGATACGTGTTCATTATGAAGCAGTCTAAGTACAAACATGTTAAACCATATGGAAAATCCGCCCCCATCTTGCTGAATTGTTCCAATGTTTAATTACCCCGATTGTTAGCAGTGTGCACCTTCTTTGTAATTGTTTTTCTAGTTCTAATTTCCTCGTTTAGCCCTCAGATCATCTTAAAATTCCTTTGTATGAAGGAGTGCATAGATTGAGACCAAACACAAAAACCTCCTAGTCCAGGTGCTGCTCTCCAGCAAAGCTTTACTCATCTTGGTAAGGAATTGTCATTAAAATGCTGTGTCGTTTATTATTTTTTTCCAAAGAAAGGGTGTGAAGTCCTTCTCTTTATTTTAAATTAATTGGGGGACTGGGAGGAGGACACACGGTGCTCTGGGCTGAGGTGTCAGGGGAGTCCTTGGTAAGATGCTCTCTGGAGCCCTTCCCTTTTTCCTGGGAGGTAGAGGGGGAAGTATTCACATCCTGACAGTGCAGGGCAGTAACTCCTCTTTGTGACCAAGAAAGAAAAGACCAACTCACCGAGTTACGCATCCGGGCACCTTTGCCAGCCCTGCTGGGGAACTTGGCCCTTGCTAGTCAGCACCAAGACCTTGAGCAAGAGAGAAACCTCTTTTTGCCAAGCTCTCCTTCCCAGCAGAGGCCAACTTGCAGCAGCACAGCCTGGAGATGAGTCAGTGCAGGATGGACTGCCCACCTCTCCAGAGACAGCTGCATTTATTGCTTCACCCCAGAAGCACTGGGCTGGGCCGGTGTTCAACACTCAGCCCTGAAATCCTGGGCTATGTGCACGTCTTCTGCTCCAGCTTTTACCCCTGCCAGGTTCACTTCCCATCCCTCCCCCTCAGCTCTTGGTGCTTGCCATCCCTTAGGATCATTCTCTTCAAAGGATTTCCCGTTTAGAAGGGTGCCAGGTTGCCTTTTGATTTTCTCAAAAGTACTTTCTCTCCAGAGTGACCAGAGTAACTTTTATCACCATTACTGGAGGGATTTAAAAGTTGTGTAGATGTGGCAGGTGGGGACACAGTTAGTGGTGGCCTTTCTGCCACTGTTAAATCAGCCCATGGGTTTTCTTCCTGTATGATTTTGCTCTGCTGAGTGCTTGTACAGAAGATGCATCTCCACTAAGTGCTTCATACAGGTTTTAAAGGGGTCCTGAGGAGGTTTTGCTATTACTTTATAGAATTAGTCAGGGAAGCGTCTTCACACTCACCCCTTTCCCCTCATTTCTGTACTAAGTTCAGTGAGTGAAAATGATTCACTCTGATTTGTTCTCATTCCTCCCCATGCTGTCTTCTTCCCTGAAAAATACAATATTTCCTTTCATATTCTCCACGAATACTGTGGCTGTGACTTCTTCCTCCAATGTTCCTCATAGAGAAGTTTAGCAGCAGCTCCTGTGAAGAACAGGCATCTGAGAAGCATGAGACAAAAGGTGGGATTGTATCTGAGCTCTCTGCACCTCTGAGAACCCTTGGAATAAGGGAAAATGCTCCCAGGATCTTTCAGCTAGACCTATAAGTTACTGGGCTGTGGAGATGGAAGATAATGACAGAGTTCCCCTCAAATGAAGGCTCTGCCTTTACACACTCAGCCTCTGGGAAAAAATACAGCTAGAATTGGTTTATGGAGCAGGAAAGATGTTGATTCTTCGTCCACTTTTGAATAAAGAACTCCAAACAACGGAATTTTGTGATTTTTTATATGACCAGATGACTTCAGTGTATTATCAATCACTGTCTATGTGAGTATTTAGTACAAGACCAGATATTTAGGCAATGAAAGACAATCCAAGACACTTGTAACTGTTATGATACAATGCTAGCAAAGTTACCCTCACAGTAACACAAACAGTTGGATTAAGCCTCCTGACCCTGGACTTTGGGCATCTCTACTTTTCCATCCATAAATCATCCTGAATTGGTAACCTCTGGGTGTTGATGGTTCGTGTTAGGCCCTCTCTACCTACCTTGGGCAATGTAGCTTGGAATATTTGTTGCAGGTTCCAGCTGCTGTGCCTGGAGATGTGAGAAGTGTGCTCAGGCTCATTAAATGTGCAGGACCTGGGAGCTGTGCCCGTGGTGACACCATAGACAATATTCCAAATGAAACTCAAGCGCTGCAGCTCCTTGGCATGAGGCACATGTGAGCACTCGGGAGCAGTTCCAGAGCCAACTCCAGCACGTCTCCTTGCTTTTCAGCTGCTCACCAAGAGGTGGTTTGTACAGAAAAACTCAGAAGGGAAACACGTGTCCTCAGGGAAGCTGGAGGTGGAAATAGTTCTCATGTGAGGCATCACACACACATGAACTGGAGGCTGCTTTGGGATTTTCTCCAGAGACCTTTCCTGAAGATTGTGAGGAGCTGGGCTTTCTCCTGCCTGGAGTTTTGTGGGGAAAACAAAAAGCAGTGTCAGATGTGGAGTTCTTACAGAGGATAATATCCTTACACATCTTCATTTCTCCAAGCTAAGAGAGGACTGCTTTTCCAAAACATGGATAAGCCAGCTATGCTACTGTACCACTTCAGTTGTTTCCAGCTATAGGCAGAGATCCAGAGGCATTCTGGATCCATAAGATATATTCTGGATTCCAAAAGGAGTCTTTCCCTTTAATCCTGCTCATTTCTTCAACCTTACACAACTAACCTGAAATACTCCTATTTCGTTTAAGCTCTGCTTCTCAATTTGCTTTTGAATTGCTTTCATCTAGAGTGTGAAATTCCAAGTGACTGCAAAAAAGCTGTCTGAGGAATATTCTTGGCAGTACTGCTAGCAGAGAGTACAGGAAACCTCACAAGAGAGTTGGTTCCAGCAGCACTGCCATCCACGTTTCACAGCTGCGGGGACATTCAGAGCAAATCCAAACACTGGCTTTCACTTCAACAGAGCCACAGTTACCCAGCACACGACCCTGGCAATGGCCAGGGCCAGCTTGGATGGGGATTGGAGCCACCTGGTGCAGTGGAAGGTGTCCCTGCCCATGGTAGGGGGTGGATTGGATGGTCTGTAAGGTCTTCCTTCCAACCCAAACTGTTCCATGGTCCTGTGAAAACTCTTGCAGGCAGCCCCTTGCTGCTCAGCAGCTCTGCCTGGATATGTTGGCCTCATCTGTGCATGAAACACATTTTCTGTTACTGGTGCAAGCTCCTGAATATCACCTGATCTGAAATGTCCTTGAGATGGAAGGGGTCCTCAGCACCCCGTTTTGGCCAGGAGATGATCCCTCTAGAGAAGACACCATGGAGGAGTCCTGAGGCTGCCCTGGGCAGGCCAGGCCATGGTGGCTTTGCCTTGAAAACAGAGAGGCCTTCATTGCAACAGGCCCAAGATCTACAGGGAGTAAGAGCAACTCAGAACTGCAGTGCTGCCTTCACCCTGTGTGTTCCTGGGACGATGCAGAGCCTCAGCTTTGCCTTGGCTCAGCCGTGCTGCGGCTTTGGGGCTCCTCAGCGTGCCCCTAAGGGCAAGGTAACCCTGCAGGCACTGGCACCTGTGCTGCCAGCACTGCCCTGCTCTCAGGCCTCTCTCTCACTTGGCCTTCAAGTCTGCAATAGAACCAGCACTTTGTAAACCAGTCACTTTCAGAATTATTTTGCTTTTAGGCAGTACACGTGTTATTTATTTATTGGTCTCACTAAATTTTCTCATTTCTCTACTGGAAATAACAGATTTTTTTTTCTGAACCTGGCAACTGCAATAACCACATAACCCTGAACTTGCTATTTAACCCACTGGTGTTGATTTAGGTGAAACCATCAGACAGTTCTCGTACAGTTTAAAAAAATACCATTTATAGCAGCGTGTTTGTGGATATTGTGAACAGTGAGGTGTGGCAGGAAAGACTTCATCAGTATTTTTGTCAGTAATTTTTATGCAGAACTCTGACTTAGCATTTTCTGTCATATAATATTGGAATAATACAAATTTCTTGAGGCAGATTAATTGCTGAGTAAAATTTCAGAACAAAATAAAACTGGAATAAAAGTAAATTCATATACTTCTGACAAATTTCCCAAATATATTAAACCTAAGGAAATCCATGAAGGTATTTTATATTTAATATGTTAAGGTATTTGATATTCAAGATATTTTAATATTCTAAGGGTGTTTCAGGAATAGGAGATAGCATTTTCTTGCAATAAATGACTTTAAAACAGAAAACAGTAATTATGTAGAAGGGCAGAGTATTAACAAATACTTGATTGCACAAAATAATCCTCTTTAAAAATTCTCCTAATTGTCCTGACCTTTTCTTTTTGTCACTTAGCTGATCTGCATGTTATGAGTTACCAGCTGAACTGGGTGTAGAAACAATTAAATCCAGCTCCAAAGTCTTGCAGAATGACTAAAGCAAAAGCAGATGACAGCTGGGAGATAGCTGTGCAATAGTATTCTCTGTTCAGGAAATAATAGATAGCAAGCTGTGGAGACTTCTGGGGAAACCACTGGGAAGAGGGAGTATACATTTTTTTCCAGTTATTATATCATCTTCCAAAAAAACCCGGTCACACACGTACTATGTTTGTAGGAAGTAAAGTTAGCACATGGTAAAAAAAAGTCCTGTAAAAATGTCAGCATTCAAAGAAAATTATTTCTTGTTCCCTAATGCACACACACATACACACAACCAAGAGCCAGCTTTTGTGATAAACAGTAGCTTTCCTTACACGTTTTTAATCAGAAAATGTGAAATCTCTGAATTATGCCATATTGGTCAACTTACAAAACATAAAAAATCCCTTTTGGTCTCTTAATCCACCTGATTTGGCAGCACACCCTGGCTGCAGAGGGCTGAGTGCTCGCTTCTCATGCAGGAATCACAACTTGGGTCATATTTATTCACTTATTTCTCACACATCCTACCCTCTTGCTTATGCTTTTTTCACAGCTGCACATTTTTCAGAGACTTCAGCAAAGTTCCTTGTCAAGTATCAGTGCAGTATGAACATCACTTAACTGATTAGACTGAGATATAATTTACCCAACATATTCAAGATCAAAGGGACCCAATAACCTTTCTTGCTCCCAGAGTGGATTTAACATCACAAAGAAGGAACATGTGGTTTCATCTTTTGCTAAGTTACTACTTTTATTCTTTTTCCTTTGCTTTTTTTTTTTCTGATGTAAAATAAATAATTCATGCAGACAATGGAAAGTAATGGGGTAAGGACTGAAAACTAAATCAAGCAACGGGCCATGGAAGCAGAGCTGTGTGGAGGTGAAGGATACCCTCAGGACTTATTTATATGTATCTAGATAATTTACTTTTGTTTTAAGAGACTGCTTGAGTCCAATTACAGTCACTTTGCATTGATGTAAGTGTCACACTTGATTTATGTGCACAGTGATTGTACAAAATCACACCCAGGTGAGATCTTGCCTTATTACAGGGGTTTTCTGAGGTCCCAGGATGAGGGAAGAGACGACAACATTGACTCCATGTATCAGAAGGCTTTGATTTATTATGATATGATATATAAGATATAGAAACTATACTAAAAGAGTAAAGAGAAAGGTTTCACTACAAGGCTAAGCTAAGAATAGAATAGGAATGTGTAAACTGAAGTCTTCTCAGCCCGAGACGGGCCGAACAGGTGAATTGTGATAGGCTCTTAATTGGAAACAGTCCGACGGGGCCAATCACAGATTTTCCCGTGGCATTCCACAGCAGCAGATAAGAATTGTTTAGTTTGTTCTGAGGCTTCTCAGCTCCCAGGAAAGGAAAAATCCCAAGTAAAGGATTTTTCATAAAATATGTTGGCAACATCTCACCCTTTTAATTTTAGTAAATTAAAAAGAAAATGCAATCAAAAGATCAATCAAATGCTGGTGTGGAACCATCAGGGAAACTCTTCACCTGCAAAACACCAAATTCCCATCACATCACCAAAACAATCTTAAAATAGAAGAAAATGCAAAAACAGTCCAAGGAAAATTAATTGCTTCAAGTCCAAACAGCTGAGTTTCAGGAAAAACTCCAAACTGAAGATGTTCTTCTTTGACAGTGCAGAAAAGTCCCTTTTGGTCCTGAAACAGGCTTGCAAAACTTTCTGAGCTGCTAGCTCGTTCAACCCTTTTTATTTAATTTAATTTTTTTTTTTTTTTTTTTTTTTTTTTTTTTTTTTTTTTTTTTTGAAAGAGCAGTAGCAGACAATGGCCCACTGAGGCCCCAAACAGGCTGGTCCACCAGCCACCATTTGCGGGGGGCCCTGCACCCCGTGGAGGGAACAGAGACCCCAGACCCGGCTTACAGAAAGGTGGGCCAGGTCCCGACGGGGGGAACAACGCCCCCAAACCCAACAGGCGCTGGCCGGGAGGCCCAGGCCCAGGGAACCGAGCCAAACAGCCCAGACCCGGCTCGCGGAGCGGGCTCTGTGTTCTCTCAATCCGGCACACAGCTGCCGAGATCCGGGCAGCAGGAGTGACGGAACGCTTCATCCCCGCTGAACCAGTGCAGACCAGCAGCTGGGGAAGAAAAGCTTTCCAAGGGAACAACACCCCAGATGTGGGGGTGCTTCGTCCCCACAGCAGATGAGCGATGCTCACTTTGCACTGTGTCTCCTGCCTCTGCAACGCAAGTGCAAAAGATGTTCCCACTTTCTGCCCCTCGGTACCACCCCCACCCCCTGCGGGCTGGTGACCGGAGACAGAAGGCTCAGGAACCCCCTCCCCCACGCCGCAAGGGCGCACAGGGGGAGTCAGGCATTCCAACCCCCAGCGGGAAACCCCGAACCAGACTCGGGTCAGCCCGCGAAAAACACCGAGTTTGAAAGCAAGCAGACGGCCCGAGCTTGTGCTCAGCTGCGTAGCCACACCCCCCCCACAGAGGGGCAAGCCTGAGTCCCCTTCCCCCGTCCCAGCTCCCCTCGCAGGGGCAGCCTCGGGACAGCCCGAAAAGCTCGGAGGAGGGGCCGAGCTGATTGCCGGTGCCGCCGCGGCAGCCGCGGTCGGGTCCGATGACGGTCCCGCTGGGAGACTCTCAAGCCCAGCCCCCTCCACCGGCGCGGCAGGCGAGGGACCGACCCCCGCTGGAGGTGGGCCCGCGGGAGAGGCTGCAGGTCCCGACTCCGGGACGGGCTGCCGTCGATCGTCGCTGCTGTTGAGTGTGTCGCCTAGCAACGCGGGCGAAGCCGCGGAGGGCGGTGCTTTCGTCCCGGAACTGCTGACAAGCTCGGTTGGAGGCGATGGATCCACCCCCGCCGGAGACGGGCCCACGGGAGGAGCTGCAGGGACCGGCCCCTCCTCTGGGGCGGGCAGGGGCGGGGCCCTTGACCCCGGTTCAGGTGACAGAGCCAACCCACCTCCCCCCTGAGAGGAGCGGGGGGGGGGGGGCAAGCCGTTCCGTCGGCGCGGGATCCAAGGTCGCAGAAAAAAACTTCTCTTCTGCCGCGGGCAAAGCGTCGCCCCCCCACCCCGATTCGGGGGGGCTGGAGACTTCCAGGCAGCGGATTCGGACAGGCTTGCCTTTTTCCAGCTCCAGCAAGAAGGGAGACAAGCCCCGTGCATTTGCAATCCACTGATATGCTAAAGCTTTCCGTTTCAAAACTGGGAAGAGAGTTCTGAAAGGCTGGTAGATCGAAGGAAAACCGAGTCCCCGGTAGAAAAGATCTCTGATAATGAATTCCATGCATTCCCAAACATATGAGTCAAAGGCATACAGCACATCAGAGAAAAAACCATGGTGTTTTGCCCACCGGAAAAACTCATAAAAATGTGTCGTTAGCATAGGAATGCTGTCCTCATCACCCCATTTTCGCCTGAGGTCAATAATTTTCTCCTCTGAGGGAGAGAATGGAACCTCCGTCTCCGTAGGCACCCTCTGCCATAACCAAATCTGCCTCACACGAAGGGCAGCATTTTCAGGAAGGGCAGTGGAAACAGTACCTTGCGACAGTGTGCTCTGGGCTTCAGCAGGCTGCTCTGTGCCGCGAAGACACCTGGACATCTTGTCTCGGAGACTTTCCAAAAGGTTCTCTCTGTGGCCAGCCTCGGCTGTGAATTCTGTCCAATTTCAGGATCGTCAGTTCTTCAGCTCCTGGCTAGAAGCCACTCCTGTGGTCCCTGGTGTAGGTGACCATCAATGCTAAACACTCGGGGTTCACCCAAATGTAGCAATGCTCCTCTGGGCTTACCAAATGAAGAATTCTTCTTCACTCAGGGTCCAATTGTGGTGATTTCTTCACTCGAGGCACCATCTGTCAGTTCTGTCCCCGGTGTTCACCTTTCGTGGTGGTGCTCCTTTTTTCACTCGGAGGTCACCATTTATTACAGGGGTTTTCTGGGGTCCCAGGATGAGGGAAGAGATGACAACGTTGACTCCATGCATCAGAAGGCTTTGATTTATTATGATATGATATATAAGATATAGAAACTATACTAAAAGAGTAAAGAGAAAGGTTTCACTACAAGGCTAAGCTAAGAATAGAAAAGAATGTGTAAACTGAAGTCTTCTCAGCCCGAGACGGGCCGAACAGGTGAATTGTGATAGGCTCTTAATTGGAAACAGTCCGACGGGGCCAATCACAGATTTTCCCGTGGCATTCCACAGCAGCAGATAAGAATTGTTTAGTTTGTTCTGAGGCTTCTCAGCTCCCAGGAAAGGAAAAATCCCAAGTAAAGGATTTTTCATAAAATATGTTGGCAACATTGCCTGACAGTTCCCTTGGAGCTCCAGCAAAGGTTTGCTCTGTACCATTTATTTTGCTGTGACTTGGGAACTGAGAGGAGGGTGCAGGTGGGACAAGTACCTGGTGTGGGCACTCTGTATCTCCTGTTAGTGATGCTGGTTGCTGGCTCTGGCTTCCCACTCCAGGACTAAACCAGAGGCTTGGCAGTGTGGGAGCAAGAAGAATCTGGGTACCGTGTGAAAGAAGCACCTTAATGCAGCAAAAGCCCTGAGCAGCTCCTCGGGATTTGGTGGTGGGCAGTGCAGTGGCCAGGGGAATGAGTTGGAGCAGGCAGAGGTTGCCCCATGTTCTCCTCCACCACGTGTGGTAAGTGTGTTCTAATATTTTTTTTTCATGTATTTCATATAATCAGGTGTGGTTTTCCTGAAAGCTGTGGGAGTTGTTAGTTGGGAATGGCGATGTTTTTCAACAGTTGCTCCTCAGTAGGAGAAATGCTTGGAAAAAGCTGTCCAATCCCACTGAAACCCTGAGAAACATCCAGGCAGGTGAGATGTAGAGGCACTCACTGGGTTGTAAACTCTGATTCTGCTTTACTAAAACGCTATGAGATTTCTGTTCAGTGTCTGCATGTGCTCAAAATGCAATTTCACATCTTTGAAAGATTCCATTCCTCTTCCCTCCAGCAGTACCTTAGCAGTCCCCAGGAGCAGGCTCTTCCTGCTGGCTTGGAAAGCCATTTACCTATTGCAAACACGAACAGCCTTTGGAATAAACAGAGCTCCCAATGAGATCTGCAGGCCTTGGAGCAGGTACAGCCTGCTGCAGGGTGACACAGTCACTTGCCTGCTCACACACAGGGTGCACAGATGCAGACTCACCTACAAAACCCTCCAAAATCTCCCTTACTGCTCAGAAACAATCAGCACAGACAAGTAAAACTACAGGGTTTTTTCATGGCTTGGCAGAAATCGCTGTAAGGACTCTCAGCATGCAATAATATTTTCCCCTTGGAGTTTGGAGAGTGAGAGTTAAGAGAGCTCAAATCCTGTATTATTCTGGGCAGCTGTAAAGGAAAGTATTTTGTATTGCTGGAATTGCCGGAGCGTGTAGTTTAAATTGAAAGTGCTCACCAAACTGAAGTGGTCTAAATTGAAATTACCACGGTTGGTCATGAGCTTTAATACTTCCACTAGTTTAAACAAGGAGAGGGGAAATTAATACTAAAAAAGACAAGTGTAACACATATACTCTCAGTCTGCTATCTCTGCACTCTTTTAGCAGGGTGATTGTTGTACATTTTATCCACAGAAAGGGAATCAAGCCCTTGTTTAATTCCTGTAGTGTTCCAGGTATTGCTACTGCAACGGTCTCTTATCAAATGTCAGTGGAACAGCTCTGGAGTTGATGTGAACTGTCAGGGGTTCTCAGGCTTTCTGGTTTTCACTGGATTGGTGACTAAGTTGTTAAAGCCTAAAGCTAAAGGGAACTTCTGCGTGTAGCCACAGAGACAACATTCAAAAATATTTATAGCCAAGAACAATGCTAAAAGAGAGAGAATGAATATACAAGTGGTGGCTTAAATCCTTTTATTGCTTTGGTTTCTCCATTTCAGCAGCTGATATGGCTGTTAGAGTCCTTTTACATTAAAAAGAAATGAGTGAAAGAAGAGAAGAGCAGGATATCTGGGGGGAAAATAATAAAAGAGAAAACACAATTGTAGCGTTTGGGGCAGTAATTATTCTTTCAAGCACAGCAGTTCAGATGGGTCATAAGTGGGTCAAATAAAGATGACGGTGAAGAGCCCAGCAGATACAATGTGTGCCTGTTCTGTGGTTGTACGCTCTAATCTCTCTGCTCTTCTGGGGAAGTGCCCCAGATGCCGCGGTTATTGCGAGTGACAGCTGTCCTTTGGTGCCGCTTCCCCGCAATGGCTGCAGGCGATCAGGTGACCAGGCCTGCTGGCCTGCTGTTCCCAGCTCCTCCTTCTTCCCTCCTGCCTTTTCCTTCTGCTCAGAGCTGTCCTCTTCCTCTGTGTCATATAAGGAGCGCCAGTTATCTTTATCTGCCCTGTCTGCCTCCAGTAGAGGGAAATGGTAATGCTTCATGTTTCTTTCATGGCCCATCGTAAATCTGTCACTTTGAAAAATCAAAAGATGGAGTTAAATTAATTACTCTCATATTGATTCCACTTGGCCAGATTCATTAGGCAATCCTATCCCTGCATAAACCCCCGAATACCGCTCTGGGTAAAACCTGGCAGAGAAATGCATTGGACTCATTTATATTTCATTGTTGAAGTGGTTTCCTCTGTAAATATGTCACAGATGATGTATATATTGAGGTGAATAGTGAAGCAGAAAACTTCAAAAAAGCTTGACTGCAAACTTTCAGGGTTCCTGTTAGGGTAACCTTTCTTAATCAGAAAAGAACTAACAGCTCTCTTCTAGCACAAGCTGATTGGATTTTTACAAATGGTGAGTAGTTACCTAAATACCAACACTTACACAAATACTTGCCATTAACAAACTGCATTAATTAGTAAATGGTTGCACACGGGACTCTGCTAGTGACTTACCTGCACACAAGTCTTATTATTCACATAAACATCTATTATTTGAACCAAAATTGAACTCCTATGCCAGCATGTAGAACAGGAGAGGTGCCCATTAATTTCTTCCATGCCTCTAATACTTGACAGCAAAAGCATTAACTTACTGTTTATTTATTATTATTACTGTTCCTTTACACTTGAGCTGGTTCAGAGAGACCATTGTGCTCCAAATGTGTAAATTATAGAGAGGATGGAGCTGGCTCAATGTAAGTAAAGCCATAGTAGCTCACAGAGTAGTGACCCAGGAAGAGTGTCCTGTGGTAATTGATATCAAAACTAAACATTAGACTTGTAATCATGCAGGGGCCATCAAAATTAATTGTATGTGAGTGCAAACTGTTGAAAAGCCTAATCTCTTCAGGGGAGGATTTGTGGAAGTGCAGTATCCTTCAGGGAACCATGCAAATCTGCATTGCAATGGCCTTTTTCCTGAGGTTTCCTCAGGGATCACAGAGAATTTATAGCGAGGCTGTATTTTTTTGTAGTCACACTGCCTTTACCAGCTGCACAAATTCTTCCTTGAATGACTACATTCCACCAAAGCTATTACAGAAAATGCTGGGATTCTTGTTTTCCTTGCCTTTAGTTGTTCTGCAGAGACAGCTTGTCTCTAAGAAGTACCCAGAGAATGCAGGTTCCAGGAGGAAGAAGAGCCAGCATGTTTATCCTTTCCACAGAGGGTGTTTGGAAAATACTGTTACATCTGCATGCACATTGTATGCAACTGAAGGGAAACAGTGCTTGTGATTGCAAAAGAAATATTAAAAAGAGCCTTGAGTCGTTGTGTCTGTGTTGTGTGGGACTGGATACCTGAGGCCACATAGACCAGAGATGTAATTCCTGCTTTTATCCCTTCTTGTGTTGCTGCCTGGGAATTCATTGCCTTTATCAATACAGAAAAATAAGCTCTTTTCTTTTAAAGCAACAGCACAGGAAAAGAAAGCAAATCGTGACCTGCTTTGTTGGTAGCAGTGGTGAGATGAACTGCAGCTCTGACCTATTTCTCCAGAGTTACAATTATCTGCAGTAATGGTACCATTTTGCTTCTTAAATCCTGGATTATTGTAATTTGAGATTTAAAGGAGTTACTCTCTCTCTGCTCATAGACCTTGGTCCTTCAGGGGCAAGCCAGCATGAGGGATGAATGAATACACATGAGGGAGCAAAGAAAAGGCAGGGGATCCAGCCAGAAGGAATTGGTAATTTTCATTTTAATATTTTATATATATAATTTAAGAAGTTGTCTATTTAATCAGTATACCTTTGTTTATTTCCACGTACATATAAAATATATGTTTATTTTAGTATTTTTAGATACATATATACATGGAAAAATGTTCTTCCCTATCCATATGTGTCCCCACATGGAATGGTCTAAACCAGGGTCACATGGTGAGAGGTCTGGGTTTTGTTCACTTGTCTGGCAAACTCCACTTTGCTGAGACGTGATCAGCCTCTCTGTGCACCATGGGAATGATAAATATAAAAGACTTGAAAAAATCAAGTTCTTAGATATTCACAACCAAACCCCTTGGCGATAGAAGTTGACACAGCTGCCTTTAAATCAATTTAATACTTGCTTAAATCAATGGAAGGAAAGTGAATTTCATTGTGTGAGGATCTGGTATTTATAATCTGATTTCATTTTTTATTTATTAGCAGTGTATACAACCTTGAAGAACAAACTTTTTTTTCCCCTGAGTTTTATATTTATCTGTATCATCAAAATGAATGGAAAATATGTTCTTATGTTTTCCTCAAGTCAAATTTCCATGGTAAATTTTCAACCTTCAGAATGTACCATAGATTGAGTGGTTCTTGGCCATGGCTGTGTTTGGTCAAAGCTGGACTCCATGGCCTTGAAGGTCTTTTCCAGCCCCAGTGATTCCACAATTCCATGGGTTTTGTTGTTTCACCACTCAGGGTGCTGTGAGCAGCATTTGCAGCAGTGTTGTGTTGGTACCACACACAGAAATCATGAGTCAGGTTCTCACCCAGCACAGGACCAGCTCTAAAACCTGAGATTTTAGCAAGAAAAACCCCAACAGACCAAACCAACCAAACCAGCTCATATCTCTTTTTATCTGTTACCCACTGCTTTCTACCACATCTTCAGCTTTGCCCCAGCCCATAAACACTGACAAAACACATAACACCAGGACTCTTCCACAGTTATGTGCCACATGCTGGAATTCCCAGTTGTCACCAAGAGCAGTGCAAAGCTGAAAAATTGCTGCTGTTGTTTAAATTACTGTAACAAATTTTAGATCTTTCCCATTCATGTAGCAAAGAAGGGATTGACTTTGCACTAATGGGAAGGAGATACTGCTGTGGTTTGCCCAAAAATGAGAGAACATTTTGTTTCCTCCTGAGGAATATGCATTGGAAGCAGGTAAAAGGTGGGTGCCTCAAAGTCACAAGAGAGGTTTGCTGTAAAAATGAGACCACGCACTGAAATGTCCAGCACTAACTCTAAGAGTAAATCAAACATTCTCCTCATTCCCTAAACACAACTCAGCAAATGCATCGGAAAGGCAGATGAATAATCATGCCAGTGCTGGTTCACAGCTGTCCAGGGAATTTCAGGTACTCTTGGAATCCTGTGGCTCCTAACACAGCAGTAATGTGCATTTCTTACATTGGACTTTCTTTAGAATTTTCTTCTTCTTTTTGTCTACATACAATTTTTTTGTGATAGAAGGGTATGTGTGTTAAGATACCTTCCACTGTCTGATCAGATTGTTATGGGCAATACCCTAATGAATTACTTCAATTCCCCTTAAAATATATAGCTAGCTTCAAGGTCAAGAAAGTTAACAAGAGGCCAATAACTAACAATTACCCAGTATATATTGAAATAAAATTCCTAAGAAGATCAAAAGAGATCTCATTAAAGACTAAAAACTGTGAGGTTGGTTAAGATTCACCATGGATAAGAATCACTAGCCCTGCAATAACCTAACACATACAGACAAAAATATGAGTCCTTTAGTGTAGCTGTAATATAAGTACTAGTTGCCTTCTACATGATCCAATATTTAATAGTAAAGTTTCTAGACTTTTCATCAAACCCTGGATTATGAAGAGTAACCAACAGGCATTTTTCAGCCGTTTATCTCCACTTTGCTACAATTGTAGTAACAGAAATTTGTTGCTAAGAAAAACATAAATACATTTGGTACCATGTAGCTTGTTTGGGTTTTTTATTGTTATTAAAACTTAGAGATTTGTTGTGACATCGCTGCATCTTAAAAACAAAAACAGATGAACTTTATAGAATAGTAAATAGTTGATCAGTTTTGAGTCAGATTGGAAAGTAAGAAATTTTGGCCAAAATAGGAGAAGGTTTTAAATGCTGATTAAAACCAAATATGTTTAGAATCTGTGTCCAGCTCTGCCCTCTCTTCCCTTTTTCCATGCTACCTCAAATGTTAGTCTAGGAAGAAATGGCAATAAAATTTCTCTTCACCATCTGTTATCTGACATTTGGAAGAAGTCCTTATTTGACTAGTAATGAGAGAATTAGGACCAGTTGGGCTATAAATCATTACCCTCAAATTTACAAATCTGGTACATTTTTAAAGGCAAAACAGATCATGCCCTATGTGGAAAGGGCCACATCCCTCAAGAAACAGAGGCTGTTCCAAGCATTTAAATACCAAACAGATGGAGGAACCTTTCAGGGGACTATACACAGGGGGAAAAAATGCTGAGGAGTACAAGGTAAGAGGAGCTCAGCAGGACCACAGAAAGGGTTAATGACCCAGGGATTGATTATCTGTTCCAAAACTTCGTGGAAGACACAACTAGGAAGAAAAGGCTTCTCCTAACACAAACATCCAGCGAGGAAATAGCATACAGCAACATGGGATTATCCCCCAAAAGATGAAATTGGAAAGGATTTCCCATCCTAATTACATCAACTTTATAAGGATCAAGTTTAGACAAAATATCCCAGAGCTGACTTGACAACTTCACAGAGGAAGGAGAAAATCAAAAACAGACCCAGATGTTGCATGTTACGGGCGACTTCATATGAGTGAGTCATACACATTATGTAAGCAAGGACAGGGAAGGAGCAGGGGAAGGTCACCCAGGAGCTCCCTGTTGTGCTGGGCACTGGGAAAACACGGAGCAAGAAGAGCCCAAGCTCTTGAGTCCAAGCTGAAGAAGTGCAGAATGCTGGGTCCAAGGGGGTGTGCCTGGGAAGGGGTTTTGCCATGCACTGGGAGGGCAGGGAGAAAGGGAGAGAAGTCTGGGACCACAGCAGAGCTCTGGTGAGGAAGGGCTGTGGGAATGGCAAAGCAAGGCAGAAGGGAAGAGCTGGTCACTCAGGGCTGGGGACAGGGTGCTCATGGGCCTCCCTGGGGGTGTGTGGTGATGAGGAAGGAAAGTGCTGCCTGGGTCCTACCTGGTGGGAATGTTTTGTTAATCCTGGGCTGGGTTTAGGGGTTTGTGGTGCTGTGGTACATCAGAAGGTGGTGAATAGGCAGATGAGGAGATATGTACTCTTTTTTGGGGCAGAAATAGAGGAGGTAGATCTCGCTGACTGTAGCAGATTGTGCTTTCAACAAACGGGAACAGCCTTTGGGTAAGAAAGCTGTGAATAATTTCTGTGTCTGTTTCCGCATGCTGTGTCAGTTGCTCATAGGAGATGATTAACATGCCTCAACACTGTCACATCTGAAGGTTATGCTGTGAAGGTCCCCTCCAAATCCCCACTTCCCACACACCTAGGGCACAGGAATTTCTCTGTGGGTAGGAGTGCAGCAGGTACCCTGGCCATAAGAGGCGAGTGTGTCCTATCTGTTCCTGTACATGAGATACACTTTGTACCCCATGGGAGTGAAAATGGAAGGTGGTTCTTCTCCAAACATCCAAAGGGAACATTCTGCCTCAGCTGTGGCTCTCCTCTTTCCATCCTTCCTATGGATTTTATTTTCTTGCCCACTGGAGGAAAGGAGTAGGTAAGAAAAGCCTAACTGAGGCAAGACTAATACAGTTCCACTGAGAATAAGGGAAAGATTTATTCTCTCCCTCCCTTCCACACATGTCTTGCTGTGGACTCTGCCTTGCCTAACATATGTACCTTTACTCATTTACTTCCTGCTGGTCACCTGGGAGAAGCCTTTCTCCTGGAATTTATTGCCTTGGCTGCCTTGTTTCTGTCCATGCTCATAGTAAGATGTAGTGAGTGCTCATGTATTTGTCTTATTCTCAGATGTGAGTAAAAGGGATTTATCCATGCTGAAAAATATGTACTTTTGGCTTGGTGCAGCCAGGAGTTACCGTAAGGAAAACGTTAGAGAAACTGGAGCCTCTGAGCTGGCAAGGAATGTAAAGCTTTGGAAGAGTGGGACCCAGAGGAGCTGCTGAAATAAAGCATCAGGTTCTGTAGCAACGGGCAGCCTTGGGATCCTGCTCAGGGCTTTTCTTGCTCTGAGCCTGCTCTCACCATGGACTGACAGCATTAGCAGGTGCTGGAGGAAGGAAATGCTTCTTTTAAATACCTGCTTGATGAAAGGCTGCCAGAGGAAACCAGGGGAAGGTGGGAGCACAATTTCATTTATGTGTAATTGACTCAGGCAAGGGGAAGGAGGATGGGCCGGGCCCAGTGTGGCCTGTGTTCTTGCTAAACTTGCCCTTGAGACTGGCAGACAGAAAGTCCTTTACAGCTCTTTCTGGAAAGAACATATTTGAAGGTCACCCTGTGGCATCACTAATATTCTACCCAGAAAAGAAGCATCTTTACCCAACTGTCAGACTCTCAAACCTATCATTGGCATTAATAAGCTTGAAACAGGCTCTGGGCCATTTTCCCCAACAGCTGCATTTACTGAAATTGTCTACACTTTTCTATATTCAAAATGTCATTTTTACTTCTCCGTAGAGGAAGGCAGCTGTCCTTTGCTTCTTCATGTACAAACTGCCCTTGACATTTTACAACTTCACATCTTGCCAAACACAGAACTCCTGAAACAAAGTGCTTTTGGAGTGGTGTGAGTAATGCTCCTGCTCCTGCTTCCCAAACTGCTCCAAAGCTGCCATGGACAGCATGGGGACCAAAGGTACATTTGAAAAGCTCTCAGTGTTTCAGCTGTGCTTGCCAAATGAACCTTTCCACACCTTTTGCTTCCCTTTCTTTAAAGTGCAAGTTTTCACTTAGAGTCACTGCTGTCACCTTTTCCTTCTTCTCTTAGCCCATGCCTGGGAATGAAGGGAATGCTGTTGAACAGAGCAGTAGAAATGAAAACAGCAATATTTATCTTGCTGTACTGTGGCTTTCATTTCCTTCAAAGCCAGGCTGCTTTTTAACCTGCAGTTCTCTTTTTTTAGCCCAGACTTGTGGTTTTGGGGGCATCTACTCAAAGTGTTTTTATTAAGTTCTCAATTGTCACTTCCCTCAGTTTAATTCTATTTTCTCTCACACCTCATGTTATTTAAAATTGGTTTTGGCTCGTGGAACTGTCTCTTAAACACCAACTAAAATATACTGTTATTTAGTGCTGGAAATGGCTTCTTGTGTTTGGGGACTCTTCTGTAATTTGTCGAAGTCCTGAGGCTGTTTCAGCAGTAGAGGCCTGAGGCTGCCATCAAATTACAGGTAGTCACTTATTTTATCCACTTAGTGCTCAAGGATGTTCCTGTTGAAGAAACTGAGGGTCAATTCCTCTTTGTGCTTCAGTTTGTAGAGCTTAGTTCAAGACAGTGAGTGTCCCGTTTGTTGCCATCATGATTCCCCACTATTTTTATATTTACTGATATTACGTCGCTTTTACCCATTTGCTTCTGGCTCCAAGCAGTGATTTAACATTTAATTTATAAAAAACAAAACCAACCAAACCAACCCCCAACCACCACCAGATGCCAGTGCTGGTAGCTCAGATGGATACAGGCTAACCAATATAGAATTCCTTGTGTTTTTATTTATCCACCTCAATAGACTTAAATTACATCTTTCCTTTTGTTAAGCAGCTCCTTGATGTTTCTCTTGCCATCTTGACTCCTGCTAAGTTAGTTTTGCCTTCTCTTTCCTGTTTTTACTTTTCCCTTCTGTGTCAGTTTAAGGGTCTCCTTACCAGTGTACCCTTGGCTCACCACAGCAGGAGAACTATCCAAGATGCCTTAAACCTTTTTACACAGCCAGTGGGGCACTTCTGGATTTCCTCTTTTCCTGTAGGACAGGCAGGATTTCTGTTAGGATCCTGAAACCCAGCCAGGGAAGCAAACTGGGCTTGTGCATCTCTTCACTGCCTTCAGAACTCCCATTAGTCAGTTGATGTGTGCAGTGAACTAATTTCCTACCATTTATTTGTTTCCCTGTGTGAGCACACTGATCACATTTAATGCCTTTTTGGGGAAGGGAAATGAGATGGTAATTTGGGAGTTATTTCTGAACGATGATGTTCATTTTAAATAAAAAAGCTCTGTTGCTGCAAGGAACTAACAGTTGTTTTCACCTCAGGAATAGTCAGTAGTATTTGAAAATTATTTCCACTGATCCATCTCCAAATGAAGAGGTGCCATTTCTCCTCTCAATCTGAGATCAGTGCAGAGAATTTATCTTAATCTCTTTATCTGAGACATCCATCCTCCCAGACTAATAGTTGAAGTGAGGAAGTGGGCAGGCCACAGAGAGCAGCCCTGGCGGGTTATGGTGACTGTGAGTTAGCAATTTCACAGCAATTTTACTGCAAGACAGGTCACCCAGAGACATTTTAACCTCAGCAATTATTTTTCACAATGCCAATGACATCATGAAAGGAGCCAGAAACGAATTCCTTTGGACAATTATAAGCAGAGATTGCTCTTGACCCTGATATTTATGGGGTGCCAGCCATCAGGAGAGGTTATATGGGTCTCCAGAGCAACCCTGCCAAAACCTCAGAGTTCTGAAATGGCAATAATTCCTGATTTCATTGTGCATGCCTAATTGTTTTTCCTGAAAGAAAAGCTCATGTTTGGCAGGATCCTTTGTAGCAAGAAGATAGCAAAGGTTGTAAATCCCTGGACAGCTATTACTGCACCATCAGACCTGGTAACTCATATCTATCTCCCCTGGAAACACAGTAATGTGCTGCTAAAGTCAGGGAAAAAAATGGGATTTGGGGCCTTTATGAGCTGCACAGAGAATCCTTAGACTGTTTTTAAGGAATGATTTGTTAGGAAATAGAGCAGTATGATATTGATCAGTGTGTGTATGTGCAATATGTGTGCATTGGAGTGGTCTGCAAGTTCCCTGATGCAAAATACACTATGTAGAATGCATTTTTTAAAAACACAATAGGGATGGAAACACAACTGTTTCCCACAGAAACAAATTATTTCTAGCACTATATACAAATCAGCACAGGTAAGAGGAAAAATGTTGGTAAATCTAATATCTGGTGTACTCTACTCAACCAGTGTTCCAGCCCAAACTTTGTCTTCTCTCATGGCCAGGGAGGGAGTCTCCTCTTTTGGATAAAATCCCAGTTAAATCTTGGCTGTCTCTAGTTGGGTGTCTGAGCATCTAGTTTCCTTATCACTTGGAAACAACTATTTAGAGATGGGCTTGACTTTGTTTTACACAGATGATGGTTAAATGGGACTTGTGCCAGAATTTATCACAGTAGATATAATATTTTTTTTCCTATTTTAAGCAGGCATAGAGAAGGGCTGATGAGACCTACCCCAAATAATAATCTGATTTAGACATGTAATTTTAAGTAATGTGTAGAATTTGGCTTTACCATATTTAAAAAAGAGAAAATCCAATCTGAAAAGCTGCCAGGGGGATGGAACAGCCTGATCTGAACAGCTCTGAGCAGCCATTCCAGGATGACAGGGAAAAGAAAAACCTGTCTCCTGATCAGAGCCCGAAACCAAGGACTGAGAGAGGATGCAGCTGCACTCTGAACACAGAAATGGTATTAACAGCATTTGGGGACAAGCTTAATGGAAATTAAAGGATAACAGTGGAGCTGAACAAATGGCTCCAAGCTGGAAATGGGTATATGTGGGCTGGCTACGAAGCAAAGTTTTCCAACTGATAATGTTGTATTGGCTTGGAGAGAATTTTAATCTGATTAGCAGAGGAAGGCAAGAGGGGAAGCTGCCCATAATATAGATGGCTGATATGGCCCAGAAACATCCTTCTGGTCCTATGTGTTCCATTCCTGTATGCCTGCAACAAAGACAAGCCTATGGGCAGGCTGACCTGCAAAGGAATCAAGTCAAAAAATGGGAAAGAAAACCAAGTAGCTCGTAAATTCTTTGCTGAGATTTTCTGTTGCCTCAAATGTTGTCATTCACATAGCATTTCCATGGATTCGACCCTTTCTGTCCCTATCAATCTGTTTTAAAAGAAGTGAACTTGCAAATGCTCGATTAGGTGCTGCGCTGCTGCTTTGAAGACCCTCAACTCCCCACACGGTGGGGAGGAGGGAGCGCCGGCTAGCTGGAGAGCACAAGCAGCGGCTAGCAGCGGGGGGCACTGCCTAGGCGAGCCAGGGGCGTCCAGGCAGCACCTTTGGCAGGCTGGAGCAGCGTTCGAGGAGCAGCTTTGGGTGAAGGAAGCGAAAGGAAAAGAGGACCTTTACTCCGGGATGCAGTCCAGAGAGGGTTTATTGTCTCCTGGGGGAGTCCAGGGAGCAAAGGCAAGGAGGGACAGTGACAGTAACTTATAAAGGGGGTGGAACATAGGTAAAGATACAATACATGAACCAATGAGGGAAAACCGAGGAGGGGGGTATTGCACTTAATAGACATGAAAGGCAACGAATGACATTTGAGCCAGGGAGGGGCCCAGAGCACCTGCCCAATCACTTCCTAGGGAAGGGAGAAGTCTCTGGAAGGATGGGCAGGGCCCTGGGAGATGGACAGGGCTTGGGAGGGGAGAAAGTCGTAACAAAATGGAGGGTTGCCAAGGGAACGGGGGTGGAGACAAGGGGTTGGCACCGTGCCCAGACAGGGAGGGTACTATCTGGGGAAAGGGGAACCAGGGCTGAACCATCAAACTGAAATATAGGGTTGAAACCGGGGAGAACATTACAAAATGGGGAGAACAGTACAAATTAGGGGAGAAACATAACTGGAAATTGGCCGCGCACCGCAACATCTCACCCTTTTTTAGTTTAAAAAAGGAAACGAAACTAAAAACTCAGTCTTTTAAAGTCAGTCTCTGAATCGAGTGATGATTGTTGTTCTTCAGTATAAGGCGAAGTCTCTCGGCTCGAGTTCAGAGCTGCTGGGAGGGAGACGTGGTTGATCTGCGGTGCGGCGGTAGACAGAAGGCGGAGGAGTAACTTATAAATGATTGAAAATCTTGGGATAATACATAGGAGGGTGAGACAGAACAACAAACTTAAGCTTGCGGGTCGGGTTGTAACTGAAATAGACGAAGAAAATAGGTTAGCACAGAGGGTTCTGGGGTGGATGGTTCAGCCTGGGGGACACCGGACACGACGTTGACTTTGCGTTTCCGCCGGAGGGCGGGTTGAGTGACTTGGGGGGCGGTGTTTGGATTGTGTGCCTTCCCTGGAAGGAAGGGCTTTACCCACTTCGAGGGGACCCATTTGAGCCCAGCAGGGGTGGACACGCAAGCGTATCCACGGCCCCAAGTCACTAGGTCAAATGGCCCCTCAACCTTCCATGTCTCTGGATCCTTAATGAGGACGGGTGGTCGGTCTCTGAATTGGGTTGTGCTCTGGGTGTTAAAGTGCCTTGCGATGGGCGGGTTGAGGCACTCGAAGCTGCAATTTAAAAAGTTGATCGTGAACAGCGCCCTGGCCAGGCGGATTTGAGGGGACTCTACCTTCACTGCCCCACTCTGATGTTCGAGGGTTCTTTTGAGGCTCTGGTGGGCCCTCTCAACCATGGCCTGCCCTGTCGGGGAGTAAGGGATGCCGGTTTTATGACTTACTCCCCACTCTTGCAGGAAGCTTCGGAACTCCCTGGAGGTGTACCCTGGCCCGTTGTCTGTTTTGACCTCTTTAGGGATCCCCAACACAGAGAAGGCATGCAACAGATGTTTTTTGACATCTGCTGTCTTCTCCCCTGTGTGGGCAGAAGCATACACGGCCCCAGAAAAGGTGTCCACAGAGACATGCACATACTTGAACTTGCCAAATGAGGGGATGTGGGTGACATCTGTCTGCCAAATTTCACAACTTTTCAGCCCCCGCGGGTTGGCGCCGGCATTGATGGCGGGAAGTTGAAATGCCTGGCACTGTGGGCATGTGGCCACAATTGCCTTTGCCTGGTCCCTAGTCAGCTGGAATTGGCGGACCAGGCCGGGCGCGTTTTGATGGAATCGCTGGTGACTAAGTTTTGCCTGCTGGAAGGCATCGGGGAGCGGGGCCATTTCAACAGGGGCAGCTAGGGCATCGGCACGCCGATTCCCCTCTGCAATGAACCCCGGAAGGTCGGTGTGAGACCTCACATGCAACACATAAAATGGATGCTCTCGCCGGGAGACCAATTTTATGAGGCGCGAGAGCAATTTGAACAGGGTCACATTGGAGACCTCCTGGAGAACTGCGTGCTCTGCTCTGGACACTACACCGGCTACGTAAGCCGAATCAGTAACCAAATTGAAAGGCTCGGAAAACCGTTCAAAAACCCTGACAACTGCGGCCAACTCAGCAATTTGAGGTGAACCCTCAACAGTGGCAACATCGGTCTCCCATTGCTGAGTTTGGGGATCTTTCCAAGTCACCACGGACTTGTGAGATGCCCCGGACGCGTCGGTAAAAACAGTCAAGGCTTTTAAGGGCTTCCGGCTCTGAATTCTTTTTAGAGATAATTTGAATTGGTTATCTTGATTGAATAATTTGTGTTTGTGTTTGTGGACCGAAATTTGTCCGGTGTAGGAATCCAGAGCGAATTGAAGAGCTTCATTCTCCATGAGGAGGTGTTCCAACATGGCTCTGGTCAGTTGGCCTGATTTAAGCTGGAGTGGCATGTGTATGCATGTGAAGTCGACGCCGGCCAATTCCCTGATCCGGAAGCGAGCTTTCCGGATCAACTCAGCCATCAGCTCTTGTGGCCGCGTCATTCTTTTGGACCGGTGGTGGCTGAGGAACACCCACTCTATGATTAAGAGGGGGTCTCTCGAACCAGGGTCCTTAGATGTTACAATTGAATCATCCCACTGAAAGATCAACCCGTGGAGGTGTGGCAGACTCCCTAGGATGATGAATTGAAATGGCAAGTCTGGGTGGTAACGATGTGCCTGTCTCTGCGAGATGATTTCTTGCACCTTTTCTAAGGCTGCTGCAGCCTCTGGGGTAAGGGTCCTAAGAGAACTAAGCTCTTCTCCCCCTTTCAAAAGATTGAAAAGGGGGGCTAGGTCTTCCGTGGGAATTCCCAGCCAAGGTCTTACCCAATTTAAAGTCCCACACAGTTGTTGGGCTTCCACTAAAGAGGACACTTTAGTGTTGATTGCCAATTTTTGCGGAACAATGGTCCGCTTGGTAATTTCAAGGCCAAGGTATTTCCAGGGCGGCATCTTTTGAATTTTGTCTTCCTGAAGCTCGAACCCTGCAGAAGTCAACACATCGGTTGTCAGGGCAAGAGCATGGGTAAGTGCATCATCGTTAGGAGCACAAATTAAGATGTCGTCCATGTAGTGTAAGATGATTGTGTTTGTTGCTGCCGCACGGACAGGGGACAGCAGGGAAGAGACGTACCGCTGGCAAATCACCGGTGAATTTTTCATGCCTTGAGGCAAGACTCGCCAGTGGTACCTCTTCGCTGGGGCTTCACGGTTGATGGTGGGGACCGTGAAGGCGAAGCGCGGGGCGTCATCTGGGTGTAGGGGAATTTGAAAGAAGCAATCTTTAATATCTAGTACAGCCAGATTCCAATTTTGGGGGAGCATGGTTGGGGACGGCATCCCTGGCTGGAGAGCGCCCATGTCTTCAATAATATTATTAATTTGGCGGAGGTCGTGAAGGAGTCGCCATTTGTCTTTGTTAGGCTTTTTGATAACAAAGACTGGGGAGTTCCATGGAGACATGGACTCCACGATGTTGCCCTTTTTTCAGCTGCTCTTCCACGAGTTCCGAGAGCGCCTTTAATTTTTGTTTATTGAGCGGCCACTGCTCTACCCAAATAGGTTTGTTTGATTTCCAGGCCAATTTTTGGGTAGGGCGCTCTTCAGTGGCCGCTACTGAAAAACCTGGGGAGCACTAGGTAGGTCAATTTTGGCTCCCCACTGGGCTAAAACATCTCTCCCCCACAGGGGTTCCGTGTAATCTAAAACAAATGGGCGGACTGAAGCCAATTGCCCATTAGGCCCCATAATTTGAACCACGCTCTTTGATTGTTTGGCCAATTGAAAACCCCCTACACCTTGGATTCGTCCAGCAGCGCTTTGCAACTCCCATTGTGACGGCCACTCCTTCGCAGGAATGATCGTCACATCTGCCCCCGTGTCGAGCATCCCATTAATTTTTGTGGATTGGCCATTCCTGGTGATTTGACACGTGAGCCGAGGTTTGTCCTGGCCCAAAGTTTGGGACCAGAACACTTCAAACAATGGTGGCAAAGTGTCAGGGATGGGCCCACAATGCCTATTAGATGAACAGGCAGGAATGGCCTGGGCGATGGCTTGGCCCTTTGGCAAGGTAATTGGGGGATGCGCACAGACAACAGAGATATTGAATGTGTCTGTGAGTGCAGGCAGCACCCCCGGAATGATGGTGATTTCCGGGGGAGTGAAATTTGTGTCTCCTACAACGACACACTTACATCCGCGCTGGAGCCAGGTGTTCGGTGCCTCGAACCCGACCATGGCAGGTGTTGGTCGTGAATCTGTGATGTCCAAAGGATCCACGAGGCACAACCTGAAAGGGAAGGCACACGAAGAATCGGTTAATGTTGGCAAAGTCGTAATCGGTGGGCATGTCATGTCCGGTAGGGAAGTGTCTCTAGGCGGGTTGGTAGGGGTATGGGTATGGGAATGGGGTCCCCTCCCTGGGTCTTTGGGCCTGATGTTAAGGCATCCCGCCTTATTTTTATCGTCGCGCAGGGGGGAACTGCGCTTCAATATTAGTTTTTTTGGTGATTTTCACTGGATGCTGCCTGCTCCTTGCGAAACTGAAAAAATTGTTTTCGCAAGGGGCAGTCGGGCATCCAGTGCTCTGGGTCGCCACACAAGTGGCTGTGTCCTTGGCTGGGCCTCTTGTTCCTTGGAGAAGCTGGTGGCTGTTGGGCAGCCATCACGTCGCTGTCGTAGGTGGACTCAGCGAATGAGACGCGGCGGGTTGGGGGTGGCGTCTTCGGGTCCTCTCTGGCCAGAGATGGTGCCTTCTTCTGGCATGCTTCAATCATAGATTGGATCGTCGGGGGAGGATCCACGGGGAGGCTCAGAATGACTGCCTTGCATAATGCATTAGCATTGGCGCTTGCCAACTCGGTCAGGATTCCCAGTCGAGCGCTCTCCGCTTGGACTTGATGGTCGATAGCCCTGCGGAGACGCTCGACAAAAGTGATGAAAGGTTCCCCCGGCCCCTGATAAATTTTGGTAAAGGTCGGCTCCTGGACGGTAGGGCGGAGTGCTAAGAATGCCCGTTCGGCCATTCTAGCACTCTCCCGGAGCGCTTGACGGGGGATGTCTTGGGCTTGAAAAGCCCCGTCGGCCCAATTCCCAGCACCGACCAGTAGGTCGGTACAAACCGTCACACCACTAAGGGTTGTGGCTGTGTTAGGGTTCTCCCACAGCTGTGGGAGAATGTCCCTGACTCCCTTTTTCCACGCCTCCTCCCACACTAAAAATTCGGTGGGGTTGAGGAGACATGAAAAAAGCGTCCGCAAATCGGCGGGAACCACATTAGTCTCTAACAAAGAGGCCCGAAGGAGTCCCCGGAAGTATTCACTCTCACGAGAGAACTCCCTTTGGGCCTTGCACAACTCCTTAATCGTGGAATGGGGGAATGGGGTCCATTGCGCCCGGGGAGGCCCTACACTGTCGTGGTGGTACGTGACAGGAGCCGCTGTGATAATTGGGGGGAGGCCGTCACCTCCGGCATTGGTGGCGTGGGAACCGGAAGGCGGGGCGTGGGAATCCGGAAGCCGGGGGGAGGGGCTGACTGTGGGAATCAAGGCGGAGCTTGGGGGTGGAGCTGATGGAGTTGGCTCCGCCTTGAGGGCAAGCGTGGGAATTGAGGCGGAGCTGGGAGGTGGAGCGGATGAAACTGGCTCCGCCTTGGGGGCGAGCCCAGAAGGCGGGTTTTGGAGAGAGGGAGGGGGAAGGGGCGTGTAAGAGGGTGGGGGATTAGGAGGGGCTTCGGGATAACTCGGGGTGGGGTTAGGGAAGTGGGGGAGGGCGGAGAAAGGATTGGCGGGAGAAAAGAAGGGATTGTGGGGAGAAGAAGGGTTGGTGGCGGGAAAAGCCATGTGGCTGCCACCATTTTGGACTCCACGGGAGCCATCTTGAGGTACAGTCTGGGGGCTGCCACCCTCAGGGACTGCGAACCGAACTTTAGGGCGGACAACTGGGGACTTGGTGGAAAAGGAATTGGGGGATTGGAAAGAGCCCTCCGAAGTCTGGCCAGGACTTCGGAGGCGGGGGGTCAGGGAGCCCTGAGGAGAGCCCGGCGGGTGGTGGAAAGCCGGCGCGGTGCTCTCGCGGGCTGCTCTCCTAAGGATCCCTCGATTTCTAGGGAGAGAAGGGGTGGAACGAGGGTCCGGAACACGGGGACAGGGAGAACAAGAACCGGGGGGTGGTTGTTCTCTCAATTTCTTATTTTCTTCAGATTTTTGTTTTTCTTTTAAAGCTGTTATAATTTGAAAACTCCAATACACTAGTCTTTTGTTTCGCCATCCCTCATTTGGGCCTAATTGAGACAATTTTTCGCCAACCGAATTCCAAAAGCTAATATCAATAACTGAATCTGGGGACAGCTCAGGAAATTGAGTGAACAACCAGAGAACTAGTTGTTTTAACTCCCTTTTAACAACTTTAACATCCCTCCCCTCTAGGGTACCCACAACTTGGTAAAAGACTCTTTTCTGGGGAACGGAGAGTTTCATACCCATCTCCGCCCCCAAAAAGCGACAACCATGAAACGAAATAAAAGAAAACGTTAACTAAAATCCCGAATCACCGGCCCCAACCTCACCGAGCTCAGGGCAGAACCTGAGACTCGACCAGGGAAAAGCTGGGAGATTGGGCGGGGGTAGCTCACGAAGGTGGGGAGCTGGAGCTACTCACCCAACCGGTGGGACGTAGGGAAAAGCTCCGTGGGCCGCAGCTTCCTTCAGGAACAGTTCCTGGGTGAAGGAGTTGGTGTTCCTATCCCTGCCCGGAGCGCCACCCCTAGAACGGGGTCTGCTCAACGGAACAGGGTAGCTTGACGGCCACGGAGCGATCGGCAGACGTCGAGGCGAAGTTCCTCGAAGCTGCTAGACTCCTGCCGCAGGGCGAGGGGGTCTTCTCTCGCCCCACGTTGGGCGCCAAGCTGCTGCGCTGCTGCTTTGAAGACCCTCGACTCCCCACACGGTGGGGAGGAGGGAGCGCCGGCTAGCTGGAGAGCACAAGCAGCGGCTAGCAGCGGGGGGCACTGCCTAGGCGAGCCAGGGGCGTCCAGGCAGCACCTTCGGCAGGCTGGAGCAGCGTTCGAGGAGCAGCTTTGGGTGAAGGAAGCGAAAGGAAAAGAGGACCTTTACTCCGGGATGCAGTCCAGAGAGGGTTTATTGTCTCCTGGGGGAGTCCAGGGAGCAAAGGCAAGGAGGGACGGTGACAGTAACTTATAAAGGGGGTGGAACATAGGCAAAGATACAATACATGAACCAATGAGGGAAAACTGAGGAGGGGTATTGCACTTAATAGACATGAAAGGCACCGAATGACATTTGAGCCAGGGAGGGGCTCAGAGCACCTGCCCAATCACTTCCTGGGGAAGGGAGAAGTCTCTGGAAGAATGGGCAGGGCCCTGGGAGATGGACAGGGCTGGGGAGGGGAGAAAGTCGCAACAAAATGGAGGGTTGCCAGGGAAACGGGGGTGGAGACAAGGGGTTGGCAGCGTGCCCAGACAGGGAAGGTACTATCTGGGGAAAAGGGGGAACCAGGGCTGAACCATCAAACTGAAATATAGGGTTGAAACCGGGGAGAACATTACAAAATGGGGAGAACAGTACAAATTAGGGGAGAAACATAACTGGAAATTGGCCGCGCACCGCAACAATTAGGCACATGCATTTGTAAATTAATTAAAGATGGGACAGTGAGCAAAGCAATCTTCTCTGGTCCAGGATCTCCTGTGGAACCCTTTCATTCCCTATTGCTATTTTCCTGAACCACCTCTTCAGCTCTCATGATACCCAGGTGGCTGCCAGGCTCTCAGGTAACCTGTGCAGAAGGCCTGGGCTGGAAAGCCACCAGTTAACACCAGGCAGGAGTGAGCCCAGGCTCCCCATCCCAGCAGCTCCTTGGGGTGAGCTCATTGCCTGCTGGCAGCACTGTCACGCTGTCAGGGCTGTCACAGCCAGGGGTTCAGGAGGTGCCTGTGCTGTCTCCCTGCACACACCAGCCCAGCTCTCTGTGCAGGCACCTCTGGGCTGAGCCAGCACCTCGGGCACGCTGAAAACTCCTGGAGAAGAGCAGCTGCTCCTGTCTCAGTGTTCATTGCTTGAGCAGCTTGCCTCCTGTTCAGTCATTATGCAAATGGGGAGGTACTTCTACCTTCAATCTCCCCAGTTCCTTGTTATTCAATTCACTTAGCTTAGTGTAACCTCCATTTTCAACTTGAGAAAGATTTCAGCTGACAGGCAGTATTTATAATGCTCATAACTTCAACTGTGGCATTTGCTTATAAATAATTTGTTTAAAAGCATATGCTTTCCTTTTATAGAGACACAGGAGATAATTCCATTACCAGTAGTTCAGTTATTAAACATATTCATTCACCTTAAAAAAAAAAAAGAGTCTGAAAGGCAGAGCAAATGTGCTCTACTTCTACTGAAGAAAAATGTTTGGGACTGATATTCAACCCTGCTTGTAAAGAAAAACACACTATGAGAAAGTGTCTCAACCACGTGTCTTTTTCACACCAGAAATTTGTAATATTTCTAGGGGCTCCCCAATTGTACCATTACTGGTACAATTATTTTAATTTTTTTAATCTTTTTTTTTTTTACTTGGAAAAGAAATGAGTAAACCTTGACTGCAGGTAGAGCAGAGAACTGCATAGAACCTCTTCACTTTAATCATCTAGAAAATACCTTTTCCTCATATCAGAGGCTTCAAGGTCAAGTAGATGTCTTCTTATTTTTCAGCTGAGATTTGGAAGGTGATGAGAGAAACAACACAACCAGAACTTTGTCTCCACGTCCTGAAGTAAAGAAGAAATCTTCCATCACGGATAAACTCATTTTTCTGCTGATGATGGATGAAGGGTGAGTTTATGTATGAGCTATTGCTGTTTATACTTCCAGGGATGCTAAATTACAAATGCAGATGAGGGCTGCATTATAACACTTGTGAAACAGCTTTCTGAACCCTTTGGCAGGGCTGTTGAACTAAACACAAAGCTTTTATCTCTCTGAATCTCTCAGGGCATATTAATCCTTCACTTAGAGGTTTGTCAGATGAAAAGCTGCTTGAATGGTTTGATATGTTTTTGATTGTGTCTGGATTGTATTGGTGCTGGGTACAGATCACATAAAGCCAGAGTCAGGAGTCCCAGAAAGCTCCTGTGACGTGCAGGACATGGCACTGCCCTGCTGCTGCTGCTGCTGCAGGGAGCTGAGGGAGCCCAGCAGTGGGGCTGGCACCCAGCCCACTGTGCAGGGAGGAGTTTGTCTGTCTGGAGAGGGTCAGCCAGGCCTTTCTGTGCACATGGAATCACAGAGTGCTTGGGGCTGGAGGGACAGCTCAGCTTGTTCCCACCCGTTGCCATGAGCAGGGACACCTTGCATAGACCTGCTCCAAGCCCTGTCCAACCTGCCCTTGGACACTTCCAGGGATCCAGGGGTAGCCACAGCTTCTCTGGGCAGCTGTGCCAGGGCCTGCCCACCCTCACAGGGAGCAATTCCTTCCTGCTTGGCATTTCCTTCTGCTGGGAGAGAGAGGGCTGGAGGGGCCAGTGATTTGACAGCCCCGTGTTTCTTATGCTCTTAGGCTGGTTGGATCCTACAAATCCTTACTTACCAAGCAATCTTCTCCCATGTAAGTAGCTTTGAGCACTCAGGAAATACAGGAATCTTTATCTGAGCATCAGAGCCATGTTTGCTATGAAACAAAATAGGTCACAGTCATTTTCTGTAAGGCTTGCACTCGACAGACCCACACCAAAGGTGAACTGGTTTGTGGGGTTGGAGGGGAAGCCTGCTTTTCTATGCCAAGTCCTTTGCCAGCCATTCTTAAAGCTGATCTTACCCAGTTATTCTCCACAGAAAGGACACTCATTTTTTCAGCAAAGTGGGAGAATGGCAGCCTAATTTAATGCAATCCCTGCAATGTCTCTTTTGAAGCTCAGAGAGGATTCAGAGATGTTCAGCCTGTTCCAGTTCTCAATGTCTTACTGAGTTTTGAAAAACTATTACTCAAATCTTCCTTTGATTTTAACTTAGTTTTTTCCCCCATTTTTCTATAAAATTTGTCAAAACCAAGGCAATATCTTTGAAAGTGTTTCCAGAAAGAAAACTTAATTGTTGTTTTATAACTAGTTCTGAAATCAAGCACACAGAAATACAGTGGGCAGAAATTCAGGCCCTGGAGCAGTGTTTAGTTCTGTTCTGGAGGAAGGCAGAGCAGTAATTTTGTGCCACAAGTAAGCTTGGTATCCTATACAGACCAAAATGTAGCATTCCCTTCATGGCAATACCAATTTTCCAGCTTGCCATTTGTACACTTGCACATTCTCACACACTGCAGTATTTAAGAACATGCTTCCTTTTCAGTGTGAAAGAACAAAAAATGCTGGAATCTCAAGTCAAATCATTTCTTCTCCACTTTCCCACCAGCAACCCAAGACTTTCTTCGTGCTGAATTAGCCACAAATGGAGAAGGTGGTGAGGCCACCTGGGTTGTGAATAGCACCATCATTGTACATGAGCAGTGTGGGGCTCCTTGTGTATCCTGCAGGTATAAAAAGGTGTAAGAAGGAAAAAAATATATAATGAGTCTCACTAAAATGGATTAATAATATGTGAACATAAAAGATTAGTATATTGTCACAATATACTAATAAAGAAAATAAAAGTATTTCTGATTATACTTACACAGAACACCAGAAATTATGTAGGGACAGAAAAAAACGTGTTTACACTTCATGTCCTTGCATTCCACTTTTACATTTTACATTGCTGATTGAATAGTTTGAGGTAGGAGAGAAAAGTGAGAACATGGATAGGAGGGAGAAGTGAAATGACAAACTAAAGGAAAACCGTGGTTGGGGATTTACAGTATGTGGTTCAATAAGGCCATGAAAGAATGTGCCTGTGCTTCTTCTACTTTAGCTGACCCATGCAGGTGACTCTGGAAATCTCTCTCCTCTTGTGGAGAGGATATAACACTGTAGGACAAGTACAGAGGGCTGAAGGACAGCCAGGAAGCAATGCAGGACCAGAAACCTGAATCAATATTCAGTCAGACGCTTTAATTATGCAGCTCATTTTGTACCGATGTAAGTAAATCCTGAATTCTGAAGCAGCTTGTGCCTTGGGGAAAGGAGTGCAAGAGCCTCTGGTATCCCTACAGACAGCCCCTGATGGGGAGCATGATACAGTGAAGAGAGGTAAAACCTTAGCCAGAATTCAGGAGCAGTGGAGGCACCCAAGGAGAAGAGAATATGGGCTTCAGGAGAAGAAATTATTTTAGAAACATGTGTAGATATATATAGAGGGAGATTTGACCCATGTTTTTTACCAGGTGAGAGATCCAATATAAAAGGAAGTCACTGTGGTAAAGAATGTAAGGTTGTCATCAGGCCACAGAAAATCTCTTCACAAATTCTTTATTTCCACGTTGGAGTTCAGGAACAGAATGTAAGATCAAACCAGCTCACATGCTGCAACACTTAAAGTAGCCTGTTTTAAAAATAGAAATCACATCTGATCTCTCTTTGGAAGTAAAAAAAAGTATTGTGCAGAAAGTTACAAGAAGTTCTGGATCAGATTATGTGGTCAGCAGCCTAAGTGGCTTAAAATGATCAAAACTCCAGTAAAAAAAAAAGTCTTTCAAAAGACTGCTCAGATTGCTCTGGGTATTTGTGTTTGAGTGGTCACAGCGTGACCAACACCCAGCCCAGAGCAGCTGAAATGGAGGAGCAGGGCAGCCAACCGTGGGGTGAAACATCACTGTCACTGGAGAGTGAATTACAGCCTGGCAGTCAGTGACAGGTGACACCAAATTACAGCCACTGTGCCGAAGGAAAAGACTCCAAGGGGCTCCTGGCTTGGAGCCCACCTTGGTGGGAGCTGTGTCTCTGTCTGGGATGCACACAGGATGTCCTCACTGGCTTGAAGGGGTGGTTCCCGTGGCTGCACATCTCCTGGGAGTCAGGAAAAGCAGAGAGCAGTGGAAGAGGCAGCAGCCTGGCAGCTCATAAACAGCACGTTACTCTGCATCTCATAAATCTCCCCCAAGTTCATTTATTCTCCTCTGAGAATGAATAACTAATGAGAAGCCTCCTCTTGCCAGTTATTGTGGCACTACACAGAGCGGGGTGGATGTGGAGCTGCTATTAATAGCACTGAACGAGCTGCTAATTGGGCAGTTATGTAATGGCTTTGTTATGAAACCTAGTTTGGGTTTGACACCTTCTGTTTGCTAAAAACAACAGTAAAACCCCCAAACAAACCCAGGGTTAGCAGTGCGTGGCATGAAATAAAGGCTGAATAATTACCAATGTTTCAAAACTCAAACAGAATTAAAAAGGGGGGAAAAATCAATTTGTTTCTCTGAATTGCAGCAGAAGTGAGCTGGAAGCGAATCATACCACAGAACTGCTGTTCAAAGGGATACTTCAAAGTAACTTTCTCTAATACCTGCCCTGCAAATGCTGACAAAAATCCTCCAAGCGACCCGTTTCTGCAACTTGCAAAGTTCCAGAAAGTATTTCTTTAATTTAAAAAAGTTGTGCTCAGAATGAGCACGACAGAACATATTTGAAGGAGAAAGAAGGACCAGAGAATGCCTGTGTGACACACTCTGGTACAAGTCGTGCTCGAGGATGAGGCACGAATCCCTGCTCTTGTGAGTGACAGTAGATAACCTATAGAGTTTGACATTTTTAAAGTAACTTATTAAAAAAAAAGGGGAGAGAAACAGGTGGGGGTGACATTTTGTTCCCTGCTGTACATTAGGAGAGAAGATTGCAGTGCATTAGAGGGAAGCTTTTATCCAGGGTGGCCCTTTGGAGTGGCTCTGCTCCTCCTTACTCTGAAGGCTGGACATCACTGATGCAATTTCCAGCCCTGGGAGCTGCTCCTCCTGGTGAAACCCAGCTACTGTCCCCTGCTTGACAGGTGCTTCTCCTCTGGATACACCAAACACAGCAGCATTCAGAGCCTGCAAGAAGGATCCCTTCAAAGGTTTGTAGTTGTATGTGTGTCATAATATACACAGAAATGAAAATTGCTGTGAAGTGAAAATCAACACTGTGCCAGTGGTTGTTGTTTGATCAGTGTAATCCATAATCTTTTGGTGCTGGGGGAGATCAAGGCTGTCACTCCAGAAGGAGCCCACAAACCATCCAAAGAACACTTCATCTGTCTGTTTACAAACATACAGATCCTGCACATCCTTGCCTTTGTGCACGTGGAATTTGCCTCCAGCTGAGTCACCTTACATTTCAGGAAACTGGGCACAGATACTGCACTCAGCTCTGCAGAGTTATTTCCCACTGCTTGTCACTTTGCATTGTCTAGGTGATGATAAACCCCCCTGGTTTATCCAACATGGTGGATGAGGAAGGTTTTATTCCAATAAAAGAAAACTCTACTTAGTTCCTTCATTACTGAAGTGCCCAGAGGAGGCAGCCAAAGGGCTCACAGAGACTGGATGCACAATGTCCCAGCAGCACAGTAATTGCAGCCAGCATGCCTAAAAAGCTGTGATAAGTTAGGGTTCAGCAAGTGTTGAAGGGAATAACACTGGAAATTGGGTGGTTCAGATGGCTTCCACATCTATCCAGTTAATTATCAAGATCTAGAATCTCTTGTCTATTCTATATCTCTCTGTGTGTGTATGTGTGTATACAGCAGTGTGCAGAAATACATATAGACACTATTTACTTCATTAGGATATTTTGGAATTACCATGTGGCAAATAATAGATCTTCTCCTAAAATAACATCAGCAAGCTTCCCTACTCCTACGCATGAGCTGAAAGGAGTTTCCTCCTCAGTGCATGTTTCAGTGGTAGTACAGCTTGTTTGTGGTGTTCCTGCTCTTCTGTAACCTCACGTGTGGGAGCAGGAGGAGGCACAGAGCAGCTCCCAGGAGTGGTAACAGTTCCATATTTGTGTTGGGGTGGTGCTGAAGGGATCCCATGGAATACAAACTTCATAGAATACAAACTTTGACAGAGTTCAAAATTAATGCACAGTCCTTTGATTGCTTAATTCTCAGTTATTCTGAATTTATAAAAGTGTGCCTTTGCAATACTTCAAAACTTCTAAAACACTTAAAACCCTGTATAAATCTCTAACTGTTGTTTACATTTTAAAGCCCTTAAAATGCTTTGAAATGTCCTTTAAATTATATTATTTATGGGATTAATATTGTCCTGTGTCTGATATAATTTTTTCCTCAGTGGTAGTGTTTTTTGCACCCTTTGCATTGCCTGCCTGCAGTGATGGTACATGTACTACAATTCCCTGTGTATCCTGCTGATCTTTGTTTTTCCCAAGATAAGGCAACCCAAGCCTTCTTGTTGGTGAGTGCATGTAACTAATGTGTGTCTATGGTCTGCTAATATCTGTTACCATTTCCTGCTGGATTGATATTTCATTTTGTGTCCCAACCACACTTTAATTGATCTCTGGCATATGGCTCTCTAATGGAGAAACAGAGGGATATTATCCAGGAAATAGCATATTTTTGTTTCCTCTGGATTCTACCAGGTATTTTTATTTTGTAATAAATGGAAAGACCTCCCTGTAGTTCAGAATCAAAAAAATTTCTAAGTAGAAATCAGGATGGGAAAGGAGTTTCTGTCCACTGGAGGAGATGGTGTTTATGTCACTCACCTGACCTAAATGTAAGCCAAAAGCCAACACTTTGCACTTTGATGTGTGTCTGGGGAGGATGTAGGCAGAGAACTGATGGAACTGAGAATGGTAGAGCTCATTACAGCAGCCCTTGGCACCATGAAAGCAGGGGGAACAAGAGATAGGACAACAAGAAATGGCTTCAAGTTGCACCAGAGGAGGTTTAGGTTAAATAGTAAGGAATTTTTTTTCATGGAAAAAGTTGTCCATCCGTGGCACAGGGTTCCCAGGGAAGTGTTGGAGTCACTATCCCCGTAGAAATTGAAAAGACAAGTAGGTATGGTGATTAGGGACATGGTTTGGAAGTTGTGCATATCTTTATTCCTATGTCTGCTTTTTCTTGCCATGAGCACTCCCTGCTGTCTGGGTCATGAAACCAGCTGCTGCATTCCTCCTCTACTTAGGTTTAAAACCTCCACAGTCTCACAATTGTGGTTTTTGAAAAACTCACTTTCTCTCCAGTCAACAGTGTCTCATATGCACTGCTTTCTTGAAGATCTTCCCCTTTTCTGACCAAATTCTTTGTCTTCAGTTCAGTCTGTCCAAACTTTTGTCATTAACATATTTCCCTTTTCTCACCCCCTGACCATGTTCCCCTACTTCTAAAATCTCAACACTGACTTTTTTCCCCCATAAAATTCCACCCTGCCTCTTGATCAGTTCTGGTTAACTCTGCTCCCTCCTCTTGAAAAGCCTTTTCATCTCCAGTTGCTGGCAGTGCCTGTGGATGGGAAGCAGGGGGTGTTGTTATTAATTTCCTTCTTCAGCTTCCTTCATTGAAAGGATGCTCCAAATCTAAAACATGTGGTAGATCAAATTACAGTCACCTCTCCCATTTTTTTATTTTAGGAAATGCCTGGAAGTGTTTACAAAGCACTCACCAAAAGCATTCAGAAGGAAGGCTGGGCACAATTTCAGTGCTGGCATGCCAATGTGGGCTCCTGTGTTTCCTGCTTCCCTTGCAGCCTTGGCAGCCTCTGTGGAGTTTGTCAGCCAAGATCACACTTAGTTCCTCACCTTGATGATATTGAGGTTGTCACAGCCAGCTTTTCCACATGCAGATCTTTCTCTTGGGTTTTCATTGCAAGGTAATATTAAAATGAGTCCTACCAGACCAGAGAAATGCACATATTTCCCATAGTCTCTCAGCACTGAACCAGAAGTAACAAACCCCTGGGAACTCTGGAAGGGGAACCATTTATGCTTTCTGAGTCAGCTAGTCACACAGGCTTCAAGACTGGTGCTCAAACTTCCAGAAATCATAGAATCATGGAATCACAGAATGGTTTGGGTTGGAGGGGATCTCAAAGCTCATCTCATTCCAAACTCCTGCCATGGGCAGGGACACCTTCCATAGACCATGTTGCTCCAAGCCCCAGGAAACATTTGATTCACAGCTTGAAATATCTTTTTTAGTAGTGTTTATATTTCAAATCCATGTCATGAAAGCCAGTGGCAAAAGGTCTTATTCATGGAGTGTTACTGACTCTAATTGCTTGTAAAAAGAACTGTGTAAACAATGGAATATTTTGTTTGCTAAGAATTCATTAAAAATTACTCAGCTCAAAATAACCAGGACAAGTGCATTAAAAAGAAATCACTCCCTTCAAAAGCATTATTTTAAAGGAGTATTCTTAATTAAGAATACTCCAAATTAAAAAAAAAGAGAGAGAAGAAAAATGTGTTTTTTAAAATTCTGAGATGAAACTTGAATTCTATCAGAGCATTCCTTGTTTCTTTCCAGTGCAAACAAATGAAAACATCTGTTTTGCTCAAGCCTGTACTTTTGTCCTTGCCCCACACAGAAAGATAAAAAACAAGGCATTAATTTTTCATTTCTTTCTCCCTGTGGAGCTTCCAGAGACAGGAGTTAAGTGGCCAGCAGTGCTTCCCAGCCTGTCAGGAGTGATGCTTTTTTAGGCCAGAGAGAGCCTTTGGTCTCCTGCATAGCAAGAGCGTGACAGAATCACTGAGCTATCAAATCAGTTATGCTGCCAGTATCTTCCTGCTCCACTGAGGAGTGAATTAATCCCACCTAAGAGTGCTCCAGCAGCAGAGGCAGAGAGCACACACACTGCCCTGCTGGGGCAGCAGGGTGCTTGCCAGGAGAGTCACTCGTGGAGAAAGAATTCCTTTCCTTTGGAGAACCTTCAAGGAGTTATGGTGGGACAGCAGCAGCAAGAGAGCTTCTCCAGGGGGAGGAAACAAGCCCTGGGGCAGGTGCAGCAGCTCCACCATGGGTCTCCATAACCCACCAGAGGCCAGGCAAGCCTGGGACTGGCAGCAGCTTCTGGGGTCAGCACTGGTCCCATGGGAGGTGGTGCTGAGGGAGCTGCTCCAGCAGGAGGCCTTGGGAGAGGCTTTAGGGCACCCTCATCACTTGGAAAGGAGGGAGTGAGTCTCTGGCATGATGTCACCAGTCCTTCTACCCTCCAGAATCTTTATTTATCCAAGTCCAGAAGCTCCAGTGAGAAAATGAGAGAGGTGCAACATGTGATGCAGCAGAGAATTCCACACTGACCTAAATCTGTGCTTCCAGCTCCAGCTGTGGCAATGAACTGCAAACCCATGCATTTTCTGTGGGAATTCTCCCAGTTGATCCTCTTTTTTTACACTGTTCTTACATCTTTCCTGGTTTCCCTGTACATTTTTGATCCTTTCATTGCTTTCCTGCAGTGATGTCCCTCTGACTGCTCCAGTGCTGTCCATTACTTTCCCCAAGCACTTTGCCCCAGCAATGTGTGCAGCCCTGGGGAGGACCAAGATTTCTGCTCACAAAGTGAGTGTTCATCTAAACCCCAGAGTGCTCAGGTGTTCTGGGCATTTCCTGCCCAGGCCTCTGCTCTAAGTGCCTGTTGCCCTTGGTCACAAATGAAAGACAGATTATTCCTAGCAGCCCTCAAAATGAGCAGTACACACAAATGACCTCTTGGAAGCTCTCTTGACTCCTGCAAAACATAAGAAAATTGAATGTCTGTATTTCCAAGGTCAGAAATAAAATGAAATCTCACTTCAGCTGTCTAAAGCCATACAAAGCAAAGACCTCACTGAATAGCAAACTCCTAAAATAAATACAATTTCCTTTACCACAATAAATGTTTCAGTATAAAGTTGAATATATAATTCATTCCACTTATCTGTAACATTTTGTTAAACTTCAGGAATTATAAGTGAACGACTTCAGTTTCTTACAGGCTTGAACTGCTCTCTTGAAAACCTTTTGGAGAAGAAAAATGTGCCCTGGGATCACTTTGAAGCATTTTTTTGGTTCATTGTTGAGATCTGATGTTCTTCAACAGCAGATAAATTGTTTCTGTGGCCTTAATGGAAATCTGAAGCTCTACCCAGCATTTAGAATTTCCCCACATGGACCAGATCTTTGGCTGCCATCCTGCCTGCTTTGGTCTGCTCAGAAGGAATTTTGGGAATGTACCAAATGTTTAAATGGCAGCTACAAATTCAGGTTTTCTTCAGCTCGAGAGGGAGCTACAATTAAGGCATGATTGTGAAATAAACAGGGCAGGAGATTCTCCTCCTTTTAATGCCTTTATTAAAGTAATCAGCTCGAAGATGGGGGTTTTAGCAGATCCGCGGAGTTCTGCCGCCGCTCCCAGCAGTGACTCAGAAGAGGAGGATTTGCAGTTCTGTCCCCAAGGGGGCAGGGCCGGGAGTCCTGTCCTCGCAAGGCAGTGGGGTATACCCAGGGTGTCTCCGTTTGGGTTATCAGTCCAGCGGGTCCTGGGTCTGACTGACATCGTTTGTAGTTAGGGCGAGGAGTGACCGAGGTTTTCAAGTGTCTCTTCCAGCTTCGGACCCCGGCCCTGCTGTCCAGACACCACTCTGACCTTTTAATTCTGTTTCGGCTCGTCTCTTTTGGGGTATTTTCCAGGATTTGGTAAAAGTCCTGTCCTAAGGTAGTCTGGGTTTGGGGGAAATTTGCATGTCTCCTGAGATGCAAATATCCCCCTCTCCTCTCACCGTCCCAGGGGCGGGTTGTCATCTTCTTGGCAGCAGGCTAGGGTGGTACTGAAATAAACAAGAATCTCCTACAATTGAGAGTCAAATGACGATACTTAAGGATACTTAACTGGCGGTTACAACATTTCCCTAACAAAGAACTCTAGGCCAACGGTTCACTCTCAGATCAACTCAAAAACTCCTCTGTTGCTCCTTCTCTTAGGAAAAAAAACAGTAACCTTTTTTTTGTTCATAACAGACCCCCCTTTTTTTCTTTGATCGAGCTTAAACCTAAGCTCGCATCAACCTTAATTTCTTTCGGTATTGATTATAAATTTCTTGAGCCCTTTGGTAATCACAGTTACTTAACTTTGTTATTCTCCTGGGTTTCTTCAGGTTGGCCTGAACGGCGGGTACCACTCTTTTAAAGAAGCAGGGACATATGCACAGTAAAGAAAGCAATCTCCCCAGTATACACACAGTGGGGAAAGTCGCTTTTTCCCATAAATCCTTTTTGAAATTTCCATAGGTTATCCCACCAACTGGAATCAAGTGTAGGAGTCTGTTCTTGGTTGTTTACATGTGCTAGTTTTTTTATCTCGTTTGAAATGTTTCTAATGATTGCATTCTTTATCTCTAATACTGCTTGGAGCCTGATGATTTTGTTTAACATAGATATCGGGGTCTGAACTTGGCCCTTACAATTTTGACTTCTCTCAATTTCTATTGTACTTTGCTTCTTCTGTTTGGTTTCTCTTAAATCTTTGTATATATGAACTCCCAAACTTGATCCAGATTCTTTGTGTAATAAAGAGAAATCTGGTGTTATCATTCCAGTAGTGCAACTACTAGACCAATCTCCTAACAATTTAGTGTATGCTGTAATACCAAAGATCAAAACCAGGGGTTTAGGGCTTTCCCAACATTTACACACTTCTTTCATTTTCCTAAAGGGGTTTATCTCTTTTTCAGTACACTCATATGCTTCATAGTAAATACTCTTGTCCCTTTCTTTTTTCTTAACAGACAAAACTGCTAAATACCTTCTACAAACCATTTTTCTTACCACTTTTACTATCTCTTGTCTTTTTACCAGATCTATCAACCTTGCTTCAGTAACATTACGTTTCAAACCGGTTTCTCCTACAGGGCACTCTCCCAGGAGTTGCTGCATCAAAGTGGCAGTATTCTGGGCCATCCATCCTTTCTCTTCCTTTTCACAAAAGACCAATTGGGAGAGGTTAACACAAATAGGGTTGGAACTTGTATCGACTCTCGACAAGGAGCTTATTTCTCCCTCCTTGAGGGGTTGGTAGCATTCACAACACGGCTCTCCTGGGCTCCCCAGAGCACCAGCAATTAAAGCCATCATTACTACTCTTCCCAAGAGTCCGGTATGGGTCATCTTACACAGCCTGCCCCCACCCGGTCTTGCCTCTTGAGGATTTCAGGTTTTTTTTAGCCCTTTAAGAGTCCTTTCTTTTTTATCCACCTCTCTGGTTACCTCTCTTGGTCTGTCCCTACTAATTTTTATTTCTTCTAGGGAGGGTACTCTGTAGAAGATTAACTTGGAATATTTGATTTTGAGTTGGGGGAGTTTACTCAGAATTTTTTCTAGAATTACTTTAACAGTTTTTCTTTTCTCTTAACGTTTTACAAACCTCATTTAAATACAAAACTGTTTTACAACATTCAAAACTGTCTTACAACACTTTTAGATATGTTATGATTCTGATACCAAACTCTTTCTATACAGTTCAGTCTTTTTGACTCTTTATTCTGAGAGTCAATTTTAAGTCACTTGGTCCTTTTACCACAGTATACTCAGATGAATCAACTGGAGATGTAGTTGAATCTCGTGCAGTGCCCGGGGGTGAGACTGGCCCTTTTATCCTGGTAATGTGAGTCCAGCCTTTTTCTCTGGTCCGCACAGCTGAATTAGTGACAAGGAGTACCTGGAAGGGGCCTTCAAATTTAGGCATTAATGGTCCAGTATTCCATGACTTTATCAGAACCCAGTCTCCTGGGTTAATATTATGAACCTTTGCTTCAAGAGGGGAAGTTTGGGGGAGGTATCCTTTTTTTCTAAGTCCTTCTAGAGTCCTTCCAATGATTTCTAAATACTTTCTGGTATCCTCTTCTCCTTCCAGATAGTCTCCTGTACTATAGGGTGTTAACAGGAATGGCAGTCCAAACATCATTTCATAGGGTGAAATCCTTAAGTCAGACCGAGGTCTTGTTTTGATGCGCAAAAGCGCTAGGGGCAAACACTTCAGCCAATTCAATTTTGTCTCTTCTACCAATTTAATTAATACATTTTTGAGTGTTTTGTTCATCCGCTCCACCCTCCCAGAACTCTGGGGGTGCCACGGAGTATGCAATCTCCATTCTATTCCTAAGGCTCTGATTATATTTTGCAATGTTTGGGCTACAAAGTGTGAACCTCGGTCTGAATCTATGGTGTTTACTATTCCGTATCTGGGGATAATGTTTTCCAAAATTACACTGGCCACAACTTGGGCCGTTTCCCTTCTAGTCGGGAAAGCTTCCACCCAATGGGTGAGATGATCTACTATGACTAGTAAATATTTATACCCCTGCACTGGGGGCATCTCAGTGAAATCTATCTGTATGCTTTGGAAAGGTCTTAGAGCTAATTCTCTCCCTCCAGAGACTACCCGTCTCATGACTTTCTGGTTTACTTTTTGACAAATGAAACACCCTTTTGTAATTGCCTTTGCTAGGCTATATACACCTATGCACAGGTTATTTCTTAAGAAATGATCACATAGCCCCTGAACTCCCCAGTGGGTTAGTTTATGTAGTTCTGTTAGTACTGCTCGAGCAAGTGCTTTATTCAAAAACACCCGTCCATCTGAAGTTAACCACTCCCCTTGTTGCCCCTGTTGTAACTTTAAATCTTTTATAACCTCTAACTCTTTTTCACTGAATATGGGTTCTTCTCTTCTTTTGCTCTCCTCAGGTGTGGTTTCTGCTTTAAGAATTTTCACTGGATCCCCAGGTTCCAAGGCTGCTTCCTTTGCTATCTGATCAGCCAATCGGTTTCCTCTAACTTCCAGACTGTCTCCTCTTTGGTGCCCTTTTATATGGACCACTGCTACTTCTATTGGTTTCTGTAGAGATTCTAATACAGACCTGACCAGGTTCTCATGAGCTAAGCTTTTTCCTTTTGAGTTTAGATATCCTCGCTCCTCCCATATTTTCCCAAATGTATGAACTATCCCAAATGCATATTGAGAGTCTGTATAAATGGTTCCCCGGTCCCTCTCCAGTAAGTCTAATCCTCTTTTCAGGGCATATATTCACAGCTTTGGGCTGACCAGTTTGGGGGTAGTTTCCCTTTCTCATTAATTTGTAAGGTCTCTCCTTCTATGATGGCATAACCTGAAGCTCTTTTCCCATCTATACCCTAGAAGAGCCATCTATGAACAAGATTCTTCCAGTTGCTAGAGGCTGATCTTCTAAATCCTCCCTTACTTTTGTTTGGAGGTTAATCAATTCAAGGCAATCATGCTCTAAATTCTCTACAGGCTCTCCCATTAGGAATTGTGCTGGATTGAGGGAATTGGATGTAATAAAGTCTAAGTCATCTGTGTTCATTAGTATGATTTCATATGTTAATATTCTGGCATCGGGCTCAGCACTGTTTAAAGATCGTGAGGAGTATGTACCTTAATTTTTCCTTGTAGAGTCAATTTTTTTGTTTCTTCAATCAGGATAGCAGTTGCTGCTACTGCTTGTATACAAACTGGCCAGCCTCTAGCCACTGGATCTAACAATTTGGAGATGTAAGCCACGGGTTTTCTGCAGCCCCCCCCACTCTTGAGTTAGTACACCATAGGCTATACCCTCTTCAGCACTCACAAACAGGTCAAAGCTCTTCTTGAGGTCTGGTAGGCTTAAAACCGGGGCAGAAGACAATTTGTTTTTTAGGTTTTCCAGTTGTTGATCATCTTCTGCTGTCCAAGTCAAAGGATCTGGAGCTACTAATTTACTGTATAAGAATTTTACACTTTGCGTGTATTGATCTAACCATAACTTGCAATATCCAAACAGGCCCAGGAGTTTTCTCACTTCTCTTTTGTTTTTGGGGCTGGGAGAGATAGAATGCCTGAGATTCTGTCAGGACTTAACTTCTTATATCCCCCTCCTATTATGTGCCCAAGATATGTTACTTCAGATTGTACAAACTGTAGCTTTTCTTGGGAAACTTTTAGTCCCTTCTCCCCCAGAAAATTCAAAAGCTTAATGCTAGTCATTCTGACCTGTTCTTTTCCCTCCCCTGACACCATCAGGTCATCAACATACTGCAGGATTTGTACTCCTTCTTCAGGAACAAACTGTTCTAACAAACTCTCCAGGGCTTGTCCAAAGAGGTTGGGGGATTCCGTGAACCCTTGTGGTAATCGGGTCCATCTTAGCTGTTGTTTTCTTTTTGTATCTGGATCCTCCCATTCAAAGGCAAACCAATCTCTACATTCCACTGCTAAAGGGCATGACCAGAAAGCATCTTTCAGATCTATGACAGTGAACCAAGCATGTTCTCTTGGAATCTGGTTTAGAAGAATATACGGGTTGGGCACTACTGGATGTCTAGCAATGGTCCTTTTGTTGACCTCCCTCAGATCTTGTACCAGCCTATATTTCCCTTCAGCTTTCTTAACTGCCAATATAGGGGTATTGTGTGGTGACATAGAGGGTTCTAAAATTCCCTCTTGTAACAGTTGTTTAATAACTATGGCAAGCCCTTTCTTTCCTTCTAGGGAAATTGGATACTGTTTAACCCGTATGGGTGAAGTTTCATCTTGCATTTTTATTGTTATTGGTGTAATGTCCAATAGGCCCCGCTTTCCCCCTTCAGCCCATACCTCAGGGTTTATTTCTGTGATATCCCCTTGGGATATCTTCATTATTTGTACCACCATCCTCCCTTTTCTTGGGACAATCCCAACTCCCAAATGAACCTGCAGATCTCTTCCTAACAAACTTTTTTCTAACTTAGGCAGATAAACAAAATTAGCTTCATACTGTCTATAGAGTTTCCTTTTATTTTTACATCTTCTATCACTGATGCTCTAAATAGTTTCCCTTCAACCCCTAACACTTCACAAAATTTTTTCCCTACTGACATACCTCCTGGTACTTTGTTCAGACAAGACTTTTCTGCTCCTGTATCAACCAAAAATTCAAATTCTTCATTTAGGGGTCCCACCTCAAAGTTTACCAAGGGCTCTTCTAGATGTTGCATGGGATCCCCTAAAGTATAGAGCCCTTGACACCCCTAATCGTCACCCCTAAGAATCCTCCCTAAGTTGTCTTGTTCCCTGGCTATTGCTTCATCCATACTGAGCTTCCTGCATAACTTCCTAATGTGTCCAATTTCTCCGCAGTAATAGCAATGCCTCTCTCTCAGAGGGACTTGAGATCTTTCCATTCCTCTAGCCCCTGACTGTACTGGCCTATCCTTGCCTCCTCCTGGTGATGGACCCAGCTACCCTTTTGTTCTCTTGTATCGTGGGATAGTATTGCTTGCCCCTACACTTTCTCTAGCTACTGTCACCATGATCTTAGCCTTAGCCTTTGCCTTTTCCTCATCCCTCCTTAAATACACCTTTAATGCCTCTCTCAGTAACTCATTAATGTCCTTCTCTTGCCAGTCTTCAATCTTTTCCAACTTTCTCCTTATATCTGGCCAAGATTTGGTGACAAATTGAACCTTCAGTAACACTTGGCCTTCCGTGGTGTCTGGGTCTATTTTAGAATACAACTGGAAATTCCGCTTTAGGCGTTTAAGCCAAGTAGCAGGAGTTTCATCCTTCTCTTGAGCACCCTCAAATGCTAATTTGGTATTAGTTCCTTTGGGAGCCGACTCTTTGATCCCCCGAATTATTAAAGATCTATATTCCATCACGCCTTCCTCCCCTCCTCCTCATTAGGGTTCCAAATGGGATCCGTTAGTGGCAATTTCTGTTCCCCTGATGGCACCTGGGGTCTCGGACGGTTATCTTTCTCCCAAATTCTTATGCCAGCCTCCCTAACCATCTGGACCTCTTCTGGGGAGAATAATATGTTCAGAATGGAATTTATCTCCCCCCAAGTGTAGATATTTGGACCTAAAAATTGATCCACCTGGTTAGCTATGCCTACTGGGTCCTCAACTAAATGCCCCAACTCCTTCTTAAATCCTCTCACCTCAGAAGCAGTTAGAGGAGCGTTCACAAAGCCAACACCTCCTGCTACCCCTCCCATAGGAACTTCTCTGAGGGGAAAAAGTCTCTCTACCTTGGAGGTCTTAGATCTGGTATTGCGGTGTGGCCCATCCTCAGACACTGAACTACCAGTTTGAGAGCTATCAGGATTCCCCTGAACTCTCTGCAGGTCACCAGGTGTATTCGGTGATAGCGGCTTATCAGGCATGGAGGCATTTGTGCCCCAGCTAGGAGGAGGTAAAGGGACAGCAATAGGATGGGGAGAAGAGCCTGCATGCATATTAAGTGGAGCTTGAGAAGGGGTAGAGAATGTAGCCTGTGGAATAGGTACTTGTGGTGGTGCTGAAGGAACTGAGGGAGCTGAAGGGGGTGCCAAGGGAGTGGTTACTAGGGGAGATACTGGGTCTGCCGCAGAGGAAGCCAAAGGGGTAGGGGAAGGAATTACAGGAGGTGGTAATGAGATAGCAGCCGGAGGAAAGGCCGCATCTGCTCTTTGAGGTGCTCGAGGAAGAGGATTATAAGGTAAAGGGGAACCCGGGGGTAAATAGTCCAGGGGGTCCCATCTTTTACTAATTCCAACATCCCCTCTGTCATTCCCCTCTCTCTTCCTCTGTACCCTACAAATTCTCACACCTTCATTCCCAATAACACTCTTTAGCCAACAATCTGCATACAATGATTGCTCAGGATCGGTGTCCTCCCGAGCTGTCAATATTGACTCAGCTGCTGACACATCCACTTATCCTTTGTCCCACACCAGGGCCATCCTCCCAGCACTTCTAATTCTGGCCAAACTTCTACACAATAATGGATCATCTTAACCTTATCCAATCCCTCGGTGGCCTCTATAGAATCCCATCTTTCTAACAGTTCTCCTAAAGGACAGTTGGGAGGTATATTCCTCAGCCTCTTGCCCTCTTTCTTGCTGTTAACATCCTCCCATTTTCCAGGTCTCAACAGAAAAAAAATTTTAAGAAAAAATTGCCTGAAGCTCAGGACTTTATACTACTGCCTGATTTCTCTATGTATCAGGACTTAAAACCCGGCCTCCTTCGCCGAGGCCTGACTTCCTTCGTCAGGACTTAAAACCCGGCCTCCTTCGCCAGGATCTGTGCCTGACTTCCTTCGTCAGGACTTAGTTTGCCTGCAGGGCTTTGAGCTTGCTCGAATCCTTCTGGAGACTTACAATCTGCCTGACCTCCTTCGTCAGGACTTAAAACAAACCCCGGCCTCCTTCGCCGGGATCTGTGCCTGACTTCCTTCGTCAGGACTTAAACCCCAGCCTCCTTCGCTGAGATCTGTGCGTGCCACTCACCCAAAATTCCTCCGCACGCCCGGAGGGGGGGGGCCCTGACTCCCCCTTCGGAGGCTCTCACTCACTCGAATTCCAAATGCTTCCCTCCGTTCCCGGCTGGCCCCCTCGCGGGAGTCCAAAACCGCGGTAATGGGAGGTCCCACTCACTTCGAAGATCTGGAACTAACCAGTCTTCGTCTCATTCACACACCATTCACTCGCCCCCACTCCCGCCGCCGGTATTTTCTCACCAATCCGGCGCTCCTCGGCGTCACTGGTCCAAGCTGATCTCCTCGGGTCCTGGTAGCCAGCTGTCCCAGAGGTCCTAGGGTGGGCGGCCGTCCCAGTCCTGGTGTCCTCCTCAGGCGTGGCGATCCCGGATGAGCCCCCAGCTGAAATAAACAGGGCAGGAGATTCTCCTCCTTTTAATGCCTTTATTAAAGTAATCAGCTCGAAGATGGGGGTTTTAGCAGATCCGCGGAGTTCTGCCGCCGCTCCCAGCAGTGACTCAGAAGAGGAGGATTTGCAGTTCTGTCCCCAAGGGGGCAGGGCCGGGAGTCCTGTCCTCGCAAGACAGTGGGGTATACCCAGGGTGTCTCCGTTTGGGTTATCAGTCCAGCGGGTCCTGGGTCTGACTGACATCATTTGTAGTTAGGGCGAGGAGTGACCGAGGTTTTCAAGTGTCTCTTCCAGCTTCGGACCCCGGCCCTGCTGTCCAGACACCACTCTGACCCCCCAATTCTGTTTCGGCTCGTCTCTTTTGGGGTATTTTCCAGGATTTGGTAAAAGTCCTGTCCTAAGGTAGTCTGGGTTTGGGGGAAATTTGCATGTCTCCTGAGATGCAAATATCCCCCTCTCCTCTCACCGTCCGAGGGTCCGAGGGGCGGGTTGTCGTCTTCTTGGCAGCAGGCTAGGGTGGTACTGAAATAAACAAGAATCTCCTACAATTGAGAGTCAAATGACGATACTTAAGGATACTTAACTGGCGGTTACAACATTTCCCTAACAAAGAACTCTAGGCCAACGGTTCACTCTCAGATCAACTCAAAAACTCCTCTGCTGCTCCTTCTCTTAGGAAAAAAAAACGGTAACCTTTTTTTTGTTCATAACAATTGTTTTAAGGAGAAAAAACCCTCTCAGCTGGAGGGTTTCCAAGCTACTCATCAGTTCCCTAGTGTTTCTCTTAGAGAAATTCATCTAGTCCTGTGATATCAATCTTGTAAACAAATACTTCCTTTACTTACCTCCTGTGATAAAATTCATGCTTGATATTGCTCTAGGAACTCCTTGGCCCCTTCTTGTCCTTTTGACAAGACTGGGAAATGTGGAAAAAAAGAATAAGTTAAAAAAAAATCATTTTGGATCACTCATCCTTTTAATGACTTTAAAAAAATCACAAAAACATCAAGAAAGTGAATTGCAATGGAATTTAATATTTTCTTCTGAATATTTTTTAAATTTAAGAATAACTGTATGGCACAGCAAGAGCAGATACTTGGTCCAAATGCTTGTTCCCAGAATATACCGTGAGGGAAAAAGTGATGTAGTGCCAGGGGAATATTTCATTTCCTCGTGTCTGTGTACATCTGGATAAGGAACCTGGCAGACAGCTCCCCGTAAATGCAATGATCAGCCCACCCTAGGGGTACAGCAGTGCTGATGGTGTTACCCATGCAGGTATTGTACCCAGGGATGCACAACTTCCCTGTTCCTGTTTGGTTTGAGGGGATTTGGAAACGTGCTGCCGTTCCCGGCTGTCTGAATGGAAACATCCTCCGGTCTCTGCACTGCCACTGCTGCACGGAGTGTTTCCCTGCAGAGGAACTGATGGAGTAAATGCTTTGGACTTGCTCATGAGTTCCAAAGTCCCTTTGCTGCCACCTTTATGTCACGAGTTCAGTGTGTCTGTACGAGGCACAGCTGCCTCACCTGGAGGAAAACTGCCTTCGTGTGTAGGCTTTAGCATTCCCATGGTACATTCGTGTTCCTTTGGGGAAGGGTTGGCAGGTTTTCACTCTTTGTACGAGACCACAGCTTGGGATGCTGATTCTGGAAACTCCAGAGATTTAATGTAAAGCCCTTTGTGGGTGTGTTTTTTGCATCTGTCTTCTCACTTAAGATGAGGATGGAGATGCTCCAGGCTGCCTTTTGTAGTGGAGCTCTGCTTGTAGCCAAGCTGCTGCTTGTGCCCTGTGCAGGTGTGGATTGAGCTCTTGGCTTGGCTCATCACCACTTGGTTGGTCAGAGAGGAGCAAAAGCAATTCCGGTTAATGGAAAAGGATCAAGTGCCTTTCGGTGGCCTGGCGACCCCCATTCCGTGCTCAAGTGCTCCCGACCCCCAGGCTGCCGGAGCTCAAGGAGCATTTGGAGCATGCTCTCAGGCACAGGATGGGATTTTGGAAGGGTCCTGGACTTTGATAATCCTTGTAGGTCCCTTCCAGCTCAGGATATTCGGTGCTTCTGTGGAAGAGGCCGAGACAGCAGTTTGCTGTGACACTTTACACGTGTCCCCAGCCCTTCCCGGCGCTCTGCGCGGGATGAATCCCGGGGCTGTTCCCCGTCGCGGCGGTGCGGGGCTGGCTGTGCGCGGTCCCTCCCGCGGGTCCCTTTCCCGGGCGGGCGGTGACGGTCGCGACCCGGCGCACGCGCCGTGCGCCTGTGTCCCCCCCCCTTCCCACCGCACGCGGCCGGGGCGGCCGTGACGTCACGAGGTGCCCGGGGTGTGTGTCCCTCCCCTCCCCGCGCGCGGCCGGAGCCGCTGTGACGTCACGAGGTGCCCAGTGCTCCGCGTCCCTTCCCGCTCCCCTCCCTCCCCGCGCGCGGCGGGGGCCCCTGCGACGTCACGGCCCCTTGCCCACGAACGCACCCGTACGCGCTTCGCGCCGCCGCCGCGCGCCCTCCCTCGCGCTCGGGCGAAGCGTGACGTCACAGGCGGCCACTGAAGAGCGGGGCGGGGGTGGGGGGGGGGGGGGCGCGCGCAGGTGCATCCGCTTCCCTCAGGGCGCCCTCCCGCCGCCGTCCCGGGGCAGCGCCCGGGGAAAGGTCGGGGTTCACTCCCGGGAGTACGGAGCGCAGGTTCTTTCCGTGCTCCGACCGCCCGTGTGAGTCTCCCATGGGTGTCGCGTCTTCCCCGACGGCAGGGAGACGCGGGCCGGGGTCGCTAGGGGGAGGCACGGCACCGGCGGACGGGCTGAGGCGCTGAGGCGGGAGGGAGCGGGAGGGGAGGGAGCGCCGCGCCCCCCGCCCCGGTTTTGCTTTCCCTTTTGCAGCTAGGTTTTCCTGGCGGGCGTGAGGGAGCGAGGAGGATACGTATTTATTTATTTACTTACTTACTTATTTATTTAAATATTTGTTTGTTTGCTTCCCTAAAGGGTGAGGGGAGGGGAGAGGGAAGACCGGAGGAGGGCGCGGAGGCAACGCCGTCACCAGAGGAGGCGGTGGCGGGGAAGAGGAGGAGAAGAAGCCGGCGCGGAGCCTCGCCTCACCTCGCCTCGCCTCACAGCCCCTCCGCCGTCCCCGCCTCGCCGTCCACGGCCGCCGGAGTCACCGGCGGCCGCCCGTCCTCATGATGGCCTCGACCACCTGCACACGCTTCACCGACGAGTACCAGCTCTTCGAGGAGCTCGGAAAGTAAGGACAGAAGGGGGAGCGAAGGCGCCGGGGGCTGCCGGGGTCGCTGCGTGAGCCCTGGGGGGAGCCGCGCCCGTGGCCCCCTCACCGCTGCCGAGAGCCCTAGGGGAGCGCCGGGGCTCCAGCCATACGACTCCGGGGCGGCGAGGGGCTCTGGGCGGGTGGCGGGGAGCTACCCTCAACCCCCCGGGCCACTATTTATTGTTATATATTATTTAATGCTATTTTTAGCTGTTTAGGTTGTCGCGGCGTGTGGGTCTCGGTGTGTGAGGGGTGTCGGAGCACGGCGGGCGCCCCCCAGCGGCGGGGCGGGAGGTGCAGCCCCGAGCGCCATGTTGGGTGTCGCCCCCCCGGTGTCACCGCTGAGGGGGACGCGGCCACCGCCGCCCTGAGTCCCCCCGCGGTGTGCCGGCATGGATACAGTGAAAACCCGCCTGCCCTCTGCCGCAGCTAGCGGCGTTGGTCACACGGCTTCTACCCCACGGAGTTCACTGTTCAGCTGAATAAAATCAATGCTGACAGTCCCTGACAGAAAACCAGAAAAATCTTTTTTTTTTTTTTTTTTTTTTCCTCCAATTCTGCCGACACCACACCCCTCCGTGTGTGCCCGTTAGCTGGTAATGGCAGTGGAGTGTTTCAGTTGGACTGACACTTTGCCCGGTTTTGGTTTCCAGAGGGGCGTTCTCCGTCGTGAGGAGGTGTATGAAAATCACCACAGGACAAGAGTACGCTGCCAAAATTATCAACACCAAAAAGCTTTCAGCTAGGGGTGGGTATATTTTAATCTGGTGTTTGTGGTGCCTCCTCCCTGTTTCTTGTGTTCATGTGCTAAGCATTAGGAAATTATAAGAATAGCTGAGTATCTTAACAGATTTTTAAATACAATTTTAATAATTATTTCCTGGGTTTAAATTTTTTCCATTGATTCCTGATTTTTTTCTGTGTTAAAATGTTTCATGGATTGACTGCACAGAAGTCAGAGGTTGCTGTAAATCATTTCAAAAAAAGATGTTCAAAAACTAAATCTAACATAATGCTGTCTCTTCAGTTTTTAATATAAATAATTTGAGTCAGAAACATTTTGCAAGCTTTTTTTTTTTTTTTTCCTGGGAGGGTAGTCAATAATAAGTTTCCATTACAGATTTTATTTTAAACATTTACAGCTTCACTGAGTTCTGTGTTCCCATTGCATTTAAACATGAACATTAGGGCCTATCCGACTATGAGTGAATGAGAAAAAATGGACTTTTATCTCAGATTAAACTTTTTTGTGAGAAGAAATTTACGATGGAGAAGCAAAAACCGTGGGTTTTGAGCTAACTGTTGTGGAGAAAGTCACAGTGATGAAGTGGGGAGGAGTGTTACTGTTACAGTGCTGCTGCACGGCTTGTTCTGCCTTGCCTCTGCTGTGCGTTTCCAGCGGCTTGTCAGCAGCAGCGGCCGGGTTGTTATGATACATTGTAGGTAAATATACACACGGTGTGGGCTGTTGTTGTGGAAAGGGAGTCTTAGCGGTGCCCTGTCAATTGCTCGTTAATTCCCAGCTGGAGTGCCTGTGTCCGGGAGTCGGGGATTAGGGATTGCTCGCCCTTATCGTTTTCTGTTGTTTTTTATGGGAATTTGTAAGGAACACGGCAGTGAATAAGTAAACAGTGTCAGAGCCTAAACGCGCTTGTAGCTGCTCTGCTTCTGGCCCGCAGGAATCACTGCAGGTAAACAGCAGCCTGAAGTCAGTGCATTTAAACATAAGACATTGCACAGGACCATATGGTAAGTTCTGATAATGTGCTGCTCTCTGATAAAGATCTTTCAATGGTTGTTACTTGTGGTTGGTGAAAGTTGTGTGAAAATTTACTTTTTGCTGAATTTATCTCCTTTCAATGTTACTGCAATTTACTTTTCCTTTGTATTTGAAAGGTTATTTTTTTTTTACAGTTGCAGGCTTGAAGGTAGGTTAAGCAATTTGTAATACTTGAGATGAATATTTTCACAAGTTTGCTTTAAACAGAATTTTTTATTATTATTTAGCACACAAATGTGATCTGTTGAATTTTGATGCTTGAAATGAAACACCACATTCAGTGTGATTTCATAGATCTGAGTAATTTTCAATGTGAGAAGCCATGACAAGGTCATCATCAGGTTCCTGGTAACAGGTGGGGAATATGTGCCAGTAGCCAGGTTACCAATGTATCTTGTGTGTGATGGGGTAAATCCTGGAATGCTGGGCTAAATGTGGGAAAACTGTCTTTCTAATTACTCAGCATTTGCATTGCACTATTTCAAGCTGTAGTTTTTGTACTTTGTTCATGCAGGACCAGGCTGGTCCTTGATGTGCTCTGTTAAGGAGTGGAAGCACACCTGGGAGAATTTAGCTCATGAAATGGAATGAGGCAAATTTGATACAGATTTTTCAGTGGGTTTATCTTTAAGGGAAGGGGTTAGACTTCAGAGCTGAGCTGTGGAGTATCCTTGGGAATCAGAGCATGCATGGTGCCTGTCTGTGAGTGCAGGGAATGCCTTCCCATCTCTGTTTTCAGACATCCCAAAAACAACTACAGTTTTTTACTTGCTGGGCTGGTTTTTGTGGAGGTTGTTGTGGGTTTTAGCACTTGGAAATCTACTAAGTAGTTTCTGAAGAGCAAGCTTCCTGGAGAAATCTTTAGATTCTTCCGAGGCAATTTTTTAATTGCAGAAAGGTGCACTTGTATGGCACTTGTGGTGCAAAAAACCTAAACCTGAAAGAGCCTCAAACTGTGATTCTTTATCCTGGCTGATACTGGGGATGGAGTTTAATAATAAAATGCTGTTTTTACATCTAAGTTTTGTTCTACTCCATATGAACTGCTGTATGAAGATGTAGCAGTTCACTTCTCTTCTGTGTGTCAAACCTACTGAAATATCCATTCCAGGGTAAATCATTGGGGCAGCTTTATCTGTGAGCAGTGTTAAGAGGAAGTGTGTCCTCTTGGCTTGGAAATGTGTTCCTTGTCTAAGGCTTTCTTCCCTTCAAGTCTTTTAAACAAAATGTTGTATTTGGGCCTTTTTGCCTCCCACAATGAATAAGAGCAGTTTCAGTGTATGATATGGAGGAGTCAAGACTTTCAAAACTAAATTAAACTTTCTTTAAGTAGTTTTAAAATTAGAAATTATTTAAGTGGCTTCAGCCCGGTCAGAGCAGTAGTTAGCTTTTCTTCCCCTCTTCATCTCAGCCATAAATGTTGTTGGGGATTTTTCCAAATTTTTACTTTACTAGTCTTTCTAAATCTGATCGAAGGTGTGTTCCCATCAGTTTCCTTGTGTAGTTACAGGGAAATTTCAGGCAAATGGCCTTTGTGCAGAGGCATGGGCTTTGGCTGGAATTTGGAGGGGAAAAGCAGAGGGAACCTTGGTGCTTTCAAGTTGATGGTCAGTTCCTTACAGAATTCCAGTTCCATGATTTTCTGATTTTAGTAGAAGTAATAAACATTGGCAGTTTGAATCTATTTCAGTATAGCAAAAATGCTTTTGCTTCTTATAATTACATATATTCTCTTTTTAAAGTCTTCCTAAGGTGCTCTTCAGAATTTGATCTTGGTGTTTTCTAAGTCAGCGGGAGTCTAAACTACTAGAACATCCTCAGCTGGTTTTGTATCAATAGGTTATGTTCTTGCACAAGGCGATGATGCTGCTGATGGTAAAAAAGGAAAGGCATAGGAAGGTGTGTTACCCTGCAGGAGCACAGGTTGTGGTGATTGGGAGTGGGGCTGGGGCTGAGCCCGTCCCTAACAGGCTGCAGCTGTGCCAGGCAGGTGTAGGGCATTGAGGGTAACGAGCCACGGAGTGCCCCGGGGCACTGACCAATCACCCAGGGGAGCAGAGGGCACACAGCTGCCGTGCGTGTAAGATGAAGAGTATAAAAGTTTGGGCTAAAGAACAAGGAGGGTGGATGCCCGTACCCTTCTGAAGTCATGTTACTGTCTGTGAGCAGAGCCCTGAAGCCTTCTGATGAGGTGAGGTGTTACTCTGTAAGGGGTGAAGCTTTCTGCTACTGTATGGTGATGCTCTGTGTGCTGTGGCACATGCTGTGGCATATGCTGTGACAGTATTCTTCTAAACTTAACTGCAGTGATGAACAAGCACACAGGAAATCAAGAATAAAGGGGAGGATGTGTGATTGCTGGTTCTGGGCTCTGTATGGTTTCATCTGATGGAGTCTTTGGGATTTCCTTACCTTTCAGCAAGAGCTTGGGCTTGTCTGTGTTGTTTTCCATGCGTAGCAAGTTATGCAGATAAAAGTGAACTTCTGTGAAATGGTTTTACTTTTCCCCTGTCTCTTCCAAATACCAAATAATGAGCAGATTGTCTGTTTTGTTTTGCCATTATCTGTACATCTTTTTTCTTTCTCTTTTGAGAGTTGTCTAGCTTTGATCCAAATTGATTTCACGTAAACAGACCCATTTCCTTAGGAGGTTTAGCTCTCATTTTCTGTCTGCAAAAAAAAAATTAGGTAAGAGCTTGCTTTTCTGCTCATCCTTGAAAAGGTATAGATGGATTGATGGATTCTCACTGGGTGTATGTATTGCCAGTAACTCCTCATGATGGTTTCCAGTGCCTTAGGTACAAAGTGCTGGTGTCTGTGGCAGGAGGAGGGGGTTGTCCAAGTCCCTGTTCTTTTCTGGGGAGCTCGTGTCAGTCCTTGGGCTGCTGCAGCAGGACTACCAGTACTTTGTTTATGAGCATATGTGCCATGAGGAGTAATGTGAGAGTCAGCTGGAGCTTATTGCTGCTCCCTGGAAAGCTCTCGTGAGCTTTCAGGGACCAGCCATTCCATTAGCTTCAAGCTTTGGAGGTGTGTTGCTGGTTACTTCTCTTTCTTCTTAGCAGGAAGTTTCCCAAATGTTTTTCAGTGTTTCTACTGTTCTTTGCTGGGAGCTCGTGCCTGCAGGTGCATGGCACAGCCAGAGGGGCTGGAGCGGCGGCGCTCACCTGCAGCCAGCTCCGATGGGTGCGGAGGCTGCAAACCCCGCCCCTGGGAACTGCGTTCTGTGCTGCGTTGAGTAACTGGGCTGTGGGAAGAGTGGCTCAGCGTCTAAAGCTCTCCAAGTAGGGCACCTCATGATCCCTAAAGTGATTTAGAATGCAGTAGGGAGATAAATGAAATGGGAAGCGCATATAAGGTAGTATTTTTCAGCCCAGCTTTCTGTGACGCAGAGATAAACATTTTTGATGTGTCACTAGACTAACATTTCCTCTAGTCAGGTAGCTTGTGTCAGTCCATGCCAGATGTTGCACAGGAAGCCAAGCTCTAATAAGGCTTCCAGTGCTCCATACAAGGAGAAAATAATTCTTTCTAATCTAGCTCAAGATGTTAATCTCTGAAGCACAAATTTACCTGTGCCAGTTTATTACAACACATGTATTTTTAAAGCTAAATTCTGTTCTTACACACGTGACGTTACTCCCAAATAGACAGGACTGTCCTTCAGGGCATTTAATTGTCAGTGAGGCAGAGTCTGTCTTTGTGAGGACAAGATTTAAGCTTGGGATTTTAGTGGTTTTCTTCCATGTCTTGCTGTAATCTTGTTTGGTTAATTACTTGTCATTCACTTGGTTTTGTCTAGTATGTAAGAAGGCTCACCTGCTAACCTGCAGTCGCCCTTTTTGATGTTTGCGGTCAATGTTTGTGTTCAGTTTAGTCGTGGCCTTCTTTTCAGTTTGACATCGGTTGTAACACAACACACTCATTTGAATGCTTATCTGCAAGTATTTGTTTAATTGCAAATTACTGTAATTTAGCAGGCTACTGGTTCTGTTGAAATTGACTCCATTCAGGCAGCTCAGGCTAATAGGGAGAGAAGAGCGTTATCAAAAAAAAACCTCAAAAGGGATTTTTGGTTAGGTTAGGTGCTTGTTTTGTGAAGGTTTGGAGCTTTAATTCTGTTTTGGTTTTAGCATTTATTCTGTTTTGGTGTTAGTGAAGACCTGAAGAGCTTTCAAATAGCACTGAGAATGAGGACTTTGAAGCTCTGTGATGTGTGTTGGTTGGAAGTAATTGTTTCTAACAGTTAACTAGATTTGAAATTAAATGTCCTGGCAGTTCATAGTTAAATTATTCATAACAAATGATGTGTTGATTTCAATAATGCCACTTCTGGAGTTTTTACAAGAGTCATTTACTCTCTCCATTGGGACCAGAATTTCTCTTAGAAAGGCATGGAGAGTAAAAAGGTGTTTGCATCATCTGTCAGCTCAGTTTCAGCAAGATCCTTAGGGGAAGAGAGGGAAATGCATATGAAAGGGGGTTACTGGGGACTTGTTTGGCTACTGGTCTCCAGCCATTTTCCGTCAGAAGTTACACATTATGGCACTGATTCATGCTCTTGTACTGTGTGTTCTCTTCCTGCAAAGTGAAGACTTAGCTGCACGCTTGAACAGCTCCACCTGGGGAAGTGCTTCTCTTGGGAGAGAAGGGAGAACGTAAGATGCAGGGGAGAATACAAGCAGAATACCTTTCCTGAGCTTCCACATCCTGGTACTGAAATAGGGATGTGTGCTGTCCCTCCTGGTCTGAGAGAGAAGGTTTTGCTATGTTCACATGGTACTTCTGAATGAAAGGTTTGGGTCAAGTACAAAAATAAGGAAACTAACACAGTGCTCAACACTTAGCATTTATTGTAGATGGGTTCTGTCTGTTTGCACATAATACCATACATAGAAAACATTGTTTTGGGGAAACCACAGGCCAGCTCAGGTGTTTGTAACTTGGATCTGACCTCACTGACAGCCAAGCAGAAATACACTTGTTCCTGGAAGGACTGAGAATTAGGCACAGACCAACCTCTCAGAAATCCAATTTCAAACCCTAACTGAACATTGGAATTGAAATGTGAAAATCCTGCCATATGTAGGCATGTATTGATCCAAATGCTAAACATTAATGCACCTTCTCGGGTTGTGGTTAGGGGTGTGTGAAGCCATCTCTGCTATGTTTATTCACACTTCTATTGATTTCACAGTCTGGTTTGGGGTTTGAATCTATTTTTTTTCCATGGAATTGAAGAATGTCTGATCTAAGAGTGGAATAAAAGTCAGCAAAATATTTTCATTTGCAAATGCCTTTACTGCTAAAACAGTGCTTTTTGTGTGTTTGTCTTTCATTTGACCTCCTGAGAAATGTAGGCCAGGGTGTTTGATATGTCCAGCTTCCTCCTTCATGCACGTATATTGCACATTTGTCAAATGCTTTGTGAGGATATTGTGGGGGGGTTTGGGAGATGATGTGAGAAACATAACTACCTCTGTGCTTTGGAAAAGGTTACTAGAGAACAAAACCTGAACTTAACAGTGGCAGTTGCTCTGTTTAATTCCTTATTGAAAATAATTGTGCTTTGAGTTTGAAGAAACACCTGCTCTGTTGTGGAGAGGCACAGGAGTCCAATCTGTCTGTTTATTCCTTGGGTGTATTGAGCTTGTGTACATCTTGCAGCGCATGTTTGTGCAGACTCCTCATCCGCTTAATCCTTGTATTATAAGACATGTCCTGTGCATGGTGTCAGGGAGGATGGAGAGTTTGTGAGACATGGGCTTGGTGTTTTCTTCCAGGGAGGCAGTTGTCTGTTAGCCAGTGTTGTTTTCTAGATTGTTGTCAGCTTGTTCTGTAAGTCATTGGAGGAGTTGGGATCAGAACTCGCTTTTAAGCTTTGATAATTTCGGTGGTGTCCGATCAGAAGCTGCTGGGTGTATTCTGCTGTACCAAGGGGTTAGTTAATTCCTCTTGAATCTGTCCTTCTAGATGCCACTGGACAAAATCAGGAGCTGTCAAGAAAGCCAGGGAGTGGCAACTTTTGCAAATTGGCATGGGTGTTTTATCCCTGATGGAGCTTCTTTTCTAATCTGGGGCTTCTTTAGTGGGAATTGAGAAATATAAATGGTGCTATAGCATATATTTGTTTTTCTAATTAGATTTTTCAGTCTAGAAAATGATAGGTAATGTGCTGAGCAAACTATTACAGAGATGTTTGTGCAGTTATTGGTTTAAATGGGTTGTAATTGGTAGAAAGGAACTTTGCCTACCTGGTAGCTTGAGGTAGCTTCTGTTACCTTAATTCCTGACGTTTTGTTGGTATTTCACAGCAAAATTTGAGAATAAAACATGCAGGCTTAATTAAAACAAAACAACCAAAAACCCAAGCCACACCTCTTTAAAGTAACAAAGTAGATTTTAATAATTAAATATGTCATTCTGTGGATATTTGCTGGTTGAGAATGAAGCATTTTATCTTTTAGTGAGAAGCTTTTTAAGAATTTTTTACCAGTAACAAAGTATTTATCACTGCTAAATGTATAAAGTTAAAATTCTGGTGATGCTTTCCAACAGAGCTGTCTGGCATCCATAAAACCAGAATTAATTTAGGTTTGGCAGTCACTTTCAGCTTGAATGTAGAGTGTGCTTGTTCACAACTGGTTGTGGGCTTTGTCTTGCTCAGTTACAGCCAAATCACTCATTTTGGGGGGACAGTCTCTCCCACTGTCCTACACATGCTCTCTAGGGAGTTGGTTTCTTTTACTGTGCAGCAGTCTTGACTCTGCCATTGGCCCTGCTGTGGAAAGCAGGGTTGTGGTCACCTTCCACTGGATGGACAACTTGACTGAAACCCATCTTTAGCCAGAGATGATGCTGTGCAGAATTAAAAACTCGAGAATCTGTATTATAATAATAGTTTCTACAAAGGTACGAACTGAGTGTTTGCTGGCTTGAGTGAGCAGCTGCAGTGTTTTGGGCAGATGTGCTGAGGAGTGTACAGGACTGGGGCAGTTAGCTCTGGGCTCTGTGTGTGGTCTGCAGGCAGGTGTAGTCCTGCTGAACAAGCGCTGAGCCCCGCGGCCTCCAGCTGGCAGTGCCCTCACCTGGGGCAGGGTAATTGATCTGCCCAGCATTGCTGGCACTCCTGGCTCACATGGCACACGCTCCAGGCAGCGCTGCACCCTGCCTGGCCAGGAGCACTGACAAGCTCCCACGCAAGTGCCAAGGGTAGCACACCTTGCTGTTGAGTTTGATCATCTCAGCACGTGAGGGGGAGAGAAAAGCCAACTTGGAGCCTCGAGGCTGATATTTGTGGGCAGCAATTTACTGCCTGTGTTTTCAGAACTTTGTTCCTAATTTAATTGTAGTTGGGAACTGCCTACTTGTAAGTTTTCCGCAATGTGAATGCAAGTGTTGCAGCAACAGTCACGTTGCATATTCATGGAGCTGCACAAACAGATGGGGTTCCTACATAAAATCCATGTTTGACAATCTGATGGGATTTGCCAAGGCTTAGCTTTCATTTAAATTATAACCTCTTGGAGAGATGGGTTTGTGATTTAGTGAGTCAAGAGAGGCCTTCAGGTTATTTGTATTGCATAGCAGTTCTCAAGCTACTCCTTATGTGTGATTTTGGTTTGGGAGACTACTTGTGGGAATGGCTTTAATGGGCTACTGCTCATTAGAATAAGTACTTGCCAAATTCAGAGGTTTCTCTCGACACCTTATTCATTTGGGTGATGGTACTCATATCCTGCAGAAAGTGAAGATGTATATGCACTTAAAATATGGTGTAACATGGACAGACTGCTGCTGCTGTGGTGCTGCCTTGCAGGGAGCATTTTGTTCTGTAGGGCAGATGACCTTTGCTTTCCCTCAGGGCAGCTCCAAGTGCTTCTGAACTTTTGTTAGTAAAACACACTTGGAGATCTGCTTTACACCTTTCTTTAATAGAAAGATGTCACTAACATTGTGTCTCTAAGATGCAAGTAAGGATCAGTGCAGAAACCTTCAAAAACTACATTTTCCCCATTATTTATTAAATGCTGTAGTTTCAAAATTGAAAAGCTTGTCTTGGTGCTTTTTATACTGAGTCTGCTGCTTCTAAAATAAATCCCCCTTGGGTGTAAGGTAGCTTCCTACTCCTTGCATTGCACAGCATGGACAGCTAGGAATTTGTGATGAGGATTGCACTAATAAATGCTCATGGGACTTAATGCCTTTCTGGTCATGGCATAAAACCCCTCCTTTTTCAGGAATTTTTACTATCACTGCTGAAACTGGCGGAGGGGATAAAACAGGTGTTCTGTCTCATTTTTGTTTCTTTTCATGGTGCTTTGATGATTTTTATCATTGATACTCAGTAAACTTTTGCAGGTTGAAAACCTTTTGAGGTTCTCCATCTTTTAGTCAGAGCCTCCTGGTAGTCTGTTAACGTGGTGGAAGTATAAGATTTATAGGGAGGTGTGTACTGGTGCCTGATGGAAGAGCTCTCAAAGGCCAGTGACATCTCTTTTTATACCTGTAGCACTCCATGGTCTTTCATGGCCATTGCATTTTTGGGGGGAAGGAAGAGGAAAAAGAGGCTCCTGGCTCAGTGCTCTGTGTGTGTGCGTGTGTGCACGGGAGATGCAGAAGATCTGGCAGAGCCCAGCAGCTTGTTTGCTGTGGGAAAGTGATTAATGCTAAATGATCTATTAACTTAGAGTCACTTTACATGTAATGAAGGCAGGAGTTGTTGGTGTCTTTGAGGTTTTTTATTTGTGTTAAACATGATTTGTCTCTCTAAGTGAAGTAATAAATTGCTTTCATCGCTATATTAATCAAAACATGTAATGAGATTAATTTTCCCAGAGCAGAAGTTGCTTATGTGTGGTCCATCCCCTCTGCTTGGTGCTGTGTTTGGTGTTACAGATGTTTTGGGGACCAGATCAGTGACACAGCTCATGGTGGGATGCTCAGTGTCTCAGAGATGCTTTGTGGAAACCCAAAAGAAGAAGACAAGGACTCACCAATTATGTTTATTTCAGCTTTAGTAGTCTCACAAATTATGTTTATTTCAAGTCTTTAGTAGTGCAGATTTTTTCAAGTTTCAAAGTAATGGAATTTAATGCATTTTTCAAAATAGTTATCATTTGGTCAGTGTGTTCTTGTAGCTGTGTAAATTTCACAGCTGTTACATCCCAGCATTTAGACTGCTGAAAGTGCAAAATATTTGGAAAAAAATGTGTGATTTTGTCCTTTGAATAGTATTGATTCACCTCCATCACCTTGAAATGGGGTTGACTCCTCTGTTGCAAACTGGCTTCTTGCTTAGCTAGTTTCAGGGATAAGGATTGGTCCTCTACCAGAACTCAAAGGAAAGTCAAGTTCGCAGTCATGGTTTGGCGGTCAGTGGCCTGCTCTTTGTTACATGAAACAGAAAAACCAGGTCTAGTGAAACTCAACATTTCCCCTTCCAAATCACCTTTATCTGCTGTCAGACTTCTGCAGGGTAAGAGAACATCTGAGCATTTGGCACCTGGAGCTGACCTTCAGTGAAAACTGGGAAATGAAATTCGAGTGTATTCGAGGTAAAGTTGAGTCCTTCAACAGAATAAATAATGTGATACAGTAATCAAGCTCTATCTTAAAATTAACTGTGGAGGTGAATGGGTTGGTTATTTTTGCTTTATTGAAGACAGAATTTAGTGCTGTCCTCTCTTATGTCAAAGACTTTTCTGATTTACAGCCCAAATTTAGTCATGGACAGTGTTTGTTGTCTGTGCCTGGGCTGTCCTTCAGAGAAGCCTTCATCTTTCATCAGTGTATTTATCAAGGACAATCTTACTCTGATTATTTTATGTAACAGCCGTCTTCCCTTAGCTTCCTCCTGTATGACAGACTTGCCATTATTATGGCCATTCTTCTTATGCATCCTGCAAGCTAATTTACATATTTATATATGGATGTTTGGAGTGGGGAATTGGAATTGACCAGAAAAAATAACACAAGGGAAGGCTGTCTGAGTATCTTGAGTATCACTGGTGTCTTTATGGAGGGTCTTGCCTGGTGAATTCCAGTGTTTATTTACAGATGGATTTGGCCGGTTCTGAGGCTGATAATGAAGGAACTCATTTAGTAATTTCACTTCAGCTTTGCCATTCATCACTAGGTGTCCTGTCACCTCTTTTACTAGTTGTCTACCAATTTCAAAGCTAGTTAGGTAATCTCCATTTTTACGCATTGCCAGATGCCTCATTTTCTTTGTTTTTGCATCCTAAACATTGGAAGCTTGCAGGAGGCTTTGATCCCTGTCTGGAAAAATTCCCCCGAGTGCTGTTTCAGAGGACTCTCTGTACCCAAGCACTGACTGCTATGCCAAGAAGTAGGTAGCTGCAGGGTTTTTTGGGAGTTTCTCAGATGATGCATATTGAGACCCAAGTCCAAACCCATTTCTTTCCATCACACCTCTGTTGTGCAGTTCTTGACACAATAGCTTTCTATAGCCTGCTGTTTCTGTCGCTTCTGTGCAAGGTCGAGTGGAAACTACTGTGAAAATAGCTCCATGAAACAAAGCTAAATTAGGAGTAGTTTCTGTTGAGTGTTGACTTGTTTCTTCAACCACAGATGCTCATCAACAAATGGCTAAAAAACCAGAAAATTGTACAAGTGCGCTAGGAGCAGGCCAGTTCATTGTTTAAAGTTCTATTGATTCACACACTAAATAAACTGAAACACTTTCAAAATGTTACTAATTGCTGTTGACTGGTTCAGTCAATAAGATAGTGTGGAAAAATGCTTAACCAGCTCAGTGGAGTTTTTGAGGGTTTTCCCCACTGCTTTGCATGGCCTTTTTTTCAATTTTATTTTTTTGTCTTAGAGGTCCTTTTTCTTCATGTTTCTCAAACTGCAGCTTATAGGCAGCTAATGTTCCAAAAAGCTGTGATGGGGGACAGCAGAAACTTCCTGAGCAGGGAAAATGCAGGAGCTCCCAGTGCCCTGAGCTGTGCTTTGTGTTTGTTGTTCTGTGAGCAAACTGTGGCAGGTACCAGGGGCTGTGCTGGTGGGAGGGGCTGTGTAAGAGCACTCAGATGCTGCCTGGCCCAGCAGGTCTTGAACACGGGGAATGTGCTTTGGGGTTTTTTCAACAAAAAAGTTCATTCTAATGATATCAAATCTCTGCAATCTGACCTTGAAAATGAGGTGGTTTTACATAGAGCAGCAGTGCTCGGGTATTGAGCAATAACATAAATGTGACAAGTAACATGCTGAGCTATGCCAACAGGTATGAGTACTCGTGAGATCCATGACTGGGTTTGCGTCTGTCAGGTTTGCTTTCCTATGCAGAGAATAGACATTTTTATTTAAAATTACCTAAAACAGGTTTTGAATTAAATTTTTTTTATTAATAGTAAACACAAAAGTTCCACTTAAAGGCACATTTTTTGTCTGTTTGGCATAAACTTTTTTTTCAAAATTGAGAAGTGTTTTGATAAATATGGAAGATGTGTATTTAAATTAAAGGAGTATTAAATTCCTTGCTCTTGTAAATATTTTGGTTGGTTGACTGATTTAATTTTTAAAAGGGCAAGCATGCCCCTTAATGTTGATTTTACTGAATCTTAATAATGAAAAACTGATGCTACAGAGATTATAAACCAGAACAACAACAAAAAAATTCCCATTATTTTTAGTCAAGTCTTTTGGTTGAGATTCTCCCTGCACCCTGTCTGACTTGGATCATCCTCAGGGAAGAAGGAAAGATCTCCACAAGGAGAGCAGTTTTCCCTTGTAGGACATGTTACAAAAGTTAATTTTACAGAAGGGGGAAGAAAAGGCTAACAGCTTGTTTGCTGTATTGAAATCCAAACTGGAGGTGTGAAACACATCTGTGTTAACTCAGAATTAGCACTGCCTGGGTCAGTAAATAACAGAATTCTGCAGTCATACCAAGGTAATACTTATATTGTCAGACTTAAACAGCAAACATCAGTGGAACCAGGTGGATATTCCTGACATCTCTCTAGTATTCCTCAGACCATGCAAGTTCTAGATAAAAAATGAGATTCTGGCAATGAGAACAGAACCATATACCTAATGCTGCCATGGCATTCCTCTAGAATCTTAGTAACGTGACAAATCTCAGATACCTCAAGTTCACCTGCCTGCGTCTGTATTTCATAGCACAGAGTTAATGAATCATCTCAAAGGTGATTGGAAAAGCATTTTTAAAATTTCCTCTCTTATGTTATGTAAATTCAGTGTCAGAATGACGTATACAACACTTACCTGAATTACCTGCAGTGGCTCCAGAATGAGAAGTCAAAACTCAAATAATTGTCTTAGGAAGTAGAGATTATCAGCTCCTTTGGCAACCTTACTACTACTATTAGCCAGAGTTTTTTAATGGTACTGTGATATTTAGCTAAACAAATTGGCACTGGGAGTTTTGGGTACTCACAGGCTAAATCTGCTTCTGGACTTGCATGCTCAGATGCACAGAAGACAGGAGTTTGCATATGATGTTTCTGTTTTTGAAGGATTTCCCTGGCCTTCTGTGTTCTTTAAAAATGGTTTTTTTCTTTGCCCAGAAAAGAGGGTGTGAAGGAGCCATCCAAGAGCTGTGCAGATAGACTTGGTCTGAGGGCCTCTGCAGAGGATGTTTAAGCTCATGTGCTTTATTTTGTAACATTGAGTGGGCAATAATTTTGTTCCACTGCTGTAACCTGATCATGTTTAGTCTGGTACTTGTATCCAGGGATGTAGATTATGGCCATGTGTGTGCCATTCATGTGTCCTTCTTGTGTACCCTTTCTCCACCAGTTTTGCTGAGCTGTTAAAGAGCTCCTGCTTTGAGAACTGCTGTTCTTGGTCTGATGCTTGAGAAGGTTTATAAAATAGACATCTGAGTGGCATGTGTAGGTTTGTTGGGTTTGTTTTGTTTTGGTGGATTTTGTCTGTTTCTCTTTTGCAATGGCTACATCCGTCTCTGAGATGGGGTCTCCCTGACCTCATTACAAGGCAATCTATTTTAAACTCTGTCTCTTTCGTGTTGTCCCTTTTGCTTGAAGTATACTTGTTTTTCTTTGCTGTGTTGTGTGAATGCTCAGGGTAAAAAAAAGTTCTTGTAGGTAGTTAAAAAGTTAGAAAATACTCTTTTAAAATGCATACTGTTTTGAATTGAATGTGTTTAGGCTTTGGATGTATTCAATTGTGGCATATTTTTTGACCAAAGTATTTTAAGCATTTAAGCAATTTTGAAGGTCACTCATTTTCATGCTAACATTTACCCACTCCTTCCAGAAATCCATTCTCCTTCAGTTTTAGTTCAGCTTCCTGAATTTCAGTTATAACCTCTCTATAATAATGTAAAAATAGTATGTGGGACATCAGCTGGGGTCTCTTGATGTAACAGAAGCTCCTTGTCTGAGCATGGGCTCCCTGTCAGGTAGAGAAGAGGAGAAAAAGAAGCATTGGCATGGCAGAGAGAGTTTCACGGGTACCAAGAGAGGAGACTTCATGATTATTTTAAAGGATGAGAAACTGCAAGGTCAAAAAACCTGATTATCTTATGGATAAAGTGTGATGGCTTTTTAACCTGGTTTTTGTTGGTGGTTTTGCCTTATCAAGAAATGAAAGTATTATCCTGCCATCCAATTATCCTGTCCTTCTAGCATAAGAGCTGAAGAAAAAGGGTTTGCTGCTAAGAGATTATTCAGTAGTAAACTATGAGGTGTAGCTTGGTCTTGCATCGAGATATCAAGCAGAGTAAGACTTTGCAGTACAGTTAACTTCTAATTGCCTGTTTACAGGGATACATTTACCTTATGAGTGTGGGAAGATTCTCCATATTTTCATAGGACTTTTTATGAAACAGCTCAATAAAAGGCTCTGCCACTGCTGCAGCCTGCTTCTCATTAAATACATTGATATTCTGTGGGGGATTGTTGAGTGACAAGCATCGCAAATGTGCCTGAAGTTTTCCTTAATGACTAAGCTTTATTGCCTAATATAAAAATGAGCGGCTGCGCAGGAGTGAGCAATGTTGTCAAACCTGTCATCAAGTTCTCTGAGTTGGTTTGAGTGCTTGTAATGTTCTTCCTTTAATTGACTTGGAAATTGGCAAAGGTTGCTTATAAAAGGGGGAAAGAAATTTTTAAAGACGGTGGGAAAGTTTAGCTTTATAGTTAACTGTGCAAAGACCTCAATAATTAGCTGTGGTTATATTGCCTGCTTTCATCAGCTTGGGTTTTTTATCTTTTATTTTGAGTAGGATGAAATAAACTTATTGAAGAATCTGCAACCCTTTGACAGTGTTTGTAGGTTGAACCAAAAAAAAGTAAAATATCTTTTTTTTGTTGGGTGAGCATTTGTTGTCATTACCTGAATGTCACTGGTTTTCCTTTCGTCAAGAAAAGGAAAAAACCCTACCCTTACTGCTAAAGAGGTCAAAAATAAAAGTTTTCATTGTTTTCAAAATGACACATCATGGTAACAGTTTGGTGATAACAGATTGAAAATGACAAATAATTCAGAAGCTGTAGTTAGATCTTCCTCTGCTGCAGAGGTGGTAGTTAAAAAGCTGAAGAGTGCAGAGCTTTGTAAGAACTGCTTTGAATGCCCTCATGATCATCCATAGCAAAACCCTGTGAAGCTTTGGGAGCACGGCAAGGTGGGGATCTGAGAAGAATCCACAATGAGCTCTCCTTTATCTGATCTTTATATTTCAAGCCTCAGCCTAATCCCGTGTGTCTCTCGGAGCCAAAGGTAGGGCAGTAGTTGTGTCCTGGGGTGACAGGCCTCTGCTGCATTTTGCCAGTGTCATGACCAGCACTCGTTACTGCCTTTGTCCTGTACCCTTGTGGGATCAGAACGGGACCCAATTCCTCCTCTGAACTGTGTTCTTCTCATTCATCATCCCAACAGCATTAGCTGTAAAGAAAGCTTGGGAAACGGTTGGATTTGTACTACTGCAGTGCCAAGGACAGATGGGGAGGCAGTGCTTTGGAATGGCAGGTGCCTCCTGCACCCTCTGCCAAAGAAATTGCAGTAAAAGACCAAGAGTTTCCTTCAACTTTGCATTTCTTTTTTTACCAAATAGCATATTATATTTTTCACTCTTGTATACTTCTGTTGTGACTCCCCTTGAAAAACAGAAGCTAAATCAGGAGCAAAAGGATTGCCCCTGGGACACTGATAAGAATTTATGATGTAGAGGGCTGAATTGAGTTGTCTTTTGTGTTTGAAAAAATGAGCAAATGATTGAAATGGTGTCAGTAATTCTGTGTAGGTGTTTGTAATGCTGCAGCCTGTGTTAAATGGAGCATAGGATTCTCAGGGTCATCCCTTGACCAGCTTGGCTGAATCCAAGGAGAGCTTAAATTGGGCAGAACATGAGGGTGAGACCTGCTCTGTAATTCTGACAGGTGACAGTGTGTAAAATGGCAATTTCCATCCCTCTCGAAAGGCTTGGATGTAGCTGTGAAAATTACCTGTGTGTTTTCTGATGTGGAGAGATGCTACCCAGTAAGTGACCCTGGAAGTAGTGTCAGGGCTTTATCCCATGAGCACTGGAGCCAATAGGAAAATTGCAGAGCATGTCAAACATCTGATGTCTGTGCAGCAATGCTGCCACTCAGCCAGGCAGTGTGGAGACTGATGGAGGGAGCTTGAACTGTCCCAAGGCTTTGTGCTGATTCTAGCAAGGGCTGTGTGGAGAGTTTTCAGTCAGTTTGGCTTGCTGCTGGGGTCGTCTTTGTGCAACAGCTGTGTGAGAACAGCTGTACAAGTGATCTTGGCTGAAAGTCCCATCATCAATACATCACTTGTGGCAGCTTGAAAGTAGAGCCTGCAGCTGCAGTGTGCTTCCATGATCCAGTCATTGCTGGGAGGGTTTTGCTTGAGTCTTGTACGCACTTCAGTACACATATTCGTAAGTTAGTTGGCTTTTCCTTGGAGAGAACTTTTTGTCAGTGTAATCCCTTTTTATCAAGGATAATCTTTGATTGATTAAATCTCAGCTGTCTCCTTTTTCTAGTGTAAATGCTGCTCTCTTAGGTGGTAGTTTAGTATTTTGGTTTGGGTTTGTTTTTATTGTTGAGGTCATGTTTGTAGATTTGAAGTGAAAGATCTGTTTTATTTTATGTAGTAATACAATCTAAAATAATTGTCCCAAGTGACAGTTCTCTACTAAAATCTGGTTTATATTCAACCACAAATTACTATACACTTGCTACTTCTTGAACTGTCCTGGGGTTTAGATTGTTGAAGTATGTGCTACCAGGCTGTTTGATTCATGATCTGTGCAGAGCATTCCCGTGAGGAATTGTAATTTTGAAGTAAAGAACCGTGGCAAATTTAGTCTCATCTCTAGAATACTCATAAGAGAGGCATCTCCTGTGTCAAATGGGATGGCTGGTACTGGCTTGGGAACAAGGGTTGCTGCAACAAAAAGATACAGTCATTTTACCCTTCACTCCAGGGGTAGTACTTTTACTGCTAGTGAAATCTGATATTGCATCATGTTAAAAATCAAGTTGAAAGGTGGTGAAACTTTGTCACTTAGGAAGGTTTATATCCTGATTCCACATGACAATTGTGTGACTTGTAGCCTGTGAATAATCCACGGCACTGGGCATACCTTAAGTCTGCTCGTGTTTACAGTCTGCTAAATGATCATTCCAAATCCTTTTCTAACTCAGGGATCATCCTGCTTGGCTCAGTGATTGCCTGGTTCTACCCAAACCCCTGGGTGCTGGTAGCACAGGTGATTAGTGTATGCCATGGATGGGACAGATAAAGGCACTTGGTGGTTTGGCTAATCTGAAATGTGACATTTTATCTATCTCTGTCTATAGCACAAGGATCAATTTTTGGGGTAATTTCAACATGCTGGGTGCTATTTTTGTTTACCATAGAAATCCAGAGGCGAGCAAAGCTAACATGCAATTTATTGGAGGTAGAACTGAACAGTTACTAGTTTCTACAATAGTATTAAATGTCAGAGCAGAATGTGGCCCTTAATTGAAAACCCATGTGAAATGAGATTTCTGTCCCTGGATTTTAAGAAAAGCAGTTGTCCTTTCTACCTCCTGCAGTGTGACCTGTGCAAGCTGCAAACTGGTTACAGGCTCGATTTAATCATTTTCCTCTTAAACTCCTATCTCAGTTTTTGCTTCTCTGGGATGTAGAGAGGGGGAAATTCTTTGCAGGTAGCTCTGGGAAGTAGTCTGAGAGATTTAACAGTTGTGTATTGTTTAATGGTACACTAAGCAAGATGTGGATGCTTGGCACCTTGCTTGTGCTCTGCCTGCCTCGTGCAGCTTCAGGTATAATCACATCAAGGGCCTTCTCCAGTGATGCAATGAGCAATATTGGCTCTTGCTGCTGCTATGGCACAAACAAGACTGTCCCTGTAAGCTTCACTTCTAAACCCTGTTATGTAAAATGCATCAAAAATTTGTAAGGGCTGAGGTCAGAACGTCTTGTTTGGGATTAACATCGCTGAGTCTGAGCGACAGGCGGAAGGAAAATGTAGGCTTCTGCTTTCCTCTAAGGTGTTTCAAACCCAACTGCTTTAAAGGGGTTTTTATCTTCAGAAAAGAATTTCTACTGGTGTCAAATACTGTGTACGCTGTGTTACATATTTGTCTTTATTTTCATATGCCTCAATAAAACATTATTGAAGCAGAATAATTATGCTGGTAGTTCACTGAAAATAGCTGAGAGCAATATTTGACTTCTTAAGGCTCAGGATGAAATACTTTGATCATTATTGAAAACTCTGTGGAAAAGCCTGGAGAAATTGATCCTGGAAATATGAAATATTTTTTTTACAGGTGGGAAGGGTGATGAAAGGTGCAAGGCTCTTTAGCTTTTTACTCTCATTTGGTTCAGGTTTGGCATAGTGTATTTAAAAAGACTGTTGGATCCTAGGACTATAAAACCTCTCCAGTGTTCTTGAAGTGATATATTTTCTGACAGAATTTTTCTTGAGTGCTGGGGAATAATGTACAGCCTAACAGCTGCAAAATCCTTGTTGGAGCAGGGAGCTGTGCATCTGCCTGGGATGCTAGATGCTGTGTGCAGGGGGATGTGGAGGGGCTGCAGCTGCTGGTGGGGAAGGGGGTTCCTGCAGAGAGGGCCAAGCTGAACTGCTGCTCATGGCTGTCTGACACGCCGTGCTGCCGTGGCTCCAGTGCTCTCAGCTACTGCTGCATGTGCCCCCTGTTCCCTGGCAAAGATAGGTCTTGGACTGCCTCTTCACCTTTCCCAGTGCCTTTGCGTGCTCCTGGGAGGGATTATCTCTGTCTGCTAAGCTCCTTAGCTGCCCTGCACAGGCCTTCTCCTTCACAGCTCTTCCTTTGGGATATTTATAGGTAGGGCATTAACCACACAGACCTTCTTCTTACCGGGCTGAGGTGGAATTCTGTATAGGCTTCTGCAGGCTTGCTTGCTACAGTAATTCAGCTTTTGAGTCTTGGAATTTTGGAAGGTGTCCATTTAGATTTCCTTTCACAAGGAAGATTTGTTTCTTGTGAGCAGTGGCCCTCAGGGCTTTTTTTTCACCCCTCTTCCTACATTTCTGCAGTCTACATGGGACAGAGGTGGCTTGTGAATATGCGGCAGAAGAAAAGAGCAAATAGAGGAGGCGAGGTTGGAAAGAGAGTGTGGTTTTTTTCACTTACTAGTTGGGAAACTGTGAAGCCATAATAGCTGTTTCTCTTCCCTTATGATACTTTGCTGTGACACTGTGGAATCAGCCTTCAAAAGATGGAAGATGGTCTTGTGCTGCACAGAATTACTCACAGGAGCCCATTCATTCTAGGAGGCAGAGTGTAATGGAAAGGATGTTTTTCTGCTATAAAATGACCTGGCATATGTTTATGTATATCATCTCTTCACAAGAAACTCTTTGAAATGATGACTGCGCCTTCAAATCCAGTTAGGCTTTTCAAATGGTCAGTAAGCAGTCCATGGAAAAGGTAACAAGGATCTCTGAAAAGGCTCCCAAACTGAAAAGCAGAAATTATCACTTTTCATGGAAAAGTCTCTCTGGTGTAGCTTAGGGTCATTTCCACATGAAATATTCAGGCTGCTTTTCTTTCCCCACTTAAGTGTGCCTGTAAGCTATCATTAGCTACTGCACACTTGTACAAATCTGTGGAGAATGTTCTTCAGTTGTTATTTCTGTGCTTGAACTCTTCTTAAAGAACTTGCTAGGCCATTAATATTAGGCTGTTTGAAATAAGTGTTTCCTAACTGCTCTTAGCTTTCTGGCAAAACTAGGGAACTTGCTTTGTCTTTTTGCCCAAAGCAAAAACATTAATGCTGCTGAAATTGGTTTAAAAGCATTGATGGAAGAAAGGCTTCAGTGGTGCCACCTGGTAAATCACTTCATGTGCTTTTACACTTGACAGTATGCAGATTGTTTATGAAGCTTTTGACTGTCCAAGAAGCAGCCTTCATCTCAGTTACTTTTCTTAGAATGACAGAACATCACTTGGTAATAGCCTAATTTCTAAGAATGACTTGTGAGTTTGGATGAAATAATTCTGTGTGGTTTATCTGTCTAAATAAATATCTCTGGACAAGTACCTTGCTAACTTCATAAGTTTTAACATGGTTCAGACAGGAAAGCTTATTTGGGGATAATTAAGTTAAGTAGAATCTTTTTCTGAACAAGTCAAGATGTGAAGAGATTTGCAAACTTTTTAAAATTTCAAAGTACAGTGAAATGTGCTGAATGAACCCTTCTCTTGTGGAAGGGGAAGAAGGGGGTTCCCCTTTGCTGGAGGGGAAAAAAACAAACCTGAAATTGAAACCCAAAAATGAAGAGTTCATCTGGAGAAAGAGTGACAATTGAGGAACTTGCTCAAGACACTGGGATGCCTTTTCCCCACATGGTGATCCCATATCTTGGTGAAGTGCTCACAGAGGAAGGTGAATGGGAAGCACTGTGGTTCTCATGTACCATGGAGGAACTGAAGACACTTCTGAGGAGGAACATTCTCTTCTGTCTGGACAGAATGAGGTCTTGACCCCTTTTAAACTCACTGCCGTATTTTTGGATTAATATTCTTCTGGATATTAAAGAAGAAATTTTACTTAGCCTGAAGGAACTGCTTAATATTTCTGCCAAGGCTGTCCTTCATTCCAAGCTAGTGATTACCTTCCCTCCCTTCCCCTTGCATAGGTTATGTTTATAGGTCATAAAGAAGCACCAGCTAAATATAAAACAAACTTAATTAAGCAGAGCAGAGAATTAATAAAATATGAAATATTTATATTGAAAGGAATGTAAATACTTTTAATTTTTCAGTGTAAGTATTTAACTGTGGGATTCTGATATCCAGTTATGGAACGCTGCCACTATATTAACTGTAGCTGAATGATTGATGTGACTTAGTAGGCTTTTCCTTTTTGCAGGTTGTCTGCCATAAAATTTCCTTTTTAAATTTGAATAAATTAAATTTCCATTTCTGAGGCAGTTTTGTCCTACTGCTGCCACATGCTTTTGGTGCTAACAACTGGATTGGTGAGATCCTATGATTATTAGAAAATAAGCAAGTTACAAAAATCCTTCCAGCTTGGGGGTGGGTTGGAGTTTGCAGGATTTTTTTTTCCTTTTATGTGTACGTTCATGATGTGCTTTTCTGCACTAAGCTGCCTTAGCAAGTCTTCTGGCCTTAATGAGAATGCTTCACAGCATGTTCCCACTGCTGGCTGCTTACTGATGTGCTAATCTCTGGAGTCATCTGAAGAGCCAAAGAATTTTAACAGGGAGAGAACGTGAGTTAGACACAGCTTGGCTGATCAGAGGTTAACTTGCTCTTCAGGACACTTGTGGTTGGCAGCTCTTGGAATGCTTTTTCACCATGGACGTCCTTCATGTTTCAACCTGGTCTGAATCCTTGAGTGACATGCAAGATCCAGTCCAATCCTTTCATTACTTCAGTTGTCTTCAGTTGAGTTCAGATTTGAAGTATTTGGTTTTGCTATTATTCTTCTCCTCTCTCAGATCCCTCCCTTCACTCTTCATCTCCCATTTGGAGAAAGGATGGTGCCTGTCACCTTAATGGGTTATCAGAAGGGTTTGTAAAGCCCATGGAGTATCATTTCCACAACCAGGTCTAGCTGATAAAACATTTATACAAGGAACTGTTGGGGAGCTTTTGGGCTGCCAAGGCCCATGTTAGACTTGCCCAGTGCACTGAAAGCTTCATGTGGCCATTCTCTGATCATCCTTTGGAGCCCTCTGATGTGCTAAAGTTTACAAATAGCCAGATACTACATGGAAACTCTTACACTACATGGATGTGCTGTGGTTAATTGCCATCAGAATACAGATTTTATTGTTATCTGATAGAATTCAGATTTTTATTTCATATTTTGGGAATCATTAGAAAAGATATAAAGGAGCCCAATTTCATTATTGATCAATGGACAATTTTATTCAGTCTGGAATCACTTCTGCATCCCATTAAACCTTTTGAACTGTCTAATTTGATCTGTAAGCCAAGATATTGACACATGACCCTTAACTGCAGATATGTTAAATTGAGATACAAGTGGGCAATTAAAGAGGTATCTTGAAATAGAAGTGTCATCTATATGGTATCCAGCCCATTAAGCAAACTGTCAGACTGTAGTTAGGAATTCTCTTTGCTGGAAGAAATTGGAGATTAAAGTTCCTGAGGTAGTGCAGTAGTGATGAAAATAAAAGTGTGGCTTGGGGCGGGTAGAAGATGGGATTTAAAAAAGATGAGAGTATTTCAGTTACATGTTCATAGTGGTAAGTCAAGTGCTGAACTTATAATCTCTGTGAGAGATGGTTGATATCTCACATTATTACCCTCTAAACAAATACTTCAAGGGGGAAGAATAATTATTTTTACTTTTACACTTGAAGTGTGGATCAATGAATCCACATCACTGAGGTGCTGCACCTGTCTGGTAGCTTGGCTGTCCTGCATGCTGAGCACTGAGCTCACTCAACATGTTCCAAGGCTTTGGATAGCTCCCTGATCCTTTTGGGACCCTTCCAACTCAAGATATCCTATGCATTCCTTGTAGTCTTTTATGAAAGTCAAAATGTGAGGATGAGCTCTGTGGACTGCTCTGTGTTTGCTGCGAAGTTGGTGCAACGGGTTCCTGTTAGAGCAAACAAGCCCTGGTTCCTGCTTTGCTGCCCTGAGCTCTCCTGGTGTGTTATATATAGAGATGGGGGCTGGGAAGGGATTTCTCCATGTGTGCTCTGCCCTGGCGTTGGCAGAGCACAGCATGGGCAATTCACATGGGCTCCAGATGCTTCCCTTTGCACCTGCCCATGGATTCCTGCCGTGCAAGAGCTTAGATTGGTCTGGGGAACCATGTTTCTTCTCCACTGAAAAACCTGGAGTACAGATGCAGGAAATATCTTCACACTGGAGGGTTTTCTTGTTTACTTTGTTTTTGTTTTCCCCGTGAGACTTACCAGAGCTGTCTTTGGTAGAGGCAACAAAGCCTGACATGCTGAGCTTTCAACTATTTGAGGATTTGACCCATTGATCTTGCGTGCTGCGAAGTTAGAACGAACAATTAATTGGTGGTAGAAACCCGATAAACTTCCCGTTGCTTAACAACACCCAAGCAAACAATACTACCATGTGTTTTCTCTGAGCTTGGTTGTATTTAAAATAGCTGTGAACATGTCAAGTGGGGACATGAATAAAGCGCTGTCCAGATAAATTACTTGCAAAATTAAATTGATGTGAATTTTAAGTGCTCATTTTTTTAATTTGGTGATGTTGCATTGTGTAGAGCTATTAAATTGGGGGTTTTGCAGCTGTTTCACTTACACTGGGATCTAAAGGGCAGCTTGAGTTGCTTTGTGCTGGTCTCCTGTTTATGTACAGCAAACGTGGGATCCAATGGTAAAGACACTGGCACAGTGCCAAAGGTGCCCAAGCTTGTCTGCTTTTGGGAATCTCCTGGTAGGTTGGGAATGGTGAAGGGAAGGAATGTTTAGCAATGTCTAGTTACATACCTACTTCACAGTCAATTGGCATTGTGTACTCCAACCATGCATCATTTGGCTTCATCAATTAGGAGTATTCATCCTGTACAAAAGGCAAATACTGATTGGTGCAGTGGCTTTAGTGGGTTCCAGACAATGGTTTTGCATGAGGGTTGCCAAATTAATCAAAACCTTGACATTACACTGTTTAAACAGAGGAAAACATGTCCTCATAAAAATGTTAGTGTGGAGGCTGCATGGCTGAAAGCTTACACAAAAATTCAAATTTTGCTTTCCCTTATCTCTGAACTGCTGCATGCAGAGGTAATGCGGTTTCTGTACTGCAGCTGGAAGCTGGCAGGAGCCAGCAGCTTGAACCCAGTTGTGCACAGGAATGAGCTGCAGGCATGTTTGGACATGCAGGCTGCTTCACTTCCAATAACACTAGTTATCTTGGTGGAGGAAAGTCATGAACCTCCTAAACAATAGACCTAAAAATTCCTGAAGTTATTACCTCATAAAATAGTTGAGGAAAATAGTTTTGTGGTCTTGGAAGTCATGAGTGTTTCAACTCTGCTGTTTAGATGGAGTAAAGGAGCCCAGAGAATCAAATATTGACAAAGAGTATTTAAGACCTTATTTCTAGTGGTGTGTGCACACCAGAGCATTTAAGTGAGTGAGAACATGAGCAAAGATGGGTCAGTTCTGTGGAACTTGGACAGGTCAGGTGAGCTGAGCAGACTTGGACAGCAGGAGAACTTCAGCTTACGATCAGTTTATTCTTGCATTCATTACTCTGGACAGAGAAAAGAATAGGAAATTACTCAATTTACCAAGTTATATAGCATTTCTTTCCTTTGGGAACAAGGATTCCTTACCTGAAAGGAGATCAGAATATTATTCTGCTGCGTGCCAAAGTAGCTTTTACCCAAATAACAAATAATTGTTTCGAATTCTCCCATTAGTTCATGTTAGTGATTGCAATGGTTTACTTATCAAGTAGCCTGAAAGTATCCTCAGATAATGCCAAGAGGATCAGTAGTGTTATTTTTTTCCTGTAGGAGGTGAAGAGGGCTTCCCAAAGGGAGGGCAGCACTTGGCCCTTGGCAGTTAACACAGGTAGCAGCTACACACTTGTCTTCTGTTCAGTGTCCCTGATGCAGATGTTGCTGCTGGATGTCAAACAAAGCTTCCTGGACCTTCTCCTAAGGAATAAAATGAATGCAGATCAGTCAGACCATGGCTGCTTCAGGCCAAGGATTGAACTGTGCAGTCAGAACAGCAGGTCTTTTATGCAGTGAGAAATGAGAGCTCTTTATGACTCTCTGTGGCTTTTGTCTGGAAAATGTCAGCGTGTTGGACGCTGCTTGGCCTAACTCTGGTCAAAATTCCATGTTTCCACTTAGTGCTTTCCATGGGCCTGGTCTGCAGAGGAGTTTGGTGCCAGCGTTGCACAGCATTTGGATCTATCACACTTTTGTTAGCAGAGAAGTTCATTTTTAATCTGTAGTTGCTTCTCTCTGGAGCTCCTAGGTGTGGTTCTCCCTTGTCCCTGTTTAGCAGTTCATTTTTAAAGTTTTTTTGAGTTAACCCTGGGTGGCATCGAAGAAAACAGTCTCATGTTCTGTACCAGTGCTTCCAGGTATAAATAGCAGAGTTGGTGTTGGTAATTTATAGTTGGTGGCTATGCTAGTTTGCTGTTTAATCTCTTTCTCACACCTCTGGTAGATAACTTGTGTCACACTGCCTCTTCTAAGCGAACTTTTTAACAGATGTTATGAATTAACAATATTTACTAGTGTAATTACTGATGTTTCAAGATGTATCATTCCTGAGGCAATCCAGAACAGTTATTTTCCACTCTCTTTCCTAACTGAAGTTAACAAATTACTGAAAGAGATGGTGTTACTTCAGGGAAATGACAGCATGCAAGGTGTGCTCAGCAATTCACACACTGAATAGTCTCATTTCGTATTTCAGCTTGAGACCTTCAGGTCACACCTGGTTGTAAATTTGCTGGTAGTGTTAATCTTTTTATTTGAGAAAAAGCTTTGGCGTTGAAAACATGACACAGGAAGTTTCTGCTTGATGCTAATCTTTTACTGTGCAAGGCAGCTGAGGTGTTGTGTACACCTGAAAGATGTGATGCTGCTGCCATTGGGGACAGGGGTATTAGGAGTCAGTTGTGGAGGATCTGAACAATGGATCCCTTCCTCTTCCTTGCTGGGAAACAGCTGAGATCATCTTGGTTGTAAATGCTGCAAACTACCTTCTCTTGCTGAGGATGAGGTATGGGAAGAGAGGAAGAGGAGCTGAGCACAGGCAATGACATCTAGAGGAGCAACATGAGTGAAAATCTTTGAGAAACACTGGCATGATAACTCAGAGGTGTGACAGCAGCCTTGGAGAGGGTGCTACTTGAAGAATGAATGTACTTGAGAATTTAACTGGGTTTGATACCACAGCATTACAAATTTAATTCACTGTACATTTACTGAAAGGAATCAGGCACCTGATATTGAAGTAATTAAACATCCTGGCGGAGGAATGCTCTTGGGCATTCGGATTAGTCTATAAATAATTGTTGGATTTGATTGCTTAGATCTGATCATTAATCTCTTAGGAGAACTGTGGGTCTTTTTTTGTCAACTGTCTCCTGAGCTCACCAGTCATAGGAAACTAGGAATGTGTTTAGTCACTAGCTTTTGCTTTATTAGAAACAATGTTTTCAGATCAAGTAGAATATGAAGTGTAAGAGGTTTTCATTTAAGGCCTGACTTCTCAAAAATCTCCCCAGTTACCTCTCCCCTAATATTGAAAGACATTCCTGAATATCCATGTGGGTGCTTTTTCCATATGGTTAAATTCAGTTTTGCGGAATTCTCAGTAACAGAAGCAAGGATCTGTTGGGGGGTCTCTGCACCTTGGGCTGATATCTGGAAAGCACTGTTGATGTGCTGGAACCCTGAGATGGTTGCCCTCTGTACTCGAACACGGCTTCAGGAATTTCTCAAATCTGTCTGGTTCCATAAGTGTTATGTAGCCATGTGAACCAGCAGGAAAAGGGAGATGTTCAGGAGAGCAGGGAAAGCTCTCCCTTGATTGAGCTGTGCAGGACCAGTGGAGTTGCTGGGGACTGTGGCCTTGCATTAGAACTACTGCTCTTGCTTCTTGGATCCTGGGGGTCAAGCTGCTCTTCCTGCAGTTTTTCAGCCAGCCATGGTCTGTCTTACAAGTCTCTGTGCACTTTTTCACCCTTCTCTGCTTTTTTCCTCTCATGTGCATGCCTGTGTTTGTAGAGTAAAGCACCTCCAAGAGGGGACCCCATCTGCTCCCCTCTGTCTGTCAGTAGGGCTGGCTCACAGGAGGTGTGTGGGTCCTGGGGCAGCACAGGAAGTTTGCCCTGCACGTGTGTGGAGCAGAGTTCTCAGGAAGGGAAGAGTGGCTGGCTCCAGCAGCTGTGAGGCACACAAGTGCAGTGAGGCACGGCCATGTGATGTGCCTGGGCTCCTGCTAATGTTTGATCAGCACTCGTGACCATGCTTGGGACATGGAGCCAGCCAGCCATGCGCTGCTTTGTCTGGGGAGAGCTGCAGGTCCCTGTGCTCACTTAAGCTGGGTGAGAAGCATTGTTGGGTAATTGCAGACAGCTTTGTGTGGGTCTTTTTCAAGTGCAGTATTTAGATTGGGGAATTGAAAGAGGTTGCATTTAAAATCACATCTGTGTGGAGCTGACCTCACCTTTCAGTATTTAAAACATGTTCTTAGTGGTTCACCACTTAGATTGCTCCAGGGGAGATTTGGAGTTTGTAACTCACTCTGAGCACGTCTGAAGTTGGTGAGGCTAATTTGATTAATATTAGTCAGATTTGAATGTGGCATGTTAATCAAGAATGCTATTTCAAGGGGCAGTAATGCCTCTCTGATGCTTTTCATTCCTGCTTTTACTGCAGGGAATTATGTTCAGAATTTCTACTCTGTGATTTCCTATGTGCATCAGCACTGGCCTGATTCCGTGCATTGTAAAGAGGCAGTTGCACAGAGAGTGTTCTTGGCAGACAAACAAAAATAAAGACCCAATTTTGCTCACAGAAGTTTTGCTGTTGGTAGTAATACAATTTGATTTTTGAGTTCTAGGACAAGATTGGTTTTTGAAAAAATGTTAATTTTATAATGAAGTCCATGTGGATGTAAGGGAATGCAAGTTATTTTGTCCCTTTTTAAAAAAAAAAAAGCTGTTCCAGAACCAGGATCAAAGTTCTAAAATGTGCCTCATCTATGTTAGTATGGTGCTAATGGAATGCTATCCTGGTTATACTCAACACAGGTAATTATTGGCTTGAATGCCTTATTTCTGGCATTAAACATTGAATTTGTTTCAGAAGTGGTGGGTGTTAAGTTTCAAAGATGGCTTGCAAAATATCTACATGGCCTAAAATACCATGTTCTGGAGTAAGATAGTCAACCCAAGGAGGTGTCAATCACTTTTGAAAGGAGGTTGCAGTGTCACACAGGTCTTTGCCTCCCTGGCCATGGCTGGCACTGGTCTCTGCCTGGCCACTGCAAGGCAGCAGCGTTCCCAGCTCAGCTAGGACTGACCATCCATCTCCCTGGATTCTTTTAGTGGCATTTGCTTGTTTCTTCAAGCTGTGAGTCCTCGCAAGTCCTACTGAAGTATTTCAGTGGTTCTATTTCAGCCTTCCAGTGTATTAAAATGTCCCTGTGGGTATATAGTGCAAACACAAGCCTCATTATCACATTTTTGTTTTGCTTTTTGACAAAGTGATTATACATTGAAGAAGTTTGTTACTCTCTCCAAGCTGCTAATTTTCATAATCTATCGGAGATACTGAGTTAGTAAAAATAAACATGTCTCTTAAATCCTAAACGGGTTGCCAAAACTGCACATGGTGAGTGGCAGCTTCTTAAAACACTTCTTCCTTACACCTGAAGCTGTAAAATAGCACTTTGCAAGAGCTCAGCTTTGGAATTCAGGCTGGTAAATGACTGGAGTTGGGAAATCTTTATTTTGTTTGCTAAGTACTGCAGTCAGATGCTTTAAGTATGGGAACTCCAGCGTTAAGGGTGGTGTGGTCTCCTTTAAAATACATTCCAAAAGTTACTGCTTAGGGCAAGATATTTATTTTATTGTAGAACAATGAAAAAGTAGCAAAGAAATGACACATTACTACCAAAACTACCTTTATACGTAAGCATTGCTAAAAATGCAACGTGAATTAGAGTCTTTTTTAAGGAACCACTTAGTGTGGTCTTAGTAGTTTATGTTTTAACTTTACTACTGTTCCTTCTAATGTTAAGTTTTGGCTTGAGTTTTTATAGGTTAATTTCCCTGAGAGTAAGGTCTTGCTTGTTTAATTTCCTAATGGCCAGACCTTTCCTCAGGTAGGATTGTGTGTTATTTATGTGTGTTTACTACACTGTGAAAACAGGCGAGCGTGGGCTTACTTGCATGTATGTCGTGTTAGCACTGATGGCTGACTCCTGAACGGAGTTCAGCACCTTGAGCTGGGCTAGGAGGAAACCAGATTTTACTGAAGCTGGAAAACTTGCTGTACCAGATGGTCAAAACAGACTTAGGTTGTTCTTTATTCCAACTAACTGGATTTGTGGCATTTGCTATCAGTGAACTCTTAAGTTGTGGGATGGCTTTAGTAGCAAGTTGTCAGACTGTGCCAGATCCTGGAGAGTGTCTCACTGCAGGCACTCGGTGTGTTTCAGCTGACATGGTGAAAAATCCATTTCAGTGGGTGCAGAGTGTACCATGCCTGGAAATCCCTGCTTTTTGAGGCTGCTCCAGCCTGAGGTGCACAGAGCAAGTGGAAGCTGTTCAGTGGGTGCTGCCTCAGCACTGCACTTAAGTACTTTTTACATTTGTTCATATCCCCTGTGCTTCTAACACAACTGTGGTTTGCTTTTACCTTTTTTGCTTCTGACGCCGAAGTTGGTACTTCACCCTTGCTCAGTCATTTCCTATTTGCAAATTCCACATCTCCAGCTGCTTCGTACCTGTATCCATGGGATGCACTAAAGCACACTTAAACAGAGAGCACTTCCAATGGTGACTTTTTAATTTAACTTGTAAGCAGGATTGTTAACAAATGTAGAGCAGGGATTTCTAAACATGTGCACAAATATGAAGGTGGAGACCCAAAGCCTGTAGCTGGGAAAGGGAATTCCTAGGAATGAGATACATTATTGTAAATCTGTTTCAGCTTGAGAATTAAGAGGGAAACCCAAGTCTTGCATCTGAAACCTGTGTAGCTTTCCTTTTGGCTATCTAGGTCATTGCTGTTAATATGTTAATATTTCTACAGTTTTATCTGGAGAACCTGAGATCTGATATCCTTTGGACAGATGTTTTCCTGAACTTTATTTGTGAAGAAGTTATAAATTCAGCTGATTGTGTCTTCTTCCTGGTACAGGCCATCAGGCTGTTCACACAGGAGCAGAAGGCAAAGCAGTTGGTGCACATAGCTTGTACAGCCAAGTGTTTGGTGGTGACTGTTCAGGGGAGCTTCCTGGTTTCACACTGAAACCCCACGGACTGAAGCTTGACTTCGGTATATGTAAACCTCATTTCTGTGAAGCTGCACAGTAAATTTTAGTTGTCTTTTCAGTGGGCTTTGTGCTTTTACTCTCTCATGGCTGTGGTTCTCTTGACCTTTGCAAGAATGCCAAGTATTTTTGTTGTTTTCCATGGCCTTTGCTAAGGTGAAGTCTTAATGTTTTTATTAGCAGTGTCAATACCTAAATATTTTCTCATGCTGGCAGAGTTTCTATTACAGCTCATGCTGAGGCTGTTGAGGCCAGCTTGACTGGGAGCTCCAGAGCTTAGGAGTGAGAGCACTGTGCCCAAAACCTTTGAAGGAGATACAGCAGTGGCTATTGATTTGGAATAAAACTAAAAGCATCATTTGGACATCACAAATGATGAGAAAAGTCTATGTTCCAGATCAAAGATGTGTTAGTAATAGAAGAGCTCATTTCTTGCCTCTGTATTTTTAAACATCTAAAGAATAGCAGTCACAGTGTAGTAAAATTGAGTTTTAAAGGTGGAGGCTTTTCTTATTTCAAGTCTCCTGTACTTTGATTACAATATTAGTAAAGTATTGGTTTAGTTTTTTATTCTTAGTAGGAATGTTGGTTTTACTTTTTGTGTATTTCAGTTGATGATTGGTTTGTTTTTTTTTTTCAAAGGCCAAGACAATAATAAGTACTTCTTCTGTTTTCATAATTTCTTTGTGGTTAGTGCATGCTGAAGAAACTTCAAGTGTAACTTCCTTTTAGCAGCCACTTGGCAGAGGCTTTGGTTGTAGTTTGATTCACAAGGTCACGTCAAGAGACAAACCCGAGAAATCTTTTTTGCAAGAGAAAAATGTTCATGTCATACTTCACCTTATTTTTGTATGATAGTTGCACGGGTCACCAGCTCTTCACTGGTATCTTTGGACTGTTTTTAAACAGAGAAGAAGCAATAGAGGAAATTCTCCAGAGAGTTACATTAGAAATAAAACTAATAAAGATAAATGAGCTAAATGGCTTCAAAACATCCAATTAAAAATAAAAGGCAACAGAAGAGTTTGTACAAACCCCATGGGAGGAAAAACTGAAGCAAGCCATGTCCAATAAGTCTTTTAGGCTAGCCTAGAATATATGGCAACAGTTCCTTTGTTCAGATGTGTTTCTTTTGTATGGTAGCGCTGCTGCTTCCATGGATTCTTAAAAAAAATCCAACCAAGCAGCAGCTTTAATTTCTGGCTGCCTATGACTGGGGCCTTTGAGGAGGGGGGAAACAAATAATTTTCAATATCTCTTTCAGTATTAGGTGTATTTGCTACCTCTACAGCCAGTTTGTGGTGCTGAATAGGCTTTTGGCTGCTGACACAGATACTGATACTGTTATGGTAAAAGCTGGATTGTGGGATGTTTGAGTGAATTTTAATTAGATGGGAAACAACTCCAGGAGCCAAGTTTTTGCAGCATGAGTCACGATGTGCGTGCTGTGGAGCAGTTCCATCAGTGAGAGTTCTCCCAGAGTAATGACTACAGTGCCTGGCCCTCTGCCAAGGAAGGGTGTGAGTTTCTGGCTTTGTTTACTGAGGTGACTATTAGCTCTTCTGTGAGTAAGAGCTCCTCTAAATTCCTAACTGAAAAAAAGTCTACCTTTTGACAAGTGTTAAACTCAGGAATGAGCAGCTAACAGTGAACTTTGTGACGGAGGTAATTGTGCTGCTGGTGTTTGCAGTGATACCCAAGATTTTGGTGCTCTGTGGTACCTTTGACACGTGGTGGGTGCTGTGTGAGCTTGTGCTCTCCTTGCAGGGCCTTTATTGGCAGTGTCACATATGTGGGAGCTGGCTGGGTGAAGGCTGGAGGTGCCTGTGTTCATACATGGTGCGCAGTAAGCTGCCCAGAGCTGGTCAGGAATACAGCTCATGAATCAGGCTGGAGGAATGTGAAAGTTGGGCCCTTCAGAGCCATGTTTTCCATGGCAGCGTCACTCGGCTCTGCATAGCGTAAGGGAGCATGTCATAGTCATCATGCAGGAGTTTGAATTGCCTGAGGAGCAGAAAGGGGGCAGATTCCAGAGAAAAACCTGCTCAGCTCTCTTTGTGGTAGGTATCATTGCATGCTTGGTTCAGGCAGTGCAGGACTAGGTGCCAGAAACCAACCTCTCCACACCTAGTCTGGGGAATTCAGGGGATTTCTGCTAGCAGCCTGATCCTGGTGCTCTTGCCAGCAAGTGTCTGTCATGATGGAGGCCCTCTTTAAGTTAACAGATGGCTTCCTTTCACTTCCTTTCACCTGAGCAATCACAAACTGCTCTGCTGTGCAAAGGGGCGGAGTGGATCCAGTTAACTGGGATAATTTAATTGGGTTAAGTGGGATAGCTCAGAGTGACGAGTTCATGGCAGATGAGTCAGGGTGCTGCTAATAAAATAACCATTACCTAAGCAGCAAACTCCTTTGAGTTCTTAACATGGGAAACATCTACACTCAGTTGCACAAGTGCAGTCTTGATGTACCAGGAGGTGAGGCCTTTAGGAATGTGTGTGCTCCTATGAGTTTCTGTGGTGGCATGAAACAGGTAATCCTGCTTTGAAGAGGGTATTGGAGAGCTTGGTGTAACACCAGTCCAGAGTTTGGAACCCTCTCTGGAAAATGCCTACAACTGTTTGCTCAAGGAATGAGGATGTTGGTCATTTGAAACACTTGCGTGTGCAGACCCTGAGGCCAAATGTCCGTGACAGTCGACTGGTGTGGGATATCCAGCGTCTGGGATTTCTTCAGGCCGACGGCTCCCGGAGTCACTCCTGGCTGAGGCCGCCTGCTGCAGTCCCCCTGCTCCAGCAGGCTGCCCAGGAGCCTGTCCAGATGGCTTTGGTACAGCTCCAAGGATGGGCACTGCACAGCCCACCTCGCTGGGCAGCCAGGGCCAGTGCACAGTCACTCTCACCAGAAACTGATGAGCTGTTCTGGAAAGAAGCTGAGAGTTGCTGCTGTGCAATGTTTTTTATCAGTGCTCTCTTTGTCACTTCTTGGGTGCTGTAGAAGGGAAGGTGCTGTGGTCCTTTTCCTGTGCTGAACTACCAAGCCTTTCCATCTCTGAGAGCTGTTCCAAACTGGCTGGGAGCTCTTGGAATTAGCTGAAAGGACTGTGAGCAAACACAGCATATGAGTAATGAACTTCTGGTTTGTAAATTTGGTATAGCAGTGGGACTATTTCCCCAGAGCTTTGCTGGTAATTCAGTTAGAAGTGGCAGTTTTAATTAAATAACACAGCTGGGGGCTGGGTTATTTCTCTCCTCCAGCTCCTTCTCAGTTTTAAGAGAGAAAGGTTGGGGGGTTTATCTACTTTAGTTTCATTTTCTACAATAGTTTCAGTTATTCTGTATGCTAATAGAACATTGAGCTATACCAGGGAAACCACACTGAATGTGGTGGTTTAATAATAGTGGTATGTAACATCCCTAATTTAAGGTAATTCCATTAAATCATTTTTTGGTTATTCAGCAGTTTCCAGGAAGAAAACAACAGTACCAAAGGCTGATACTTATAGGGAAGAATAGTTGAACAGAACTTTATTTTTAATTTTTTGTTTTTATGTAACCTCTGTCTGGTTGAGAGGTTTTCTGCTGAGTAAATTGAAATTCTTTCCTCTCACTCTGAATTACATTTAATTCTTGTGGTTTAGTTTAGTTCTTGTGGTTAGGGCTCTGTTTTAGGGTTTTTTTTGGAGGGGGATGGGGTTGTCATGGGTGTCAGCTGTATTTTGCCAGTGCCCCATGCTGTGATTTGTTTTCAAAGCTGTACTTGCATCAGTGATGGGGGTTTGGCAATAGAACATCTCTACCATACAGTCTCTAATCAGACTAATAAAATTCCTGACTGAGAGCAAAAGCGTGGGCTCTTTAAAGAAATGATGTGGCTGTAAATATGTTCTTATATACTTATTTTCTCTAAATCATCAGGCTAATCAGATTCAATGATTTCCCAATTAATATTGATTACATTCTTGTTTTCTTTTATAACATCAGTAAAATACTGTGCAATGCTAATATCAATGATACTCCAGTATTTCCCTCTTAGACAGCTAGTATTTGTCATTGTGCCAGAATTTGAAGTCTCTGGAATATTAAAGCATCTTCCCTGAGTTCTTTTTTACAGAAACGAGGGATAAACATTCATTATCTGGAAAGGGCTGTTGGCTGGGTTTGTTATATCCCTGAGAGTGTGTGGTTTTAAAAGACTAATCCCATCTTCAATGCTCTTTAAGTGGAAGCAGGGATGAACCTGACACCGTGAGAAACTGCGATGTGTTGACTGTTCTTTTACATAGTGGGGTTATTGGGTGGTTCTTTTATTTTCCTGAGGTACAGAATGATTTGCTTGCCCTGTTTGTTTTGCCAACAGAGAGATAACCCAGTTTCCTACTGTTTCCCAAGAAGCTCGGTGGCTTGGGAAAAGGCCAGCAGCTAGGGAACTAACACTACACGTGCAAATAAACAAGTGTTAATTCCCTTAATAGTGGGAAAAAGCTTCAATCCCTATGGGCAGGTTTTGTGCAACTGCTGTCCATTAAGGAGAATGGCTTTCCTCCTGGGGCTTCCTGCCTGCAGTGCTAGATGATGGCTTCATCTTCTGCAGGAATTCTCTATACCTACACTTTCTCTGCTTATCTTATATATCCTTTTGATTGTCTTACATCCACTGATTATATTTTATATCTTCTGGGCATAGCAGATGGCACACGGTGCAGAATCTAAGGCAAACACACATTTAAGGGAGAGAGTTTGTTTACCCAGTAAATCCCCCAAATTTGTTAAAAGCTGAAGTTTAACTACCTGTTAATGCTTGCTTGAACTTTTATTTGTGGCTGGTTATAAAAATCTTGTTTATTTTCTCCTTGCCTTAAAAGAAGAAAAAAAGCCTCAGACTTCCTTGCCTGGGAGCATCTTTATTCTCTGTCTGTAGAGCAAGTGGAGTGATGCGGCTGTTGAGTCAGCAAAGCTTCTTACTGAAATAAGACAAATTAGGAATTTCATAGAATCCTAGATTGGTTAGGTTTGGAGAGAGCCTTGAAAGTCATCTCATTCCACCTCCTGCCACTGACACTTTCCACTATCCCGGGTTGCTCCAAGCCCCCTCTGACCTGGCCTTGAATGCTTGCAGGGACAAGGCAGCCACAGCTTCTCTGGGCACCCTGTGCCAGGGCCTGCCCACCCTCACAGGGAAGAATTTTGTCCTTGGAGCTAATCTTACCTTTTGTTAGCTTGAAGTCCTTCCCTTTTGTCCTGTCAGTCAAGGCTCTTGTCCCAAGTCCCTTTCCAGCTCCCCTGTGGCCCTTCAGGCATGGAAGGGGCTCTCAGGTCTTCCTGAGGCCTCCTCTTCTCCAGGCTGAACACCCGGGGCTCTCCCAGCCTGGTGCCAGAGCAGAGGTGCCCCATCCCTCTGAGCGTCTTCATGGCCTCCTCAACCCTCTCCAGCATGGCCCCATCTTATCTTGGGGCCCCCACAGCAGGGTCTGGATGCAGCATTGCAGGTGGGATCCCCTGAGCAGGGAGTCAAGTGGAAGAGTTGCCTCCCTTGACCTGCTGGCCACACTTCTTTGGGTGCAGGGTGTGGTTTGATTTCTGGGCTACGTGTGCACGTTGCCAGTCACGTTCAAGGTGCGTTTGGCCCTGGTGTGAGCCTTCCTGAGGGTCCCACTGGCCATCCCCAGGAAGGGTGCTATCCCTTCCATCAGCCTTTCAAACCCAGCACAGGGCTCCGTGCTGTTGCCAGGCTTCCTGAGGTTGCCACGATGCCATTGTCCACATCCCTGACCAATTTTGAGAGCACCAATTCCAATGCTTGCCCTGAGGGATGGCGCTTGTCACTGGCTTCCACTTGGACATTGGCTCTCCTCTGTGATTTCATTTTTAGTGAAAACACTCCTTTTGGGGACTATCTTTTACAAGTATGTGTTTTCAAGGCTAGTATTTATTTTTTTGATGGTTGCTTTTACAAACCAAATGAATTGCAATTCTCTCTTTCTCTGCAAGAAAATGATTCTAAAAATAATGTCAAGACAATCCTCTTGCAAAACACCACGCTCATGTAGCTTAGAGGTCATGGCATCGCTGTCCTGGCATCAAAGATGGCTGTAATATAAAGCTTCAGATGGTTAAATGCTATTCATGCACATGGCATTTGAGGAGGAGATTTGTTTTTATTATGAGCAAAGGCTTAGCAACTTAGCAGAAAAAAATTAATACAGTGGGTTAGTCATAATCCACTTCTTTGTTTTAAAGCAAGTTAACGGATGGAAGACAATCAAGTTACAACTTCATGTGGAGCTCCTTTTTGAGTGTATTATTTCTATTGTTTGAGCTTTTTTGGGCCACGTAGAAATAGTGACTTTACCTATGACTACTGTTTACTAAAGCCTGAGATTTAGGCATCAGGATATTTTTATTAATGCAATCATATCTTTAGTTCTCTAATACTAGTGCAGCCTGCTGTTGTTTCTCATTAAATAGGCCTGTAGCATGTGCTTATGTATTCTTAGTGTTTCTTCTTGTTATGAAAAGCTTTGGCTTTGATGTGCTGCCTAAATTTCCTCTGAGTCATAATGGTAGCTGCCAAACCATTGTTTTTGTTCTATTTGGACTTGGTTCTAGTTCTACAGTTGTTTCCTCCTAGGGAGTTAAAGTCCAGGAGCTTTTATTAAGATAAATGTCAGTGATTTGGAGTCTATTTGCATAAAAGAAGCCCTTAGTCTCTGGTAGGTTAAGTCATGTGTAATGCTCAGTTTTAAAGTAACAGTGACTACAGGAAATATTGGAAATAAAAGTTGTTGACCTTTTCTGCACAATGGAATTTCTCTTCCTATTAAATATGGAACACTCTCATCCGTAAGCTGTCAGCAAGCTGAGCATCCTCACTGGTCACCCACTGTTTAGAAGAATTCCCAAACCATTAATGCAACACTTCATAGGAATTACATCTGTGAGGCAAAAGATGGTGACCGTTGGTAGGATTTGTGAAAATAAGGATTGCCAAGGTGAAAACATCAAGTCAGAGTTCAGAATTTGCTCTTTACAGCAGCTTCAAAATCAAGAACTTCTGCGTGTCCCAGCAAAGTGACTATCACAAATCATGGCTTGACACCAGTCTTGCATGTAGTAATTACTCATTTATATTAAAATAAGCTGGCATCAGTCAGAAGCTCACAATGTGCTACTTAGATATTGCAGTAGCTGACTGTGTTTTGACTTTATAGGAAGCTTTATCTTTTTCTTTTGTTATTAGACAATATTGTTTAAATAACATTTGTAATGAAAATGAGCATTTCTCATGCATGTCTTGCTGCATCACTTGAAAATTTGAGGGTGCCTTCAAAATTTTGGTTGTCAGACAGAAGTCTGCTCAGAGTTTACAGCTTTGTTAATGGATTTGATGTGTTTAAGATGGGCTCTGTAGGACTGGAGTTCAGCAAGGCAGTCAAGTCAAGTATATCCTGCAGCCCATCCCTCCCCAGTGAACTATTGGAGTGCAAACAGATGCTTTAGTGTTCATTAGATTGAGTCAACACCTCAAGTTCCAGGCATCTCTTACATTATTTATTTTTTCGAACTTAGTTTCGATTCCTAACATCTTTTTTCCAAATATTGTTTCCTGAAAATTGCAACTTTCTGCAGGAAATGAGCCAAGAGAACTGAGAAGCCTAAAGAAATTTAAACAGTTCAGTAGAAAATAGAAGCTAGGAAAAAAAAAAAGGAATACTGAATGTACTCACATATTTATCAGCAGAATTTAAACAAGTAGAGGGCAGGCAGCTTTAAGTTGAGAACCAGAAATGAAAGGAGGGCAGTGAAATAAGGGAAGAGCTCCCAGCATGCAAAATGAAGGACATGCAGTTCTGTAAGAATGGAACGGGAATGGCTGAAGAAGCCTTGGCCAACCGTCAGCTCTAGGAATTGGCAAGTTTGAGTCACAAAGGAAAATAAACTGCTGTGGGGGCAGAAGGAGGCAGCAAGGGAAGGTTGAGGATATAAGGTGCAGTCAGGTTTTCCTGTTATGGCAAATGAAAGCCTTTCATGAGGATGTACCGGGGAGGTGCTACAAGGTGCAGCACTGGATGGGTCAGATGAAAAGAGGTGATCGGGACAAGATGGAACACAGGCTGCAGAGTTGTCAGGTGCAGATTGGTGGCAAACAGATGGAGGTGACCAGGTGATCACACCACACTTCTGTCTCTCAGGCCCTTTCTGTTTACTTTGGCACTGAAGAGTTTTCAGTACTTCATTCTGTTTCAGTAGATGTGCTGTTTATATAATAAAATACTAGATATAAAACTGCTATATGTAGTTGTGCACGTACCTTATATAGAAAACAACAATTAACATAATTAACATGTATGTGTAACAGCAGTTCTAGACTTCCACTAATATTTTTCTTGTTTTTCTGTGTCGGAAGAGTGGAGTCAATTGCCATCTGGTTGTTTCAATCCACAGCAAATGAGAGTATAAAAAGGTGGGAAAACAGGATTTCTTAGTTTGAGCTCAGTAGTGTGTGAATGTGTGCTCTTAGGAACTGTTTCAAGGTTCCCAACAACTGGGTGAAGTCCAGTTAGCAATTGTACCATTCTGTTGATCTCTTCTTTCTGTTCATTATGGACATGGTTAAACACAAATCATGGAAATAAATGAAATCATGTGGGCTCAGTGCTTTGCTGTCCATGTCACATTTCATGTCACATGTTGTCTTCACTCCTTTTGTCAGCTCAGTTGAAGTCAGGTACTTGTCAGTTTTAGCAGCTGTGCTAGGAACAGCACAAAGGCAGGAATAGCTGCACCTTTGGTCACAGCAGGTGTCATAGAAATCAGGGATAAAGTGCCCTAAAGACACTTGCAGTGTCTCTGCCTCTGTAGTCTGTGCTTTGTAGATCAGGTCTCTGTGCCCATTTATCAATTCCTTGCACACTGTGAGGGGTAAAACATTAACACAGAAAGCGGGTGGGAAGTGCAAGAAAGCCTTGCAGGAACATCAGTCAGCTGAGAACTGTTATTGTTGGAGGCCTTTGCAGCTGAGTACAAATGTGCCTTTTGTTTTCTTAATGCTGTGGGGCAGAATTTGAAGCTCTACAGGTGTGGGGCTTGTTCATTATTTTACAAAGCATCTTGAATTAATATCTTTTGCTTTTCCTTGATATTCAGCAGCTTGGTGAAGAGAAGTGTGTCTGGGAACACAGCCACAGAAATAACTGGAGGCACACTCAGTGCCCTGATTTCTGCTCTGTTGATGCTTTTGACCAATGGCCTAATAGCAGAATTGGCTGTGCTATTGTGGTTGCGTGCTCCTGCCCATTCTGGAGCGGGGTATCCATGGAGAAGATGCCTTTGTAACAATGAACACCTGGCGCGTGACTCTGCTGGGGAACATTGGGGGGGTTCAGATGAGCACTCACAGGGGCTGGAATTATTTATTCCAGCAATGTCCCACTTTCCCAGCTATAAATACTGGGAAGAGTTCAAATATCTCCCCAGGAGCAGGTACTGAATGCTGGAGCGTTCATTTTGAAAAGTGCTTTTGGGAATTGAAGGACTGTATTGCTTAGCATTTACTTCTTTTAAGAATAACAGTGGAGGTAACTGAGGTTTGTCTGTGAGCACTGCTGTAGCATGAGCTCAGTAACGGAAAATTCAAAGAGCTGTGTGATGGACTGTTACATGAATAAATGTGGTTCTTGTTTTATCTCACCAGCTGAAAATGAATGCTTGCAAACTGCTCAAGGTCTGTAAACTGCCTTTCATAAGAAGCAGCTCAGGCAGGGGCTTAGTAATGGAATTGGTCCCCACTGTCACGGTTTGACCCAAGAGGCAGCTAAACACCACACAGCTTCACTCCCTCCCTCCTCCCACACCCTGCAGGGGGATTGGGGAGACTATCAGAAGAAATAAAATTAAGATTTGTGGGTTGAGTTAAAGGTAATTCACTAAGACAGAAAAGGAAGGGAGAATAATAATAGGAGGAGTATGATGACAGAAGAATTAAAACATACCAAACCAAGTGATGCATAATGCAACTGCTCATGGACCAGTGCCTACTCAGTTCCTGAGCAGCAGCCCCAGCCAGCTTCCCCAGTTTATCACAGAATGTTTGGGGTTGGAAAGGACCTCTGGAAGTCCTCTAATCCAGCTCCCTGCTAAGGTAGGTTCAGTTGGAGCAGGCTGCACAGGATGATGTCCAGGTGAATGTTGAGTATTTCCAGAGGAGGAAACTGCACAGCCTCTCTGAGCAGCCTGTCACAGTACTCAGTCACCTCACAGTAAAGAAGTTGCCTGTGTTGGTAAGATTGCCTCTCAGTCATTTCTTCCTCAGGCTAAAGAGGCCCCGTTCCCTCAGCCTTTCTTCATGGGAGAGGTGCTCCAGTCTCATCATCTTTGTAGCCTCTGCTGGACCTTCCCAGTCCTGCCTTGTCTGTCTTGAGCTGGGGAGCCCAGACCTGGGGGCAGCACTGCACATGTGGCCCCACAGGGGGAGAGCAGCTGGGAGGATCCCCTCTCATCCTGCTGGCCATGCTCCTTCCCATGCCCCCCGGGATACCACTGGCATCCTTGGCCCCCAAGGCACTGCTGGCTCTTGGACCCTTCATTGTGCACTTGGTCCCACAGGTCTTACTCTGCAGAGCTGCTCTCCAGCAGGTTAGCCCCATCCTGGGGAGTGCTGTGAGACAGTGCCTTAGTGCAAACACTGCTTACAGCAGCAGCTAAACCTTCACTGTGGGGTCAACATGAGTCTCATCCAAAATGCAGAACTTAGCACTGTACCCACCTCTAGGTAGGGAATTGTCCTAGCAGAAACCAGGACACCCACTAGGGACTTGAACTTACAGAAATGGTCAGGTCTAAGAAATAGACCTGGGCTGTTTCCAGAGCCTTAATGCTGCATCAGAGGGAAATTAGAAGCTGCATTTGGTGAAGTGAGGTTGTGTATAAACCACATTGCTGGTGGTTTTCCTGTGCATAGGAATAGGGCTGTAAAAGACACTTAAAGCAAGTGTCTTTTACAGCCCTATTCCTATGCACAGCATGCCCTTAAATCACAAATATTTATGTTCCACGAGACCGTGGTTACTTCATTCTGCTCTAGACAGTTGTCAGCAAAGTTGACAAAATCAGGGTAGTGGGAGGGGAAGTTTTTGCTCTCTTAACCTGTGTGTTGTGTTGTCAGAATTCCTGCAGTCATTTTCTGATTTTCATGGCAGAATGTAACAGCATCAAGGTGCTCTGGGGCTGAATCCAGTGTGAAGAGCCCCTTCAAAGTTAGTGCTCCTTGTTTTCTCTTCATTTAGCTGTGTAAGGAAAAACATGGATCATACAGGTGTTGAGCTGTGTGGCACAGAGTAGGAAGCAGATGGTAGAGACTGTCCTCAGAAAGATAAGCAACGCATTTGCCAAAACATGCATCACTTCATACTGACTAATAATCTACCCAGTCAGTCCTGGGGGAAAAACACGAAATGGACAAGACAATGCAAGGGACTTTGGGAAAATGATTTTATATTTTGCTGTGGACTGCAAGCTCTAATAATAAAATAACAAAAAGCAACTAGAGAAGTTGCTACAGATACTTGTTAGATTGTTTGCTTTGGGGACGTTTGCATTTTAGATACCTGTGATGGTAGGTGGTGAGAGGTGCCCCTTTCTGCCCTGGTGCTGTGCTCAGTTGGGGTGGTCACGCAGATCAGCACTTGGGGTGAAGATTCATGGTACTTTAGTAGAAGATCTAGATGCTCAAGACATTAATAATATGTTTTCCTATATTAAGACATAGAATACATAATTAAATGCATACATTATACATCTTTAATGATATATTATATCAGTATACTGTTACATATATTATGATGTAATCCAAGAAAAGTGTGGAGTCTACATATTGTAAGCTTTTGTAAGAAAAGCTGAAACAATTAGTTGGGTTTTTTTGCCCACCTAGTAGAAACTCAATGCAGGCAGTCTAGTTTTCTGAGGCAGGTGTCATAAATTATAATATTAGCTTTGGGTCTATTAGAACATCCTCATATAAATGAGGACTAGTTCAAGATTTTAAGTTTATGCAGTCTGTGAGTACACCCAGTTTTACAGATCTGTTCTGTTTCAGGTTTGACAGAATTTCATCAGTTATTGTAAAGGCTGAGATTTTCAAGGTTCAGTGCATTAAATCTTGTTGTTTTCTTTTTTCTTTTTCTTGGCTCCATGTCAGATTAAACTTACTTGTAGGAGGCTGCAAGTTTTTTTTCCATTAATAAACCCACATTATTCTCACTGCTGCTTCTTTCCAATGGTATCAGTGGTTGACAGGCAGTGATCTTTTTCCAATCTTGCAAATGGGCTGTTGCTGTGGTAGAGGCCATTGCTCACTAATGTAGGCTTGCTTTCATAAAATTATCTAGAATTTGTAGAGCATTCCTTCTTCTGCATTTGCTTTGCTGTGTTTTGAGCTTGTATTTTTCAATTAATTACAATTTCTTAAGCAGACAATGTAGGAAGCCTATTTGTAATTGAGTTTAGATAGTTAAAGTAGAGGAAAGGAAACAAGTATATAAATGTGCTTGTGTGATCCCTTTTTATCATCCTTGTGGCTTTCAAGCATGGTTTCCTGCTCCTGATAATAATTATTCCTGGTTTGTACTTACCTGGCAGGTAAACGCAATTTTAGCTGGTGAATTATATGTTGTCAAAAATGAGAGGAATCAGGTCTTTGATTTCAATAAGTGACCTATTATTGCATTTATTTTTTCCACTCTTCTTCCTGTGCTGCTGTTGTAAGAGAAACATTTGACCCCAGATGCTAGCCCAGATTTTGTCAGGGTTTGGGGAGCTGTGCCTGCTCAGTAGTTTCCCTGGCTGCATGGCAGGCCCCTTGTTTCCCAGTGGGCTCTGCAGTGGCACACCTTACCCTTCAGATGTTTGGGAGCTGAGTGTTCAAAGTATTTTGGTGTGCCCTGCCCTCTGACATTCACCTTTAGCTCCCCAGCACTTGAGCCCTGGCAGGAGGCAGGGTAACACAAATAGCTGCGGGTGGCACAGCAGTTGCAGTTGCAAGGACTTGTAAATAAACCCAGTGGAGAGAGGAAGGGACAGGATTTCCTAAAACTCAAAGAACAAATGTGCAGATTTTAGAGGAGAGTAGTTTTCTTGGATATGACACAAAGTTACATTTGCATTTGGTCCCACCCCCAAACACTTAGATACTGCAGACATACTCCTCTAACAGCACTGAGGAATGCTCTATTTCTTTGGAAGTGTCGCTGTCATCTTCTGGACCTTAATGTCCACTTGAATCCCTGGCTCAGGGAGTATTTAATGCTCTTTCTGCTGCCTCAGCACAGTGTGCAGGCTGTGAGGTACCTGCAGTCACCCAGCAGGTGTGATAGCAATTACTGACACAAACAACTGAAGGAGTTAAATGCAGAGAGCTCATTGTTCTGATTCACATGACAGCAGAGAACACCTGGTTGGTGTCCATCAATATACTGGTTGAATTTGGAGTCAAAACCTGGGTATAGGTAATGCAGTCAATAATAACGATGTTGATGATGGTGTAGATGTTACCTTCATATATTACAGTGCATGCAGCAGCATCTCTAAGATGCTTTGACTGTGATTTGAAAAATATCAGGCGTGCTTTTTTTAATCAATACAGTTATAATCAATAAATGATGTGACTCACATCTAGTGTCAGTTCAGAAGTTGTGATAGAGCAGTTGATAGCAAAGAAACTTCAACTGTTTTTATATCATATTCACAGTTGGAGATGAAGTTCTTTATTATAGCTGTGTTATTCCTGAAGAGTCGACACAGGATGTTTTTAGCACTTCATAGAAGCCTGTCGGACACCTTCCAGGTTTCTGGCTGTTCTGGCTGATCTGTAAATATAGCTGGAGGTGGTACAGAACAGCCTTTGAAAGTAGAGCTGGTAGTGCCCCAGAGACATAGCTCCCACACAAAATGTCCAATAGCCCCTGGATTGCCTCTGCTTTTGAGGCAGTGTCTACATTTTCGTCTTTGTTCTCACCCCGGCTTAGTTCAGTTTGCCTTGCAGATCATCTCCCTGCTTGCTCTGGGTCATGTGCCAAGTGCTCAGCCCAAGATTAAGTTACAGCCAGAGCTGCTGGACACGAAGGTACTGTAACTGTAGATGTCTGTGCTTATGTTTCAGCCTTGCTGCAACTAAATTCAAAAATCTTAGTGGGGCAGAGAAACCTCAGTGGCAGAGTTTAACTTTAAAAAAGGAGCTTTAAGCTTATGTTGCAGGTTTATAATTCTTTTTAATACTTTGAACTTCTGATTTATTTAGTTTTCTTTTAAGTAAACATTAAGGTAAAGAGGGATAGACTGACAAATTCTCTCATGCAAGTGGTGGAGGCTCTTAGGCCTCAGAAAGTATGATGGGTCAGTTGATAAGGAGTGACTAGCTCAAGAACTATCCCAGTTCTTAGAAGCATGTGAAAATAATCTGAACTGTTAACATATGTAAAATTGTTTAATTTGTTGTTAGAGTTGACTGCAAATATTAGGAAGTACAAACTGCAGAAAAAAATTAAACAAGTTTTCTTTCTTGTCCTTTCCTCCAGATTTAAAACGTGCTGTCAGAAACTTGAAGTGTGAAGTATTTTAAAGGTGGTGTTTGCTTTCTCTGTTTTATTTTAAATCTGTTTTTACAGTTCTTTTGACCTACATATCTGACTGGACACTTTGCAGTAAGGATTGAACTTCTCAGTTCTAACATCTGATGCTAATTTTTTGACTTTTCAGAGCTGCCATCAAAGCAACTTTTTCTAAACTTGTTCGTTTCTTAATATTTTCAAGGTTCAAAGCATATTTTTCACATTTCAAGCAGTTCTATTTTCCAAAGTTGGTATTTTGGAATATTTGTGTTGTCTATTGTAGAAAACAGAACTTGACACAAGCAGTAGTATTTTATCTCCAGAAAAGACTGTTAGGGCTCAGTGACGTACAAGTCCAGAGCTCCAGCCTCCTGCTCTAGCCAAAGGTAAAAAAAAAAAAAAAAAAAAAAAAAACCCTCAATATTCCAGTTGGGGTGAAAATATTAGTGAATCTAAATAAAAGAGACATTTTTTTATGATCCCATCAGATGATGATGATGTGATGGTTCATTAAAGCAAATACACTAAACCATGTTAATCTTCATGCTAACAGCAGCTGTTCTGCTTTCTTTTGATGCAGATCACCAGAAACTGGAGAGAGAAGCTAGAATCTGTCGCCTCCTGAAGCATCCTAATATCGGTAGGAACATTTCATTGCTTCTTACACTATTTATCAGTTTAGAAAATTTAGGGGAAATGGAAATTAACAAATACCAAGAGCAGCTCAGAAATCAAGTGCAAATATTTCCAGGCAAGACTCTTTGTCATGTGGCATTCCTTATGAATTCTGCTGTGGGATGCAATAATCTGATGGATCACCTTTAGCAGGGTGCAGTATTCTCCTCTCTGAGCCATTGCTCTGCCACCAGTGAGCTCTCTGTGCCAGGTGTTTGGGGGGTTTTGAGCACTGTGCAGGAGGGGCTGTTAGCAGGGTTGTTCATGATTTTTGGAGACCTGCAGAAGAATTTCAGCTGGCAGTGTCTGTTGCGCAGTGAGACAAACAAATGTCAATAATTAGTGCTGGTTTTAGTGACATGCTTACTTTAGACTGTATTTTGTGTTTGAGGGTCCATCCTTCTAAGCTGAAGAAAGCTCTGCTCTTTTTATTTCCAGAGCTGTGTGTTCTAACCTTGTAAAACAAAAAATAAAGTTGTTTTGGAAGGTGGGGTGTGTCTGTCTCTTTTTTTTAGAAACAGTGTAGACAGGTAAGTACCTTGAACTTAAGAGAACTGTAGCTGGGTTTCTCAGTTTTTCATACACTGAATTATGTGTCACGAGTATCTCTTATAAGAATATTTGCTGTATCTGAGAATTCTGTGGAAGGGTGGGAATTTCCTGTTTGTTATGGCATTTTTAGACTAATAAAATTGGTTTGTGCCTGTGATGCCTTAAGTTTTAGCTTTCATATTTTTCAGATTCTGTACTGCTTTGGTGTGTAAGTCCAAACTTCATATAAAGTGTTAGCAAGTTCTCTTCACAGGGTAGTCAGACAAAACAATCCTTCTCCAGCCTGAGAACCAAGGACACCGTTGTAGTTTCAGGCCCAAGGAAGTATAAACAGTGGAGAATTGAGGAGAGCAATCTGGGAGGATGGGACTTCATAACCTGAAACTGTAATTGGATCATTAACCCCAACATGTAAATGGGCCAAACTTATAAAAGTGTGAAAATTCGTGAGCTGTCATCCATCTTGAATCCATTTTGGGTCCATCTTGGGCAGAGCCACAGCCAGGCTCTTGCACTGCCCAAGGTCTATCCTTTGAATAAATACCTACTTTCTTGCTTTAACTCTGTCTAGCCTCTGTTCCAGGTGGCCTCTTGAGGCATCACCTGGGATAAAATCAGCTCCTTCCTTTTAATGATAAATAGAAAGTGAAAACAAGTGTACCACAGCCCAAAATGACACATCAAATTTCTGCAGCACCTCTCTTAAGCTTACAGGTTTGACCTAGAAATTTGGTTAAGAAGGAAGAGGAGTGTTATTTCTGCTATTTTATCTCACCAAAGGTTTTGCATTGTAAAATGGTGAGAGCTAAGTGCATGTCCAAGTGCTTTTAGGGAGGAGGTGCAGCCCTTCTGCAGCTGTGGTTACACCTATGGTCTAGTCAATCTCCAGAGCCATTCACCTGGGCCTTACTAGAACCAGAACATATTTATGAGCTTCCAGAAGTTGGGGAAAATGAACAAAAGACAAGAGTGAGCTGATGCAGGAGAAGGGCTGAAATGGACAGAACTCAGTTGTCTAAACAAAAGTCTAAATTGGTTCCATGTGGTCACAAGTCTTCAGCTTGTTAAGTGGCTTGTCGAGCAGTGTAGGATGGGGTTGAGCTCCTCTGTGGCAGGGCAGCTGTTCCACATGCACAGTTTGTATCTGTGAGGTTTGGCTTGGAGTGCAAACAGGCAGTGACAGCTTTGGTGACAGGCAGGTAGGGCTCTGCGAGTCTGCACAAACTGTGCATCACCCCTTGCACCAAGGTGCACAGTTCAAGAGGGAATGGACAAAGTGTTCTGCTCCTGTTTCAGAACAACTGCCATGTTCTAGATCTGTCTGAGAGGAGATTTTATGACCTGGAATTACCATGCTGGGATTTGGCAGCAGATGTTGTGTTCTGTCATGTTCCTTCTCCTGCAGCCATGCTCTCACCCAGCAAAATGATCACCCTAAAATCATTCCAAGTGCTGCCAGCACCCCACTGGAGCTCTTATGCTTAGGTCACTATGACATCAAATCAAGATGCACTAAGAGGGAAAATGGAAGTGTGCTGGAGGAAGGGAGCTCAGCTCTTACAATAAGTATATGTAAGTGAAGAAAAATAAGAAAAAAATGGTAACTGTTTTTTTCAGTGGGATTTCTGTAGGAAAGCAGAAGTCTAGTTTAATTGATGGGGTGGTTTCTCAAAGATGACTGTGTACAGGGAGTTATTTTTGGAAAGCTAAATAAGGCTGAATGTTAAATGATTCTTTTTCTGTGCAGTCCTTACTGTCCATGTTCATAGCCAAGAAGTGTCATGGAAATCTTCCTTGAAGAAGTTGTTTCACTTCTTCTACAAGCAGGGCTCCAGTACATCTCTGAAAGCTGAGCTTTTCTGTGCAGACACTGCTTTGCACATAACTAATCCAGTTCATTTTTCAGCATCGCTTTCTTCTCTTCATCCTTTTAATAAATTTATGATTTCTTCTCTGTCCAGCCTTGTAGTTATGATGCCTAATGAATGGTGTAGGAAAAATATGGAAAATGGATTGCAAACAGTATTTACTGTTCTTCTTTTTCACATCTCCATTTCTCACTTAAGTAATCTATGCGTGAAAGTTGGTTTAAAACCCACAGAATTTCCTCATCCTTTCCACATGCAGCTACTCCTCACCAATACTCACTGTTGGGATTTCTACCTCTTCTTATCTTAGTCCTTTATATCACTGTAGTAAAAAAAGCCCTGCTGAATTTTTTGTAGGAATTATAATGAGGCACAAGCCTCATTAGCTGAACTTGCAGGCATTGAGAAGAAGCTTTGAAGGGGTTCAGAATCCTTTCTTTCCCATCAGTCTTTGGCAACGCTGGTATTTTCTCCTCTTCCAGTTGTGCTTGAGTAATCTGGCCTGTGCTACACTGTGGTAGGAAATTTCTAGGCAAACACAGCCCATGTTCCTGTGGAACAGAGCTCCTGGGCTGCAGGAGGTTGTGCATTAGTGTGATTTTCAGCATTGCTGTGTTTCTCAGGGTCTTACTCTGGTGACTGTACATTAGTGTAGAGGGTTGCTTTTTTACAGAGTTGGAAATGGATGGAAATGTAGGTTAAGCCGTGCTCTTTGGAGAACCAAGTGCTTTATCTTTGTGAGATTGCACATCGAGTTACAATCACAGCTTGCTTCCTTTGCTGAGCACATACCCACACGGGATTTGTCATCTTGGGTAACTATTACTTTTCCAGCAGTTCCATGTGTACTAATGCTCCCATTCTTTAAATTTAGAAGTTTGGAAAGAAAATTGCTATGTAATCATCTCTTCACCAAGAAATCCAGTGTAATTTTCCCGATTTTTCTCCTTTTTCTTTTTCTGGTAAAATTTGATTTCTTGGTCCTCTTTTAACTTGAGGTAAACTTAGTTTTTAGCACTCTGATTTCTAGTTTTGCAGTTGATAGTTTTGGTGATGTAACACTGTTGCATGGCATTTGGCATGGATTTACAGCTGGTTTGCTGATTTTGGTTTATGAGATCCCAAATAATGATAAAATCTGCATTACTCTGACAAGACAAGCTCCAACACATGCTGGAAAACTGCTGATTCAAACCCAGTAAAACCATGGAATTTTTTTCCCAAGTGGAGTTGGCTCTTGCAGGATTTGTGCTGTGTTTGGGTAATGTTTTCTTAATGGGAGTTACACAGTCAAGATCTCTCTGTAAGTAGTGGAGGAGCATCTGCTGGCTTTGCATTCCCACTTCCTTACAGCCCATAATTCCCTGCCTCTGCCACCTCCTCCCAGGCCCTACAGACTGTGTACAAGCTGTGGCAGGCAGGGTCCATTAGCCAGCAACATCAGGCTCGAGTCTGATTCTGATCAATCTTCATCCCTTTGCCAAAGGCAGCAGCAGATTTTACTGACATGTGGCAGCCCTTCAGGTGATAAATGAAGTTCTTTTGGCACAAGGCCAGGCTGTCCCTGAATGGCTCTGTAAGGCAGGGTACTTGGAGGTAAGTAGGACTGCCAGGCACAGACTCAGCCCTGCAAGGCCTGAGCCTGTTTCTGTGGATCTGCTGGTCCAGCCTCGGCCAGGCTGGGCTGAGGCAGCGCCCCAGCGTGCTCTGGCAGCAGCAAGAGCTCTGCTCCAGCAACAAGTGGAGCTGCACTGTGGGGAACAGGGAGGGCAGGTGGCCTTGCAGCAGGCCAGGAGGCAGCCTTGATGCACAACAGACTGGCACTGTATAGGGAAAAAGACAAATCCCTTATCTGGTTTCATGAGTGTGTTGGTGTCCATTTGAAGTCTGCTCATTTCCATGCTTTGAGCTGGGAACTTGTCATCAATGGTTGAGGCAATTGGTAGCACCCGGAGCTGGCGCTGCTCCTCGCCACACTCTGTGCTGGTGTCCAGCTTACTGACTCCTTCTGCCACAAGAAAAGTAGGAAAAGCCTGCATTTTGGAGTTGCTTCCTCTCCCTGCCATAACACAAAACACGAGCACTCAAGTTGTTAAGTTCCTCAAGTGGGAAAAATAAGAAACTGTGTATTGCCTTGTCCTTTTTGAACAGAGGGTAATTAAAGCTATGGGGGGCGGGGGGTTTGTGTCCTTTATGCACAACAATGTGTCCTTTGTGTTTATATTCACCAAGTATGTGCATGACACTTCATAAAGCCCAAAGAATCTCAGGAGAAACACTATTAATATATAGAAAATGTGAAGGCAGTAACTCCTTTCTGAATTTAGTTTGTCTTACTGTGGCACAGTTGTGAGTAGCTCAGCTGGTGTTAGTTAAGTTACTCTATAAACCAAACACAGGGTAAAAATCAGGCCTGTTCAGCTTAAGTGGATGTAGTTCTTTAGCACAATTTAAGGTTTTACTTTATGTCAAAAATATCTAGTTCTTTCCTGATGCAGTGCAAATCAAACCAATCCCCAGCTATATAAATTTATGCTCAGTAAATATGGCCCTCAGGGATGTATTAACTATAGCTATGCAAATAAATAAATAAATAAAACTTTTTATATAAATCTGAAGCTCTAGTTTACGTGGGACTGATGCATTAGAGAATCTCACTTCCGTTAATTATTTTTACTGCTTAGATGAGCTGATCACTTCAACAATTTAAATCTCATCCATTCCATTGAATTAATTAAATTTGCAATTTCTATGATGAATAAGGTACACCGTAGCCCTTGAGGGAATTAAAATAACATATCAAGAAACCAAGTAAACCAGTGATATAACATGATTTCATATTTAATGTAAGAGCAAATTTAATGAGTATTATAAGATAACAGGTTGAATGTTTAAAGTCAGCTGTGGCTACAGCAAGTGTCTAGTGAAGTGCAACAACAGAGTACAGAAGCTGGTTTTGCAGTTGCTATTTGTGAAATTAAATGTACTGGAACAAGACTGCACCAGGCAAGAGCACACACGGGGGCATAGTGGGGCTTGTTGCAGCTGGGTTTTCTGCAGGCTTTCTCCTTCTCAGCAGTTTTTGTTACCGCTGTGCATCTGATTCCTTTTATTGGTGAAGTTCTCGGGAATGTATGTTGATGTTTAAGAGGAAAAGTCCGAAAGTTTTGGCTTCTGTTGTTGTAAGGGTTTGGTGTGGAAGAGCTTTCTGTAGAGCTGTTGGTGGCCCTGAAGTGAGAGGAGTGTCAGAACCCCCCAGCAGTTTAAAGACTAAGTTATGTGGTGCTAATCAATGTGTCAGTGATTTTCAGCATGAGCCATATGAAGCATCAGCTAATGTGGTCTGAGTGTGTCAGCAGAGGAGGGGGAAGACAGCTTTATTTGGTGTTACAGCTTTTGTCTCTTTTGTTTGCAGCAGAATCTTTTTATTCTGCTAAGTGGCATTGCTTCTTTAAGTTTCGCTCTTCTGGGTTACTGTGGACCATAAAAATGTCTTTGAGTGCAGACAATGACACCACTCTTTGCCATGCTACATTAATTCTCTTTCCTTTTAATGGAGCACAAGGTTATTTTAGCTCAAGTGAAGCATTGCTGGCTGCATTATCCCTGATAACTGTAGCAGGATCCATAACAGACCGAGGAAATGAGGTTTCTCTAAGGTTTGCCACCGGTTTTGTAATTTTTTGCCTCAGAAAGTACATGCCTAATTTGCACCAAAATAGGTAATGATTCTGTATAAATCAAGTGTGAACCAGAGCTTGAAGCATTTTCCATCCCTGCTTAAGCCTCTGTCTGTATGTTTCCTTAAATGTATGAAAGTTCTTTTCCTAGTGTGTCCAGATTATCTTAAACATTTTTTCTTTCCTGAAGTCCATTCCCTTTTTGCAGCCAGTCATTTTAAATGTAAAACAGAGTCATCCACAGAAACAGGAAGGGGAATTTGAACACCTCTCTTGAGGATCCTGCTGGGGGGGGGTGAGGTCTGGGGTGGCTGCCACACTTCCCACTTGTGTTTTCATCTCTTGTTGTGCTTTACTTTCTATATGTGTTTCCTGGAATGAAGAGTTTCATAATTGGCTGCACTGCTGACTTCAAGAGTGGAAATAAGCTCAAATGAAATGAATTGCTCTCTCTCTGCACACACAAGATGGATCTTTCAGAACTTAGATTTTTTTTTTTTTTTTTTTTGTTGATTGAAAGCTTTGTTTGTTACGAATCTGCGACCACGTGTTATGCATACGGATAGACATCATGACTCCCAGCTAAACCACAAATATGTAATTTTCCTCTGGACTCTTTCCTCCAAAAACAGAGATCTCTACTACTTCAGCTAAACTAAGCTTTTTTGTTCAGTTAAGCTAGCACAGACATTTTTAGAGCATTTTTAGGGGATGTTGTAAGTTTTGTTCCCTTTGCTTTTACAATGTTGTTGATGGTCTAGTAGGTGAATTCTGCACTGGTTCTTGGATCGATACCAAAATATTGGGAACCTTTACTTGATCTGAGGATGAGGAAAAACCAACCCCTAAGTGAAAACACATTGCAGTATATTGGGTTGTGTGGATGGGCATCTCTGGATGGCATTAGAGCAGCTCCTGCAGGGGTGGTAAAACTTGTCATGTGTTTTCTTTGATAATCCTGCCTCAGCCTTGGCATTTGTGCCTCTGGTCTGAACCCATTCTGTGGGGCACTTTTGTCTTGACCTTTTCCCTTTCTTTTAGAGAAAATAAGGAATTCATTCAGGCAGCATTTCTTTCCCAGGCAGCCTAAATCTGCCCGTTTGGGGTGTTTGGCATCCTAGCCCATGGTGGGTTAGTGTCACCCAGTATGTCACTCTGCTTCTGGAAAAGGTACCTCCAAGGAGAAAGTGTTGGGCTGTCTGTGCCACCTGAGAGCTCATCCTGCTCCACACCCCCCATGTCCCTGTGGCAAGCAGAAAAGGATCTGTTCAGACATGGGGGCAGAGAAGAAGGGACAGGATGGGGAAATGCTGGGTGTGTGAGCTGGGAGCAGAAAGAGGCAAAGGAAGCTCTCCTGGCTTTGGACCATGGGTCATGTTTTGGTTTGCAACCCTAAGTCAGGAGTGGTGCTTTGGGAGCTCACTGTGGAGCCTTGGCATGTCTTTGCTCCTTTTCCAGAGGTGATACCAAGCCAGGAGACTCATTAGGAGAGACAATCCATGGGGTTACTCCCATCTGCACAGACATCTTGCTTTACTTGCCTACCCAGCCCTCTGCAAAAAAGGATCACGGAATCATGTAGGTTGGAAGGGATCTCTGGAAGTTACCAAGTCCCAACTCCCTGCTCAAACCACGTGCAGTAAATTTAGGTAAATCAGAGCCCATCCTGCTGAGAAGGAGATTGCCCAGCCACTCCAGGCACCACTCCAGTGTTTCATCACCTTCCTGTCTGCATAAATAAATAAATAAATGTGTCTCTCTACTTAGCTGGGATTTTCCAGACTTCAGCATGTGTCTGTGGCCTCTTGTCTTGGCATTTGCACCCTGGAGAAGACTTATTTTAGTCTGCTGTCCAGCAAACCAAGTACTGGAAGGAAAAGTGGATGTTCCCTAGTACAGCAGCATCTCTGTAAGGATGTTTTTGTTCTTTTCTTAAAATTGCATTTACTTTCATTTTTAAATATTGTGACATGAATTCCTAAGGAAAGTGTAATTTGCCTAAAAACTATAAACAGCAACCAACCCTTTGGGAATGCAGGATTTCCTTGCTTCTGAGGTGTGGATTTGGGAAGTGCATTTTATAGGCTGAACTTGTCTGTGCCATGTCAGGTGCATAAATCCAATGTGCTTGTGTTCTGCATTTTATATCAAGATGCATCTTCTGCTTCTTTATTGATGGAATGCCCATTCAGTAAGAGATCTTATATTGTCGTAGGTACATAGTGGAAACAGCACATGGAAAATTAGGGCTCAGCCTGCCTGCTTAGCCCAGCATGTCCATAGCTCTGCTGGGATGTCACCCGTGCCTGTCTCTGTGTGTGGCAGGGTGTGAGAGGCTGGTGCCAGCCTGGCTCATCCTTCCCCTGGTGTCTGAGGGCCAGGGGACAGCAGAAATGAGTTCCAGGCAGACAGACATCCCCCTATCCTTCCCTGGCTTGTAACAAGTGTTTCAAGTGTCCTTTAGATTTTTCCTTGCTCCTTCAAACTTTAGCTTTTAAGAAGTCACTTTTCATCCTGGTTTCGTTGCACTGCTGTTGGGAGTATCTGTGAAGGCTGTGGCATTCCAAAGGATGTAAGCTGGTCTGCTCCTTGGCTTTCTGCTGCATCCTGGCACAAGGTGAATGCTCTGACCCTGCAAATAACACCAACCTCCATCACTGGCAATGGATAAATAGCTCCTGATTGCTCAGTTCAGGCTGGGCTTTTTCAGATTTCAGCACTGGAGACTTTCCTACTCCTACAAAACTGCTGATGCTGGCATTTTTTTCAGTTGATAGGGGTTTAATGATACCTCTCTCCTCCTAGTCACCTTCCAAATTGGGAAGTTCTTTTTATAGTGGCTTCACCAGAGTGTTAGTATTCTCATGGACTGCCCATGGGAATGTGCTTCTAATTTTAGTTTGTCCTCTACATGTCTGTCTCCTTTAAATGCATCCAGCCTCTCATTCCAGCCACTGTGGGCCAAGCATGACACTCTGCTCCTGGTACTTGTGCGTTGAAGATGTTCTGGTGTTGCATTGTAAAAAAATGCCCAGCTCCTGCCCTTGTGCTGCACAGCAGTGAGTAGCACTCGTGTCTCAGCGATTGTACCACCCCAGTAGTGCTGTTTAATTAATAGCTTTGGTGTGCATTTATTTCCTGGGTGACCTTGAGAGTTACTGAATTGTGTTTCAGCAGTTTATACTTGGTCTGGTGTCAATGGTGTAGTGCTGGGATTGTGTTGGATTTGACTGTGCAGTCTTGCTGGGAAGGACTTGATGGATGATCTGAAACCATAATTGCAGCTGACTGGCTTGCAGCTATCTTTTGTAGCTTATATGTATTTTGGGAGTTACTGGATGTGCTAAATGAGAGGAATATTTAGAAAGAGATCTCAACTGCAGCTAGTAGTCTGGGTTTGTGAGTACAGACTGGCTTCTGCTCTCTCCTGCAGCATTTCCATCCAAGTTTATGTGGGTTGTCACTGAGCTAATTACCATCTTACAAATGGTCCCCCAGGACAAGCTCTCTAATTTTCATTTATTGTTAGACTGTGATTAAAAGACAATGGCAGTTTCACATCATAAGCCTCAAGTTTGTCATCTATTAAGTCAATATGCATTCCCTGCTTTTTGTAAAACAAACACTTGGAATCATTTGGGATCATCGCTCACTGGTGAACAGGCACGTTAGGGAAATGCCAGTAATTTATAGTTGTCTCCAGCTGTGGTAGCATCATTACTGTGATAGTTCATTCATGGAGGGGGAAGGCACTTCACCCAGAACATAGTACAGATGGGTTTGAGCCCAGCCCAGTGGATAGAGGTGGAGTGGGATCACTATGGGAGCTCTGCCTGGGCACTGCACTCTGTCTGACACTGTTACCTTACTGAGAGCTCCTACTGCTCATGTCTTGCTTGGCTGATTGCAGAGGCTTTTGCTTCTCCAGCTTACAGCAAGGTTTTGATCTCTGTGATGGATGGATGGATGGATGGATGGATGGATGGATGGATGGATGGATGGATGGATGGATGGATGTCTGCAGCACCACACAGACAGAAACAGGCAACCAGTTACCTAACCTGACTTTTTCCTGCCTTGACACTTTTCAGACTGTGCTTTTTCACATTTGCTCTGAGTGTAAGAAACAGACTCAGTCCCTACATTTCCGCTGTTGCTACCACAAAGAAATTAAGAGGGATAAACTGCAGTGGTATGGATGGAGCTGGTCTCTGGGATGCTCTTATTGCTCCCATTCAGAATGTTCAGGATTCCTGGTGTGAGAGGGCACCAAGGACAGAGCTGTCATTATAATCATGCTTTAGGCCTGTTGTGTTCATATTAGGTCCTTTTCCTCAAAGCTGGTAACACAAAATTTGGGGACCTGGTCCTATGGAATTGGTTTTAGCCTTTTTTGCTTGAACAGATATAAAAAAACCCCATCAACTAAAGGAAGGAGGAAGGTGGATTTGCAGTGATAGTATGTAACATGAGAAAGTAATAGCTAATTCCACAAAATATAGAATTCTCTGTGAAGTTGACTTTATTGTCCTGGAACTATTTTTTTGCTGGAGCAGGCCCATGGCCTGCCAAATGCTGCCATCACTTGAATAAATGATTTTCTGATCTCCAAGGGCTGCTGTGCATTAGAATAATATAGAACAGCACTGAGAAGTGATGTAGAGAAATGTAGATTTGGTCTGGTTCGAGAGAGGACCTGCTATCTTAGCACTTCTTTTGGTTTTAAATTAGGTTTTTAATTTGGAAGAGTGCTCAGAATTCAAATGGCACATTGTGGTACTTAGTGCTGCCATCACAGGTGCCTGGAGCCCGTCTTAGTCCCTGGAGTGGAGGACAAGTGATTTGGTTGTCCTGCTACCAAACCAAATAAGCAGTCATTAAAAGGTGGTACCTGCTGTGGTTAAGTGAATTGGTGGTTGTGCTTCAGTGAATTTTTCATGGGTCTTCAGAAAATGAGCTCAAATCTGTCTGATGTTTATAACCATATCACTGAGGGGTGTGCCTGCATTTGTACTGGAATTTATGGGGCTTTGACTTCTTATAGAAAAGGTGATGCAATGTGATCCTCACTGGGAATCTGGAATGTTTGAAGATCCCACTGATTCTGTTTGATGTAACGTTTCCTGCACAGTGGTAATTAAAGTTACACTTACCACCTAGGAAATAGAATTTTAGGTCTGCATTTAAAAGCTCCCCCAACTTAATCAAAAGCTGATTTATTTTTAAACTGATGTATAGCTATTTCTTTGTGGCCACCTACTGCTCAGTAAACTGGGAAATTGTTTCAGTTTAAAGTAGCTGATGCTTTGTTTTAAGCTGAATTAAGAGAGCATAAACTTTGATTTTATGCTAACATAATAACATAAACTAGAGCATTTTTCTCTTGTAGACCAAGGTTTTAACAAGTAGTATTTGTAATGATCACTCCACAGTCTACAAGAAATGAGGGCAAATATTCCTTTGTATATTCTTTTGTCATCTTCTCATAGGGAGGGTTGGCAAGAATTACTACATTCAGCCTACTTTATGCAGTGCTTAACATATATTTAGGGGAAGAGCCCAAAGGGGAGAGGGTTTTTCCTTCTTGTTCACATTGCGCAGTTGGCCCTGGGTATTGGCTGAGGCAATTCCAGTGCACTTGAGTTTTCTGTCCCCCATCACAGCAATGCTTTAGCAGTGAAATTTGCTGGTCTGGTTTTCTCTCCAGATGCATGTTTCTTGTTCCTATCTATTGTGGGAAATGGAAAGTTCAGCCTCATGGAAATATGGTTGTGGGTTCTTTGTTGTAGCTGCAATGAAATGTGTTGGGATTCCTTGACCACGAGTGTCAGGGGTTTGTTTCTGCAGGCCTAATTAGTCTCCCTTATTTACTTTACAATGCTGCTTTGCAGAGCAGTTCTGTGTCTAGGATGAGTAATGTGATAACAGCACATCTCTGTGTGCACAAATATTACTTACCTGGAGAGCTGCTGTGGCAGGTTCTTGGCAGGCTCATTGACCTGCAGGTCCTTGTGAGCTGTTTTAGCAGAAATCAGAGCAGAGACGCTTTCATGGAGACCCTGGGTCACCCTGGAGTTCTGTGCATGTTCTTCCCATACGGACAGATGCAGTCCATATGGAAAGGACTTCTGCACATGTTTACAAGTGTTTATTTGGGGGAGTGAATTTGTTGCAGCTTTGTGTTCCTGTCAGGTTCTTAGAGCGGGTAAGTGCCTCGGAACAGCCAAGTGGAATTTTGTCTGTGGCCATTTGCATCACAGCTGGGGGAAAGGAATTCCTTAATAATTTAGGATTGTCTTCCATTAAATAGCAAATGGCCTGCTCGCTCTGTGGCATTACATGATCATTTCTTAAATTCCTCATGAAGGTAGTTTGTTAAAAACAGCTTCTTTACCATAATGTATTGATCATATTCCATCAAAGTGACCCCGACACTCACACAAATAGGGTCTAGAAGCATCTTCTGTTTCAATTATTTTCTCCATAGTATATCTGCTTTACAGTAGAAAATTCCCTTTTAGTCACAGATTTGAAAGTACTTCCTTTAAAAAAATGAATATTTGTGGTTTAAGTCAATGCTGATTTTGAGTTTCTAATTATTTTATTATTTTCATTTTTTAGCCTGAATATTTTTTTAACATTATTAGTAAAATAAAAATTCCCTGCATCCTGGGGGAAAGAAGCAGGCAGGAATGTCCATGTTTCCATCAGCCTTTGAAAAGAGATGGGGCAAAATGTTTGGTGGTGGTTCACTGAATGAGGATAAATTACATGTGATTTCTGTCAGGAATAGGGGGATTTACAGGGCATTTAATGCAGTCATCAGACTTGAGAGCTACTTCTTCAGCCTTGCTGTATTTCCATCACACTACAAATAAGGTGGAATATCATAATGTGGAGCATAACTGGTGGAGAAGGGCAGAATGCTTTAGCTGCCTCCAGTTGCCAGAAGGACCTGTTTTAGAAGCCCTTGTTGACCTAAAACAGGGAGAGACCAAAAAGCCATGACTGTGTATACAAATGCTACATTTTCAATATTCCCTTGGTCAAAGCTGGGATTAATTACAAGTATTTTTGCTAGGATGTTTATATAGCAGTGGTCACTGGATACAAATTGTATACAAGAATTGGATTATTACTCAGTTATTCAATTGATATCTGACATAAACATCAATAAAGCTATTTGGAAATATTTTTTATTTCTTTACACAGTTCTTATAATCAACTTTCAGATGTATTTTACTAGGTGACCTTGAATCCACAAGGATTTTGGTTTTACCTGATGGTCTTTACTCTGATAAAGTAATGCTTTGAAAACTAAAAACCAGAAAGGCCAAGACTTGAAAGTTTTAGGAAATTTAGATGTAGTTATTGCTGCTACTGACTTTAATAGTTAGCCCAGGTTTTTTGAAGGTGATTGTTACTAAATAAAGGTGCCTTAAATACAGTGGTAATTGCTTTGCAAACATTGTCTAAGGCTTCTTGGGGCATACCTGGCTCCTGTGTGAGAGGTTTCTTTTCTGTGGTTCCTCTTGAGTCATGCCACGGGATTGCAATTTTCAGCTTTCTTTTCTGTTTCAAATATTTAAAGTAGTCTGACTTTGTTTTCATAAGCTGATGCTTTTAAATACCTTGGAGCTTGGTCCTCATGGAAGGGGAGCATTTAAAAAATAAACCTGCATGCATCTCTGAGTAGTCATTTTATAAATTGTTTATATGTCTGTCTTTAATGTATTTTAAGAGAGGAGAGCCAAGAAGGGAGGCTGTGTCCTACCCAATGGTTACAGCTCCCCAATAGCTAATTTTGTTGATGTGTGGGCCCTACATATTATTTATATAAATCTATTCCCAGCACTGTAAATATTAAAAGGGATAAAGTCTAATTTTTAAAAATTGGGCAATTGCATTGTCTCCATTAAAGCACACTGTGTGGTTTCCTGAGCCTGTTAATTTTGATTGCTGTAACATCTCTGTGTTACAGCTTGTCCTTTTATTAGTTAACACTCCATGAAATTCTTGTGTCTTTATTCCTCTTCTTGCATGTTCTGATGAATGTAAGAACAGTTAAAAATGTTAGAGCTTAAAGCATCAGCACTGGGAGCTGAGACATCAGTTTGCTCATAGCAAAAATTTGTGTCAGACTTGCTTTTAATCCATGCAATTATCCTCATAAGGCTTAATGTGATGACATTTGTAAGGCTTTTTGTTGCCTTGTAAAAAATCTTGTTAAACTTACAAAAGCAGGCCTTCAGCTGCAAAGAGGAGCTGGCTCCCCCTGAAACACAAGATTTCCAGGAAACCACACAGTTGTATATTAAATGAAGACATGAGGATGCAGGTGTACATTTTAGTTCCCTGTTCTTTTGTGCAACAACTCCATACAATTGTGCTGTTTTCATACATGAATAATTCAAGGTGTGCAGCTCCAGCTGTTCCTCTTAACTTCATGGATCCAGGGTGTAATTCCACAGAAGCACTCTGGGCACGGGTGCACACAGAAATGCACACACCTGTGTTATGGTGCACTGAAAAGCAACTAAGGCCTGTGGGAAAAAGAGATAAGCATCAGTTATCTCAACTGCTCTACGTAGGGACTCCCAGCACAGAATTAGATGTTTTGGAATACCTCTTGGGTTTTTGGTCTTTTCTTATTTAGTTAATTTTAGCTGGGAAATTTCATTTTCAAAGACTGTCAGTCTTCACCTACCAGGAATGAAACAAAAGTGTCTCCATGACATAAGAGCTGGTAATTTGAGGCCATCTGCTTTGACATCAGTACCTGGAGTCACTCAGTCTCCGTGCAAAACGTGATCTTTTATCTGCTTGGACACGTAATTTTTCATTTTCTCTGTAGCAAGAATCTTGTGTCAATGTTAATAACACTTTCTCCACGTGAATGCAGTAGGCTGGCATTTCATCAGAATGCAGTTGTTTATTGTGAGGGCCTTGATGGGGTGGGTTTTGCTCACAAATGAATATTTTTGGAATCTATGGCATTTTGTTCGTAGTACTCAACACTTGCTGTTGCAATGCCTTGGGGGAAAGGCAGTATTTCCAAATATTAAATTCTCTAGTTATTTCCTGTCATAGTTGAGATGGTCATAATACAAAGCAACACACTCCATTTTCAGGAGGCTTCAAACTGTTTTTGTTCTAGCATGCATGCTTTTTATCCTTTCTTACAGAACTCCCAAGTTCACACTTCACTCATTGGTCACAAAAGAGAAACAAAGTGTTTATTGAAATAGACAATTGCAGGTTTCTCTTATTTATCCTTCTTTCTTTCTTGGTTTCTTTGTCAATGACCTTGGTAGAAAATTCTCTCAGGGGTAAATATGGATCCTCTTATCCAACTTTTCTCTGGCTCACAGAAGTTGCTGTAAAACCTCTTCTACAATTTTTCCCATCATTTCTTATTGTACCAGTTTTTGAGATGCAGATGAATAGGATTTTTTTTTCTCAAGTTTTTGGCTCTAAATAATTGTGAATTTGCACTGTAATAAAAAAATTACCCTTTGAAGGAATTTGGGAGTTAGATTTGTTTTGGTTCACTGTTGCTGAATACAGGCCACCTGTTAATGGTGTACACAGCACTGCTGATTTGCATAGTCATTTAATGACTGTAAGTGTTGCATTTTACTGCTGGTGTGTTTGAGAGCATTGGAGGAGGATTATTTTCTTCAATATGCAAAGCATGACTCTGTTTGGTGTTGTTCACAAAGCAGCTGCCCTAGAGCATTGCTACTGTACTAATCTTAGCAGATTAGCCTCTAAATATTTCAGGCTCTTAGGTAACAGCTCTTATTGGTATTTACCAAATTCTCTTTGCTGTACCTGATGAGCTTTATTATAGAGGGTCCCAGGCTTCCATGGTCTCAGCAGAGCAGTGTTGTGTGAGAGCAAATGTGAGTGTGAGGAGCAGTAAGGACAGCACAGACTCCATTTTCGTGCTGAGTTCCCTGCCTGGGAGCTATGGCTGTGACTCTTATGCACCACTGATTTAAGGGGTTTGGTGGCTCAGCAGAGATTATTTATACCATTCAGACCAGGCATTCAAAAGAGGATGTGGGGACACGGTGGAGCACTGAGGTGCTGAGAATGAGGCTGCTGTGCAGCTGCTTTGTTTGAAGGGAGCAGATCAGGGCCAGCAGTAGCACTCCTGAGCAGTGGGTCACAAACTTTTGCATGCTCAGTTCACCTTCCTCATGCAGATTTATTTTGTTTACCTTGGGATCCCAGCACATTTCCCTTGGGATCCCCATTAAAAGCTGTGGGATGGGTGCTGACGTTGGTCTCAGTTCTTGGTACTGCTGTAGAGGCTCCTGCACTGGTGTCCTCAAGAGTTTCTGGTCAAGTTCAGTTGGTAACTTTATTTTCTATCCTTTGTCACTTTGCTTTATGCAGTAGAACAGCAAAGGTGGCAAAGGGTGACTTTGTAGGAACATGGGAGTTCTGACAGTGCTAAGCCACAGCAGATCTTCCACTTCTCAGCCAACAGTTCGGCTGAGCACAGAGCTTGCTTCGTCAGAGACAGCACAGCAGAAAATGCTTATAAACATGTGTTTGAAATAGAAAATTGAGTGGTTCAAATATGAATAAAAAACATATCTGGTTATGGCTTTTCACTGACTGAGGGGTTTTTTTCAGTTTTTATTTTGCCTTTTCAGTTTCAAATGCAACTCTTTATTCCATATCCATTGGCAGACAGGTACCAGTTCATAGAACACCCAAAGCTGACTTAAGCCATTCCATGAAGTTCCTTCCATTAAGTAACGAAATTCATCTTTGAAAGGGTATGGGGGTTTTGATTTTGGGTGTTTGTTTCTTTGTTTCAATAAGTGGAGCATGTAAGGTGTGCATATTTATGGAATAAATACTGTATTACACTTTTGGAAGTGAACATGGAGGGAAAGCATCCTTTTCCTTTTCTCATCATTCAAAGCAAAAACTTGGAAAATTAATTTGCATATTTCGGCAGATACCACATAAGCTTTTGTGACTTTCAGACCCATTTTAAACCTCTAATACTGATGAATGTGCCCTGTAACTTCCTAGTGGTGACTAATTTGAGACATCAAACTTCACAGAGTTACAGGATTGGTGTCTCTGGGGGTCCGCAGATCTTAATCTCTACTACCAAGGGAAAACCCATGTCTTTCCCATTTTAACCATTGGCTGTTAATCCCTTTCCATGCTCTGTTCATCAACACAATGAATGGGGGTTGCATAGAGAGTTTTCCCCAGGGAGCATCTCTGGTGGTCTGGCACCTCGGTGCACATCTGTGCAGCTGCTGTGCTGACCATGCAACAGAACTTTGGTGTGAAGGTCAGTCTTCTCCAATAGTTTGTCTTTGTATCATGAACTCATTCAGATACCAGATTTAGCCAAGTGATCATGAACAGTTTCACACAAATATTGTAGGCAATAGGTTTAGATGTGGTTAAATATCTTTATTATCAAGAATTTCTCTCTGGCTATTGACTGTTTGACTTGACTCCTTGCCTGGAAAAATTTGATTTTCAGTGGAAGTATGTGGAATACTATTATTTTGATATTTTTTTTCTTTAAAGGCAGAAATTCAAGAAGGAAATAATAAAGTTATTTGGCCATTCTGTCAAGCTGTTTTCTGTGGGATAGGCACAAAATAGTGCAGTTCAGCAGAAAAAGTCACATAAAAGAGATCATTTTACTTTTCAGTCAGATTAGAGCTGGCCCACACTAACGGCTAAATGGAAGCTAATCAAGCTAATAGGAGTTCTCCTTAAAATTATTGTTAGGGTATTTGCAGTGTGATGATTAGCAGGTATTTCAGGTGAAAATCAGTGCTGAAGCCAAAGTGGGCCTGTTCCTGCTGTTTTTTGGCTTAGGGTATTTCTCCAAAAGGAAGGGCTGTAAGCTCCCTGGGTTCCTGTCAGGCATTCCATTGCTTAGGAGCAAGGGCTTTGTCTGAGGTTGTAAAGCACCTGTTAAGAACCCAGTAGAGAGGGACCAGAGGGCTACAGCAGGCAGGAGGAAAAGGAGCTACCTCCATTTCCTTGCTGCCCTCTCACGTGTTTGTTAATAACAGCATTGCTGAAATATCTGCAGTTAATAATGATTTGGTCTAACTGAAATATTTTCAGAAAAGATATATGGAGCTGTTACCACTGATGAGTGCTTTGTGACTCTGAAGAAATAGGAATGGCAGTGTGAGCTTCTGATGGGAGTTATTATATTGGATGAATAATCTAATTGCTGCCTTTTGGTTTGTCGTGCCTGAATCCTGCCTGATAGGTGTGTGTGAAGAACTGTATCTGTCTGCAGTGACTGCACAAATACTTTTTGTAGTGCATCCTCTCTTAAACTTAGTGAGTATCTCCTCAAATTATCATCCCAGCATCCCTTTTCTTTCCCATGGCAGGCTGAGTGCAGGCAGAGTGTCTGGGCTGTGCTGGATTAGCCTCGGTGCCGTGGTGCACCCTTTGCTCTGCACCTGGAATTGCTCTCCTCTGCCCTTGCTCATTTGGCATTTCCACTTCACAGACATAACCACGTGCCTGGATTGACCAAAGATGCCAGCACAAGCACTTCCAAAAGGCAGCTCTCATCTTCCCCAGCTGCCTCAGCCTGTTTTCCTTTTCAGAAGCAATCAGGGGCATATGAGCCTGATTCAGAGAAGGATTTGTTCCATCTCACTTCTGTGATTCAGGCATTTGGGAGGAAAAAAAAAGGGAAAAGGAAGAATGTGATCCTTGAAGAAGATATCCTTGAAGATGTGTCAGACTTGAGTTTGGCTAGCAGGGAGTTAGGCTTCTCAGGCAGAGCAAAACATCATCCATCATCTCAAATAACAGCCACTTTCTAGTCCAAAGGGACTGATCTGTGGTTCTGCAGGCACTTGGAACCAAGTCCTGTTCTGGAGAAGGAAATGACAAAACGAGAGCACCTCCTGCTTCAGGCACACACCAAAGCTTGAGAAGCTTTCCAGGGTGCCATCCTGGCCTTCTTGGTAACAGGGGTATGATAGAGGAGAATGTTGCTCTGAACTGAAAAAGCCATGCTTGGACTTCTTTGTAGTCTTTTTAATGAACAGGATTTTTCTATCAAAAAGTATCATTTGCTATGGATAAAGCTTAAAGAGTTGTTAACTTGTTTGTAGATGGAAGTGCATAGCAGACCCACTGAGCTCCAAATGTTACAGGTTTTGGGCTGTGTAGCATCTGTGACAGCCAAGGGGCTGTACTGAACCCCATTTCATGAGTACTATCTTTGATGCTGCTGTACACAGCAATGTGCCAACAACCAGATGTGTTAGGGGTCTCAGTCCTCAGCTAGAAATGTGAAGGTGTTCTTCTACGCTGCTACGTGGTGTCTCATCCCACCTTTGGTTTGCTTTGAAGATGAGACATTTGGGGGTATTGGAAACTCAGCTCAATGCAAGCAGACAGAAGGCTGATTTGGGGATGTTTGGGGTTTTTTTGGAGGTTGGAAGGTGGTGTTGGCTGTCCTCTTCATAAAAACATGGAGTAATCTGAAATACAGAACCAGCCAAAACCACAAACTCTGATTTAGACCTACTTGGCTCTTCTGAATCATCATGAGCTCTGCACACTGAGTCAGCCAAGAGCTGGTTTTCTCTTCAGTATTGTGTAAACACAAGATGTTTCTCTGGGCTAAATATTATTAAGTTTAAAAGTCGTGTTTATTTGTCCTGTATAAAAAATGATTAATACAGAAAGTTACCATCTGGGGAGATCTGAAAATTCTTTTCTTTTACGCTTTGTTGCTCAGCTCAGCTTTGAACACAGATCACTTTTAGGGTACCCTGATTTTTTTCATTTGATTCTATGAGTGATAATTATTTGGATCAAACTACTTGACAAGGCTTCCTGCATTACCTTTGGAAATTGCAATTTCATTTAAAGTAATTAAGGGAAACCACAGGACTTAATTCATAGTTGTACCACGATGTGGTGTGAATTCTTAAAATCCGAAGGGAAGGTGGTGCAGCTGCCGAGCACATTTTCAGGGAAAGCTGTAGATGTGGACACAGAGAGGGGTATGGGAATGTGGCATGGGTCTTACCTAGGATGCTCCACCCTGGCCAGGAGGTTTCTCTCTTTGCAACTCCTCACAGGATGTGTGAGAAATTGTTAACAAGCCCTGGAAGGTTGTTACTCTGCTGAAATTTGTGACTAATTGTGGGGGGATTTTCCTCATCAATTTCTAAGATGTAATACTGCTGAGAAGAAGGTGGTATGACAGTAGGAAAGGAAGAGTTAGGGAAAAGGTGGTTCTGAGGGTCGGGAATTTAAAACTAAGCCCCAAAACCCAGAGCTGAGAACACACAGAGGTACAATACCAGCTCTGCAGTAGAACTATAACGCCCCCCCCCCCTTCTCCCCCAAACCAACAACAGCCATCCAAGACATGGAAAAGGTGACTGGTGTTTATCTTTTCTTCCCCTTTTCCATAGTGCGGCTCCATGACAGCATATCAGAAGAAGGATTCCATTACTTAGTCTTTGACTTGTAAGTATTTGTTTTGCATTTGTTTAACATGTTGGGGATGGGCTGTTCTAACTTGGAGATGCAAGTGCAAGCTCATGAGATAAATGCCTGGTTGTGGTGCCATGAGCTGGACAAATAGATGGAAACAGCTGGAAGGACAGGAACATATCTGGTCGTTTGCATGTGCAAGAACTCATTTGTAAGTGTCGCTGTAAGGATTCCATTTATTCCATAAAAACTAGTAAAACTCCACTGGTGGAGTGGATTTTAATATAAGGTGTAGATATGTAAGTAAAAGTTGTGTGCTACCTGCCCAAATGGAGCAAAGATAAACTCAGAAAAAAATATTTGCTGAGAGCCAGTTGTCTAAAAGAAAGATTAAAAAAAAGCGTGTGGAACACTAATTTCTCTACAGAAAGTCTCAACTGCTGGATTAAAAAGGTAAGCCTGAGTTTAGAGAGGGAAAGATTCTTTTAATGTTTCTTTCCTGATTGATATCTTACTGCTTTATAATGTTTCATTTTGACACCACTCAGAATGTCAAGTGCCCAGCATATAGAAATGAAGTTTTCTACTGATACTCTCTTTTGCTTCAGGAATTTAAGTCCCATGAGTTGTTCATGTAGCGACTGGGCCTGTATGGAGCTTTTTTTTTCCAGATAAGGCTTTTTAATGGAAGCAGGGATGGTGACAGCATGAACTGTATGTCTCAGGCTCGTAACTTGAAAAGAGAAATTGATTTCCTCATTCTTCCCTGGGAAGGGCAAACTTTGCCACTCGTTTGAAAAGTTACTGCTTATGGTTTTGGATATGGACAAGCCTGAATGATAGAGATTGTATTGCAAAACTGACTTACTTAAGTAAAATTATCTCTTTGAACTGTAAATTTTTCCAGGGCAGTTTATGGTTTAACAGACAGCACACCCACCCACCTACCCAATGAGCTTCCTTAGGCCCCCCCCCGTGGTTTTGCTGGTTAGAATGAGAATACATTATTTCCCCAGAAATGGAATATAGCTCATTCCTAAGCATACACACAGAAGTATTCATTCCGCATGGCTAAGTTAGAACCTGAATCTTCCTGCACACAAGCAATCGTGTGCTTTCAAGTTACATTCTGGTTTTCTTCCTGACTTAACTTTTTTTAAAGAAATCTGTAAAGACTTCTTCAGCACTAGATTTCAGACTAGAAATACACAAATATTAGAATAGTCTGTCTGCAGTGAAGGCATTCAAGATTCAGGACTCAAATCCTAACTGGGTTCAACAGAAGCTTGTGTGTGATTTGTGTCTGTCCCAGGTAAGTGCTGTGACTGTTGGCTTGGAAATGGCTCCGGGGCACAACACACATATTTGTTCTCTGACATGCACTGGGGTTTGTTTTGCTTTTTTTTCCCTTAAGGGCTACAAAGGAAATCTTTCGATGTGGAATTGGAAAAAGCTTCCTAATTCAGAACATTTCTAAGAAGTGCATGTCAAATTTTTAGTTCTAAGAACAATATCTCTTTTAAAAAACAGTGGGTTTTTTTTTTTTTTTTTTTTTTTTGCTGTACTGTGAGAAAGTATGCCATGCTATAATTGCGGTTAGTTCATGTCTCCCTTAAATTTAATATATAATGCCAGAGTTATCTCAGGGGGTTATGATTGTGATGTGAACTAGAACATTTGAACAGCTTCAGAACTGCAGATAACAGTATCTAGATCTCGATAGTAAGGGAGCAAATAGAAGCCTGTGTTCTGCAGTAAAATGTTAATGCCTAACCCAAAGATACTGCCTTGGCAGAAAACTAGATTCCACAGGAAGTGTTCTGCCTTGGCTAGAACTTCCTCTGTTCCCTGTCAGTCCCTTTCAGGACAAGCAGAGGAACAGCCTCAAACATATATATAAAGCTTTTATGTTTTGGCCCTGTGGTTTGAGGGGTTTGTGAAAATTATTTCTTTTGCAAAAAAAGAAAATGTCTGAGTGGCAGAGGCAGTGACTTTGCTTACTGATAATTGTTTCTGGAGAAGCAACGGATTGCATTCTTGAGAAACTCTTGCCAAATTACTGGGAATGCCTGTTCACAGTTGATTTTTCACATTCAGATTAAGAAATCATTGCTTTAATGCTCACTAGTATTATTTATTAGTGAAACTTCACCTTTTACAAACAAGTGGTTACTGCCCTGTTACCAAGTACCTAAGAGCTGCCATGATAAAAAGGTACTGTACGCACTTCTTGAACACACAGGCCAAGAACCTGCTTTTCTTTATTGAGTTTTTATTCAGCAGGAGCCTGACTGTGGTGTAACACTGTCACTCCACCCACACATGCCATCATGTCATTTTCTTAATGATTTCTTTCAGACTGTGTGGGATTTGATACGGCTGTTTCCTCAGAAATTTCTTTCAGACTTCATCCCACGTAAGAAAGTGAAGGGGAAGACTGCCCTTTCTGTGGATAGGAAAAAACAATCATTGTTACTTTCTGGTTTGAATTTCTAATAATCTCTTTGGATTAAATGCCACAGGGATGTCTGCAGCCTGTTGCTTCACTTGTATACCTCAGGCTGGGCTTTCTTTCTGGAGAAAGAAGCAGTGTTGAATGTACTCTGTTATGGATGTGCTTTTGGGTGAACAGTTCTGCTGTCAAATGGGGAGGTGGGAGTCTCTGGAAATCCATGTGCAAAATGGGTATTGAGCAGTGAACTTCATGAATTTAATAATGGACTTCATGAAGTTTTCACTCCCCCTTCCCTATTGGTTAAGGCAGCTGCAGTCAGGATTTGCGTCTGTTGGACCATTTCAGTTGCTAAGCACGAATGAGACTGTCTTCAGTCTTAATGATGTTAGATGAGTTCAAATCCAATCAATTCTGTCAGTATTAATTGCTGTATCTGAATGGAAACAGCTGTAGCACTTGACAACTCTCTTGTGCAAGTCAATGAGATTGTCTATTTTCAGTGCCTCCCGTTTTAATGCACTTGATGAGATGCAACAATTGGTATGTTATGAATCCTGGCCTTGCTTTTAGATTCTAAGTGCAGGGCCGGTGCTGTGTAGAATAAACAGAAAATACAAAAAAATAGCCTAATTTGGAAAACAGTGTTTGCCTCAGGTAAGTGCCTGGGCCTCTATTTCAGAAGTAGAAATGCCACAGATGAATTGAATAATTCTATGGCCACTGTAAGATGCTTCCTCCCAGTTCCATTATCAAGGCAATTGAAGAAGTAAATGTAAGCCAGGAGGAAACCACACCAGTCTGATCATAATCAGAGGCTGGTTTAGCTGTCTGTGCTAATGTGTGTGTTTCTTCTAATTAGTCTCTTATATTTGCAAACATAAACCAGCAGTTTTTCTCAAAGTGGTGTGGGATGCCTTGGTGTTGCTTCATGCTGCTTGTACCTCTTCTGTGTAAACAAACCCATGTGCTTTATTTGTTGCCACTTCAGTATGCTATTCTCAAAAATCACAAAAGAACCACAGCAAGTTGTACAAACCAATAGCTTTTAGGTTGCATCTTGCAAGTTACCAGAATTTATCTAATGAATGGCCTGTCATCAAATGTGACTTCCCAGGATCCAGATACATATCTCTGTCAGAAAGGCATTGAGATCCATTCCTGTTTGCATCCAGCAGGGAGGTAGTACCTTGGCACCTGCTCACGTGGCTTTATGGTGAAGGACCCGAGTCATTTGAGAGAGGCTTCCTGGAGCCTGTAGGCTGTCCTGCACTGTGATGCCCGTGACCTCTTCTGCTGCAGGGGCACCTTGCTAGGGGACACTCAGTGAGCCAAGGCCATAAGCCCGGCTGTCGTGGCTTGCCCAGAGGCTCAGAACGTGCAGCCGGGTTCTGTCCTCACTCGTGCCCTGCACTGCGCTGCCTTCCTTCACTGTGGCCATTTAGCTCTGCTGGGAAAGCTGCTGTTCCTAAGGTATCCTTCAGAGTGACAGAGCGTGGGAATTGCTGACTGCTTGTTTGGTTGACACTGAAATTCACCTGCTCTGTTCCCGCTTTAATCTTTTCATTGTTTAACAATGGTTCTGAATACCAAGCAAATGTTCAGTATCAGCACGTAAGATTTCATTTCCCCTTCCTCCCTCCATGCTGGAGAAGAGCAAACATCAATTTGGTACTCTCTTCTTGTCTTCTTGTTTTCTTTCTTTAGCTTGGATCAAAAAGAAGTGTTTTAAGAAAGAGTAAGATCAAAGGATGCTTTGTGTTTTCATTCATCACAAAGTGAGAATTATTCCTCTTTACCAGAATTGTGGTAGACAAATATATATGCAAAAAGGAGTCATGAAAGACTGTCAAAATATGCATCAATCAAACATTTTGTGCTACAGCAACCAAAGCCACTCTCTGGGAGGTAGAAGGCAAAAAGAGAATACAAATTAGGCAACAAGCTACTTTACCTCCTCTAGATTTTACTCCCTACTTTTGTACAAAATAGCATTCTGTTACCTGAAAATCTCTATGTTAGGAAGTCAGTAAGACGGAAACTCAGAAAAAGGATGGTGTAACCCAAATATAAATGAAATCATGAAAATCAAGTTCTTGAACTGGCCTTCTCCAAGAAAGGAGCTGGGCTGCTGCTTGAGCAGGACATTTCTGTCATCATTTAATGTAGCTGAAGACTGGGCTCTTCTACAAAGTGTTAGTACAGCAGTTTGCAAGTGAACGTTACAGTTCTGAACATTCTGAGTATTCTCACCTTGAATGTTTTAATCCTAATAAACTTAACTGTATTCAATACTAATTGTGTTCACTGTAGTATAGATTTTTAAGTATCTCAATCTTTTAAGTCTCTTGTTGCACACTCAAGCTTTTATGTTTGGGAATTTATTGGAAATGCCATGTGCTAATATTCACATTCATAGCCAGCAATGAAATACAAACATTGAGCTTTCATCTAGGAATTATTTATGTAAGCACCTGTACACGTAAAGAATTGCATTTAGCTGTGCCAGTCTGTCAGCCTATACCATAGGAGAGAAATGTTACAGGAAGGATCTTCCAGTGCTTTGAGTCCCCTCTGAAAAGCTCATGAATCTTCATCTTACAAGGATTGCTAGAAAACTTCTCCTGATTTTAATTTATATTTTCTTTTAGGTATTGTATGCTCATGTATTATTGTGCCAATATTATCCATTACAACTCCACTCTAGGGAGATCTAGGTTAATGCTCATCTTAAGTATTTATTTTCATCCCTCTTAACCTTTGTTTTGCCCAGCTAAACTGGGTTTGCTTCTCTGAGGGGATCTGATGAGTGAGTGACTGGGTAGCCCGGTAGCTGTTCATGCTGCACATCCAGTTCCCTTTTCTGAGTTTGAGTGACTAGAACCAGTACAATATGAGGAGGGGTTTTACATTGCTGTCACCCTATTCCAGATGTAATCCAAGGTTGTGGCATCATCCTGCTCAGGGCTCATTCTAGAATGTGATCTTTGGGATATAAAAACAGTTTTATTGCTTTTTAACCACTTTGTACCATTAAACTGCTGATTGTTCAATGAGCTCCTGAGTATGCAACGATGCACAGCCACTTCTGTTACTGGCCCCAGGATCAAACAGTTCTTCCCTTGTACGTAACTTATTTTCAGTGATGCTTTAACTAGCTATTCCTACTTTCTCCACAAAGATAAACGAAAAAATTCTGGGAAAAATCTGCTGTTGAACTGATTAAGGTACCCTGATTCTACTGATATTTCCTTTCCAACTCAGTAATGCTCTTTCTAGCCACAGCACAAAAAGCCAGCCTCTCTGGGTACACCTCTGTTGTGATTTGATCTACACTGAAAGACCCTTTTCCTTTTTTAGCATTGTTGTGTTTTAGCATTTCTTACCTTTGCCTGATATTGCAGTTTGCAAGTTACCTGAACTGTACTGAGCTTCAGCCACAGTTTTCCTGGCTGCTCAGTTCCCTTTATCCTTGGAGTTTTACTCCTTCCTTTTGACATCCATAACTGATGTCTGGCAACTTGCCCAATATGCTGCTGCTCTGGGCTTTTATTTACTGTTTATGATTGCACTTCCACCACATCTATTTTATTCATGTAATGATTTGGATGGACAAACCTTCCACTTTAGTTCCTGCACCTTGCTGCAAAACCTCTTGCATTTCTGTACAAATATTTCACTTAGTCCTGTCTGACTTCTTCCTGTCAAGTTAATTTAAGGTGCACATTTTCACTTCTGAAATCTCCTTTTCCCCATCTTGCTTTTTGTAACAGAGTCACTGGAGGTGAATTGTTTGAAGATATAGTTGCAAGAGAGTATTATAGTGAAGCAGATGCCAGGTAAGTAATTTGTTTTTCTAATGATTGCTTTTGATAATGCTAGCATAGTTACTTTAATATATCCTGGTGTTTGGCATCAGTTTCCCAGCACAGTCTGTGAGACTCTAGGATTTCTCCAGGAGTTCTCTTAGACTTGGAAGGGCAGAGTTTGGCAGTTTGAGCTCTCAGCCATGTGGTGGAGAACTTATGGGAAATCTTGGTGTCTGCTGATCTGAAAAAGCTGAAATTGGATCTCAATTAATAAAAATTTTACCCATTGTTTCCTCTGCAAACTGGACGGAACAGTTCAAGTATCTCATCCATGAGTTCTTAAATTTGCTGATCCAAGTTTGAAGCATAAGTTGAACTTTAAAAGAATTTTGCATTAAATATAATTTTTTTGTTCTCAGTCCAGAACTGCAAATTTCCTTTAATGATTAGAAAATCTTTGTTGTGTTTCATCAATAAGCAATTATACTATGTGTCTCATAGTCTGAGCTCAAATATGAGATCTCTGGCAATTTTCTGCAAGTGCTTGTTGAAAAACTTGGATAATAAGTTGACAATTATCATAATTTGCATGCATAAAGTATCAGGGCCACTCATCTCATGTTTGTCCTCATATAATAGTAAATCTTAAATATTGTCATAAAATAAAGAATCCTAAATATTGTGGTCAATTACTTTAAAGAAAATATGTTCTACCACCACATTCTTCACATGAATTGATCTCCAAGTAAATTTAAAGAATCCTTATGTTTCTGTGTGTTTACAAACACACCCCCCAGTAATACATATTTAGTGCTTGCTGTTTTAAATGATGCCTTTACATTTGGAGATCACTGGGAGATGACCAGAAAGAATTAAGTATTCCTAACAACAGTAGTAGGGTAATAATGAACAGACAAGAAGTTACTCTGAATATTAGGAAGCTTCCATTTCCAGATCTTACTGCCTCTGTAGGAATGGTAGAAAGATTAATACTTTAGGCATTTAAATAAAGAACAACACATAGCAAAACACCCTGTAGAAGAGAAAACAGCAATAGGGTTTAGGTGGGATGGAAGAAGAGGAGCTATGTTGAAAAATTTATCAAATCATTTTTTCCTGCTGTGATTGAAGCAAATTTTCAGTATTGATGCCAAAGGCCAGTATATGTTGTCCTTGTGTGTTTTTAAGGTAGTTGGGAATTAAAAGGAAAAATTACAATGATGATTCCTTCTGTTCTAGAATTATGATATTTTGGAAGGGGCTGTACATATATGTGTGTGTATATATATATATGAAGAATATATATATAGACACATATTATTTTTTCAGTACAAATTTGTCCAAATAAGTGCAATATCTAGTTATGATGCATCTCTGTATTTTGTGTATTTATCTATACATCTATATCTATCTATATAGATCTATCTAGTGTGTGTATGTGTGTATCCCTCTAGCACTAGTTGCTGTTCTCTGTGGATGCCTCTCCCAGGACTGTCACACTGGTCTGCTCCTGCAAGCCCTTGCTCACGCCAGTAGTCTGTACTCAGACAAACCGTGCAGTGAGTTGTGAACTACTTGCCTAAGAAAGGGTTTTCAGGCTTGGGCTCCAGTTACTGATTATGACCATTCCTTCTGAATTCCATGGTCAAAAGGTTTTGGATGAGCAGCATCTTGACTACTGCGTGTTACTTAGCATCACTCAACTCGTGCCACAACGATGTCTTTAAAAAAAATGCTAAGCTCTTGTGGTGCCAAAAAAAGACTGAAAAAGTTCCAGTGCTCTAAAATATTAATATTTTAGTTGTGCTTTTTGGTATCATGGATTGGCCAAAACTTGCACACCTGGTATGGGAAAATAGGTGCTAGTTCAGTTACTGAAAGAACCAAATTAAAATATTTGTCTTAATTTTTAATGTGGATTTTCACTCCCCAAGTGACTCCTAACTAAACTAGAGCTGGACGCTATTTTAAATGAAAATGCATGCCACCTCTTTGAATGACTTGGCTTTATCCTATTAATCATTTTAAGGAAACCAATTCAAAATTAAAAATGTTTTGCTTTTCCTTAGCTTTTGACTTCTTTTGTTTCATTTGTTTTCTGTATATCATCTCATTTCTGACCATTTTCTTGTCTCAGCCCTTGTTGCAATGTTAACTTCACCACCAAAAATTAAGAAAACCAAAACATGCCGCTAATTGTTTTACTGCCTCCACTTTATATTTCTTGTGGCAGTTTTTGGAAACTGGAAAAAGTTTCCATACTGCTGAATGACAACACAGTCTGATGATTCTGTCTCATAGGTGTCATATGTTCCACGTTAAATGTCTTTTTTGGTTTGGTTTTTTGTTTTTTGGATGTGTTGGAGCTGGAAATTTCTCAACAATGTTGTTGTTCCAGTTCAAACAGCAATCAAGACTTGTCAAGAGGTGTAAAATTGTTTTTGTTCTTTAACTTTTTCTTTTTAGTTTTATTTTATTTTGTATTTAATGTGATTATGTGCCTTTAAAATGTTCTCCCTTCCATTCTGCCCTTGTATCTTTGCAGTCATTGTATACAGCAGATTCTAGAAAGTGTTAATCATTGTCATCTAAATGGCATAGTTCACAGAGACCTGAAGGTCAGTATCTGGTGCCCATCAGTTGGATATAAGAATTTTGGGGTTTTCTTTCCGCTGGGTAGGGGCAGAGGGTGGGATGTCTGCGATGTTCCCTTGCCTTTCCTATTCACCCTGCGAACAGCCGCTCCAACCGATAATGCATGACTCCTCTTTCCAGTGTGCGAGTCTACAGGCCTAACATACATCATGGCAAACGGGGAACGGCTGCCCAAAAAGTGTCTCTTGCCAAGGCGCTGGATTTCGCCCCCGCTGTGCCAGGTGCCGCTGCCGGGGCTGTCCGTGTGTGGCTGTGCGGGGCAGGAGGTGACCCTGGCTGTGATGTTTGTCAGCTTGCAGATGTGACCGCCGCGGCTGTGCTGGGGCCCGGCGGGCAGTGCCCGAGGAGCGGCCGCGCTGCTGCGCTCGGCTGTGAGGAGCCCTCAGGCAAGTGCCGCTGATTGCCGGCTAGATTAGGGCGGCTATGAGCTAAGTATTGACCTGGAGTACCTGGCTTCAAGGGGCCTGGGGACTGCCTCCATGGTCACTGCGATTTCTAACCATTTCTGCAATTCTTCAATGCCTCTGTGAAGGCTCTGAGTAAGCGAGGAGGAGAAAGCACAGAGGATGCCAAATATTTAATACTACCTTAAATTAGTGGCAAAATTTCTTCCTTTTAAAAATTATGGTTAAAAAAGCCATTGGTGTTAATTTCTAAGCGAAGCCAAGGCAGCCGCCCCGCCTCCTGTCTCTGAGGGCAGCCCCTTGCCGCGGAGCCTGAGGCCGTCGTGCTCCGAGCGGGCAGGGCAGGGCGGGCCGGGCCGGAGCACAGCCACGCCCGGCCGCGCCCTCGGCCGCCGCCTGGTGCTGGAACTAACGGGCGCCCATGGTGTTTGCATGCAGTCATTGCATTCAGCAGATCCTGGAGGCCGTGCTGCACTGCCATCAGATGGGCGTGGTCCATCGCGACCTCAAGGTGAGTGCTGCTGTCCCGCCGCCCTCCCGGAGCAGCATCCCTGCCCCACAGGGCCGCCAGCAGCCGAAATGTAAATGCTTCCCTCTTTTTGTTTTTCCCCTCTGTTCATTTGGTTTTAACTTGGCTTCACCTACATGCAAGAACAAGCTCGTGCTCACCAGAGGGAATCTGCTCGAGGCTGGCCAGTACCTGGCTGTCCAGCACCCGGCAGTACCGGGAGAGCAAGAGGTGCTTTTCAAGCGCTGTGTGTATCTGTTGAATACAAGGTCTTCCTTTCTCATCCAGAGCTTTTGGGACAGGGCATGAGGACAACTTCCCATGTCTCATCAGCAGAATATGTAGTGCTTTTGGGAAGCACAGTAGCCTTTGCATGCTGTGCATTTTATAGTGACAGAAGGCCAGCTGCTCTGGGATCGCTGGCACACAGACCTCTCTCCTGCAAGTGATGGCCGGACAACAAACCATCTTTAAAACCAGGAATTTCTACAGTGTTCTCAGCACACTCACCTGAGGAGTCCAGTTCCTTCCAGCTGAGCTTTAACATTGGGATAGAAACCTTTCTAAAGAAAACTCTGTGCTGAGAGAGCATTCCCTCTTTCTTAACTGTGTACATATCCAAATGGCTAGAGGCATCTACTGGAGGAATGCTCTCTGCCTTTAAAATACGTTGGCAAGGAAAGAAGCAAGCATAGATAATTTTGTTTTACTGTGAGACTCCAAGAGAGAAGGCTGTCCTAGAACTCGCAGTAAGCTTGCCTTTTGGGCACTTGAGCTTCGCAGTCCACAAGGAAAAGAAGATGATTTATTTTGAAATCAAATGCAAGTCTGCACTATCAGATCCTTCATGAGGCAGAGAAAAAATGGTGTGTATGCTAAGGCAGCAAATCACACTAATCACTTTGGCACAGATTCTTGGGCTTCAGTTTTTTTCTGAATGAGTTCTGAGGAGCAGAAATTTCCTCCTATGATAAGAGTTTCTAGTGGTTATAATGAATAATGTTGGAATCAGAATGCTGTTGCCTTTCTTGGCAACTTTCACTCCCAAACAAACTGTTCTTCTCTGACTTTATAAGGTCCATGTTGTTGTCATAAGGGAACACAAAGGGGTTCGCCCCAAAAGCTCAGCGAGCAGGATGAGTTTCCAAGATGCAGACCCCAAATCTTTTGCTCAGTTTGCACTTCTGGATTTTCCTTTGTCGCATTTGTACAAGAGGAGACTGACAAATCTCTGTCCAATTTGTAAATCTTGCATGGCAGCTGGATAATGTGGGATGAGTTTAAAGGCAACCATGTCAAATTTGCCCAGCTACTCCAGTGGTTCTTGTCCACACTGTACATGCAACCCTATGCTTCTAAAGCATCAAAAGGAATTTTAAAAGCCAGGATTGTAGCTATGCAAGCTGATGGAATAAGGGATGCTTTCTATTACTTTTTATACGTTCACACAAAACAACTTTTTCTTTGGGAATGCATTAAATCCAGCTGTTGCCTGCTCCAGACCATGTGTGGATTTCTTATTCTGGCAAATCCAGGATGAATTGAAAAAACAGTGTGAGAAAAAGTGTTTCTGCCAAGCTGTGGTGCCCGGTTTCATTTGGGAAAGTGAAAACTTGAGGAAGCAGAAAACCATCCTTCTTCAGTTACAGCTTTGTGACAAAAGCCAGAAAACCCAAAGAATTAAATGAAAGACTGTGGTGAAATACGAGCAGAACGCCATGTGCTGAAAAGAAGATGCCAGGAGCAGAACAGCAAGATGTGGAAGGTGCTTATGGGCTGGCATGGATCCTTAAATTGCAAAACTTGATGGATTTTTTTTCCAATAACTCAGTCCACAACATGATGGCATGCTTGGGGATGTGGAGATTTTGGATGATCCTGTTTTATTTAACTTTCCTTCTGGGCTGATTCAGTAGCAAACAGAGAGGAGCTTTTGCAGCCTCTTATGACCTGCAGAAGCGCTTGTTGCTGCTCTGTTTGTAATCACTGGTATAAGTCAGGATGGTGGTGGTTGTTAGACCCAGAAAAAAATTAACTTAGCTTTACCAGCTAGTAAAAGTGCACTTCCAGGTAGGAATTCCAGTTCTTGTCACGCCATAGCCTTCCTGCTTTTGTGAAACTTATGTGATTTTGTGGTTAAGACCTGCTTACCTTCCACCAAAGAGTGGCTGCTTTAGGTATATTCAAGGAAATATACACAGAGCCTTAAATACTTGGTATCTTAAGGATTAAAGACCTTTGGAAAAGCATGACATAAATCATGTTAATTTATTTGTAAGTAATTTAAGCAGTTAACAGTGCCATTGTGCATGCTTGGCTGCTGCCCATTGCCGGGGAGCACAAGGTGACACCGCCGAATCCTGAGAGTCCTGCACGGTGCTGTTAATGTTTGCCAAGTAATTGCACTCATTCCCATTTAATGCATGGTAATCACCCACGTGCCTCTGGCCAGCCTCAAGCGATTGCTGCATGTTGGTTAAGCACACAGTCCCACTTGGCATGGCCCAAAAGGCTGTTGTCTTTGGCATGGGAGTAAGTCAGGAATTCTGGTGGAACATACTCATCTGTTCAAGTGGTACTTCTGTAGAGAAGAGACATGCGATGGAATAAAAAAACAATTCCAAGAGGAAAACATAAACCAAAAAAGCCAACTAAAAGCCAAACCAGCATCAGAAAACACAAAACCAGTGTTTTGAACAAAATCACTCTTTGGGAAAGCAATATATGCTTGGTGGGGTAGTGCTTGTATTTGATCCAAAAGGATGAGGCTTTTCACTGCTTTTGGCTTGCCTGAAGGTCACAAGCAAATAGGATCATCTGCTGCTTTAAGAGGCTTATACAAGAACAGCATTCCAGGAATCAGTTACTGTGAACAAAAGGAAACCTTGCAGACCTGTGTGACTCTATGTTGTTGGATGGCAAGGAATGTGACATGGCATTGATTAAACTAGAGAAGAGTCCTCAGCTATGCCCTCGGTGTTTCTTGCAATGGAGTTGGGGTGCTTACTGAAAATTTAAGTGAGTGTAAAGATTTTGTTCTGAGGGCTCTTCATCTCAGTTTTTAAAATAGAAGATTCATCAAGTAACTATTGATGAAAGTTTTTTAAAATTGTCTAGCCTATGACATAGGACAAAGGGATGACTGAGAGAAGTGTTGGTAAATTGTTGAAAAGATGTTCCTTTGGTGAGAGGGGAAAAAGCCACCTTTAGACTAAAGAGTTTGTCAGGACCCGTTGTAGTGTTAATTAATAGAAGTATCACCGTGACTGAGGTCTTACTTAGGCTCAAGCATATTTTGCTGGATACCTGACATGTATTAAAGATAGGCTTTGCTGAAAGAGGCTTATGATCTTAATTGTTTCCAGCCTCAGTACATGGTGGGATTAACTGCCATCACATAAATAGTCCCTTGGAAGTGATATGATTGCTCCTGGGTTGAACCTGGAATAGGTTTTGAAGAGTTTGCAGGATTGGGGCCCCAGCAGCAGCCTGGCTGTAGTGAAGTCCCTTGTCACAGACCACTGCAGAAGTTGCTACTGAGAAGTCACAGCAATCTCCATGAAAGTGAGGTTTTGTTATTCCGTAAATGTAGAGCAAAACCTTTTTTAAAAACCATGGGGATTGGAAAGACAGATGTGGCAATAAAATGCTATCAAAAGTCTCTGAAATAATCTGTTGATTTCTACAGTACTTTTTTAGTTGTATTTTGAAAGCAAACATTCATACAATAAAGTTGTCTTTGGGCAATTTACATTTGATGTATTTGCTAACTGGAGTTAAAAGGATTCATTATGAACAGTAGAATGAACACAATTGTTATGTTAAAATCCGTTACCTTTAATTGTGTGAGTGTACCGTAGCATTTCATTTCAGATGTGACCAACATACTCTACAAAACAAAAGCAAGGTGGGAACTTTCACTAACAACATGGTTATTTGTAAAGGTTCTCTGCAGGCACAAACGTGGGTGTGCTGGTTTTGCTGAAAGATTTGCAATGTAGATACACCTGCCCTCTAAATACAATTACAGGGCTGTTATTGTTGGGATGTCATGCAAGACATTTCTGTTTGACAGTTGTAGATGCCTGATCCTGCAAACTCCATGGGCTAGACTAGTCATCAATGAGTCCCTGTCCTTTGGGAGTCTGCTGCCCCATTTTCCAGTAACGAGCCCTTGGGAATCTCTGACCCGCCTTGTCACACCAGCGGGTGTCACAGCTCCAAATGCCCCTTCTGGCTCTCTTCACCCTGTCCTTAGCCTTGCTGGCATGAGCTCATGAAGGCAGGTTACAGGCCTGGTGGTTCTTTCCAGATAGGAATGGGAAGTGCAAATTTTGCAATTTCATGGAAAGAACTCATGGGTTTCTTCTCTTTTTCACTCCTCTAAGTATTTGTTCTTTGCCAGAGTACTGTCTAAAATGTATTTACTTATCTTTTTGTTTCAATTGTTTTCTCTCTCTGAATAAAGCCTGAGAACTTACTTCTAGCTAGCAAATCCAAGGGAGCAGCAGTCAAACTGGCAGACTTTGGATTGGCAATAGAAGTCCAGGGAGAACAACAGGCTTGGTTTGGTAAGTAACTGCCATTTTTCTCTCACCATTTATTCAGCGTAGCGGTTAAGCCTCCCCAGCTGCCCCACTCTCACCCCAGAGTGGAACATGCAGCTGCATGACTCTTTGACCCTGGAAAAACCTGGGTTTCCTGATTCCTAGCTTGTGCTGCCTTCCATCAAGCCTTTATATTTGACTGAGGTGCACACAACCCCTTTTCTCCCACTTTCTCTTGAGTAACCAGAGGCAGAAAATAGGGCTGTAGAACCTGGGAGGGAGACCGCTGTGTTCCCCTCAGATGACTGAGGAATAAGGCAGTAGGGTAATACTGCCGAGTGTACCTGCCCAGTCATCAGAACATTTTGTCTGAACAGGTCCCTGTCAGCTGGAAATGCCTGAAAAATTGATTGTGAAGCACTTAGGAACGTGACTTCAATGAAAGGGAAAATAGGAGGGATTGAGCACCTGAGGCTGTAGCCAGACACTAATTACAGATTACTTGCTACAGTTAATAGAAGCCTCAAGGAGAATGGTGGAAAGTGTTTGATACTGGTAATTTGAAACAATAGTGCATGTACAATTGTGATACATGTGTCTCACGTGCCACCCTCTTTGAACAGATGTGAAGCATGGGGAAAAATGTATTGTAAATCCCAGGTGGAAAAACATACAGAATAAAATATTTATAGCAGCTGCCTATTCTCCCTTAGAGTAGCTAGAAAGTGCAGTTTGCAATGGAACCAAGTGGTTGTAGGCTTGGAACAGAAGCAGAAAGGTTTTCCTGAGCAGTGAGCTGGGAGGTTGAGTGTTCACAGCTATAAGTACATGTAGATGCACAGGCAGTGCCATTGGACATATGTTGGCAGCTTTATAAGCCAGCCTGTTGTTTTAAATCCAGCCTTTTTATAAATGGATTTCAGTAATCCACAAAAGACAGAGGAGATTGCTCTTGCACATCAACAAACAGACCAGTACAAAAGGAGTGGAATAGAAACAAGGCAAAACACAAGGGGTTTGTTAGAATGACAAAAGCATCAGGTGAACAGGAAGCATCTCAAGAAAATAATCAGCAGGTTGATGTTGACTTCAGGAATATTTTCTGTACATAGTGTACCTGCAGGTGATGCAGAGGAGGTTGCAATGCCCTGGAAAATCTTGCACTTTGTTTTCTTTTTTTGTCATTTGGTTCTTGTAAAACACTTGGTTTAGACTCATAGCATCATGAGGACTTGGGAGAAGGGAACAGAATGTCTTGAAAATATACCTGTAAGGAGGAGTTAACAAGGTAATGAAAAGCAAGTAGCCTAAAGGGGGTCTTTCTTTTTAAGAAACTGTGTCAGTCAATAAGGTGAGTGGGTTCTGTACCTTTTTTGGAACTTGCTCTGCAGTCCAGAGTGGGCTGAGTGCTTGCCTTCAGCTTTAGGACTGCATTAGCAGGGCACAACATGAAGTCCAGTGGACTGGGCATTTTGAACTTTTTCTCACTTTCTTCTGTGAGATTTTTCTGCTTTCTACTGGATTCTGCAGCACTTAGTGACTCATGGCATGCTCTGGTTCTAATTATAGCTCTGCATCAGTATGCTCTTCTTTCTTTTTGTTTTTTTTCTCTTTATTCTGGTGTAGTCCTCTGGCGTGGTGGTCTCTTTTCTGCTTGAACCATGGCTGTGCCTCAGCAGGAAACTGGCTTGAAGCCTGTGTTTGAATACAACAGAATACTTTCCTGGTTTGCGTGTTTGCAAAACAAACTTGTTCCTTGCCTATTTGTAGAAAGCCTTACAGGGTTTGGTGGAAACCTGCCACCCTCTTAGCAGGTGCTTAATGTACTGGGGAGGTGTCGGCAGCTTGAGCTCAACAAAGCACAGATTTTGTCTTGGTCCTCCGGAGGCTTGGAGAAATCTACAAGTTTAGGAGTACAAAGTGTTGCAATCTCTTCTAGGCACTGCACAGTCACAGTTTCCAGCGTTAGCAAATTGCTTTAGCTAATGGAGTTACTACAAGCAGCAGCGCTTCTGAAAAGTACACACTCATTTGGGGGGTCCCTCTGAGCAGTTACCAAATAACCTGATAAATGACAGTTACCTACTCCCTTGTGTTGGTTTTTTTTAAATTGAAATCAAGGCTGGGTACCCTTCTCTGTGTGCTGCTCTAAACCACTCAGAATACTGGGGAGAGGCTGTTTTACTAGAGCCTTTAGTGACAGGACAAGCAGGAATCACTTCAAACTGAGAGTAGGTTTAGGTCAGATAATAGGAAAAAATTGTTGTCTGTGAGGCTGCTGAGGACCTGGCACAGGTTGCCCAGAGAAGCTGTTGCTGCCCCATCCCTGGCAGTGTCCAAGGCCAGGGGCAGCGCTTGGAGCAACCTGGGATAGTGGAAGGTGTCCCTGCCCATGGCAAGGCGTTGGAACAAGATGATTTTTAAGGTCCTTTCAATCCAAACCATTCTGTGGTTCTGTGTACTAAAACTGTACCAGTTATTTCAGTTTAGATCTATTTTGTTTCTTCATTGAGAGGTAAGGTTAGCAAGTACTATACTTATTTTTGCTTTAGAGATTATTTTCAAATCTTGCATAGTAATGTTCATTGAGCTGTGGTAAGTTTTAAACTCACAACAACTTTGCTTCCCCTTTGAAATGTGCACTGCACCCAAGAAGGGATAAGAAACAGCACTCTATTTAAAGCTACTTAGAACATCTATTTTTCAGCTTCTCTAAGGAGCTTAGGATGTGTTTCCTGTGTGATAGTACTCCTTAACAATTCATAGCTTCCATATCAGGAGCCTGCGAAAAACAAGCTTATTTTTCATGACCATATTTTAGCTCTTTTCTCAGTAGAATTTACAGAATGTGTTTTTTCATTTCCTCCCACTCCCAAGTAATTGGTGACTGCAGGGCAAAGGCTTCTTTTTTTCTGTAGCTGTACACTTTATATGTTATCACAGTCTCTGATGAGTTTTGTGGAATCCAGGGTGATATTGCACAAATGGCATGTGGTCCTTCATGAAAGCCACCAAATTCTCACCTCTCAGGATTTCCCCAGCATTTATTGTAGGCCAAGATGCCTGAAAGAGCAGAGTACTCACTGAAATGGTGCAGACTGTTAATGGTCATGAAGTTTTTATCTGTTACAGTGTCCTAAGAAAAGTAATGTTTATACCTACGTTTTGCTCAGAGAAGCAGCACTGCTGTTGATGAATAAAGGATGAAGAACATATAAATTTTAAAGGCCAGATTGCTTCAGAGAGGTTTCCTGTAAACTTTTGTTAAGAGGTTTCCAGAAGTGGAATGACTTGGCAGAAATGAGTTCTGCAGTGGAAAGATCAGAATAGATGTAGCTCTAATTTTGTGCAACAAAGATCTACTTACAAATAGGATACAGTAGCTGCCTCTCTGCATTGTTAGTTGGTCCCCCATAATGTCTGCATTACCTCTGGGTCATGTGCCTTAAAAAACAAATGGGCAAATGCAGCAGTTCATGTCCCTGGCTTGGGAAATGTTGTCCTGGCTCTTGGCAGCTGAGATGAGAGTCACTTGCTTTTTTCAGAGCACTTACAGGTTTTGACCAGAGTTGCCTTACCTTTTGACAGGCTTTGCTGGTACTCCAGGATACCTTTCTCCAGAAGTGTTACGAAAAGATCCTTATGGAAAACCTGTGGATATGTGGGCATGTGGTAAGAAGTTGTTCTGAAAGTCATAATCAGTCCACTGTAAAGTGTCTTAAGGGTGAGAAATTATATCCAGGGTGAATATATATAATAAAAAATATACACACAATATAATAAAATTCCGTAATTATTATTATAAAATTCAGTATTAATTTCCAGTAGAGGTCATTGGATTTTTTTTTACCCTACAAGCTTCTTTTTTTAAAAATTCTTTGCTAAGTTCTGTTATCGTGGCGTTCTTGGCCATGTCTACACAACACACTCTGAAAGAGTATTCAAAGAACAGCTGCAGGTGTGTGATGCCTCATTAGCTAGTAAACACACCAGTTCATATAGTGAGCTGGACATTAGTTTTGGTTCACAAGGAGCCTAAAATTTGGTCTGACCAGTATACCTCATCTGCAGGTATAAACCACAAAATTAAATATTTTCTGAACTGGAGGACAGAACAATTGTTTTATCATCCACTTCTCCAAACTGCATTCTGAGGCACTGGCAAGTGGCAGCTCCCCAGCTGAGAACAGGGGCTGGTTTCCTTATTTCACTTCTGCCCACACTTACTATGTGGTTGTGTCTATGAAAACACTTTTCTTCAGTCAGAGGGAATCATCTCTGTCAGACTAGCAGGTGGTCTTTTCAATGTCCTATTGACCAAATGCAGAGAAATTTCAATTTCCCAAATTTGCTTTGCATGAGAATAGTTATAAGACAATCTTGCAGACACCAGCATAAGCCATGATGAAGCCATAAGTTAAAAAATGTGTTTTCCTAGAGCATCCAGAATAATGGAATATTCTCTGGCTAGATACACATTTCTAGTGTTCCTGATCTGATGTCAAATGCTCATTATTATTGTCCATGTTTTCCACAAGAGGTTACCTTGTTACCCCACTTCTCCTGTTTCCCCCAGTCTGAAGGGGCAGCGTTTCTCCCATCCCAATGGCTGGGATGATACGCATGAGCCTTTTGTTTTACATGGTTGTTAGGTGCAAAATTCATTTCTGGAGTTTGTTCCTTGAAAGCCCTTAACACTGGTGTGAATTTTCTGCAGGAGTCATTCTGTACATCCTCCTGGTGGGATACCCTCCCTTCTGGGATGAAGACCAGCACAGGCTTTACCAGCAGATCAAGGCTGGTGCTTATGATGTATGTACCATACTCTGTCTGTTCAGTTCTTTGTAATTGTACTTCCAGGCGGGAGTTTCCTAGAGGGAGAAGCTAAGAACTGATGAGGTGGTGGCTCAGGAATTCTGCAACATCATCTGATCACATTACGTTAAACACACAAGATTTAGCTAGTTTGTAAATGATGATGAGGTAAAGGCAGAGCCTTATCATTTTTAAGCTCTTATTTGGATCCAGTAGTGGATCCCTGGGTAAAATTGTGTAAAGATTGTACAAGACAATGTACATGTGTGTATTTTTTTTCTGAAGTTCCCCTCGCCAGAATGGGACACGGTGACTCCTGAAGCAAAAGACCTTATCAATAAAATGCTCACCATCAACCCAGCCAAACGTATCACAGCCTCAGAAGCACTAAAGCATCCATGGATCTGTGTAAGTAATTTCCACAGGTCCAACACAATCCCTTGGCAGACAAATCAGTTTATGGTTTGCTTCAGCATGAAGTGAGTGTGTTTAGAGGATAACTTCTGTTCTTGTTCATGCAACTGTGTAACTATAAATTGTTAAATTATAATTACACAGATACAATCAATAGTGGTCTGTATTTATACAGATCTCAGCTTGGGGTAAGATTTTTTGCAAATTTATCTCCTTTGCCTTGACTGTGTTGTGCAGAACGTTCTCTGCGAAAATTAGAGTGTTATTTTAAATGCTCAATGAGAAGAAAGTGCAGGAGTTAGATAATGCTAGAGTTAGAGTTAGATAATGCTTTGCATCTTCATTTCCCTGAAATCATTCAGATAAGCATGAAATGTGCAGGCAGGGAATTAAGGGACTTCTGAAACATCAATTGGCAGGTAGCAGAGGCTGCCTCTGTGCCTGGATCAAGGACTTTTCTCCTGTTCTCAGTATATTCCACACCAAGACTTCTCAAGTGGACTTTGCACATGGAAGAGGCTGAGTAAAAGGAGCACAATGAGTTAGTCAGACAAGGTAGAAATTAGGCCCAAGTTGGGGACCATGGGTTGTAATATGTTTGTTGTAGAGTAAACAAACCATAAACAGCTGGCTGGGTGCCTTACAATAATTATTTTCTTCTTCTCAGCAACGTTCTACTGTTGCCTCTATGATGCACAGACAAGAGACTGTAGATTGCTTGAAGAAATTCAATGCAAGAAGAAAACTAAAGGTAAGAAAGAAAACTTGTACTTGTGTTCAGTGTGCAAAACAAATGGTCTCTGTGCAGAGTTTCTCTAAATATTATTCTCAAATGACCTCTTGATGGAAAATCAGCTTTTGGCTTGAAGATCTTAAAATTTCCATGAAAGTGAATAGAATTTGGCTTTTCTTTTATAATTCAAAACTATAATAATCCTCTGTATTTAGACACACCAAAGGTGTGCTCTTGAAGGAAAATCCTTGAGGTTATTCTTCTGAATTATGCTTTGTTTTTTCTTGGCCAGACATGATAACTTTGCAGATGTGAACTTGTCTAATGTGAACATTACAAATAAGCTCCTAATACCTAAGAACAATAGTAAAGTCTCTTTCATTTTAATCCATGTATTTTGATTAATTGCTGAGCCTCTGAATACTCCTAGCTTGTGCATTACATACTGACAGTTGGTAAATATTTGGATATCAAGATTGCTGATAGGTGTGTAATTAAGATTAAATCATGATTTATGCACTCATGACATGGCATTTGAGAGGAAGTGCACAGATAATCCATTCTCTCAGGGTTAATTCAGTAATTAGTGCCATTTACTCGTGTATTTTCCTTTTTGTTGTGTTGTGTTGGCATTAGGAGTTTTACACAAGTGTGATGCTAATTTGAGAACATGTGTGTGTACACAGGGGGCCATTTTGACCACAATGCTGGCTACCAGGAATTTCTCAGGTATGTTCATTGAGCTCCAGATTGATGCAGTCTTTATATTTTAATGTCTGTGAAGGCTGAGGTCTAAATAGGACTCGTTCAGGAATGTCTAAGTGTAATATATATTGTGTTATTTTTTGTGATGAAGCAAACAAGAATTTAATGTCTTTGGGCCAAAAATTCTCTTACAGGTGGCAGTCTGATTTTTCTGTAGAATTTGAGCTCCTTCCCTGCTTTTTGATTGTTAGCTATCAAAGACAGGAACCATTTTCTTGCCTGTTTTGGTGCAGGCAAATTGAAAGTTATGCATATAGCTCCACATGCACAAGTATCACCAAACAACATTTACTGCTTACACATTTTTATAAATGTGAAAAGCCATTCCATGATTCTGTTGCATCCTGTATTAAAAATATCATCAGTACACATTCATTTCTTTATTGCTTTGCTAAGGAGTGAGAAATGTAGTAACATGAGTCCCCATTTTCTTTCTAATGCCCAGCAGTGCCTAGCTGGATGTAAGAAGAGTTGTTTCCTCTTCATGAAACAGTTTTGTCCTGATGGCTCTGGAGATTTAGATCTTACACTAAACAATCTCTAATAGCAAAAGCTAAAATTGCTCTTAGCAGAGTTAGAATTGTCCAGAGTAGTAGAACTGCCAGAGTATTGATGCTGTGTTGAATTTTTCATTTTGCCATTTGAGATTTCCAGTGAATAGTGAAATAGAACACCAGATTTAAAAATCAGTAATTTTACATATCCTCCTACTCTGTGATGTAACTATTGGAGTGTAACATAAATTACTGTACAGACAAAAACATGATAGTGCTCTGGGCATGTTTTGAATAATAATAAGCACTGACTCATCCAAAAAAATTACATAATCACGAATCAAGAACAACTTGTTCAATTTGCATGGTAGTTGAAATACAATTTCTTTCTTAGTTAAGTTCCCTTCTTTAATACACACCTAAACACAGAGAACCACACTCATCTAAATTACCTTGAGTTAGTGCTTAATGAATTCCAGTGTCTGCCAATTAATTTAAAAGGTGGGAAGGCCGTAGGCTGTGCTTCTTGTAAAAATGAATTACTGTTAAATGTCAAACAAATCATTCCTCATCCCTCTTCATAGCTGTCACTGTCCATATATGTAAGGATCAAATTCAATTTCCATGAACAAAAAAAGCTGAAGTAGTTTTTAATTAGTATTTCAGCATGAAAAGCAAACAGGGTTTTTGGCTTTTTTTGGTTTTTTTCACCTGACATATCTTGTTTTACACCATTGCCACCCGTGTTTTTTTCTTGATGACTTTTTTTTTTTTTTTTTTGGTTTTTTATTCATTGTATTTCGTTGCCAAGCATGCTAATGAAGGTCATTTGTCCATAATAATGTGGTTATAAAAGTGTTTTACTTTCCTTTTTTTTCTTCCTTTTATGTGGAATGTGTATTTCTTGTGAGGTAAGACCCTCAGCACGTGAAAGGAACACCTTTTTTCTCTTCTCAATCCAAGCTGCTGTTTGTCCTCAATCACTTTAATTTCTCCATGCTGTCACAAGCCATTTGTTTCCAGTCTGCTTTCTGGCCTAGTAGCACTGCCTTAGGTTTTATTTTTAGCTCTCGCTTGTAGTTGCAAGAAATCTCTCATTGTGGGCTTAATTTAGAATATGCTGATTGCTTTGCTCCTGCAAATTCTCGAAATATTTGATTTGTGTGCAGTATCTGTGATTGAAGAAAGGTGAATCCAAATGCTGTTACAAATCCATTGCAGCCAAAGGCAGCAGAGTGGTGGGATGTGTCCTGTAAGGTGCAGCAGTGCGTAGCAATCCGTGCTGGGCACGCTCCGAGGGACACAGTAAATACTTGGTGTTATTGCTTGTGGTGCCCTCATTTTGCTGCCTCTCATTTGACTGTTTGCATAGAACACGTAGTCCTTGTCAAGCATCAAAAGAACTCAGAAATTTTGTGCACAAATTAAGTGAAAGGACCTACAGCTGTCTATAAGAATTAATTCATGTTTTCCCATATTTTTATAAGGGCTAAGGGTATAAAACAGGCTTCGAAAGCTATTAACTTCTGGGTTTTTTTTATCCTTAGGTTTCAGAAATATCTCCTTCCCTTTGCTTTCCCTAAATAAATTCCTGAAGGTAATAGAGTGCCCTCAATATTTGTGGTAATGTAAAATCTAAGGCCCTCTTGCCTCAGGTCCTGAGAGCACACATTGCCACAGGGAGCGTCCAATCTCCAAAGGATGTGGAGAACAATTTGGTTTCAATATTTACATTCATGTTTCTTTAAATAAAAACATGCAGTGGTACTGCTGCACAATACAGGCAAACTTATTTTTGTTCATTTTAGCTGTAAGATGTGGCTGTGTGGGAGGTCTAATGGTAGTGTTGGCTGATGGCCATAGTTATTAATACATTTGGAGGGCTGATTAATGAAGTTAGAAACATCAACCTGGCTTAACTTTCCAGGGTTTATGTCATGTAAACAACACAATAATGGACGTTAGTCATTTCTGTACAGTTGCTGAGGTGATTCTACATTTTCTGTGCTGTAAAATGAGCACTTAATGCAGATGTAGCTCAAAAATAAACCCCAAGAATAATTACAAGAATTAGCTTTAAAGGTAAACCACATACTCAGTAACTCCTGTATCCTCAGCCAGTCTGAGCAACCTTGGGCTTGCAAGGTCCAATTGATTTGGAGTTTTGGGGGTTTTGTCAATATAAGAATGCCAGTAACGATGGGAGCTCCATGTTGGGACTCTCTCCCTTATATATAGAACACCAATTTCTTATGACTTGGCTGTGGAGCACTTTATGATGGGAAGATTGGGTCATAAACAACAATAAAACCCCAATAACGGCAGGCTTGTTGTGTAATTTATTATTCTTCAGGTCTTTGGCAGTGATTCATGAAGCATTTACGCTTTAGTGAATAGCTTATATGGATTTGGTAGGTCAGCCAGCAAGTATTTCTGCTGTGAATGTGTTCAGGTTCAGAGCTGGGCTGTGCTTGTTTGCACGTTAGCCTTCCAAATTTAGTAAATCCAAATTATTTTATGCCAGTTTTAAGTGGTGAAATTTAAAGTCTGGCACATGAATAACATTATGGCAAATGAAATTTTGAAGAAATTTGATCAGTGTGCAACATGATTCAGAAAATAGCATGTTTTCTTCATTAGGAGCTGAAGCAAAGCCTAGAATTTGTTATTATTGCCTCACAGGCAGCAACCCTCCAAAACAACCTTCACTGGTAAATCGTCCTTCCTTTCTTCCTTGCAACTGTGCTGCCCTTTCACACAAGGAGACTGATGCTGTCATGGGGGGAAGTCCCCACAGGGGCATTATGTGTATTGGTACCATCACTGATATACCAGTGGGCTCTGCAGACACCTGGTCCAAGTCCCTGCCATCAGAGCAATACCTTTTCACAGTTGTATCAAACTATCCCTATCATCCAATAGAAATATAGTGCAGTTGAGGAAATGGCTATAGCCAAAGCTGCTGCTTTTGCACTCACCCTGCTTCCATTTCCTCTCTGCCACCCAAAGAGCTCTCTCCTTGTAAAAGTACAGTCAACCTACAGCTTTAGTCAATGGAAAAAGAGATGTTTGATAATCCTAAGGACTGGTGCTTTCCTAAAGATTTCATTCCCCATGCTCAGAGAAACAAAAGGGAGAAATAAAAGCTGAAAACATACCTGGAGCAGGGAGGCACTGAGGGTTTGCTGCACAGCTGGTTAACCTCAGGAGAAACACCTGACACTGAAATTCTTTGTCTCATTTTACAGCAGCCAAGAGTTTACTGAAAAAGCCGGATGGAGTTAAGGTAGGTAAAACACCTGCTTTCCATTTCAGAGATATATTCTTAGTCTCCACCTGTCTGTAACTTCTGCCAGGTTTTAGAATTGATTATTGCTATTTCTTTCCTCCATAGATTCTGTTAGTAAGTCTTCTCACTGTCTTTTTGGAGTGGTTCAAGTTAGTAACTGAGGCTTAGAGATGACATAAAACAAATCCTTGAAAAGCCAGCATTAAGTAAGCAGAAGATAGAAAACTACTGGAAAAAATGCTTTTTCTTTTTTAATGAAGAATGATTATGTAATTAATGACTCAGAATTATCGGTTAACTTGTAAATAATGGTTTGGTGGTTTGCTTTTTAGGCGTCAGTGTTTATGTGCAGCTCTGTTGCCTCTGTGTTTCCCCTTGACTTTGCATTAGATTTCGTGGAAGACCAAAAGTGTACGTGTAGGCTTGGCTCCACATGAGGTGTGTTCTGCCAGCTGTACTTGCTATATTTGGCAGAACTTGAGGGGTTTACTGTCTCAGATCAGCTCATCCTGACTAAGAGACCTTGCTAAGAAGGGAACATTTTGGCAGCTTTCGTACATGATTTAGAGCTCCTGTTCTCACGTCACCAGACCCTGCAGGAGGAGAGATGCTTCACAAATGAATGTTCTGCATAAATACTTGGGGGGAAAAAAAAAGAAAAACAAAACCCCATTCAGCAGAAGACGTACTTTGTTGGCTTTTTTTCCTTAGAGGACCTTTAAAGACTAAATTAATGCTTCAAGCTTTCCTTATAAGATTCAAAAGATATTCTTCTGTGCTCTGTGTGTTTATTCAGAAGGGTGTCTTTGACCTGAATTTTAATTTTCTATTTAATCTTAACGTCTTAGTTTAACAAAACATTATAAATACTTGCTTAAATACAGATTCACAGTGTATTTGTGCCTGCTGTCTGACAAATGCACACTTTGCCAATCAAAAAATCCTGAGCCTGACCTACAAAGAAATGAGTACAGTACCATTGCATTGCTTCTCACTGCCAAGCAGTGGAGATCCCAGTCACATGGAGAAACACACATTTGGAACAATTCTATCACTGCTGGAAAACCCTGACCATGTTTCATTGTGGAATAGATAAAATTTATGCACTCTCTCTGACCAGTTTTCCTTTTAAATATCATTCCTCCTACAGGTCTACGATGCTATTTGTTCTATCGCAATCTCAGTATAATATGGGAAACAATTGTTGCCAAAATTTTGCCTAAATTTCACCTGTTGGGATTCAGTTCTTTGGTTTTCAGCACATATTATGTATCTGCTGTTAGTCTGCATGGTCATGTGGAGCAAAGGGAGTAAATGTACATCTGGGGAGGTCTGTTTTTGTCGTTGCTGTTGTTGAGATGCTGTTATTGAGATATTCTGTAGCATTTTTCCACCCCTTCCAACAGCTGTAGCTGTCTTTTTTGTATTAAAAAAAAAAAAAAAAAAAAAGCCAAAAGACAAATATGCTGTACTCCATGATTGATACTGCAAATCCAACCAGTCACGTTTTCTTCTTTTCCTTTCTCTCTGACTGGTCAATTCAGAAAAGGAAGTCCAGTTCGAGTGTTCAGATGATGGTGAGGATCTTTATCGACAGATTTTTTTTTTCCTCCTGTGAAACGTTCACACTTAGAAATCAAACAGTTGCATTTAGCTTTGTTAATTTACTATGAGAACTGCAAGACTTTGAAGTACAACCTTGTGAATTTTAAGCCTGCAGTTGCTATATGCCATCCACAGTGAATTGTTCAGCCATTCTTTCAAACAAGTCTTTACTTTTTTTTAACCTGGGGACATAAAAAGCCAAAAAAGTAGATGTAACATCAGCCAATGCAGCTGTTCTTGGTAAATAAGAATAGTAACAAAATAGTAATCTTGTAACAGCCTTCTCTTCCTTTTTAAAACCTCCTTATTTTAAAAGCTAATAATATTAATATTGTAAAATGTAACACAAAACGAGTTGCACAGTGATACAGTAAAGCATTAATTGAGTCACTGTAGCCCAAGATGCCATGCTAAATGCTCAGGAGTAATAAAGCCAATTTCCCAGCCTTCCCACACTAGTTTCCCAGCTAGCTTGCTCCGCAGCTCAGGGCTATGTCCCAAGATGTCCCAGCTGACAGTCTCAATAACTTTCCTTCCTCCTCAACCTACTCTCCAGTCTTGTGTTCATTTGGCCTCCATGACCCCGCACGGTAACTTCCTCTCTTGCTGTTTATGGTGGTTTTGAATGTGACCTTGGAGGTGCTCGTGAGGATGGGCTCTGCCTGCTGCTGCTGCTGGCAGAGAGAAGGCAGAGGGCCCTCATCCACACCTTTCCCTGGGAAGCCAACTCTCCTTGGAAAGCAAACACTGCTGGTCAGGTGCGAGCAGCCGTGCAGTTATGTAGGTAAATCCTCTGTGCCTTGGGTGAATGCAGAATTCCAGTGACAGGAGCCACAGCATCCAAAGGAGGGGCACTGGGAAGGTGCAGTGTGGTTATTGCCAGGATCCCAAACCTTGAGTGTGCGTTGACTCTTTGGAAGTAGCGTGTGAAAGGTAAAGCCCCGAGATACAGGCCTTATTTGTTATTTTCATAGTCTATGGAAAAAAGGCCAGTCAGGATCCTAGAGTTGTGCCCAGCTGTTTGGAGTGCATGTGTGTCTGTCCTGCACTACTGTCACACTTCAAAGGGTTTTTGGCAAGTGCTGGAACAATAAAAAGTTCTCTTCACAACAACCAGGAGGACACTGGTTAAGCACAAATCAGCTTTGAAGGAACTGTTTCATATGGCAATATTGTAATCCTTTTGGAGTGGTTTCCCTCTACTGTTAAAAGTACATGCAAGATGCACCATGTGTTCCTAGATTAATGTCTCTTTCTATGAGAGAGAAAACATGTACAGCTTATTGGTGTTTTCTTGCAAAGTTTCAAAGGGTTTTACCAAGTTCTGTTTACATGGAAGAAGGAACTGTGTTTTGAATCATGCTTCCTCTCTCTCTCTTCCTGCTGAGTGCTGGATTCTCAGTATCACACTGAAGAAGTTTTGAATAGGTTTCCTGCTGTTTTCAGCAGTAGCTGTAATGAATATTGTTGATTTTCATAGAGCTTTGAACATGGGAGTATGGACCAAAGCCTTCTCTCCTTACTCAGGCAAAATTGGAATTGAACTTTGATTAACCTGTTTTCCTTATGTATTCAACCAAGAGCACTCATTTGGGATACTACTTGAGTTTTTGTATTAAGCTGCTACTGAATAGAACTATATGAAATCTGGTGAAATCTTCATTTCTTTCCTTATGTTTTTCCTTTATGTCTATTTGCTTTTTGCTAGGGTCTTTTCAATCTAGTCTCTCAGTGACTACACTGACACAAAAATATGATTCTGTAGTTATGCAACTCGATATGCAATTTTTGTCTTGCTTGGAAGGTTTAGTCTGCTGTCAAGCAGCCTTGTTTGTGTTCCCACTCTTCTACAGATCTCCAGTAGAACTTTCACTTACTGAAATGGAGGGGATTTTCTTTAAAGTTTTTTCCTGAGTAAGGAGTTGCGTTTTCTGTCCATCTCAGAATCCCATAAATACCAAAGCAAGTACAATACTTGCCAATACTTAGATCTCCCTGTGAAAGACTTTATGCACAAAGGTGTTTGTTCTCTCTCTGTCCTGACTTCAGACAATCCTACAGCTTACAGCTGTAATTGTGCATTGAGAAATGATATTTATTTGGCAATAAGTAAGCCAAGTCAGGGCATAATCAATTGCAACTCAACACTGACTCATATGTTCTCTTAATGACAATTTTTGCACAAAGACCATTGTTTAAAAAATAACTGCTCCTCATCCTCCTGCTGTAGAACATCATGAACTTTGCTTTTAAATCAAAGAAAATTATTTTTATTCTATATGGGAAAATAGTATCTATCACAAGTATTATTAAATAACATTTAGTGTCTCCATAATATTCCCTGATTAACTAACAAAACTACTTTATCTTCTTCAAAGCCAGTTAAATGCTGGGTAAAAATTAGAAAATCTGCAGTTTGTTATTCATTACTGCAAATCCTGTGGACATTTCCATAATTTAAAAGTGTCCTAAGTAAGATTCACTTCAGCTGCAGGCTCAGTTCCTGAAAACCACAAGTCAGCTGCCATGCCAGGCCCAAAGTAAAATAATCAACATAAAGGGTTGAGGACATGGAGTCTGTGGATTTCATTTCTTTCCATTCCATAAAGTTAATTGCCTTTTTAGGAAAATCCATTAACAAAACAATTTCAGGCATTTCTGGTTTTGCTTTGCACACTTAGTAATAAGTACTGTGACTAAAAGGTTCAGTAGAACTTGGTTTTTTGGATTAAAGTCTTTTCAGATCATCTGTATCTGTATACCTAGTTCTGCATGATGCTTTGGACCACCCTTGTTAAAATTAGATATGACCAAAATGTACATAATATTTTTTCCTCATTATTGAGAGAGGAAAAAATACGTCTTTTAAACCAGTTTTACAATACTTGAATCTTGCTGCTTGATGCATGTAAAAAGTGTCTCACTACATTATTTTCAGTATTTCTGTTCTTCCCATACTCCATGGTATTGATGAAAGTTAAATCTTAAAAAATGGATTTAAAGGACCAGATACTTTGAAACTTCCTGCTGAGCAGTTTAATTTGAATGAATATTTTGTACAGATAAAAGCCAGGAGGAATAGCACTGTGCTAAGCATAAGAGGTACTGTGAGGACCTATAAAGTTAAACACAGAGGTGCTGATGGCTGGAGTAAGACTACAGGTACCAGAGCGGGAAACCTCGCTCTTCCGAGTGACAGTACCAGCACTGAGAAGCTGCCAGTGACTTTCTGCTAAAAACAGCACCAAAAAAGCTCAAGGGACACAAGTCTTTTTCTAGTGTCAGTCACATTTATTCCAAAGTGGAATCAGAAGCCAGTAGAACAAATTACAGATTCTTGAAGCACTACAAATACTCAGATGTTATTTATGGTAGGGATAATTCATGAGAAGTAAAGAACTGTTGGGTGCAATGACCTAACAGCCTTGCATGTCACGAAATGGCAGTGACTATTTAGGACTTTCTGCAACCTGTATTAATTCTTGATTCTTCTTAGACGTGCTTAGCTGCTACTTAAGGGCTCTCTGCTAAGTGTCTCAGCTCAACTCATCCATCCCTTATCTAGACCTTGGTGCAGGGCTCTGGCAGCACTTGGGGAGGAGCTGCCAGCCGGCTCCCGGAGTTAGTGTCAGTGTTCCTGCAAGTTCCTAAGTTCATCTTTCTGTATTCTTTATTTCCATATCTATATCTATCTATAGATAGCGATTCCTGTCTATAGATGTTGTGTGCAGAGATATAGATACGGTGCCTACTGCGAGTTCTAAGGCCTGTCTGTTTCTGTTTTCTGCATACCTACAGATAAACAACAAAACCAACGTGGTAACCAGCCCCAAGGAAAATATTCCTACCCCGGCGCTGGTATACCTGGAATTTTCCTTCTCATGCTGTCTGGAAGTTTTTGACTGTCTTCTGTTTGTTCTTACTTTTTTTTTTTTTTCTCCTCCTTTTTGCTTTTTCATGCATTTACTCTGTTTGCTTTCTAAAAACAGGTTTTGGAAAACCTTTTTGTTTGAATTATGCTGTCTTTTTTTTGTGAGGAAACCCATTAGAGCGTGTTTATTGACAGAAAATGTTAAATGGAAGCTGGATGCGGTAGAGTCGTAGCATTTGTAACCGTAGCTGAATTTTTTGCATGCTGTGCCAGCAAGTGAGTAGAATGCGCTTGGTGTTGCTCTTAGCTCTTTGCCTGATGACTGTTGCCACCTTCTAATGCTAACCTTTTGCACCAACAAAATCTTTTAAAATCAGCTCTGTTATTTTCTCGGCTTTGTCTTAGTTCAAGTGTTGACATCCAGGAGAGCTAACAGGATTATTACTAGGCTGCCATAAAACAGACCTTATTCAGATTTTCATTCCATATTTCCTGAAACTCAGCAGGACTTTGCAAGACTTCTCTGGGATCAAGAGGCATCTAGAGCTAAACATTTGGCTTGTTTCTCTTCCTTTTAAATCAGCAGGAGATATTATTTATTAATAAGCTCTGCTAAGGACATATTACAAATCAAAGTGATGTTCTTGGATGTTTACTGCAGTCTGGCTTTTATTAATAGCCCTATTTCTAAGGCACCTGTGTATCACGGGGCTCACCAATGTAAATGCCAGTGCCAAAGTACCTTGTGTTGTGACTTGTTGTTTCCCACATGCATATAAAACTTTGAAAATGGGGTAGTTCACACAAATTTGGAAGTATTTTTCCTCTGCAATTTTTTTGGCCAGCTGGCACTGAGGCATGCAGTAAGTTCTTCCTAAGGCCGAGTCAGCAGGTTGCACGCAGGAGTTTATGGCAGTCTGTTCCCAGACAGAGCAGTGCCCAATGGCCCATGCTGAAAGCATGCTGGCTAACTGCCATTTCAAAGATGATTGAACCTTTTATTTTAAGTTAAAACATTGGGGGAAATGACACTTTTAAATGCCACGAAGATCTCTCTCACTTGGTTTTATGCAGCTCTGCCAAGGCAGGAGGTGAGGGCAGTCCAGGCAGTCCAAACCACAGTGGTGTCTAGGGGTAGTCGTCCTTAATCCTTATCAATTTCACTGTATTTCGGTTTGATCACTTCATGCTAATACAAGCAAACATGATCAAAGAGAAGAAGTTATTAAAGCTTAAAGATTTGTGGCCACCCTGCCTGTCCAGCTTCAGACAGGAAAGCCCACAGACCATTTGGCCTGCTCTCATCCAGAAGAGCCTCTGCAGGTCCCCAGAGCTTCAAAGCCCTGCACACCCTGGTCCTGAATAAGGTCTCTGCATGCCGCTGCATTAGGTGAAATGGCCTTTTTTTGCTGGCTTGCTGTTGAGGAAATCTGTGTTAGAGACATCCAGTTTCACCCCCTGGTGACAGTTAACATTTGTTTTAACTCTTGTCAGTGTTCAGCATTTGTGAGCTGGCTCTTCTTGCACTCCCTCACACCAATGGAAATGTATTTACCAATGGGAACTCTTTCTCTCTTTATTTTGTTCTCGCTCAGGAGCCCCAAACTACAGTAATCCACAACCCTGATGGAAATAAGGTATTCAGAAAGAATCAACTCCATCTTGCTTTTCCACACCACACATTCCATCCACTATTCCACAGCACAGTAGGGCTGTTCCAAGAATTTGTGAAGGAAAACCTCGTTCCTGCATTTGTACACCCAGTGAATCTCGAGCCTGTTTTCATCTGTGTCCATCTGCTGCGTGCGTCCTGCTGCTTCTGAGCTCCTGAAGCTCTTGGGGGAGTCGGTAGCAATGGGCAGAGCTCAGTGCCCTGTGCAGCCCAGCCCGGGGAGCAGGGGGTCTGTCTCATTTCAGCCAAAAATGCTGCAGTCTGAGGGAAACCTGAGAGTGCTGTTCTCAGAGTGTGGTGAGGTGATCCCGGCCAGTTTTACGTGCAGTCATCACCTCAGACAAAGATGTCATTTCCGTTTATTCCATCTGCTGTTTCTCAGCATGCTTCTACACTGTGTCGTGACGTGTCTTTTGCACAGGACTTTGGTTTTCTTCCATAACATCACTGGGCAGTTGCCAAAAAATTTCACATTTCAAGTGACAAAGAGGTCTTCTGGTTTTTACATGTTTTCTTCATGCTCTTTTCTTTTTCTCATTTGTTGTGATGTTTGCGTCTGGCAGCTGATCCCTAAAACGTGTTTTGTTTTGTTTTTTTCATGCATGGACTTGAAAAGGGCCAGGAAATACCATCATTGACATTAACACATGTTCCTAGGTTTCCTGAAAAGAATTTATGCTTCAACAAGAGTTTCACTGTTTGCAGTGCTGATTTCATTCACATCCCATTTATCTAGTCTTAACTCCCTGTGGTTATTTCATAAGAGGAGGAGTGGATCTGAGTGACGGCATAACGCATGCAGACATTCCTCAAGCATGGAAGTGCTGATGGTGTGTGTTGTGCTTGTGTGTCCCAGTCCTCTATGTCCCCTGCATCTGTCCAACACAGAACTTGTGTTTTCATGCAACTACTCTTGGAGCTCCCCAAGTTTAAACTCACAGGCCACCAGCAGCCTGTGTTTGAGCAGCAGGCTGATCTTTATCGCTGAAGTCCACTAAAGCCCAGAAAACCCAGATAAAATATTGGCATGACTACATCTACTTGATTTTATAACTTAATCTCAGCAACTGAGATACTCGATGTCCCAAAAGGTCACAGCAAACAAACAAACCCCTTAATGTGGAGAGTTCGTCCTAAATTTATCTGAAAGACTGATCCTTGTAGTATGGCAACTGGAGTGGATGCTTCAGTGTTAGAGGCTACATCTGCCCTGTGAGCTTTGCATGGTGTTTACAACTCATGTTGGTGTGAGGTTTTTGTTCACTTGTAAGTACTTTATCTAATGTTTGAAGTGCTGGAGCATGATCCATCCATGTAGAGTGGAATGTCTAACACAGCCAGGGCAGGGGGGCAGCATGGTGGCTCATTCAGTTTTGTATGTGTGTGACTTAATTCCTCTGGTTTGACTTAGCACTGCACATTTGGGTTTGGAAGGTCTGAGTAATGCTTTAGCCCTCTTCAATGTTCCTTTGGCTCAGCCTTGTGAGGACACAGTAAATGAAGGGCACTGGCAAATTTACCTTTCATTATGTAATTGTAAAATCCTTTAAAGAATTAAATACAATACCAGTCCTGTCTTCTCTCTCAGATCAAAACAGATCAGTTAATCTTTTTTGTTATTGAGCTAAAAAAACCCCAAAGTTTTACTTTTCAAGAAAGTACAGAGATAAAAAAAACAAAACACCTGGCTTAAAAATTTCCAGCTCTCTGCAGCTGTTAGATTTGACAGTGTCCTGTTGAATTTGCCCATTATATTTCATGTTTCTGGTAATTAAGGAAAGACTGCGATACAATATCCTTGCCTTTTTAAGTGTGATGGTTTAAGAATAAACTGTCTGATAGATGAGTCATTCCTCTGCATGGCTGGTTGGTTAAAGAATATTGCTACAAAGATGGCTTAGTTTGTTAAAGTTCTTAACATACAGCCATCAATTCTTCATCTCCTTAAAAAAGAAATCACAGAAACCAATATGAAAATGAGATAATCTGATCCAATATGCTTCAGATCACTGTCATTTGAATATGCATTGCATAAGTCACAAGAGCAGGAAATCAGTTGTGAATTGTAGCTTGTGAAAGCCTGCATATTTGGAAGGTGGAATTGGAATGGAATGACTTATTTTGCACAGTTGGTTTAATCACTAAGCTTAAAATGGCAAGCACTCCTACTTGGCTGAGGTAATTCATACATTTCAGATGGACTTTGTAGAGTTGGATGTTAAAGAAAAAAAACTTTCCTGTGAAGTAAAAGCATCAGAGTGCAGGAATTGTGTTTCTGTTCCCTCCTGTGGAGAATGGCAATGTATGACATCCATTTCAGGTGGAAATGTCTCAATCAGTGTGTGACCATTTGTTTGTGAATGACATCCCACCCTGCTTCAAGGCTTTGCATGACTCCTGTAACTAATCCTGTCATTTTCCTAGGCAGGCAAATCAGGCTTGGCTTGGTTTGTACATTTGACTCATATTTACTTCTCAACAGGAATCAACAGAGAGTTCCAACACCACCATCGAAGATGAGGATGTGAAAGGTATGATTTTGTGCTGGAAATGTTTGGAGAAGCAGTAACATGAGTTTTGTGGTTGTATTTCAGTAGGCCATTAAACACAGAAACCCCTAATGAATTTTAGGAGAGAATAGTGTTTTTCCTTTTTAGAAGAGATTACTTTTGATGTGTTTGAGACTTAACTGTAACTTTTCAGTTCCCAAAACACCATTTCCCATGATGTTTTGGGATTAAGTGTATAAAGTTACTGCTTTTTGACTAAGACATTAGTTCCAGTAATAATAGAAGTAGATTATAAATGTCTAAGTCAGTGCTTTGTGACTTTTACTTAGTTTATGTTTAGCATGCCATTTGTGTTTGGGGTTTGGTTTTGGGTGTTTTATTTTCATGTCACCATTTTTTTGTTTTATTCTGTTCAGATGCCAGTGTATTTTTTTTTTTTGTTTCCTTTTGTTCTGTCCATACATTTATTTTAATCTTCTTTTATTCTTTAAAAAACTGACATCAAAACACCGGGTTTTGTAGCTTCACAGATAATATTTGTTTCCATTTTTCCCTGCTCTAAACACGATGCTGTGATGTTACACATACCTATTTTAATAGCATTATGTTTTCAAGTGCAAAGGGTTTGAAAAAGGGAGTATTTGGTTTGTGTGTCTTTGAGTCACAAAATGGGTTGGCTTTTGGCCTCAGAGAACAACATGTATGTACAGGTGAAATGTGGGCCAGAGGTGACAGCAAGATAAAACAGGGAGAATGGATGCAACAAGGTGGTGGTGATTTGAGTTACTGTGAAAGGAGAGAACAATTATAGGGATCTTCAGCTGATGTGTTGGAAAAGAGTGTAATTTACCTTTAATCATTATGCTTTGTATTTCTTTCTTCAAACTATTTGATGTAGTTTAACAACTAAGCTTATGAAATGAATAATTTAATTATAGGGCCTCTGTGTGATGATGTAATGTAGTGTTATTACAGCAGGGTTTTTAGAAAATTCTGTCTGAAGCTTACCACATGGAATTGTACCTCAGGGGATACAATTATACAAAGAAACAACAATGAAGATAATTTGCCTAATTCTTTAAATGATTCTGCAGTATCATAGTTAAGGGCAAGCTGGATGACCACAATATATGGTATTCCCAAACCAGAAAAAGAGATCTTGCAGTAAGCACAGGTCTGAGGAAGAAGATCCTGTTTGTGTCTTTCCCTGCAGTGTACAGGGATTTAATATTCTGTTTATTTAAAAGACAAATATAATCTCCCTCTTATTAATTGTTCATGAGCTTGTGTGGTTTTCACTTTTTAGTATTCCTCTCACACTTCCCATCTTTCCTCTGGAGACTGTTGTTCATACTGTTTTATTATAAATTAAAGCTAACAGTGCCCCCAGGGTCTAATTTGTAGAATGATTCAGGGAATAGGCAGTCCTGCATCCCTGTCACCTATTACAAGCTCAAGGTTCCTGCTCTGGCAAGGCACTTAGGGAAGATTATTTCCCCCCCACACCAAGCCTGAGTCCTGGATGTATGTTTTGTAGGAGAGCAGTGGGAAAGCTGTTCTCTTGTCAGCAACAGCCACTAGAGATAAAATACTGAACATAAAATAGGAACAAATGGATTGCAGAGGAAGGAGAGAGAGTTCTCCAGGTTGTTACATGTATGCTCAAGATGACCCAGGATGTTTGTCACCACGTTTAGACCCAGAAGGAATGCTTTGCTCCTTAGATGATAAAGAATGTTTAAGACCTTTTTGCTTTTCATTGCAGCATGGAGTAGAGCATGGGAAGAGGCTCTGTCCTGCCTGGGAAGGAGCAGGGGGCTGTGGCTCTAACTGGGCAGTAGTATTGGTGTGTGTTTAATGGCATTGCAGTGGGATGCACACCTCCCAGGGAATGGCTCTGCAGAGGCTGTGCGTGTTATTCCTGCTCCCAGTATCCCAACACTGTACAGACAGGGCCCGGGCCCCTTCCTTTGTGCAGCCCACACGGGCTGCAAACATGCAGCTCTGCAGCAGGGCTTTGTTCTTTGGGGTTGATTTGCCTCTTTGCAGAGGTGTGGCTCCCGTGGGTCTGTGCTGGGGTGCAGCATCCCCAGCTCTTTGTGTCTCGTGTGCGCTGCGGGAGCCGGTGCGTGCCTGTGCCGGGTGTTATGAACGTCAGCATTCATTAAGGCAGGGGGCAATTAAAAATGTCTTACATCACCTATCATTAATGTATCCTCAGGGTCAAATTCTCCTCCTGTCTGCCAGGGGTGCACAGAGCATTCCCCTCTCATGTCAGGATCTTGCCCTGTTTTCACTTTTGAAGGCAGGTATTTGCCTTGTAAATCAGGCTTACTTTTCAGTTTTTGTTTACTGGAAATCTTAGTGTCTGTAACTTTGCCTTGTTTACATATACACCTACCTCTTTCAGGACTGGAACATATTTCATTTAGTAGAAACAATGCTTGCCAAACAACAGTGAGCTTTAATAACCCAAGCAATAAGCTGCTCATATCATTTGAGTCTGAAATGACTTGAAGCTGAAGTTCAGGTTCCTTGCTAAGATAAATTTCTGACATGAACCATCGATCATGGGCTTATCTACATGACAGTGATTCTTCCTAAATATGACAGGACAAGATAGGAAGAGCATGCTGAGAACTGGGCTGTAGGCAGTGTCTTCTTCTGGGATTGCTTGTAGGATTTCTTCTTCCTGTAGTAATGAGACTGGAACTATTGGGCAGCATCTCTGTAATATGGGTTTGATTTTTCAAGTAATGCTATGGAATAGCACCATTATTTTTGTCCATAGATTTTCAGAAAGGTGAGTTGTTAAATGGACAGGAGATGTGAATTTTTCATGGTGTCTTTTTGCCCCCAGAGACAAATTAACAAAAGCATTAGTAAGAATAATGCTTGGCAATGGGGAATTACTGAGCTGTAAGGCACTTAGAGATTTGACAAATTGTGGTTTACCTGTGCTGCTTAATACATCTGGAAGATAAATTGCCTCAAAATATTTAATGTATTTGTAATTAATTTTATACCTGTTGGCCTAATTTGATTTAACGGTAGAAAGAAAGCAGTTTAAGCTATTTCTTTTGGAATATACATTCCTTAAAAATCATTCAAATTTCTAAGAACAGTTTTTCCAAAGCTCTTTCAAAGCCCTTTGTATCTGAGTACCAGATACAGGGGTAGATCTGCGCTGGCATCTGAACAGAGTCACTCACACCTACAACCTTTACAAGTGTTCTTTGGTACCCACACTGCCCCTGAAAGTACATCATTAACATTGTTTGTGTGCTCAAAGATTTTCTAAGTTCTTGCTGCTTCTAATGAAATTATCATTATTTTTCTTTTGGCCTTCTTTTTTTCTTCCTTCACATGTACTTGACCCTCACACAGCTATCACAAAGGAGGAGGACATGGAGAGGTTGAGTTCCACCCACCACTCCTCCTCTTCCATTGCTTCTTCATCCCACTGGTCACCACCCTTGCCGTGCCCCAGAGGCCGCTCCTGCTGCCAGTGCCTGCTGAGGAGTCTGATCACACTCTACCTCTTCATCTTTGTTTGTTCATATGTTGTGTTTCTTTCCATCAATTCAGCGGGCAAGTCCATGAGAAATGCAAACTCAGAGAGTCAATCGCTTGAGTCTGAGCTCTCCCACTCCACTCCTTCCTCTGTACTATGTAAGTTGAGAGACTCATCTGTCAGATGATCTCCTCTGTCTCTCCTCTTCCCTCCCCACCATCTGACAGAAGCTCAAAAAGGTCAATTGGTGTGGTCTACCTGATCTAGGAATGACCTGTGCTTAGCCTTTACAAAAGTAAATTTTTTAGGTATTTTTTTCCTGTTATTAATTGTAAAAATCTTTTCATCAGCTGTAACAGCAGGATAAATATGTCTGTAGTTCAGACATCTTGCAGAAGTATTCTTTGCAGTAGTTTTCAGCTTAGGGAGAGAGATTTGCCTCACCTCTTGCTCGGATCCTGGATAGGGCCTCAGCATTAATTACCTGTTACATGTATTATATCGAGTTCCTTGCCTGAGCATCCCCACTGATAAATCAGTCTTGAAGCTGCTGTGGCAGGTGTTAACTTGCAGCATTGATAGGACAAGTGGGAAATGTCCTCCTCTACTCAGGAGGAGATCTCTGATGATCAGTGACAAACTGACAGTAAAGGAAATCTCCAGTGTTAAAATATGAGAGGGGAAAGGCACTGTATTGGTAGAATGTAGTAGATGTGGGTAGAGCATTTCTTGTTTGTAAATGAACTCAGAAATTCTTTAGAAATTCCTTGGAGGGGCGAGACCTTGTAACTTGCAACAGGGAATAATTCCTGGGAATGAGGGCTCTGCTTGCCAGGTTTTGATCCTGCAGCCAGTGTGTGTCAGGATAATTGCACTGGTGGTAAGGATGGGAATTTGTACAGATAAAAGTGAGATCCAGGCAGGCCCTTGGGAACATGGGCTGTGTGTTATTGACCTGAACCTTATTTTAAACATGAGTGGAATTTTCAGTGGGGTCAGCTAGTGCAGGTGGGAGGAGCCAGTCCCGGAGGGGATGGGCTGTCTCCAGTCACAGCTGTCACCAGGTAATGCTGAAAGCACAGCTTCATTCTGGGGGAGGAGTGGGATAGGCTCTGTCATTGGATGGGTGAGTGTGTATCAAACTGGAAGTACAAATACTGCCAGCACAAAATGCCCAGAGCCAGGGAAAAGAGAGGAATTAATAGGAGATCTGGGCTGTGTAACACGGAGGGTTGGCACATCAGTAACACGTTCCATAAGGCTTTATTCCATCCAGGGTGCATACCCACACAATACCCTTAACATGGGCAGCATTTCCAGATCTGAATGCTTGCAGCCTCACGTCCAGTTCCTCTGAACTAGTGGAGTGATTAAGTAGTTTAAATAAAAATAAACAGGGCAGCAAAGCTTGTTCATGTCTCACTCATCAAGACTTGAGACAGCATTTCTGGGGACAGTGGCCAGATTCCATGATTAAAGTAACCTGTTGGGAAGCCATAGTGCAGTGTCTTCTGCATGCACTGACTGTGATCTGAGACTGTAGGTGATTTGTCAGTAAAAAATAAACATTTGACAACACTTGCTGTGCTGTATCAATATTAGTGTATTTTTTTAGTGCAATCACATAGAGAGCATCTTTAGATGTAATTGATTCCATATAAATAAAAATACACTATGTGTGGCATATGACAAGTTGCTTAACATGAATTGAAATAGACACATGAATTTTGTTGCATCTGTTTTGTCAGCACAGGGTGGAAAAGCTCTGGGATGCTTTTTCAGATATTTGGCTATGTAGCTAAAGAATTAAAATTTTTTTTAGGGCAGTAGCAGGGTTACCAGTTTTCAGATAGGTGAGAGATACCAAATAACCCTTATAAAATCCTGCAGATCGTCCATCCATTTCATAATTGGATGAATCAGGGCGAGTCTTTGGAATTGGCATGCTCTAGGAAAAAGATACACACATGAGATGACAGCTCACATGTTTTAGTTCCTATCAAAGTTTAAGGTTCAGTGTGGGCTCAGAGATAAGTGCTGGTGTTCTGTACACTGAATCTTGATAAACTTGTTAAATGAAGAGTTGCCTGGAAGCATGCCTTGTCATCTTTTGGTCTAGGTGGGTTTTATGTAGATCTGAGACCCAGTCAATCATTTACTCATGCAAGCCTGTTCTTTTCTTTTCAGAATTTATTTAGTTGGAATATTAGTGGCAGAAATTGTAAGAAAAGTTATCAGCACAGGATTTTCAGATATTGGTGTCATGAGAGTCATTTGTAGGAACATTGTATGATGTTCAGCAGTCCATGCTGTAAAGCTGAATGAATCTAGTACATCCACACAGCCAGAACTTGTTATACAACACAGGGTAAAATTTCTAGTATCTTCCTCTTTCTTTTCAGACTTTGGTTATTTCCAGAGCATAGAAATAACTTGACTGGCTGTGTGCTTTCCATCTAACTGTGTTTGTTGGGACAATGCTCAGGTGGGAAGTGAGGCCAGTTGCCCCTGCTGTGCTATTCCGTTTTAGCAGACCACTGTCACCTCAATACCGACTGTCCTGTTTTAAAACAACAGCACAACGGGGAGGATTTGTCCCCCTGGATTTAACCCTCCTTCACAGTGTAGATATCTGTGTTTGAGCTGGTTTTCTAGACTTCCTTTAGCCAATGCAAATAGGTCAGATGAGTCACACTTGTCTTAAAAATCTATTTTAGGGTATGATGAATTGTGCCCTGAAAGTGCTGATTTCTCTCCCTTGACTGTAAGGGAGGGGAGTTGAGAGAACAAACTCACTTGTCTGAACTTATATGTGTCCAAAATGCTCTGAGATTAATCCAATGTGAGGTGTACAGAGATACGTAGTTAAAAGTACCCAGCTGAAAAGTTTTAAGGGTTTTTGCCTTGAGAAACAACATGTGAGCAAGTCAGAAGCAAAATCATTTTAATCATCTCTAAGTGCATGTGCTAATCTGGAACAAGGCTACCTTGTTCTTCTGGAAAGGTGCTCCTCTGCTTCAGCATTGCAGCGCAGTGGTGATATAGGCAGGCATCTGAAGGGTGGATGGCAGGAGAAAGATGTTCCAATAGCTGCCTGAAGCATAAAGTGGTTTAAATTATTTTTTTCACTGGGGTCACTCTTGAAAAAAATGATGGGTAATGTGGTGGCCAGTGAGTTACAAGAGCTCTTCTCTTGTGTGTCAAAAAAGTGAAGTTGCAGGTACAGATATTTCTGAGGGCTTCACTTTCACATATCTACAGCTCATTTTTATACTGCACATTCTCTCTGCGATCAAAATACCAAAATATCTGTAATTTCTGTGGGATTCTTGTAGATTGAGTTTATAAATATTTCTTGAGGCTACAGGAAGGAAAGAAAAGCCGTAGAGTTACCTGCTGGAAAAACAGTTTCTGCTGCTATTTTACCTGGGGAACTGCTCCTTGTAGGTTGAAAGTATTGATAGTGTTAGATGCTTTTTGCTTAAATGGTGTTTCTCATAATTTTGTGTTGTTTAGATCTTAGTGTTAATGGTGGTCTTTAATTTAGAAATATTATCCCTCACCCTGTAGCTGAGCAAGGAAAAAAGGTAGTGCAATATAGCTAGAGATTAATGACTCATTTAAAGTTAACATATGTGCTGCAGCAATGCTGAAGAAAACATTTTAGCCAGTGATTGGAAATGTTCTTGTTTGTTCTTATTATTTGTCTTTTTATAGCTCTTCTTCATAATATTTTTGTTTCAACTGCCTTTGTCTTAGTCATATGCCTACTCACGTGCCAAAGCAGGGGGTTTATTTTTTTTTTTAGCTGCTAAACCCCTGTTAATTACCTCAACTCCTTCACCCTACGGGGGAAAGGTGTTGTAAGGGACAGGTCCATGGTGTTTCCTGCAATGGATTTACTTCACCCATACTCCGAGCAAAGGATGTCAAAGCCACCATCTTCTCCACACAAGCCTGCTGTGTCTGCAGTCTGTTTCCTTCTTGGTTTTCAGGAAAATGGCTCAGCACCTTTGACTTGTCTACAGTGCTCTCCCCTCACACCTCAGTTGCTTCAAAGACACCAGGTGTATTTTTGTTCAGTTATCCTTTGTGTACAGAGTACAGATTTTATGCTGTAGAAAACCATTGTCATGTTCTAAAAAACTATAGATGGGTCAGGCTTTACTTTATGAACTGACTTTGACCACACTCTGTAGAAAAAGTAGCTGAACCAGTTTTACCAGAATCTCATTACAGTTGTCAGTTTTGTTTAGGAAGTTTAGTTGCTGTAGTTTTATTTAGGGAGTCCTGACTGCACATCAAATGAAAAGTATAATAGCATGAAATTGCCACTGTACATCAAACAGCATAATTGTCCTAGAATTCAATACAAGCCAAGTTTACTATTGGATAAAAAAAATAAATAATGAAAAAGTCAAATGCAAATGGTGATTGTAAGTGACAGTTATCTGGCAGATGGGAACTGGCCAGATTCCTCTTCCCTAATGCCTTGTGTTGTCCTTGTACAGTTTGGAGTGTGTATTTAGATGGAAAAAAAAATTGGAGTGATTGAAGAGCACATGTTATGTGGAGTCCATCAAACTCAGAATGAAAATTTGGTAATTTCCTTCCCACTCTAAGAACTGCCAATTATTTGTGTGAGATGCTGTCTGCAGTAGCAGGACCCTGTTCCTGCCAATACCATTTCACCTTAGTTTATGTCCAGTGCCCTCCCTATTTCGTCCTCTGCACTAAAGGAAAAGGCACAAGGATTTGACTGGATGCACATGGCCACCAAGTCACAGCTGTGTTTTCCTTCTGCTGCTTTCCAGTCTCCTTCCAATTCTCTACTTGTTATATTTCGATTTTCCCATCTTTTTTCTGTTCCTTACTTCCTTTCAGGTGAAACCTCCGCTTCAAGGGCAATGAAGCAGTAACACTTGTGGTTTCTGTTTGTAGTCTGGCTCCCTGCCCCCCCACAAATACCCACACGAGAAGGCAGAAAGCTAAAAACAATGAGGAGCAGGTTTGTGTAAAATCACAGAGGCTCCTGAGTATTTGAATTAGTCTTTGATGTCTGCTGTTATTTCACACTGCCTTGTTCTTGTACTGAGTAAGGGCGAGGAAGGAGGCAGAGGATTTTACACGATAGGATAAATCAGTTCTGGAGCTCCTTTCTCTGAATTGTGCTCCACCTCTCCCTTTGGCTCCTTGCCAGTGAAACTGCATATCAGATCACTAAATAGGAAAAAATGTAATTTTCTAATATGTATGTAATTGTGTGTCACTGAAAGGTGAGAGTAGCATAGTGGCTTTCATAGTTTCATGTAGTGCTTGTAATTTTGTAGAAAAATTGAGGACTGAGTTGAAAGGCAGATGATTTGGCAACATCTTCCTGTTCCTGACAAGTCTGCATTGGGAGCTGTGAAGTCTTTCCACAAGTGCTGACATCAGTGTTGGAGTTGGATGGTGATTGATTGGAGGCAGTGCTAAGTGCTGTAATCTCCTTTGCTGGCTTTGCTGGCCTCTGGAGCTTCCTGCTGGATGTGTTTCACATCCCGTGGATATGTCTGCAGATACAGCTCTCCTGAGTGTTGGTACAGCCCAGACAAACTCTGCTGGAACCCCATTATGTAGTATAAGGTGGCTTCTGTCAGAAAGCTTCATAAAAACATAGGTTCCACTGCATAGGTTCCTAAATTGCATTTAGGAAAACAAAAATGCAATTTCATTTTGGAGCTAAAACCAGGAAAACCAGCAATTTGGCAGCACAGTTCGATTTCTTTCTTCTGGGGTTGATGTAGAATTATATCTGGTGTATCTCAACATCAAAGGTACTGTGGTAAAACTCAGCAAAGGCATGACTGATGTTAGTGGAAAGGGGAGTATTGCCAACTGTCTTGAGCCAAGTGATAATAAATTATGTGTCCATGTGGTTTTGTGCCTCTCGTGTGTGGAAACTACAATACCATTGCAGACATATTAATTGTTTGTATTGTTATCCACTAACATGAGCTCATGATTATGTAGCACCTGATCAGAGATTTTTACCTCATTTCCTACTGTCTGATTTAATGGTCTGTAATTTCCTTGTCTCTGATTGAGATGTGTTACCAGGTTATTTAATCAAAGCCTTTAGCTCAGCTATATGTATGTGAGGTGCTGTGTGCAGACCTCACTGCAGGAGGTCTGCTTGTCCTGGATCTCTTTTTGCCAGCCTTTTGTAGCACTGGTCCATTATTTCTGACTCAGCCATCCCAGCACTTGGCTGCTGCTGGCAATGCCATGCAGTGTCCACACTGGCCCATGTTGTTTAAACCAACGATGGAGGCATTGCTGCTCTCTTCATTGAAAGTCTTTGTTCTTTCCACAATCCTAGTGAAAAATAAGGCAGTTCATACTTGAGATGCTCTAGCCACAGTGCTAACAGTCAAGAGCTGCTCACAAAAAGCCTTGGTAGACCTTTACCTCCGTTTTTTTCTCCATCACATTTTTTTCCTTGCTGGTTCCTTTTTGGTCCTTTTCACCTGAATGCTTTAGGTGTGCACTGAGGAGAAGTTTAACACCACAGTGTCAGTTTTGAGCGCAGTGTTGGAAAGTTCATTTCTCTGTGTGCTCCCCAGCATTTTCTTTTGAAGAATAATGTGATGTCTTTCTGCACTTTCGGTTTGAACATTGCAGGCATGTTGGTCAAATCCATGTGTGGGAGTGTGCTGTACAACTGTTGCTTGCAAACAGGGCTACTACAGCCAGACTGGCTGTAAAGCAGTAATCAGCTTCCTTGAGTTGGAAGTCTAGAGTTGGGCTTGGTTTGTTTTGCTTTTTAAACAGCTGATCCTCTGGTGAAGAAAAGATAATTAGAGGTGTGATAGGGAAGTGGATTGATATTGACGTGTGTTTAATTTCCTTGTGGATACAGGAGTGCACTGAAGGCAAATCAGTGTAAAGCAACAATGTAACATCATGTCCTTTGGTCATAGAAAGGAAGAGAGATGGCTGTTGTGCCAGCTGGGGAGTGACAGAATACCTGTCAGCTGTAACCTTCCACTTTGTCTTCCCCTGTAAGATTGGGTTTGTGTCTCTCCCCAGCTCGTAAGCAGGAGATTATCAAGGTGACCGAGCAGTTGATTGAAGCCATCAACAACGGGGACTTCGAAGCTTACACGTAAGCTCCTCCTTTGGAGGGAGTGAGGACAGCTGGGGTATTTGACACTGCCTGTGTAAATATGCGTGGTTATGTGTGAGTGCCTGTGCTTGGAGTTATGTACTGTTGAAATGCCTTCCTAGATGTCCCCACGAAACACAAGATATGTGCATGGCTGCTTTTCCCTGGCTTCACACATCACCAGTTTCAGAAGAGCTGCTGGTATAACTCCAGTGTAGTTAGAAGAAACTATTTAATTCTGGCTTGCGTAATGATGTGAGGCATAAAAAATATCCCTTGCATTGCACAGCCACAGTTTTCTTTGTCACAAGTAAAAATTCCTGCTTGTAATAACACTGACTTGTGGGTCTTTTTTTGGTCAAAACATGATTTATATGAAGTGTGGTCCACTCAAAGTAAGCTGCCAAATTTACTAATTGAGCTGAAACCAGAACTCCATGCCTGCTCCTCATGTTAAGTTCTGTTCTTGCCCACTGTGATGGCATGAGTAGGTGAAATGTTTGATAGGAATGAAAGAAACAATTAAAAATGGTCTCTCCAAAGCAGTGATCCCTAACCATGTGTGCTCATTGCAGAATTTCCTCTTTTCCATAGAAAAATCTGTGATCCTGGCCTTACGTCTTTTGAACCTGAAGCTTTGGGTAATCTGGTAGAAGGGATGGACTTCCACCGGTTTTACTTCGAAAATGGTAAATATTCCATTTTCATCTCCAAGGCTTCATCTGCTCCTTGTGACTGTGTGTCTCTCATCTAATGAGCTTTTTGGTCCGGGAGTTAGTTAATTGACTTGGGCAGGGGAAGGGAGTATTATTTTTTTCAGGGTTCTGCTATAGGTGTTTTTCAGTCTGCTTCTTTTCTGCTCATTCACACATCACAGGGCACCTCAGAGGGCAGAGGAGAGTTGCGGGTATTTGGAACTAAAAAGTCAAAATAAAGAATGAGTAAAGTTGAATTATTTTAACTGAAAATATTGGGTACAAATGTCATTAAACGTAACAGAGAAACTGAAATGTTGCGAAACTCCAGGTGGTGCCCTCCCCTTTATTTAATCCATATATGTACATGGATTAAACGTATTTACTTATTAAGTAGTGTATGATAAGTGATTGTGCTCATTCTACAAAGTATTTTAGTTGTAGGTGTGATTATCATAAAACCCTAGTTACGATTTTGTATCTGCTTAGCCTGAGATTTTTGTGTTGGCATGAGTTCTTTTGGCTTACCCAGAGCAAATGTGTTTCTCCTGTGTGTACCCGTGTGTGTGTGTGTGTGGTAGCTCTGTCCAAAAGCAACAAGCCGATCCACACGATCATCCTGAACCCACACGTGCACCTGGTGGGCGAGGACGCGGCGTGCATCGCCTACATCCGCCTGACGCAGTACATGGACGGCAGCGGCATGCCAAAGACTATGCAGTCCGAGGAGACGCGCGTGTGGCACCGGCGCGACGGCAAGTGGCAGAACGTGCACTTCCACCGCTCGGGCTCGCCCACCGTGCCCATCAAGTAAGGAACTGCCCCGCCACCAGCTCACACCTTCTAGGCACACCGCTAGTCCAGTAGCTGCTTTGGGCCTTAAAAACTGCGAGCTGTCCTCTGGTAGTGTCCTTTTTTGTGGTTGTTCGTTATGTGTTATACCCACTGCTGTGCACAGTGTTGGTGAGAAGAGTTCTAAAATAATGCGCTGTTTTGGTTGTTGTTTTCTACTGTGATGCCCACCGATCCAACTCGGTCCCTGAACTGGCAGCTTGAAGAGCAGGAAGGTGTTTTAATGTAGAGAAAGCTTGATAGAAGTCACACAAAACAGGATTAGAAACCCTAGAATACAATTGCTGGAAAGCCTGGGAAAATAAAAAGCAGTAGGATACAGGGAGCTGTCAGAGCTAACCAGAAAGTTTCAAGTGAAATGCGTCACTATTGGGAAAAACTGAAGTTTAACTAATATTTAGTGTAATTTCCAGCCACCTCTACTTTCCCAGGCCTAGGTATGTTCACTACTAGTTGGGTTTGAGCCAGTTTACACATTTACCTTGTAAATTGAGCCATCTCAGTCCCTCTCACGTTCTTATCTCTTTCCCCACAGTCCCTGTGCCTAATTGCTGAGTATTCCTTGTTGGGCAGTTCCAACATCCCCATGGGACAGCCTTGCCTCTCTCCCATCAACATTTCTCTCTGCTGTTCATCCAGACCCTGCCACAACCTCGGAGTCAGGCAGTGACCGAGTTCCTTGAGCCACATTGTCACCAGGGTTAGTGACAGCACACTCGGGGTTGCAATAACAAAATAAAGAGTCACAGCTTGCTCAGGAGGTTCTGCTTAGGCCATTGGCTTCTCTGCTTCTTCAGCAGCCTCTGCTAATGAGCCCAAACCTCAGTGGCTGTGGTTTCCCAAGTAGGCAGCACCAGTCCGGGCCTGGCTTTGCTCAGTTGTGAGCCCTCTGAACAGGATAGAATTCGATTTGTGTCAGGTGTCTTAATGTGGAGAGTGGCTGAATTTCCTGGCGTGGATGGTAAGGGCTTAGATTTCATCTTTTGAACCACCATGTCTCATAATTTACTCCTTGCAACACTCTTCTCCTATATGAAATGACACTTGATGAAGTAAGAAGGTAGAATGAAGTGTTGAACTTCCATGGTGATGATTTAGTATTATTTTGTTATTTAGGAATAAAGAAATGTTATTACTTAGTGATAACTGTTTTATTTCAAAATATGAAACCAATGGGAACAACAGCCAAATGTCCTTTGTTTCTCACATTCCAGCTGCACTGCCAGTGTTTCAACAGATAGTATTCAAAGAGCAGTTACTCTTCCTTGAAATGCCATTTAAGGTAAATCTTTGAGGTTTTCAAAAAGGAGTGTTTGTCAAGGGATCTGAGCTGGCTGTGTGTAGAACCAGAAAGCCCAAGTGAAGCAGGTTCACCTGGCCCACTGCACCCTGAGCAGTCAGTGTTTACAGGACAGTGACATGAAATGGGATAGAGAATAATTTAATCTTTTCCTCTGATTTTTTTTTTCCACCTTTGTCTTTTTGGGAAGGTACTGCAGTATGTCATTTGCATCTGCTTGTTCTCCCTAATAAAGATAATGATTTCTGGGACTGCCAAGGGTGGAAGGAGAAGAAAAATCACCATGGAATAATTTTTTGGCCGTTGCAGAGTGGTGTCTGTATTGGTGAATCTTTTGAGCCAATGGGGTCAGACAGAGGAGATTTCAGGATTGTGAGGGGTGTCCAAGCTTAAGGGGTCACAGAGGAGCCTTAGAGCCAGACTGAGGCTTAAGGAGAGATTCCCCGAGTTAGCAATGTAGCCCTACGTGTGTAGCACTGGCAACATTATCACATAAATCCCATAACCAGCTCTCATCTTGAATTCAGAGGAGGTTTTTGGACTTGCTCCTAGCACTGTTCCAAAATATGGTTGGTCTGATGGTTAGGAACTTTGCTTTCCAGTGTAAAATTTGGTCATCTTCAGCATATGCTTGGTTCTTCTATGCCACGGTTGTTCTCCTGCACTGGTTAGGTGTGCAGACATGAACTGTTTGTAGGAAGGCTGATCAGATCATTGCCACGTTCTACTTCCGTAGGCTAAACAGCCAGCACCACCTCAGATGGCTTTGCCTGATAGGATCTCCATTTTCCTATTACCTTATCCCCTTACTGTCTTTTTTTGTTTGAGGTTTGCCTTTCCATTAGCTTGGCTTCTTCTGAAATGCTCTGTCCAGTTGTTGTCAGGGTTTTATTTAATTCCCCAATGTCTTTCTTCTCCCTGCTCTGTTCTGGCAAAATTTTTGCACTTTTCTCGTCTGCAGCACATCTGAGACAGCCACCTATTTACCCTCAACTCTCATTTCCAGACAGTGAGTGCATAGAAACTTACAGAGCTTTGCACTTCCTATTATTCCATGTAATATTTTTGGATTACCCAGCCCTGAAGGTTGTTTGGTTCTCCTTGCACAATGCTCCTGTTTTCTTTTCTTTTTATAGTGCCTTCCACCTAAGTGTCAGTATGCTAAGTGAGATTGGTCCTCCTGCTCATGCTCAGCACTAGGGAGTCTCCTCTAGGCTGATAACTCCCCTTTCAGAAAAACGCTGCCATTCTTTCTTTATTCCCCATCTTCTAAAGTCTGACTGGGAGATTCCCATGTAGCACCAAGCTAGACCCATCTTCTCCTATAACCCATCCTGAACATTTTTGCACTGTCTCTTATTTCACCTTTGCTTTTCCCAGTCAGAGCAGCAATAACTCCATTTTGGAAAACTAAAGGAACTTAATTTACTTATTGCTCTAGTTCCTTTATTTGAAATGTATACAGTCTACAGCTACTTATTTATTACCAGTGCACAGTAGTTAATAATGGCGTTTCCATAATTAAAAAGTATTTTACACATCGTGTCTGAAGATGAATTTCAAATCTAATAAAGTTGCAAAAACGATTATAGCTGTGATCTGCTAGACACGGTGTCCTAGATGGTGTTAAACCAGTTGCTGAAAGCATAGTAGCTTCCTTGTTTTCAGGAAGGAGTGTGGATAAGTCTAAGGATAGAACTGAGCTCTTTGGTAGCTATAGGTATAGGGAAATGTTTCCTTGTGGCAGAGAACTTACTTGAACAAGGATATGAGCACAAATATGTGTTCAGTTTATAAATAAATTTTATTTGTGGTTTTGCTGTGAGATGGGGCAAACTTGGGTTTCTGTCTTGTCCATGGTTTCTCTCTGAGTGACAGCAGTGACCGTAGGAAATTGTTCTCTGTATCTATGTTCTTAGGGATCTGTGCTAATGTGTTTCTGCAGAGCTGTCTGCTTGTCCTTGGAGAGTGCACCTGCCCAGTATGGGCAGTCAAAGGGCTGCTGAGCCTAAAAGTGACTCCCTACCCTAACTTCAGCCTCAGTGAGGCTTATGTTCCCTCCCTGATCACTGCTCACACCTTCTGATACTTTGAAGAGCGCAGTGCCAGAGAGCAGGAATGCAGAGTAAAGAGTTTGTTCTGTGTTTGTGCAGCGCCTAGCGCAGAGGGATCCCACCACGGCTCCAGCCCCTAGATGCTACGGTAATACAAATGATGCTACAAACCTCAGTTAGCTGCATACTTGCTTCCAGCTCCTTCCCCTTCTTTCTCTCTCTGCATCATTCGGCTCTGGCATGTCTTGCATGTGAATGACACCTCATTCTTCCTTGTCACTTGGTCCAATCTTTGTACAAGAGCCTCAGTCTGTGGCAGTGCCTGCGATGTCACGCTGAGGAAGTTAACTTACAGCCAGAGATTCTCGGCTGAATTCTACCCTCCCTTCCTTAAGGAATCCCTTAAGACACTTTGGCTTCCTGCCTCAGTTTTCTTTTTCATTTTTGCAGCCTCTCTGGCATCTTGTAAAGATGGAAAATGTCTGTTAAGTGGTTTGAAAAATAAAAGAATGCTTTGCCTGAGTGGAGGTTTTTCCCTTGTTTTTTCCCCGGTATCATGTTTAGTGATCTCAACAAGATGGTTTTTTTCAATAGCATTGGCTAACATATGAGCATGTGTTGTTATCTGGTGGTGATGTTACCTCAGTAATGGAAATCTGTTTGTTTTTTTTTCTCCTTCCTCCTAGCTAAAAATATCAGCGGTGCCGCTCTTGCATTTTCTGTACCCAACGCACCTGGTTGATTACCATCTTGGCCATCCCGTTCTCTTCATGCATGTTTCTGAGTGCATGAAGTTGTGAAGGTTCTTCATGTAACACATTTGTGATGCACCACGTTGCTGTATATTCCATCTGTACACTGTTAACATTTCAATGAAGGTGATGTTCCATGCAAATAGAGAATAACAAGGCGTAAAAGACAAAAAAGAGATATTGGATGGACAGCAGTAGACACACAATACATTTGTCACTTGCTCCATTTATGCCAAGACATAAATTTTGACAGACAACTTTAAAATCTAACGCGTTTATTAAAAAAAAAAAGGAAAAAAAAAAGAAAAAGTATATTTTACCTTCTTTTTTTAAGAACTGTTTTTTGACTCCTCTTTTTCTCCTGAGTCCCAGGATTTTGCTTTGATTCTGGTAGGAATGGTTAGGATTTCCGCTGGCAGCTCCATTACTGTTAAACAGATTTTTATCCTAGATGGACAAAATCACTGATAAATGTGGAAGTGTTAATATCTTGGCTTTAGACCAGCTGCAGCCTTCTTAGTTTATTAGTCTATGAAAACTGGAAAAATCTCCTCATTTGCTGGCCTGGCCACTCCAGAATTAACTGTCAGTGCTCTGGTGAGTCAGCAGCTTCTGTTTTCCTTTTGAATATTTTTTGCTTTCTTATTTTGCTTAACTGAACGGTTCTGTTGGATGATTAAGCAAAATTAAAAATTGTAAGGAACTAAGTGATAATTGAGAGACAGTTTTTGAGGATTAAAATGGAAGGAAAGAGAAAGATTTTTATCGCTTTTAGGATGTACTGTAAATTTTTTAAGGAGGCTTTAAAAAATACAATATGTGGGTTAATGTATAGACCAGTTGTGTGGATAATATACTCAAGAAATATTAGGCCTTAAAGCTAAGTATGAAGAGTTTACGTGCATTACACTGCTGCTGTTGCTTCTCTGGAAACGAATTACGGAGACACCGGTTTTCCGTGGGACCCTAACACTTGACCACAGGTTTGTGTCTCCCCCTCTTGCCCTCACTCCCCTCCTGGTTTCTCAAGCTCCCCTGGCATCGTTCGGTGTCGAGGCCGGCGATCCCAACGGGTTTGTCCCGCCTCCAGGCCGAGGGTGGAACGCGGTGCTGGCAGCACAGGACGCAGTCTTTGCAACAGGGACTAGTTCTCCTTCCCTCACGTTGCTGTAAAAATGCACCCTCGCAAGAATTTCAGTTTCTTCCCTGCCACTGTTCCAGGAAAGGCCAGGCTGGGCTGCTCCTGTTCTCTCTCTCCTGTGGTTCTGTTAGCAGCAGACTCCTGCTCCTGCAGCGCTGTACAGTGCATGCTGTCTGAGTCAGTGTCCTTTTTAGCCGTCCAAAATGTACTACTCGGCAGCCAGAACTTTTTAAAATGGGAAAGCTTCCTAATTTGTATCATTTCACCTCTCTGTGTTGATTATTAATCAGAAGCAGTTCTTAAACATGTTGATGTTGTTACTAGTGGATGTATGGTAGATGGACTTAAGCTTCTCTGATAATTACTACATGATTTTAAACAATATATATTTAAAGTAAGCATCTACAATAAATGTGTTGAGCCATATTAACCTGCCAATGGGATCTGTGAAAAAAGTAATGGCCTCATTTTTTTCTCATTAATTTCCTTTTTTTTCCTTTTTTTTCTTTTTTCTCTTTTCTTTTTTTTTTTTTTTTTTTTTTGGTGAAGCGGCTATAAGTGGCATACCTGTATTTAAAATTAACAAATTAGGTGTAGGGTGTTTTTTTTATACTTCTAACATAGCATGTGGTGTTGATGTATTACTGTAGACCAAGTTTGTCTTCCACACCAAGACGTGAGGAACTTGTGATTTGTTCTCTCCACCACAACTGAATTATACACTTCTGTCATTTTGGAACACTGCAGTTTACCATGGGACACAGTGTACATATTTCTTGCCATAATGGTAAATGATTGATATATTTAAGGATTAATAAATTTGTGATTTCTGCTGACATTGTGCTTGTGTTTTAATTTCCCAATTAATTGTGAGCTTTGCAATGGAAAATATGTAGTGTCTGCTTGAATTAAGATGCCAGAGGCACAATGCACTTTCTTAGGAGCTGAATTTTTGGTTTGAAAATACAAGTGTTTGCTGTTGTGGTTTTTCCTTTGGTTGGTTCCTGAGTGCTTTTCCTGGGGCTGATGGCACACTGCTCATGCTCAGCTTTGTTGGTGGACTGTTCACATACCTTGTGCTCGTAGGGCCATATTTAGAAATGTTTTAGGTAGTTCCAACACTTCTGTTGCTGCCTTGCTGTATTTCATATATATGCTCCGCCTGTAACACAGAGCTCTTTAAGAGAAGTTATTGTATGCTCTATAATGCCATAAAAGACATGTAGGACTATAAAAACATACATATAGAAATTTAAAATACAGTTATGTCTGTAAATAATTAGGATTTAAAATAAGGTACCAGTTGAGAAGCTTACATATATGTCTGTAGTGATTTCAGGCCATCTTAAACCATGCTGAGCCACAACTGAGGACAGTCTTTTATACCAGCAGAAAAAAAGAAGGACGAAGGAGAGGAAACAACTTGCAGCTTTCCTGGGTCAGGGAATGCAGAGCTGGACCGGGGCCAAGGCAGCGTAGCTGGAGCAGCGGCGTTGGCGTGGCAGGTAGCCAGAGCCTGTCCTGGGTTGGTCGCAATTCCAGTGCTTCTTCTTGGGTGGCATTTTGTAAGCAAAAAAAGGTAGTCAGGAGAGCACTCAGGGGACTGGAATTTTTCACTAAACCCCAGAAGGAGAAAAAGCAGTTTAGTCTATTGGGAGGTCTCATATTTTGTCATATCACTTTTACCTACTTTTTTTGCTCATTTTTTTCCAGTGAATGCTATTCCAGAAATCAGTTTGATTTTGATTTTAACCATGCTCCTGCATAAAGCTGTGTGGCAGCAGTGGAATTGCTACTGATTCAGGTATGCAGAGAAGAGAGATCAGTGGATAAAGCCAAATGTTCAGCAGCGGGCTGGGAGAACACATTTCCTCCATATCAGGCTGAATATTTGGGAGAGCAGCAGGGTTTGGGGGCTGGTTTGGGGCTTTTTAATGGTTGTTCTTTTATAGCACAAATATTTTCATCTGCTGCCTCCTGGTGGCTTTGTAATACTGTTTTCTGTTTAAGAGCGTACAAGAAGAGGCTGTTTGTTCTGAGCAGAAGAGAGCCCAGTGCTTTCATTTATTCAATTTTTAATGTAAGTAAGGAACACAATTACCATTTCCTGGATCTTGAATATAACCTATATATACACCTGAAGTAATCAGATTGATTCTGTTTTCCAAAAATGGCCTCCAAGGACACATTGAAGAAAAGTACCGTCTCCTAGGGCTGTATATTAAATCCACAGTTCATTGTGTTTAGGATTAACTTCACTAGTTCTTCAGTGAGTTATTAATCCTTGGTAATTGATCATCTCCTTGGGCTATTCTCTCAGAAAGCAGAATCGCTTCATGCTTCTCAGGGCTTTTCTTTCTTCTAAAATTTGTGCAGTCATACTTTATACATAACCCATCATAAAAAAAACCCCATTAATCAAAAAGCTAACTGTAGTCATTGAGGAATCAATCCAAATAGCTTCAGGAGTTCAGTGCTGCGAGGTGCAACTGCTAAAGCCTTGTTCTTGCAGGGAGAGCCGAGGGCTGACACCCCTGTGCAGGAGCACGGGGAGCTTTGGTCCTCACAAAAGGGGACACTTAGTAATTCTGCAGCCTATCCAGGCCTTGCAGGAAGGGAAGGCTTCCCTCCCTTCCCCTCCCTCTCTAGCAGAGCTCCCTGTGGCTGAGCAGGACAGGTTGCAGGATCTGCTCCCAAGGCAGCATGCATGTGGAAGGAGGCAGGAATTCTGTGTGCTCACATGCTGCAGAACAGCACTGCCAGGGCTGCCTGTTCTAGCATGTGCTTGTCCAGACCCAGCCCAGGCCAAAGGCACTGCAGACAGTAAGTTTGGGGAAGAGCAGAGCATTTAATCAGAGGGTGGGGCAAAGAAAATCAGTGCAAAAAAAAAAAAAAAAAAGACAAGCTGTTAGAAAACAGGATTTCTAAGGCAAAGAGATAAAAGAGCACTATTTCTATGTTACAGAAATGTCACATTCTTTCTTTAAAGGTGTTTCCAGAACTCAGCTGGGGGGCTGGACCATCTTAGGAACTAATTGGGAATTAGGCCCATAGAATCTTTTTCATCACAGTGACCTCTGAGTAGTTAACAAAGTTAAATGGCTAAATGTGGCAAGTGGTTGAGACAGGGCTGCTTCCTTAAAATAGCAAGGGCTGAGTGTGGGTAGCCACCCTCTGGAAAGTTGTGTTAAATTGCAGCACAGCATTTATCAGGAATCCGACACACCTTACTGCAGCCAAGGGCCTTGCTCTTACTTTTGCTATCCTCTGAAGTCAGCCTATAATGGAAAGGTGCTGTTTCATGTCAGGGCAGGACTGGCAGCAATGTCTGTCACCAAGTCCCCTGCTCACTGTCAGGTAATTCCCAGGAGCCAGCAAGCTGCTGCAGGGGAGAGGGGAGTATTAATTCATTAATACACAGCCACTGCATTGGGAGAGAGCCCACGGCAAACAGAAGGGCCCTGGGGAAGAAGAGACTGCTCAGCTCTCTTGCCACTCCTTTTCCCACCCTGCTGAGGCATCCAGGGCTGGCTCTCAGAGAGGACAGCTGCCCAGGGTGGTGACACTCACAGGACCTTGAGTTATACCAAGGGACCCTGCTAGCAACAGCCAGCCTGAGAGCAGGGGTAAGAGTCTGCCCTGGGGAGCCACAGAGCTCATTGGGTAAAGGGATTGCTGAACATTGGTACCTAAACACAAGTCAAAGCCTTAGCAGGGATGTAGAAGAGAGTTCTCCCAAGCACCCACCTCTGTCATCTTAGAGCAAGACATGAACTGCATGAAGCATCATACAGAGTTGTCATCGTGTCCTGTGCACCAAGGAGAGGTAAGTACTGAGTCAGAAGCCAGAGTTAGTTTAAGGTGGTACCTGGGTAAGTTCCTCAGACTAAATGGGCACCTGGACATCTACTCCCTGAATAAAAGTGGTGATTTCTGGGGCTTTTTTCTGAACAAAACTTTTTAGAGAGTAAAGCACAGAAGTGGGGCCCTGCCAAAATTTGCCTGCCTTGTTAATTGTAGGAAATAGAGTTATGGAAACCTTCATGAATGAATGAAGTTTCTCAAGTGGATACCTCAGTTCCAACAAGTCTTCATAAAGAAAAAAAATCACAAACACAATGGGTAAGTATGTTTGAAAAGTCTTGTTTATATCCCACTATGTTATCAAAATTCTAAATCATCAAGCCACTGGATCACCCAACCAAGACAGAGACAATCAGAAGTTGTAAAGGTGCACATTTCTTTTTCCAGTGGTTCAAATCAATTCTCCACCAACACAGGAAGGCTTATGGAATTTAACCTTATGGACATTTGCACTGTCATTTGGGTATTTTTTGATTGAAAGTAGGTACTTTCAAGTAATATAATTTAGTAAATAAGAAAGATGGTTTATTAAAGTAATTTGGAAATTGTTTGGAAGGCAGATTAGTGACAGATAATATATGTTGTAGGTGAGTAATTGACAGCTTTGCATTCTTCTCTTGTAGCAGCCTCCATGTGAATCCCCCACAGTCCATAAATCACAAAGTAACAGAATGTTTGGGGTTGGAAGGGACTTCTGGGGATCCTCTAGTCCAACCCTTGAGCAGGTTTCACAGGGTGATGTCCAGGCAGAGTTGAACATCTCCAGAGGAGACTCCACAGACTCTCTGGCCAGCTCCTACCAGTGCTCTGTCCCTCCCAGAGCCCGTTCCCAGCAGGTCAGGCCCTCACCTGCCTGGGTGCATGGCGTTGTTCTTCCTGAGCTGCAGGACCCCATACTTGCTCTTCCTGAGCTTCTCTGAGTTCCTCTCCAGCCTGCCCAGGTCTGGCTGAATGGCAGAATGGCCTGCTGGCCTGTCCTGCCTTTTGGAAGCCTGGGGTGACAATGGCTTTCCTCCATTCCTTCTCTTCTCCATGACCTTTCAAAGAAACACCTAATCCAAGATAAATCTGATCATACTGAAAAGTTATTCTAGAGAGGATTTTGGATACAGTAGAGCGCCTTTACACACAGTAAGAGGGATTGGTAGCATGGCCAGCCTTTTGTTTGCAGGCTTTGTTTCTGATCCTCTGGGTGGCCTTGGGCTGCCTGGAGGATATAGTGTAGAGCTGTGCACTTGTGACTGATGTGGCAGTTCCCATGTCCAGCCCTTCATTGCTGTTTTTTGTGTAGGTAATGTTCACATCATTTCTCTAAACCCTGGAGAGCCAGTGGTTTCCAGGGTTCTGTGACAATGAACAAAATTTCCTTCTCTTAAAGACTGAAATACTCTCCATGTAAGTATTTTGAAGAACCTGGGAATATTAACTACTTGCCAGCATCTAAGAGGGTATCGGCACATCATTGTGGAGTCTGGTTTTGGAGGTAGCAGTTTCAGTCTCCTGTTGGGACCTAAGCACTTTAAATAGTTACACTCTCCATGATGGAGCCAGATAAGCACAGCAGCAGTAGGCTGATTTCAGGGCTTGGATTTAGATCTACTGACAGGGATCTGGGAGATGTGAGTAGGAGGTTTTGGTCTTTTGCATTCAGGCTAGGAATCTGAGCATGCATTCCTTGTGCAAGGTCAGTGCCATAACTACTGAGTGAATAGATGAGACAGTTCTTGTCCATTTTCTCACTGAAAAATAAGCAGGGAAGGATTTATTTTTGTTTGGATGCAGTTTTTAAAAAGTGGTCAAAATCTGCCTGACAACAGCAGGAAGGATCCCTTTCCATGTGCATACACCAAGCGAAGGTGCCCCAAAGGCTTAAAAATGCCAAGGACTAATTAACACAAAGCTGAGAGCAAGAAACACTCCAAGTCTCTTTTCCTAAACAAATGGCTGTGTTTGAGGATTTCAATATGTGAACAGATAGAAAAACTGAGCTTTAAAGGTCCTGGGGCTTTGCTGATCCCTCCTTTGCAGTGGGTTTCCAATGCTGGAACTCTGAGTGGCGCTGGGTGTTCATTCTCTGCTCTGTAGTTGAATGGGGATCTCAGTATTTGTGTCTCACCACATTCACACCTTTCTATAAACAGCTTCCCAGTTAAGACCAGCTTTTCACACATGACAAGGCAGAGCTACTTTACATCCCACGAGTCTTACACTGCCTGCCAAAAGGATGTAAGGGGGTTATTTGGGAGGGTGGAAGAGCCCGAGGATGAGGACTCCAGTTTTCATTAAGAGGTCTCAGCAGCTCACGCTACTCATCCCTGAGGAGGAGTAGCTGGAGTAGCTGGCACAAAGATCCAAACATTTTGGTGGCAAGAGGAGACAGCAGGTGCAGGCTTCTCCTCAGTAAGATCCTTTCAACTTCTTTGCCAAAACGCCCCTCTGCGGCTCCACACCCCTCTGTTCGGATGTTTACCTCTTGCCTTTGTGCTGCTCCTGCCCTACCTTCTCTTCCCAACCTTCTCATCTTCCTCCCACATGAAACCCTGAGGTTCTTTGCCGTGTGGCATTTATCTCATTGATAGCAACGTGTGCCACTCCTTGGAATGAATCATTTACTTGTATGTCTGAAATTCTACTCCCCTGTCTTCCTTTTTTTTTTTTTTTTTTTTTTTTTTCCCCCATTTCTCTTTTGTGTCACCCTTTCATGTGAGACCATTCCCAGTACGCAGCAGCAGCTGGAACAGTAGGCAATGTTCCTGGGAGCAGTACTGCTGTGCCCTGGTGTTTGACTGGGAGCCCTTTAAAGGCATTAGCCAATTACTCGTCAGGGTGCCACTGCATCGCCTCCCTGCTTTCAGCCTCAGACCCTGGCAGTGTGTCATTTGCCCAAGGCCACAAAGTTATTGGATGGCAGGGGTTTCTAGGTCCAAGGGTCAGTTTCCTTCCCTTGATGACAGTGATTGCAGGTTGCCTGTGAAGGATTTATGGCCAGAATATAAGGAGAGCTCAGAGAGTCTTGTGCTTGCTCACAGCCCCGCATTAGCCCCAGGTGAGCTCCCTCTGAAAAGCCAGGTTCACGTCTGTCCTGGCAGCTGGAACTCTGTAGCATATTCTCAAATCTGATACAAGGCACATCACACTGCTCTGAGGGCAATACTCAAATTGAGGGCAGCAGCCACACACCGCTGTCCTCACAGAGCAGGAATATCCTGGGAGTTCAGAATGTCACACTAGTTAATTACATTAGCTAAACCTAGCTTCATGCATCTGTCAGCAGTTCAAAGGGAAGACAGCTGTAAAATATTAGCTCTGGATTGTCTTTGTACATCCAGAAAAAAGGCAAAGAGGAAAAAAAGAAAAACCACCAGAAATCCTTCCCAAGAAAAAAGCCATCCCCAGAGTTACTGAGGTTTCTTTTTTATTTTTGCCACTGATACTGACCTGAAAAAGGAGAAAGAACCTGATCTGATGTTGAGATGCTAGATGAATCTTTCTGAGCTGGGAGTTAGACACAGGGAGATTTGAGATGGCGATGAATGATGGAGAAGATGTAACTACAAGGTTTCAGTTTTACAGTGACTGGGTTCGAATGTGATGCTACAGAGCATACACACACAGAGCATAACAAAGGGTCCTGTTATTTACTTTTTACTTTTTTGAACCTAAGGGCTGACAAAGGGGTAACAGAAGTTTAATGGCCAGCCCAAGTAGTTCCACTACCTGTACTAGGAGATGATATCAAAATTACTGGGGACTACTCCAGGTCCATGGGCACAAAAAAAAAAATCTGATTTGTTCTTATAATAATACAGTCCCAGAAAGGTTCAGGTTCTAAGGGTCCTACAAGTTCCAACCCCATACCACAGGTAGGGACACCTTCTGCTAGATTAGCTTGCTCAGGCCCCCACCCACCCTGGCCTTGAACACTTCCAGGGATGGGACAGCCACAGCTTCTCTGGACAATCTGTTCCCAGGTCATTGCTGTGACGTGCTGTCCTTTGGCCCCGGTTACAAAGAGATCCTGCCCTTTTCTGAGGACTGAAAACGCTCAGTGTGCTGATACAAGAGAGGTGACCAGTCAGGTAAGTGGTGTCCTCAGCTTGTAGTTAACTGTGATGGAAAAGGGGAGTTCAGGACTGGAAAAACTTCTGTCCCCCACCCTTCATTACCATGTGCTCGCACAGCTCAGTGCTGGGGGGTTATTACCTTTCAGAACAGTGGGCTGGATAACAGAGTTCTGGTCTGTTCTCACTTCCCGGAGTCACTTCCCTCCACTTACATTCTTCTTCCAGGAGGCAGAATTTACCTACACACAACATGAAATAAATCTCTCTGGCTTAGGCTTTCCATCATATTCAGGGAGCAAGTGTTCCTGTGGGAGCTGTGGAAGATGGTCAAGGCCTACTTTATTCCTGTTGCTCCTCAAAGCAAGTTTGAGGATGCAAATGGGAAGTAAGCTAGACCAGGTTTGGATTTACAGTGCAGATATTAGTAGGGTCTGAGTCCCTCTGAGATGATGGACAGTTTGAGATGTCCACAGCACAGCTTGTACTGCAGCGACGTCATTTGGGCTATGCACAAATGGCTTCGACCAGAACTGCTCATTTTCATAAAATAATGCAGACTTTATGTTACATTGTGGAAGAGTCTGATGTGATCACATGTCCCACCATCACACACAAATAACCCCAGAGGAGTCATTCATCATTTCTGTGACAATTTATTGGAGCACCCACTTGTTATTGTCAGCAGCGACAATGATGATGATGATGGAGAATCTGAGCACAACCTAGAAAAATGCATATCTGTATTTATGAGAAACATTGCTTTTGCTTCACTGCTGCCAGCCAGTCTGTCTCCCCTCAGGAGTCAGCGTAGGTCAGATGAGTGAGGAATGAGATGCTTTTGATTCATAACTCAGGGTAACATTTGAGAAGTTCCTGGAATATTTTTTAAGCCTGACCTGCTACTTCTCATGAGAGAGTTTGGTTTCAGGGAATGAAACCGCAGTTACAGAGATAGAAAATGGGAACGTGAGGGAGAGAAATATTGTGTACATGTCTTCCATTTCCTCTTTAGACTCTAATTTTCCTCTTCTTTCTCCTTTGCAGTCAAAAAATAAAATGTGAATTTAGTGGCAGGTGAGAGTATAGAGATGTTACAGACACAGCATAGGCTTAGTCATACTCTTTTGCTGCACATATCTTCTTTGAACTGCACTTAACCGTGTGAAGGATTTACATCCAGACAAGCAGAGGAAAGCTCCAGAACAACACAAACAGTTTATAGGCATTGTAAATAAAATAAACCCAGCTTCCATTTGGCAGAAGAAGGCCATTTTCAGATACATATAATGATACTAGAAGCATTTCTAGTGAAAGTACAGTTTTGGTGTGAAAGCCTGACCATTTTACTCCCTCACATATCCTAAAAATGCCACCTGGTTGTTTTTCATGGTTGTTTTTCATCTCTATTCCCAATTTAAGGGTCAGGATTTTTTTGTGACTTGGGCAATGCTTCACGGTGTGCATGGAATACGTTGTGTGCAGGCAAATAGCAACCTGCAGGGGAAAAATTCTCCTAATGATGGATGTAACAGTTCAGGCAGCATCCGAAATCATAACAAGTAGATAAAATGCTTGCTGTAATCAGTGGAATGGGGAGGTTAAAGAAGCACTGAGCATGAGTGGTGTGAAGACGTGGCACAAGCTTAGTACATTAAGGGACTTGGACTGATGTAGTCCTTGGTATCAGTTTGGAGCTGTACTTGGTGATTTGTAATGAGAAAAAATTCTGTTGCGTATAATTCAAGTCTGATAGCAAAATGATGCTGAAGATGGTTGCAAGCTAGAGCTTAGAAGCTGTCAGGGACATGGAGGAGGTCCTGTCACTATCAAAGCGGGTCTGAATTCCCATACACCATTTTACCCATCTCCTCCCACAGAAGTATTTCCTCTTCCTACAGGATGAGGCATTTTGCTGTTTCTGCAACATATTCATTTGTAGGTTTTGTTCCTGACCAGGGCTTTCTCTTTAGCACTGAAATACTGTCTGTCCAGGAGACCAGCCAGAAACCAACCAGGACCATTCAATATTCCAGTGACTTAATGTCCAAAATCTGCAACAGCTTTTCTGGTACCTTTCAATTGTCAGGCAAGGCCATAAATGCCACCCTTTAAAAGGTGTAATTCAGTGTCTCTGCTGCAAAGACCTCAGAGAAATGGCAATTTCTTTGTCAACATGTTGGAAGCAAATGCACAAAACCTGCTGTACACTATTCAGTTGTGATACTCAGATAATAAAATAAGCAAGCCTAGGGAAACTTAGTGCAGAAGCAAAGGCCTCTAGGCAGCGATGTAATATAATACAGAAAAGATATAACTCAATTGGAAATAGCCAGCTGGCACTAATGGCTCATTCATTTAGACTCATATTTCTGGGCTGTCTGGCTTTTGGTGAGATGGGAGCAAGGAAAATCACGCCTGCCTGCCAACAGCTATCAATAAAAGCACTATTAACAGAGACCTGCAGCTCAGGGGCCACTCCAAACCACCTTGATAACTGGGAATGGTTTGAGGACACGGTCAAGAACCCAAGCTTTGTCTTCTGATCAGTTTCCTGTGGCACTGAGGTTTGGATAGTGTGCCACTGCTGGTGGTGGGAACACGCCACACCTCACCACGCCCGGCCACGACAGAGTGCTCTGCTCTGCGCACAGCAGGGGCCTCGTCTGTGGCACCCCTGAACCAACTAAACTCCTTTGGGCCCCTTGCTGGGCCTGACACCACAGCTGGGAATGACCAGCCCAAATCCAGAGCCTTTAGAGGTGCTGGAGGAAGGGTGAGAGCAGTGGGAAGCAGTGGGTGCTTAACATCTGGCCAGGAATGGGCTCTAGCACAGGATAACATGTGACCCATCTGTCTGGGCATTGCCATTTTGGGATGGAATGCATTCTGCCTTCCTCTCTCCTCTCTGAGCCCCCTGGACACAGAAGCTGGTTTGGCTCCTTGGTCAGGAGCACAGGTTTGGTTTCAATGTCCTACTCCACCTGCTGTGATCAAGCCCAGGCACCATTCATATGCCTGTATTATCCCTTCTTCCATTGTTTGCCCTCTGTTTTGTCATCCTTCTGCCTCACTTGCTTTGCCTCAGTACCCTCCTGAATGAATAACCTGATGACTTTTTCCTGGATGATCCTAGTTGTAGCACATCCATAGCCACACTTGGTACTTCTGATACTGCTACCTAGAGGAAATACTACTACTAATACTAATAATAACATCACCAGCAGTGACAAGGCTATTATTATGGAGTGCCTAGGAAAGGGTGGCTGACTGTTTTTGCTGGCAGGTATCTGTGTCACAGTGGTTGTAGCTGTACACAGGAAGCACAGGGCCAGAGGAATTAAGTCACTGAATGTCAGAGTGAATGATCCAAAGCTCTCAGAAGCAAAAGACAGAGAGTGAATGTGTCCTGTGGCACCAGTTAGAAATTACTCATAAAGAGTACGTGATACATGAATTTTGAGTTGGAAAGGACCTTAAAGTTCATCTAGTTGAACCCCTCTGCCATGTGTAAGGACACCTTCCATTATCTCAGGTTGCTCCAAGCTTTGTCTAACCTGGCCTAGGGATGGGGTAGCCACAGCTTCTCTGGGCAACCTGTGCCAGGACATCCTCACCTTCACAGGGAACAAGTTCTTCCTACTATCCAATCTAAATCTGCTCTCTGTCCATTTGAAGCCATTCCCCCTTGTGCCGTCACTCCATGCCCCTTCCAAAAGCCCTTCTCCAGCTCTCTTGTAGCTGCTTAGCTGCAGTGACTTCACATGTATGTGCATTTGATGGGTTTTCTTCATTATATTTTATTGTCTTTTACCTTTCCAAAGAGTAAACATAACCACAGCTGGAGCTGAGTTATCATAGAAGGGTCTGGGTTGGTTCTCTAAAGGTGGTTTGGTCCTGACCCTCGTTTAGGGGATTGGCTTCACCTGGGCGTGGGAATGCTGGGTAAGGTGCCAGGTGTTCCTCGTTTCCCATCAGGAGAGAGCACAGCTCCCTCATTCCTCTGAGGGCTTTGCTTTGTACTCCTGTGAGGGGGAGCTTGGAGGAATTTGCTGTGGAATTTGGGGTGCTTCAGCCTTGGTGGGAAGGAGCAGATTTTCCTGTGAGCCCTCTACAAACCGTGAGTTTGGCCTCAGCGGCCTCATTGTACATTGTGCGGGGATATGGTGCGACAGAGAGCGTGTCTGGGGGCTGGGATGGGGGGAAAGGCTGCCAGAAGCTGAGGAAGCTCCATGAAAGCTTTTTTAAACATTCACGTTCTGCTGATCCAAGCTCCTGGTTGGAAAGCAGGGCTTGGGGGCCCTCGTGTGCGAGGGAGCCTTGGAGGGCTTTCAGACGTGAGGGGTTTGGGGGGCCGTGTGTGAGGGGGCTGAGGGGGGCCTTGTGTGAGGGGGCTGAGGGGGGCCGTGTGTGAGGGGGCTGAGGGGGGCCTTTGTGCATGGGTGGTTTGGAGGGGGTGGGGGGGCTTTCACATGTGAGGGGGATTTGGGGGCCCTCATGCCTGAGGGCTTTGGGGGGCCATGGCATGTGAGGGGGATTTGGGGGCCCTTATGTGTGAGGGGTTTGGGGGGGGCTCCCGTGTGTGAGGGGGCTGAGGGGGCTCTTGGGCATCAGGGCTTTGAGGGGCCCTCACTCATGAAGGGGCTGAGGGGGCTCTCGTGCGTGAGGGGGCTTGGGCCCTCACGCGTGGGGTTGGGGCCTCGTGTCTTACACAGCAAAGAAAAGAACCTGGAGGTGATCTCACAGTGAATGTGGCTTGGGGTTTTTTGCTTCTTTTTTTTGCTCCTTGTGTGGAAGAGGCTTTAATTTTAAAAGAGTGTTTTATACATGGAAAATGGAGTGTCAGTTTGCCAGGAGAGCTTCCACCTGTGTTGGTACACAGCTGCTCTTGATATTCAATTGGAGCACACGGGCCTTTGTTTAAATGATGTGTTTCATATTTTGGGGACTTTGAAGTATGTACAAGTCACAGTCTGAGAGCAGCTTAGTTTAATGTGCTGGTTTATTTTCACAGACTTGGAGTTAGATGTCCTTTTGTGATAAAAGTACTGCTGCTCATGATCCTTTTTTATGAAAATACAGTTTATGAGGGTGATGGATTTTTGTGTTGCTGGGGATTTTACTGGATGTGTGCCGAGACTTTAATGCTGATGAGTTTTTTGTAGGTTCAGAACTGTCCACACCTTGATAAAAGTAACAGAGCTGTTGGAGTTTTTTTGTGGTTTTTAAAAGGTGCTGATTAGACTAAGTGTTTGTAGAGCTTAAAGAAATTATGTAAATGCTCTGGTTGCTGTTGATTATTTCCATGTGTTCTTGGTCATCCTGGCCCCACTAGAAGGAAACAAGAGTGTGAAAATCTTTCTTTGTTATCAGACTAATAGTAGTGGCTTACTCTCTATGGAAAATAGCTTTCTACATTACCTTTTGCTTCTCACAATTTTTTCATTGATTGATGAGTGCTGAAATACTTAATTGTATTGGAATTATTATACAAGTGTGCTGTCATATGTGAGGTGCACTTCCAGCATCTCTCTACCAGCAATGGGATGTCAGCCACTGCTATTCTGGCACCACTATGGAGAGATTGAGCCACGACTTAGCTCTGACTGAAGTTTTTAACTCATTCTCTCAGATGTGCATGTGACTGAGATGTGCTTACATGGGTTGCATTGTTTGAACAAATAATTGTTCTGCCAATAAACTTGAAGTGCTGGATTGTGGCCTGTTAAAATCCTTGTGCAAGAAGCCGATGAACCATGTTGCAGTCTCCACCACTGAAGTGCCACAGGAGTCGTGTTTCTTCCTTCATCTGATAAGTAAGTAAAAATATGTTGTGGTTTGAATTATGTTTGCCTAATTTCAGCCTTGTAACTGGGAAGAGTCTGGTATTGTTAAATTATTCATAGACTGCAAGAAAAATGATGATAAGTTATTGGTTAAAAGTGAATGTTAAGCTGTAATCATGGAGTTTTCACATGTTGGGGGGAATAGGGGAGGAGAAGGTGATGTTGGGGATTGTATCCCTTCCCTTTTCTGATTTAATTTCAAATGCTTTGTTTGATAAGAGTCTTGAAATCCCAACTCAAAAAAATATGGTACTGGTTTTTTAGTTGTATTGATTAGCTAACTGTTCTGATCTTGTTGTAACAAACTCAAAGAAACTAAAGATATTATTAGAATAGTTGTTGATGTCCTTGTTCTGGAGATGTGATTATTGTGTACTGTGGAGGTGTGTGAGGAAAAAGGGGCATTTGAGTGAGTATCAGTTGAATTTGTACCAGCAAAGGGTGTAGTTATGCAATGCTTGATTTTGCTGGGTTTTTAATGAACTTATCTCTTTCCATGAAAGATAGGTAGCTTTGTGGAAAATGAAATTAATAACTGTTCTTAGTCTCCACTGACAATTAGCCTGTTGATTTGTATTGCAAAGGGAGAAGAATCAAATCCGTGGAACACAAACTTTAACTGCCAGTGGTCTCTCTGTGTATTTCTGTTCATGGAACTCTATATGAGTGCTGCTACTGTTGGAGAAAGCCCCAGAGAAAGTCTTGGGAATGTATTTCAACTTTACAATCAATGAGGATTTTCAATACAGCATCTCTAAGTCCTGTTTCCCAGGGCAGTTGGTGAAACACTGTAACTGCAGCAGTTTTGGATTGGTATAAAACTTTCTGAAGGGTCAGGTTGGGCTGAGCCCCCAGGTGGTCCAGCCCCTGCCTTAGCTTTGCACTCTTCTCTGGGTTTGGTCAACTAAAGTAGAAATAGGAGGGCAGAAACTGTTTTAAAAGTTCTTTGTTGATCAGAGAACATATTTGTGTGACTATAAATGAATTTTAAAAGGGGGAAACTTCTGGGGAGCTTTACAGACTAGGAAGAAAATACTACAGATTTTTAAAACCCCCACAACTGTTACAGAAAAACCTAAACTCCAGAGGGTTTGCAGCCAGTGGTTCTGGACAGATCGGAGCACAGAGTCCTTGTGCTCTGGGGCTGCAGCCTTAGAATCAGGTGAAGGGTGGAAACATGGGAGCACTCTTGAGTATAAATAAATACATATGTTCTTTAAATTCTACAATTTGGAATAAGGGATGGGAAAGTTTTTGCTAATAGAGGAGGACTTGACTGCAAAAAAGAAAAACTCGTGGCTATATTGTTGGGTTTTTTTCTATGAAATACTGATGGTTTGCTGCACTCTAGTGGTGTTCAGTAGGAGTCTTGTGCAAGTCTCTGAGTTCGGCTCAGAGAAAGCTGAGGGGTTATTTCTGTCTGACCTCACAAATGTTCAGCCAGCTCTTTTAAGCTGTATTTTGGTGTTTTTCTTGTAGCACTGGAGATAGTAATAGAAACAGGTACTTTCAGATGCCCCTTGTGTTTTTCTCTGCGTGTTTGGGCTGACTGGGTGAGGAGGGATTGGGGGTTTTGTCCTTACTGCTAGTTCTGACTTAGAGTAATACTCAATGTTATCAGCTCAGTCCTTCTGATTAGCACCAGTGGCTTTTCATTGTACAGCTTAGACTGTTGGTGCATGATAAAAGGGCTGGGACTGACTCACTACTTTGCATTATTTCAAGGAATGGTCCTTTAGGTGGGTGGGATTCATATTTGTTTAGATCTCTTGCCCTTCAGCCTGATACTGTGCAGCTCGGGGCTCAGGCAGGATCTCGTGGAGGGAGGACTGGGTGCAGCCTGCATCACCTGGGATGAGCAGCTGGAAAGATTCTACCAGTAACTCACCAGCTGAAGCCAAAGGGCTTCTGCAGATACAGCAGTTGTTGCTGTGTACCATGAAAAAGAACAGGCTGTCTCCAAGGTAGCTCTCCTTATGTCCTCTCCAGAGCTCAGGTTAATGTTGGAGTGGGAGCTGCAGACTGAGTTTAGTGGAGAAGGGTCCAGAGCTACAGAAGGGCCCCCAGGCTTCCTAAAGCTCTCCTCAGAGAGGGGTCTGGGTGCAGGCACATCCAGGCTTTGTCCATAGTTTGTGTCCAAGGGCTTATGCAGGTGTAATTGAAGCTTTACCCTGTAGGATTAAGGATGGTGAGCCATTTTTATATGTATAAAACAGAAATTATTTATGATAATATATTTATTTATACATTTGTAAAGTTATGTATTATGATAATGAATAGACTAAAAGACCTTAATCCAAATGATTCAGAGCACAGTGAGGGTAGCTAGAACTGCTGGTGTAGTGCACTGTTTCTGAAGGGATAGCGAAGAGATGATTCTGAAGCTAGTAAGTAGAGATGAGTATTGCTCATCCATTCCAACAACTGTGGGCCTATCTTATTTCTCAGCCTTGAGGAAAAACTTTGAAGGGAGATCCCACTCAAGGGGAGGCATCTCCACAAGTTCTGGGAAGGGATGTGTAAGGAGCCCCCACCATTTTACTCATGATGAAATTCTGATATTTCCTTCTGGGGTTCATGAAGCAAGAGGGTGTTGTGGGCACCACGGGAGTTTCAGACAGGTTTGTAGCACTTTTGCAGGCTTTCCAATGCCTTTTTTTTTTTTTTTTTTTTTTTAATTTTAATCCTGTTATTGACTCCTATGGACATAACCTTGGAGTCCTATGGACATAACCACAGAGATCTCAAATAATATGAAAAAGGGGAAAAGGTAATCCTCACAGTCAGCCAGTTGCTGGAACAATAGGAGCAGAGGAAACACCAGTTAATTAATTTGGTTGAGACATTTATTTGTGTTTATTTGCTCTTTTAAATTTATTTTAAATTTAGTTATAGGGGAGCAAGGTGAGTTCAGCTGTAGCCTTAAGCTCAGCAACAGCTCTGGTGGACCTCACATGATCATCACTTGGGTATTGAGTTAGTCAATAGACAAAGGAGGTGTTGGATTTATTAAAAAACAAAACAACAAAACCACCACAACTTAATTTGACCAAAAAGGATGTTGATTTGGTGGAGCAGATCCAGAAAGCAGGAGAGAAAAGGGAGTCAGTTGTTTTTGGAAGTAAATGGGTGCCCTCACTAGACATTCAGTGCTCTGGAACTGTCCTGTTGGCTCAGTGGGATAAATGGGTTCAGGTCTGTGCTGGGGCGTGAGCGAGTTTGCTGTCTGGGGGTGGTTGTGTGCCTGTCTGTCCTTGTTTGGGCTGTGACTGTGACAGCTGAAACACTGAGTTGTGGGTTCAGGGTTGTGGCTTCAGAGCCCTGCGGCATGCACATAGAATGAGGGTTACTCCTCACACCCTTCCAGTACATCAGAAATGTGGTTTCCTATAGGTCACCTTACTCCCTTTACCTGCAGAGGCCCAAGTAACTCCCCCCATGCTCGATAGGCTCCTAGACGTATAATCCTCTGCTGACGGCAGAGGTGGGAACCACAGCTGGCACGGGGAGCGGAGCGGGACTGTGCCTCTGGCTGCTGCCGCAGCTGAGGACAGGGTTGGGCCTGGCAAGACAAGCCAGCTCTGTGTAGGGGACTGGAAAACATGGCAAAGGCTGAGCATACGGCTGCTCTTCCTGGCACTGTCACTGCACTGACAAGAATCACAGCCAGTGACCTCTTTACCAGATATTTTGAGACCTGACAACTGTTGCAGCTTTGGGCGATTCTCAAATGATGCTTCTCGTAGAGCAATCGTTGCAGAGTCAGATGATGCTTCTCGTAGAAGCATCATTGCAGAATCAGACTTGGGATATGGTGAATGTTTAAAGGTGCAGGTGAAGCCATTTGGGTTTATTCTCTTAGGGAAATGTCCTGGATTTGGAAGCTGCCCACTATCAAAGGCCTGAAGTTATAGGCTGTACTGTGTGGAGTATATGGCTTATAGCTACAAAATCCACTGTTTATCTGTGGCATGACCTGTCAGAAGAGAATTCAGTCTGTCTGTGTTTTCCAGCTCACTCAATTCTGCATCGTGAATCCGTGTGTTCTAGGAAGAGCCCACAGGATGCTCCAGCACTTGTAGTGCAATTTTATGGAATGTTAAGTAAAAATATAAAGTCATCTATGGAAGGAGACAGCTACCACCCTTCGGTGGTACCTACCACTAAGGTCATCAGGGATGGTGGAATTTAGTGAACAGCTCTCTGCTGGTCATAGAGCCCCACTGGCATCTCCCAGGGTTTGCTGGGATGAGAGGCAGGATGTAAAAGGCTCTGCTAATAAAACCCACTGTTGAGCTGTGTTACGTTCAGACTAGAGAAAATCTTAGTTGATTCTGGTTCATATAATTTGTTGGCAGAAATAAACCAAGCCTTTTGCTTCTCAAGGTGGAAAGCAAGAGTAACTTAGTACCTAAATTATTGCTGCTACTTGTGAGGGCATATCAAGTACAAAGTGAGTTCCTGGATTTAATGAATTGTTTGTTTAAAAAAAAAAAAAAAGGCTGTGACTCCAGAAAAGGTGTTTACTTTAGGCATTAAGGAGAAGTGGCTAGTGTCTTTCAGCAAAATAGCGTTTCTGTTTGGGAGTACTGACATTGTGGTGTGAAACTGATCAGGTTGGGATTTGAAAACAGAGAAAACCATTGCTAGCCTACCTCTGCTGTGTCTCCCATTTCCCCAGCACTGCCGTGCTGTCCAGCACAGGCAGTGATGCTCACCCAGGCACATCCGTCTCTGTAATTCCCCATTAGTTATCCCCATCTGGTTTTCCCCACTTGTCCTCAGGCCCTCAGCAGGAGAGTTGTGTGCTGGAGGGCTGGGGTTGTTGGCTTGCTGTGTGCCGGTTTGAGTTGTATTTGTTTGATTGCTGGACTTGTTTACTCACAGTTGTCTGTCATTGCAAAGGAGGAGGAAGAGAGCAAAGAGCAGCTTTTGGCTTAGGTCGTGCCCTTGAGGAGGCATGGCTGTGTCTGTGACGAGCCAGCGGGCTGGGGACAGAGGAACTGTGACTCTGATGGCGCTCCTGAGGTCCCCGCGCCGGCGCCGTCCCTCATCCTGCCGCGCCAGCAGTAAAAGCGAGTGAGCCACCATTGCTACATTTAACACTTGTACATTTTTATTTAGTTAAATCAGCCATTGTACACATTGCAGCTATGTATTGTTAGTGTTGTATCTTTTTAATTTTAACTAATACATGCCCTCATAGATATATTCAATTAGTGTTATCACCATGGGAACAAGATGCTGATTCGTCAACTTAAAATTCACTTCTTCTCACAGTATTCAAGTTCTCTGATAACACAGCAAAAAATCAAAATAAGAGGTGAATAACCATTATGCTGTTACACAGAACATCATCTGCACCGCAAATAACACAACAGAAATGCATTTCTTGAGAGCCCCATCCTTGAAGACCCTCCTGCGCTGTCTCTGACAGTCAGGAAGACATGATGCACTGTGAGATGTTTCATCTAGGGTCTCATTCGATTTGGCTGCCAAAACACTTTTTTCCTTAAGTTCCTTTTCTTGCCTGCCCAAAAAGTGTCAGCAAGGCACCTCATGGTTCTGCTCACAGGAAGCCAGAACTCCAGAGGTGTTTCCATGCTTTTGGCATTATTACCTTAATGAGGAAGTGCCCTTGTTCTGAGCACTGAGTGAGTCATTAAAAAAAAAAACCGAAACCAAAGAACCCTATAATTGTAGAAGGCCAGATAAGCTTGGACAAAGGATTGCTCCTAGAAGAGAGGGTTGGTTTTACTCTGGTGCTGTCTCTACTATAAAAAAATGAGATAGCTGTTTAAAAGCATTAGGTTGGTATGTTTGTGTGTATGCGTGTTTTGCTAAAACCCTACAGAGCTTCCTCCATTAAATATTAAGGTATAGAACACCCAAAACATCAGATCCCTACGTTCCCCTTGTGGAAAATAAAAGTGCAGACATGCTAATGTGGTTTTTCAGAGGGTCGATTTAGAAATATATATATATATAATATATAGTTACATAACAAAATATGAACAGAAATAGGCTGCTGAGGATTGTGAGCACTTGTTCTTTAAAAAACACTTAGAAGATAAAAACTGCTCGCTCAGTGCTAAGAGGGCCAAGAAGCTGACATGGTTCTAGGAGGGTTTGGTTTTGACCTTCAAATGCCACATGCGTGTATTGGCTAAGAGGCAATCTCGATAAAACACGGTGAATTAATTATTCTCCTTGTATAGTGGGTAAGTCTTTGTCCCGTAGTTATCTACAGTGCAGTGGCCAGCAGGAAGCACCCCCAGTCGGTCGGTGAGGTTGGCTAAGCTGTGATGGAAACGGGAAACTACCGGAGTTAGGATTGTTTAATACACCCTGCCACAAGTCCGGATCTATAGGCTTGAACACCATATGTGAACATGCCACAGGTAGAGCTGCTTGCAACTTGGGTACCTAGTTGGGGAAGTGTTTCTTTCTTTTTCTTTCTTTTTCTTTTGGAAACGTTGCAGTGGCTGTGTGAGGGTGACTGCACAATTAATGGCCACAGTCAGCTGTCATTCATGTGAACAGCTCACTTTTGCCTGACTCGCACAGCCTTTGCCTAGACCAGATCTCTACACAGTAACTCTTAGGACTCGGTAGCTCTGCAGCACTTCCTCCTGGGCCAGTCAGTGTCTGTGGTCCGGCTGGTACCGTTCCGTGATCTGTTGCCATTCCGCAGGGTCGCTGCATCTCGCAACCCACAATGCCCACAGTGAGTGGGCAGTGAATGTTCTGCAGTCTCGTGAGTTCAAATACTCTGCTATTTACAGTTTACACGTCAACTCCTTTGTACGGTGCCTGTACACAGTCAGTGGAAGAGGCCTGTCGATGAAGTCTGCTTGGCAAGGGCCGTGTCGGTAAGCGAGCGCCAGAGCAAAGGGACAGGGACAAGTGGCGGCGCTGACAGGTGCCAGCATGGCGGATAAATTATCCTGCCTGAAGGATGCTATCTTTGGTCACAAATTAGCTTACAGGGTGAAAAATCATAACAGCACAAAATGCAACTTGGGATGGGGAGAAATGAATTCACTGCAGCTGCACAGATAGGAGCGGCAGTGACGACTCTGCTACCAGGGACGGTGACGGCTGCGTATGGGAGGGGTCACGTGGCGCTGTGCAGGGGCGGCAGCTTCTCACTTGGCCTCCTGTGTCCAGTCCTCTTGGCAGAAGTGCCTAAGAAGCTGCTGGAGGTCATGCTGGAGGTCATCCCTGGGGAGCGCTTCTGGGGTGTCTTCCAGCTCTTCTATGTGAACATGTTTTCCATAGCGGTCCTTCATCACAGTCCTCTTCTGTGTGCTGGCTTTACTTAGTATTGTCCTGGAACCAAAAAAAAGAGAGACCTGACTTAGAAAGGCTACAGTTCTGGAGGTCTGAGAGAATCGTGGTTTTCAGGCTTTTCCAAGGCAGAGTTACACATGCTGGAGAGAAGGCACAGCAAGGTGTAAGTATGATGCAATAGTCAATCCTATGGATTTTTATCCTTTTAATTTTATATATTCTCTGTATTCTTTACACATACATTTGTAGCCTATTATTATAACCCAGCTTCAGTATTTTCCTACGCAGAAAGAAAAAACAAATTCCAGGACCCCTATGCTATCTTGGTATTCCTTAGAAACCAGAGTTGAAATCAGATCTTTGAGACATATTTTTACCAACAGAGCTGAGTTGTCATCCAAGGAGGGGTGGATTTAGAAGGTACTAGAGCTGAGGCATTGCTTCAGTGGGGGTGTTTTCAACTGGGGACTCTTGTCAGGTATGGTAATTTGCAAAATCAAGAACAATTTTGCATGCATCATGCAGGGTGTGCATCTTCAGCGTTTTCCAACAGAGGATCCCTATATAAAGATACCCCTGTTTACCACCCCGTGTCTGCCTCTTATTTCTAGAACCAGAGAGAAAGGTGTCAAAGTGCATGGAGGGATAGCTGGATGAGAGGGATGGAGAGTTGAATGATGATGGGAGACTGACTGATGATTGGATGCATGTATGGAGACTGGATGATGAATGAATGAGAAATGGAGGTATGGAGAGTTGGATGATGATTGGACAGTGGATGATGATAAGATGGATGTATGGAGATTTGGATGATGATTGAAAGGATGTATGGAGAGCGGATGATAAATGGAGAGCTGCATGATGATAGGGAGGGATGTATGAAGAGATGGATGGATGGAGAGTTGGATGATGAGTGAAAGGATGACTGGAGAGTGGATGATGAAGGAATGAGGAATGGAGGATGGATGGATGGAGAGTGGGTGATGAATGAGGTATGGAGAATTGGATGATTGGACAGTGAATGATGGTAAGATGGATGTATGTAGATTTGGATGATAATTGAAAGATGTACGGAGAGTGGATGTTGATTGAATGAGGAATGGAGGGTGGATGGAGTGCTGGATGATAAATGAATAATGGAATAAGGAATGCACTGCTTTGTGAGCGTGAATTACTGCTAACTGCGAACAGTGAGCAAATTGCCACTAAGTGAGCGCGAATTATTGCTAACCGCAAATTACAGCAAACCGTGAGCATATTACCGCTAAACGCGAATTACCGCGAGTTACCGCTAACCGTGAGTTACCGCTAACCGCGAATTACCGCGAATTACCGCGAGTTACCGCTTACCGCGAATTACCGCGAATTACCGCTAATCGCGAATTACCGCGAATTACCGCGAACTACCGCGAATTACCGCTAACCGCGAGTTACCGCGAGTTACCGCGAGTTACCGCTAACCACGAATTACCGCTAACCGCGAATTACCGCGACTTACCGCGAGTTACCGCTAATCGCTAACCACGAATTACCGCGAATTACCGCGAGTTACCGCGAATTACCGCGAATTACCGCGAATTACCGCTAACCGCAAATTACCGCGAGTTACCGCGAGTTACCGCGAGTTACCGCGAATAACCACGAGTTACCGCTAACCGTGAATTACCGCGAGTTACCGCGAGTTACCGCGAATTACCGCGACTTACCGCGAGTTACCGCGAATTACCGCGAGTCACCGCGAGTCACCGCGACTTACCGCGAATTACCGCGAGTTACCGCGAATTACCGCGCGTTACCGCGAATTACCGCGACTTACCGCGCATTACCGCGAGTCACCGCGAATTACCGCGACTTACCGCGAGTTACCGCGAATTACCGCGACTTACCGCGCGTTACCGCGACTTACCGCGAGTTACCGCGAATTACCGCGAGTCACCGCGAATTACCGCGACTTACCGCGACTTACCGCGAGTTACCGCGAGTTACCGCGAGTTACCGCATGTTACCGCGAGTTACCGCGAATTACCGCGAATTACCACTAACCGCGAATTACCGCTAACCGCTAATTGCGGCGAATTTCCGCGAGTTACCGCTAACCGCGAATTACCGCGAGTTACCGCTAACTGCGAATTACCGCTAACCGCGAATTACCGCGAATTACCGCGAGTTTCCACGAGTTACCGCGAATTACCGCGAGTTACCGCGAATTACTGCTAACCGCGAATTACCGCTAACCGCGAATTACCGCGAGTTACCGCTAAGTGAGCTCGAATTACCGCTAACCGCGAATTACCGTCTAGTCATTCCTTCGCCATCTCTTTATTCATTCTCTGTCATCCACTCATTATCATTCACCCATTTACTCATTCTTAGTCATTCATCCATTCTCCAGCCATTGACCTATTGATCTAGCATCCCTCCATTTTTTTCATTATCTGTTCATTCCCTGTCATCTACCCACTCATTTACCATCCAGCCATTATTTCTCCATTATCTATTCATTCGTCACCAGCATCCCATTATTCATCATCCATTCTCTCTCATTCATGCCTTCAGTCATCCAACCATTCCATCTCCATCATCCACTCATTCATCCATTCCTTCGTTCATTCTCTGTCATTCATTGTGCATTCATCCAGCAGTTCGTTCATTCTTCATCATCCAGTCATTCCTCATTCATACATTCATCCTATCCCTCCCATAACCCATCCATTTATTGATTCTCCACCCACCATCTATTTATCCATCATCCCTCCATTTATTCATCATCTGTTCATTCCTGGTCATCCAGTCATTCACCATCCAACCATTAATTCTCCATCACCCATGTGTTAATTACCATCATTCATCTATCATTCTCCATCATCCATTCTCCATCACCTATTTTTCAATCAACTTTTCATCATCCACTCATTCATCATCCCATCATACATTCATCATTTATTTATTCCCTATTATCCAGTCATTCACCCTCCATACATCAATTCTCCATTACTCATCATCCCTTCATTCATTCCCCATCATCCTTCCATTCTACATTCATCTATTCATTCTCCATTCATTCCTCATTTTTTGATCTCTAGCCATTCTCCAGCCATCCATTCATTCTCCATTCAATTAGAACTATGCTACTTCGCTAAACTTACAAAACTGTAGAAAATAAAGACCAGCCTTTTTATTGACCCCTGTACCCCTGTTGTGTGGAAAGTGCTTTATTTCGGTGTTGTGTGGAAAGTGCTTTATTTCGGTGTTGTGTACGCCGTCGCTGCTGCCAGGTTAGTCATTGCTTTAGTACCACTGCAACTGAAGCTTAGCCAGCACTCACTGCAATCCACTTCTGTGACTGGGTTAATTCATTTGCGGTAACATTTCATCAGCTTGTCAAGCCAAACCTTTTAATTACTGATCCATCGTCTTTCTTGATTTCTTTCTCTACCAAAGCAGGGACTTGCACTGTCATGTGGTGACCTGTATAGCTCAAAGCCTCCAATGAAAACATAAACTTCAAATTACAACACACCCAAAACACCTGGAGCTCTTCCTACCTTAGTCCTTCATAGTCACACAGCTCAATGCTGAGAAAATGCTGAACAGGCACCTGTAAGAAGCAACTGCATCCTTTCAAGCATCCAGCAGACACATGACATACAGTGTCTCCTAGGGGGCAGTTTCATTTCGGAAATGATTGTACTGAAGCATGTTGCAGTAAAGGCTCCAGACTTGTGCATTTACTGAGACAGTAGCTGGGCGCTAAGTGCTCCTTCCCAAGCAGTCTCTTTGAACTTTTACCAGACAGTTCTTGCCTTGTTTGGCCTCCGTGAGAAAAAGGGGACCAGGCTGCTGGTCTGGATTCCTGGTCACAAAACCCAAAAATGCATACCCACATCACCTATTGCTGCACAGCTTTTATCTATTTATCTGTTTTCAAGTATTTATTTCAACCTCTACAACATGCTAATAAAAGGCAAAAGAGACTGGATGCAGGGGAGGAACACATCCATTTACCCAGGGTGGGGGCTTGACTGTAGCCACTTCTACAATAACCCCCACAGGGATAACACAGGAATGAACTTTAACTGCACTCATACCCAAGACTTCTAAGAATTTCACACAAAGCCCCCATGATGTTTTCTTTTAGTCTTAGCAAACGCCTTCACAAATTCTGCAATGCCAGCTTTCACTACACATTGTTTCTGTATGCGTATTTTTGCAACATTGCTGAGTATAAGAATAGAGTTACCCTCAGCTTAGGACTGCTGGGCCACCAGCTGTGGTCCTTTCAGGAGAACAGACTTTGTCCCTGGGGTTGTGGCCACACTTGCTGTACTGCTGAAATATATTCAAGTTATTTTTACCTCTTCAAAGTCCTCTTTGGCTGATGGAAGATCAGAAGCCAGGCTGGCATCCCCCAGGTGTTTCTCCGTCCTCTCTCCATGCACTACAGTGGTCTTTATGACCTTGCTGACTTTCCGGCCCTCCACTGGTTCGGACTGGAATTTGGAGGCACTAGAGAGAATGGCAGGTTCAGACAGGGTCACCTGCAAGGTTAGAAAGCACAAGTGAGATGGAGATGAATTCTACATTTCATGATGTGCACTGGCCAAATAAACCGCTGTGTCTAGGGGCTCCACAGGGTAAAGGGTAGATCTGCTAGGTTCAGCTTACTGGAAGGAAAAAAAAAAAAAAGGGGAAAAAATGAAAAAGCAAAATAGAAAACAGGAAAAAAGAAATAAAGAAAAACAGAAAAAGGAAAACAAGAAAAGAAAATGGAGGAGAAAAGGAAAATATATTTTAAAAAAAAGGAAAAAGAGGGGAAAAGAAAAAGGAAAAATAGAGGGGAAAAATAAAAATGTAAAAAAGGAAAAAGAGTAAAAAATAAAAAGAAGACAATAGAAAAAAAATTTTAAAAAGGAAAATAGAAAAAAGAGGGGGGAAAAAATCAAGGTTTCTGTTCCTTGCTACTTTACTCCTAAAGAATTACTTCTGATGTGTAATTCCTGCAAGCAGAAGTATCAGTGATGTTTTTTACAATTCCAATAACTGCTTACTGCACCTTGCTTTTGTCCCAGCACTGCTGAAAGCACACCTCATGGCCAGCTTCTGGCCCTCCCTCACAACTCGGTTGTGCTGATCCAATTGCTTGTAGGGCCAGACAGTGAAATACAGCAAGAAGGCACTTACCTTTTCAGACTGTATTTAATTTTAATTAGCTGGCTCTAAAACAGTTTTTGTTTAAGTCACAGATGTTTTTGGGCTCTTCAGAGCAAGAACAGACCAGCAAGATAAACTTACTGTAGCTATGGGGTTCTAGGACTGCGTGGCGAAGCGAGCACACTAAGCTGCAGTGGTTAAGAACCCTGCTGGTGTTCCTCTGCTCTGTGCCACAGCAGACAAAGCACACCCTACCTCTGAGTGCTCACTGTCACTCCTCAGCACAACTCGCTTCACCACTTTGGAATAACCATCTCCCTCTTGCACAGTGACGGGGGCTTGCGGTGCTCCCTGCATTAGCACTTCCTCTTTCTCCGTGCCATCTGGAGCAACGTATCGCCGGATGATCTTGCGAGTCACCTGAAGGAATGGAGTTTAGTCCCCAAAGATGTAGCAGTAAAATATTCCTCTTTGTTCTCTGTCTAGCATTTGTTACTCAAAGGGCATTTTGTCCTGCATGAAAGAACCTGCGTAGATGGTTCCATGTTCTATTCCTTATCTCCTACTCAAAGACTCATCCGGTGCTAAAGCTCTCGAGGCACTGGCTGGCCAAAGCAAGAAGAGAATTACAGGGTCAAGATGTGAAATTGCCCAGGAGAATGGGTGTGCATCCTTCTGTGGATGACCCAAACCTCTGCTTGTCACAGTTCAAGGGACAGATATTTCCTTAAGAACCGTCAAACTTGCCTCCGTGCAATGAGACCAAGGAATCTTTAGCTGGGGTGGTTTATTATTCTACCTATTATTCAGGAATTAAAGAGGTCCCAGAGACAGCCTATCCACCTGAAGGGGTGTGATCTTCTCAGAAGATAGAAGATGAGGTTTGCCACTGTTCCAGCTCAGCCAAGTCCTACACCAAATCACTGAGCACCAAGTTGTCAGATAAAGAAAGAGCACAGAAGTTCCCCTTTCACTTTCATGCTGTGCAAAATTTGTTTTTCTAAGCATGATCTGATTTTGAAGATTTAGACCCTGGGTTTACCTGACTTTGACAGACCCAGCCTTCCATTGTTTTCATCAGGATAAGCAAACAAACAAACACCTCAGATAAGATTGCAGTGGAGTGGGTTTTTTGGTGGGGTTTTTAAAAAAGAAATAAACAACTTTCTACTAAAATATGTGGATCTAGGCAGATTTTTCCTTGGCTTTAAATGAAAGTTAAAATACATCCTGTTAGGTTTTACACTGTAACAGAACAATTTTGAAAATCTAAATTATTGTTCAAACTTTGGTATCTCTCATGAGCTGAAATTGTCATTCCTTCCACTCTCTACTCTTCAAATCATGCCCCTTCATAGCAGAAAGTCTGGTATTTCTGTGGATGATTTTTTCTTCCTTTTACTGGAGAGGAAGAAGGTAGCAAGGGGCAGAACTGACAATACCTTCTTTACCACTGTGTGGCCATGTTCATCTGTGTACTGCTCTTCTGTGACTGTTTCTGGTGGCATTTCAGGCATACTATCAGCCTGTATGAAAAGAACAAAGCTCTGTGAAGCAAGGTCTTCATGTGGGTCTTGAAATAAGCCACTTCAACATCAGTTAATTGGTTAGGGAATGGAAAAAAATCAGCACTGTTAGGGAAAAAAATCTCTTCTGCAAATAAATCCTTAGAAAGGCATGCACAGAAAAGTGATGCCACAGCACACAGGCAAAGATAAGTTAGTTGACCTTGTTGTATGCGGGGCTGACGAGCCTTCATCTTCCTCCTACCGAGGCATCTATGGAGTTTAGAGGGGGGTTAGCAGTGTTACTGTAATCCTAAGGTTTATCCAATGGAGATGCTTTATTTGGGAGCATCCCAGCTTGAGGTGCACACAAACTCAGGCCTAAGGCAGCACAGGCTCATTCAGTGCAGCCACTCAACACTCGGTACCTGAATGATCACCCGGCGTCGAATGACTCTGGTAGTGACCATCTCGTCCTCGTCTGAGCTGAGCTCCAGCCCACCTAACTCCTCTGCTAACTCCTGGGGGAAGCATGGAAGCAGGATCTGTATGTGGCACTAGCAATAGCTACAGCTTCTGTCTTCCTACACCAGCTCTGCAACTGCTACGTTTTGCATATGCTTTGTGGGTTAATTACACAGAAAAAATATACAAAAGCCTTTTAATCCTTCACAGGGGGAAGTACAGAGCACAGGGTACAGACAGTAGGACTGAACAGTTTTGACAAGAGGACTGTGTAGCAATAGCCTCAGAAAGATCAGGAAAAATTAGTAACAAGTGCTGACCTTGTCTATCCTGCATAAGGAAGAATTAAAAGTTTAAACAAACACCTCGGATGGCAAAGAGAGGCTGAAAAGAATCTGCTGAGAAATAGCTGTAGTATAAAAACATAAAAGGGAAAATAAATAAGGCGGGGGGAGGGGTGGTACTAGCTGCTGTTGTTGTTTCACTTCAGTAAAAGAATCAGAGAGAAAAAACAGTACATTATTTTGAGGGCTGCTATTCTATAAGCAGCCCTTATACTGGGCCCTGCTGTAGATACCCTTTCAATCATTTGAGAGACTTTAAATTCCACCTTTCCCTGAGATGCCTGAGGCAGAGCTCTGAAACCCTTCATTCTAGAGGTGATACCTTTGGCCACATAGTAGGCAAGAGAGAAGGCCTTGTTTCGAACAAACACAAAGGTGAAACAATTTCTGCCTCAGAACAGCTGCGCCTTCTCTGCTCTAACTTGACTTATGAAGCTAATTTCCTGCCCAAGGATGCCTTCTTTTCTTCCACTTAGAATGGGCAAAGCAAGCTGTTTATTCTTAAATCTTCATCTGCCAGGAAACTTTAATTCTCCGCTAAAAGTCATATGGTTGCTGTCTTTCCTTGCTGGTGGATTTTCTCCCCTCTCTGAGTGTTGCTATGAAGCCCCTTGTCTCACACAACCCAAGACCTACCTTGTACAGTTTTTTATATCCTCTTCACTCTCCTGTCTCAGTATTTCTTTACTTCCTGTGTGCTACATAAACACCGTTCTTCCAGTACATCCTTAGTACTCTGGAATGCACAGCTGCTGTCTCTTCCCTGTCTCACCGACTGGAGAGACTTTTCACACCATTTCTCATGCTGCTTTGGGCTAGCCTTGCCTTTCTTTATGAGCTTTACTGATATTGCTTTATCTGCATTACTTCTGTTTCTGTTTGTTTCTGCCCTTGTTACTGACACTCTTTCTCTCAGGCACAGATGGAACTGTCACTGGCCAAAGGACAAAGAAGGGTAGAGCAGAACCAGAATTACCAACCTAGACTTTGGGATCTGGGGCTTGCTTCCACTTTGAAAACTTCAGAAGAAAAGCCTTTACCTGACCCTTTAAACCACAGAGGGAAGGAGGAAAAACTCAGTGCCAGCTGCAAATTAATTACAAATATTTTTATCTTAAGGATAAAAATAGTCATGAAAATTGGTTTATTGTGTCAATTACATTGAGGCAAAGTTGTTGATTTACCTTTTCTAAAGATTCCTCTTCAAAGCCCCTTCCAGACTTCTCCATCTGCTCCTCAGTGGACTCCACAATCAAGAGACTAGATCTCCTTGGAGAGAGGCTTTCCTGGTGGAGCTGGGGGTCCTCAGGCTCTTGAATGATGGGGGACTCCCCTCTCTGCACAGGGGATGGAGGCTGCGGGGGGGCTCTCTGCGCCTCTCCCTTGGCCGTGCTTGAGTGCGCAGATTTTCCAGCTCCCATGGACTGCTCTGTTCCTGGAGTCGTGGCACTGTGAATTACAGGTCCAAGGGAGTTATCATCATGCAGTGCTTCCCAATTTCCAGCAATGGAACATTAGGCACTGACTTCATATTTTATGTTGTGTGTTGTTTGGCAAAAGCTAGAAATAACTGGTACTCCTTGACAGGAACTACAGAGCAGTCTGTCTGGGAATGCCACCTATCTTCCTGAGCAAATCTCCAAATGGATATCCAACCCTTCCATGCAAGACTGCAAAACCTGGTATTTGTAAAGTATTTCAGAGAGCTTTGCTTTCACTTGTGCCCTCACATCTCCACATGCTACCCTTTTTTTTTTTTTAGTGGGAGAGCCTGGATTGCTAGAGAAGGACTTGAGGCACCTGCAACGCTGAACACAGCTGTGCAGCTGCCAAGTGGAAAAAACAACTTTGCCGTAGAATTCTGGAGCTTTAGCAAACAGAAATTTAGTAGAGGTTCAGGTTTTATTTGTAATGGTATTTTTATGGTTGAGTCCTGATTCGTGATTAATCACTGCCCCAAGTTAGTTAAACCTATTATTATATATGTTACTATGTAACACATTTATAAAGGAAATAGATCTAATTCCAGCAAATGTACATTCAACATTGTTGTGTATTTCCTCTTGAAGCACGTTCCTTACATGTTCCTATTTAAATCTAGCCTGATTTTCCACCTAGTTTAAATTAGACCTGCAGTGTAGTGGAATTCCCCCGTCGTCATTACTCTCATGTAGTGTTGGCACTATTGTCTCAAAGTATTCTCTGTTCCTCAAAGAATTTCATTTCCCGATGCAAATCCTTAGGGAGCATCGGTATTTTTGCCTAACACTGCAACAGAAGCTTTCCCAGATGGTATTTTCTGTCTTCCACACTCTCTCCCAGCATATCCTGAGCAAAGGAATCCCCCTAAGTCCATTTGCTGGACTCAGCTGCCCTTTGACTGCTGGGAGCTGCATCTCCACATCAAAGCTAATCATCTCCAGGAAAATCACTTCTTTGTATAGGGATTCTTGGTATTTTGCTGGCTTATTAATACCTGACTCTATCCTGCAGAGAGATCTCAGTATGGGCACATAATCAGGGAAGCTGTGGAGAAATAAACATGATCTATTCCAAATGACACCAACCCCACTGACAGCCCCACCTCAGAATTCAAGTTTTTGCTGCACAGGTCCTCTATGTGTACTCTACCATGTGTTATACCTGTAAGTACTTGTGTCTAGCCTCTGTAACACTTTGTTTCTGCTCCTTGGGCCATCTGAAATGCACTTTTCAATGGCCAGCTCTTAATAGGTAGTTATGAGCTTTGTAAGTAATCATTAAATTGAAAAAAATTGCCTCCACTGAACAAGCCATCCTGAATCTGAAGAAAGATTTGGATTACTTTCATTATTACGTCATCACTTGTCACCCAAGATATGGAAAATATACATAAAACCTCCTCCACTTCTCTATTAACTATCTTTTCTTTCCTATGTACTAGACACAGTTTTTGCTTTGCCGTCACAGTAACAGATTGACTTTCTCCCCTCAGCCTTAAGGCTTCCTCCACATGGATTCAAAAGCGAAAACCACAATTGGAGGAAAATTCTAGAGTGTTTCTAAGTCTCAAAGGCAACTGTAAAATCCTCTTATTACACAGAGAAAAGAGAACCTGTTCCCTATGGCTTCATCCTGCTCTTTTGGCACTTACAAATATTCCTGTTGTGAAGCAGATGGTTTCCCTGGCACGTCTTGGGGTTTCCCTGAGAATTCAGCTTCCACTTGTTCCTTGTGTGCTTGCCTCAGAAGCTCAGCCATGGACACTTCGGCCTCGCTCCTGGGAGTGCTGTCCTGGAAGGGGGAATAACTGACAGACACGTCTTCCTCGGAGACCAGAGGGGGGTGCTCGGTTGGCTCGCCGTCCTTGGATAGTCTCTGCCGCTCCTGCTTGTTTCTCGAGCTGTACACTTCCTCTTGCAGTGCTGAAAACCCTTGCCAAGACAGAGAGATGAGAAACATCCTTACAAGTCTGACCAGAGTGCACAAGTCCCTCCTGTGCTCTGTGTGCATTGAAAATCCCCAGGGACAACAAGTGACCTGAAGCTCTTGAACACCTTGAGTGGGAGGGCACCTGGCCGCTAGGAGTAGCCCAAGGCATGCCAGATTGCCACTACTATGGCCAGATTTGGACAGTAACAGGCAAAATAACATTTACCCAGGAATTTACCCAGATTTTAGTGACTTTTCCCCCCATATCCATTATTCATCTGCTTCTGGAAAATTTAACTGTACAAAAAAAGATGAAATTGCTTCATAGAGAGCTAGGGGGAAGAAGTAGCTCATTTATGTACCATAGTCACTGGAAACCTAGTGAACTCTGAAGAACAAATTGGGAGGAAACAAAAAAAGTTTTTATTGAATTTGAGCTGGACAGAGAGGTTAACATTCTAAAACTACTTGGCTGAGATATGAGAATGCTAATTCAGCCTTCTAGTCCTACATTCTCCTCAAGACTGGGACCTTTGCAGCTGTCTAATATGCTTCAATATTGAGTTAGGCATTCAAAAGTGGCACTTCTGGAAAAGAGGATTTTATGCCAAATAATTTGGAGATTTTGTTCAGTTTGCAACCACTGGATCTAATCCACTGAACTTTCAAACTTAAGAGATGCAATAGCATCCTAACAGAATTACAATATTCTTGATACTCAGATCCAAAGGGGTTTTCTGTCAAAGCATGGAGTCGTTTCCATTTTTAATACCTTGGTCAAATTCTAATACAACCTTCTGAACTTTTATGAAAGCACTTGTACAAGCAAAAAACCGAACCCCAAGGTAAACTGGGCAAATGTTGCTGGCCACAGAGTTTGCTTCTGAAGAAAGCTCAGGTCTTCTACCCAGTGAAATGTGACCCTTGTGATGCCATGCTTGCATCCATCCACATTGTCCCTGCCTTCAAAATGGGATTCCAGTGCTCTGTCACGAGAGCTGACAGATGAGTGTGGGCCAGCACTTCAGAGCAGAGGGATGCTGGGAGAGGTACCCTATGCAGCCCTGGAGCCCCTTACCTTCACTGTGGTCCAATGCCAAGGACTGCTCCGTGTCCGCGTAGGTGCGTGTGCCGTGGCCCTGCACGGGGTCTATGCCGCTGGTCTCCATCAGGTGAACGATGTCCATGCGGTTGATTTTCGTGAGACATTGGGTCAGATTGGTATCTGTGCCATTGGAAGGACACCGTGCAGCTCAGTTAAGAATCAAGCACACTCCCTCCCTTCTCCATAGGATGGGCATACACAGGAGAGTGACCGGTGTCATATATAAATTATAGATTTGGGCTATGTAAAAACTAAAAAGAACCAAATGGCAGCCTATAAAAACTAGCTCTTGGGTTTTTTTCCTTTTAACGAATTTGTTGAATTACTGTGTTATACAGACAAGACTAGAAACAACATTGAGTACAATCCATAGTCATCCTTTCTGTAGCCTAAATTTTCCCCAAATGTTCTTTGTGATTATAACACACCTGTCACTTCAGCTAGCAGACTGGAGACAGTTACACACAATAACTGGAGACAAACCTGTTGCATGTTTCCCATCCCTTTCAAGCCAATATTTGAGGAGTGCATGGCTCTGGTCTTGAAGAGAATTGGGATTTTCAATTCGGATTTGGTGAATTTGCTCCTCTGTGAAGTCCAGTTCTCTTGCTAGCTCTGAAAAAGAAATCCATCTCTGTAAAGAGATCTGCTGATACTACTACTATTCCCCTGGTCTAACTTCATTCAAAGAAAAGTAAATGCCTGTGAATTATAGTTTAACCCCAAAACCTGAGAAAACATTTCCATCTCGTTCCATGTTACTTTCACTTGTCCCCACTACCATTTGCTGCCTCAAGTCTATTAAATGCACCATATTAAAGTGATTGTTTACAGCAGGTTCTTTTGTTTACCCAGTTTGGACTCTTGGTATCCCAAACAAAATAAGCTTCTGAAATATTTTTCTAAAACATCTTTAGATAATCAGAAAATCATCCAACATAAAAATGAGAGGAGTGTGGACCATTCCCCTCCTTTCTCTCTGGAGCAGAAAATGTGCACTTTACCTGTCCAGCTGAATCCAAGATGATCCGCAATGTGGGCCAGTCTTTCCTCTGTCCTTTCCTGATCATCCTGTTGATCTAAAGGTCAAAGAGAGCTGGAAGTTGCCTTTTGCAAGTTAAAAACCATTGCCATAGGAGAGAGAGCCCAAGGAGGGAAAGCACTGCTTTTTCCTAACTGCTGTGCCTAAATGTGGACAGGCTGCATAACTCGAGAGAGGCTTGTAAATCCCTAGGTTCAAAATGAAGTTAAAAAGCTTGGCTTTTCAAAAAGCACAGGACTATCTAGTTTTTCTATTTGGAAATCAGATGTTCATGTGAAAACCTAATCTAGGACTGATGCACCTGCTATGCCTATTCTGGCCAGGCATTCCAAAACTTGACTATGAAGTTCAGTCAAAGACTTTGACTAAGTCAAGAGCCATAGTTTTCCATGCCTCCTTAGTAAATGCCAGGGTTGAAGAATTCATCGGGACCAGTGCTTCTAATCATGTTCCTTGTATTGTAAGGCAAGTTTTGTTCAAACAGTCCATTCAGCATGTCAGATTATGGTCTGTATTTGAGAGACTGTTAATTTTAGTGTCTTTGACCCTTTGGATGGGGAGTGAGACAAAAAACTGACAACGAAGGCAAGGAAAAATCAGATGGTCATTTGTCAGTCCTCATTCACTTCACTAATGGTGAGACTGACAGCTCCTCCCATCCCCAAAGGTCATTTTAGGATGGTGGAATTTGAGTTTTGATTTTCCCTGAATGCACACGTGAACTGCAACACCTCTGAATAAGGAAATTGCTTAGGGCTTGTGATATGCACGTGTCATTCCGGCTCCTGATTTCCATTAGGGCTACTCAGTACTAGCACGCAGTAGGCGAGAGGAAAACCAAGCACCAGAAAACGTGTACTGAAAGAGTTACTGGTGACTCAGAGTTTTCCTCAGACACACACTGTCAACAAAAAGGAACATAAAAAGCTTCTGCTCCTGCAGATCTCACTGCGTACCAACTCACAGGTCTATAAATTTGCTTGTCTTGCTTTCAATTGACGCCCAAGCATTGCATTATTAGTAGAAGTTAATAGCTAGTAGGGTTAATAGGGCCAGGGAAAGTCAAAAGCCAAAACGTGCATGACCTAAGCAATCAGTTTAATGACAAAACCATACATATTTCTAGAAGTGTTTTTGCTTATTAAGGTAACACTTCCCATAAGCATTTATGGTTTGCAATCTTGAGATCATTTCACAGACAAGAACACAGACACAAGACAAAAAAACCAAATACAGCTCACAAGGGGAAAAAAAAGCACAACTAACCACCAAAAGCTGAAAAGAAAATGCCACACGCATTACACCTGTGCACAAACGCGCGCGCACACACACACACACACACACCAAAGAAAACAAAGAACAAAAGAGTTTAATTCATGACATGCGTCGCACAGGGAATCCCAGTCGTTGGCAAATACCTTCAGCACGGTCATGGGCATTTTCGTCAGGGATACGTTCAATCTGAGTCTCTACAGACTCATCCCAAATGGGTCTGATGTCAAAGATGTCTTCAGGAACTGACTGCTGAGTCTCACTGGATGGCACATTTTCAATAACTGAAACTTCTAGGGCACTACTGCTTTCATCATCTGAAACTAATTCTTGTTCTCTCTCTGACTGCGTGAGTCTTTCCACTAATTTAGAAGCTTCATCACTAATTTCTTCAAAAAACTCTATAGAGTTTTTGTAAAGATCAAAAAAATTGTCCTTACTGTCTTTTGTGGGACTAAAAGCACTGCGGGAGCCTGTAGCGCTTCTGCTTTTAACTGGTAACCGTGAAGAAAATACCTTCGATCTTGCTGTCACCTCATCTGAGTCTAGCTCAAACTTCATCTCACTCTCCCTCTCCCTGGCCTCTGCCTCTGCCTCAGCATAACTCCTAGCTTTGATGGAACGTTTGGTCTTTGGGTCCACGGGACTACTGGCGTCAGATTCCGATTTACTGCGGCTGTCTGCCTTTGCAGGGACCGCGCTCGTCACGTCGAGCGCTTTGGGTGACTCTGGCTTGCGGACCGTCGTGTCCGCGTATGAGTGCTGTGGTTCGGCTTTTTGGAAAGCGGATTTCACGGGAATTTTAGACTTTGGTTTCGCTTGGTCATCTTTTCCTTCACACTGCGAACTGTCCAGGAAGTCATCCGGGGAAAGGCTCTCGTTTTCCGATTGTTGTGAGGATTGCGATGCAGCAGCAGCTGTTCTTACAGGGATTTTGGATTTGCTTTCACAAGAAGGCACACTCTCCATTAGAGCAGTGGGGATTTCAATCACAGATCTCTGCTCCTCTGGGGAAGAGTCTGGGGACTCCTCACCCTGTTCAGAACTAACCAATCGAGTGACTTTGGAAAAATTTAATTCATCTTCTACCGCACACTGCTCGGGAGAGATGGGGCAAGGCACCTGACAGCTATCAACCGTGTCAGTCTCCGTTCTGGAGAGGGGTTCAGCTTCAGAGGCAGCAATTTCTTTCTTTGGTGATTTTGAAGAAGCTGAAATACCCATTTTAATTGGAATTCTGGATTTAAGATCTGGTTTTGCAGTGCCTGCGCTGGCACCTTCACCCATCATTTCTTCAGATCTATCACTAGACTCAGGTGATGTGGGTGAATATCTCAATGCATCTTGTTCTTGTATATCTGACTCCTCTGACTCTGACGGTGCAAATGGGTCCACTGACCCCTTCAGCTTTGAGGATTCCGCCTCTGCTGCTTCTTTCACTTCTTCACATAAAGAAACTTCTTCCTGAGGCTCCTGCCCCACCTGGAAGAAGTGAAAGTTTTCATCTGGGTAGTTCCTTTTGGTCATGTCAATGGCTCCACTTCTAGTCATCTCAAACAACTTGCCTTCCTGAAAAATAAAAGGATTTTGTTCACTGAGCGGCGTCCCCTCTTCGGTGGGTGTCCTGGCTGGTGTTGTGTCAGGGGTTGTGCCTTGGGATCGCCTGTCTACCATCAACCCAAATATCTTCTGTTCCTCTTCCTTCACCCGAGCTTCAAAAGCTTCATCGTCTTCACGTATTTCACTCCACATGTCAGAATCTACATCGGTTCTGGTGATGACAACCTGACCCACCAATTTCTCTGATTCATCTCTTATATCCTCAAGGGCAGACTCAGGTAATTTTGTTGATTCTGAGGTCGGAGACCCTTGCGATATTGTCTGAAATCCATCCTCTTGTTTGGGCTCTATTTCCATGTACACTTGCTCTGAAGAGCAATATTCACTGCCCGTGTCTCTGCTAAGTAGAGCTTCACCAGTCTGCTCTTTCCCTTCTGCAATAGAATAGGTTTCCCTAGATAGCAGACTTCTGCCAGATCCTACCTCACTTTCAGAGTCAATGAAGAAATGCCCAGAAGACACATTTTCGTAAGGGCTCACTATATACGGAGCACTACCATCAGAGACATCTGCTGCACAGCTGTCGAGCTCCCTTGTGTCAGTGGTTAGGGACGAGTACTCTGGTAAAGGCTCCTCAGCATGAGCAGCCCTGTGAGATGTCTCACAACCTGTATCTGTTTTTCCCGAATCCCTTGCCAAAGCAGAATGGTCAGGGGTGTCACCTTCGGCCAGTTTGCCATCGCACGGGACAGAGAACTCAGTGGTACCGTGTCCATGACAAAGACCATCTGCCTCTTCTGGCACAGCTTGCGTAGAAATGAGATCGCTGCCTGGTAACAGGGCCGCGGGTTTGACACCTTTTTCAGTAGCATCGCACTTCCCCGTTGTTAGTGATGACTCAGCGTGAACCTCTTTTTGACAGCTGCCACCAACAGAGTGACAGGGAGTACACCCAGATCGTGCGAACGGGGCATTGGGACTGACCGTCTCACAGTCGCCTGTACCATCACAGCATTTGGATTCCACACTTTCTGCTGGCGCACAACCATCGGAAGGACAAGTGCCCATGGAAGGCTTACAGCTGCGCCCAAGGATAAGCAGCTCCTCTTTGTCACCTTTGCCTGGTGCTTTAACCTCATCTACCCTGACAGAGCATGGCTGGGAATCAATGGGTTGGAAACCTGCTTCATCAGGGCTAGAGCTGGAGTCAATACTAGATGGTAATGGTGAGGGTGGCTGCACTCGGATCACAGGCTCCATTAAGAGGCCGGAGTCGGCTTCTTTTTTGAGCCGAGTCAATTCTGGCTCGCTTTCGGAAGAGGAAGAACTCTTTCTAGATTCAGCAGCAGGTGTCACCACTGTGGGTATGCCTTTTTCTACTACAGTACTCTGCTCTGATGCTTCAGCCTCCCGTGAGGCCTCTGAATTGGCAACCACAGAAGATTCATCTTGCTTACAACTCCTTTTATGATCTCTCTTCTGTTTTGCTTCTTGTTCCAATTCATCAAACATTTTGATTTTGGTCACCATTTTAAACATCTCTTCTTCAGGGGTGAATCTCTTCTTTGGTTCACTTTCCGAATCGTCCTCTGGTTCTTCATTGACTTCGGGGATGGTGGCTGACTTGGGTATGTCTGCCATTTTAGGTGTAATTTCATAGCTAATTTCTTCTGAACTAGGAGTTTCGGGGGAAACGGGGCTTTTTCCCGAACTCTCCATGAGGGATGTTTGCTCCAGACTGTCATCATCGGCACTTCCCTCAGGGTCACGGAGAATCCTGGAACGCACCGATGCCAGCTCTGGGCAGGCTTCTGCTTTGCTATGAACAGATGGAAGAGGACCCTGCCCCAAAATGCAAGCCTTCACTGTTGGTTCTACGGGGCTGCTTTCAAGGGAATCGCGGCAGGGGGACTCTTTCATAGGACTGGGCTCCAAAGAGTCGGGCGTTTTGTGTGATGAGTTATCTTCTAGCACTGGGCTTGCTTCCAGGGAGTCTTTATGACTTATAGTCAAAGAGTCATCTGCAACTGGGCTAAAGCCTTCACTATCATGGCTAGCAAGTGCAAGTTCCAGTTTCTGGGGACTTCTAACTGTAAGACGGCGTTCACAGGCTACATCTTTTTCTTTCTCTAAAGCAGTGTCATGTGTTTCAGAAGACTTAGTGAAATGTGCAGTGGTTCTGGATTCTTTATCCCTGCTAATATCTTTCACAATGGAAGCTGAGCTACTTTCTTTAAGTTTATCAGCCTCTTCTTCAGAGGCTGGAGGTACATGCTCTTCTGATAAACAGTCAGAATGAGACTCACTAGTCTCAGTAACAGCATCTAGCTGCCTCTCAGTAATACCTTTTTCATCTTCCTTTGAGGAGAGTTCCTTTGTAGAACGTGTTTCTGCTGTTGTGTCTACTTGAGCCGCTCCTTTAGCGTCTTCAATTTGCCCATCAGTTTTCTTTGGTGAGAATGAAAGGCTTTCTGGGCTAGTTTCAGGAGTCTCTGCCAGACCCTCATGCTTGTAACTTTCCTCTGAGCTGATCTGAGGGGTTCCGTCAAGTAGGCTGCCTGGAGAGTCAGCCACACCTTCGTGTTTAAGGCTCTCTGAGCTCCCATCAAGAGCAGCGCTTTGCAGAGAAAGAGCAGGAAGGAATCCGTCTTTCCCATACTCCGTAGGAAAAGCAGCACCAAAAGGACTGGTCAGGACTTGCTCCAAGTTAACCTCTCCCTCCTCTGTCACCGAGAGATGTCGGAACTGTTGGTATTTGTCGTTATCCTCCAGTTCTTCTTTAATGACATCAGAAAAGTCTGTTGAGGTTTTCCTGTCAGGGCTGATCTGGAAGTCAAGATCCCCCTGATCATCAGAAGTCCTGCCCTTCCCAGCTGCCGTTTCTTTGGCACTTTCAGCAACCATTACCGGAGGGAGAGGTTGGGCTGGCTTTTTGCTGCTCTGATCTTTTACTTGGTCTTTGCCACTAGCTTTTTTGGCAGTTTCGATGGTGGAAATTTGAGCTTTTCCTTTCTTTGATTGTGGCTCTTTCTCTGCTTTTGACACTGTGCTTGGTTTGTCCTTCTGTTTGTCTGTCTTGAGGTTTGACACTCGCTTTGTTTCGCTCTGCAAAGGAATTGTTTTCTTGCGGGGAGTTTCCTTCTCAGGGGCCTGTTGCTTCTGCTTGACAGATTTGTGTTCAAAGAGTCCGGAAATATTCTTGGAGGGGTCTTGCCCTGACTGGAAGGCTTTCATTAGCTCCCGAACAGACATGGTCTCTTCCAGTCTCTCTGTCTTGGAAGAAGGTGAGACGGGCGGCTGGGCTTTGTGTGCTACCGGCTTTTTGACTTGTGCTGGTTTTTTAGGCGCCTTTTCGGCAGGGCCTTCTTTTGCCTGAACTCTGACGGGCAGTTTTGAGCGTACTTTTTGCTCATCTTCCACTCGTTTCTGAAGAGCTTTCACTTTATCCTTTATTGAGCCAATGGGAGTTTCCTCGATAACAGGGGACACAGCTTTAGGCTCTGGAGTACCTGTCACCTTTAGGCCAGGCTCCCCAGCCGGTGCCTCGTCTGCAGTGAGCTTAGGCAGTCTCAGTTTCTCTCCGCTGCTGTGCACCTTGCCTTCCTTTGGCTTTGGCTTTTCTCGTAGTTTTGCCCTAAAGGGCTTTTTAACTTCTGATGCTGCCTTCTGTTGCTCCTGCAAGCTTGGTTTCCCAGTTTTTGGAGATTCTTTTCCTTTCTTTTCAGAATCCCTGCTTACTGCTACAGCTTTGATTTTCTCTTCTACTACCTCCTCTTGTAAGGCCTGTGGCTGTCCCTCGTGAAGAGAAACGTGTGTTTTTAAATCCTCTGCGAGGTAATCCACCGTTCCTGTCATGTCTGGCTCCCCTTTTTTTGTTGTCCCTTTGTCTACCCTGACTTCTACGCGGCTCGGCTCTGTGACTTCTGACGGAGCATTTCTCCTGGCCTCTTCAATTTCTTCATCGCTGACAATGATCCATTCTTCTTCCAAGGGCTCTTGCCTGGAAAGGGACTTCTGCAAAATATGTTCTTCTCTGGTGTATGATCCGCCTCTCAGAATTTCATTTACTTTTTCTAAGTCCTCTTTCACTCTTTCAACTATTTCAAAAGGTTCTCCTGGCTCTTCTTCAGCAGACTTTTCAAGATCTTTCACCTTAATGGAGCCTGATTTATCAGAAGGGTCACTTGTCAGGATGGCAGTCATTTTGATCAGATCTTGTTTCATCTCAGAAACTTCAGACAACAGGTCTGGACTGGCTAGTACAGGGACTTCATTAACCAGATGGCTTTTCAGGACAGATGTTTCTGTAGATTCTGTCTCGTCATCTTTGATGCGAATGAAAAACATTGAAAGTAAAATGGAAATCAAAAATAGAGATTGGAAAATGTAATCAGGACTGAAAATGACAGTCTTTGGCTGTAGTGGTGGGAAGGTCAACAAAATGGGCCAGGAATGGTGGATCCACAAGATCTGAGGGTACAAGAGCAAAGCAAAGCTAACGGGGGGTGGGAAAAAAAAAAACAACTGAAAAGGAAAATGGCAGGAAATAACTTGCTTCACTTTATCTCTAGAGCACAACCACACATACAGTTTCAAAGCTGGAACAAACCAAACCAGGACACCACTAAAAAAAACCCAAAACAACAACAACAAAATTTCAAATCAAAACCAGAAGAAACACAGTGAAGTTACACAAAGAGAGGCATCTCAAGATTGTTCAGATGTTACAGATCAATGTTCAAATAAAAAGAAAAACAAGAAAAAAGGGGGAAAGCATTAGAACTGATTGAAAGTCGATTTCCTCTAAGAGAAAGCCAGTGTTAGCAAACTGTCAGAATAACATCGGGTTAACAGTTTTGTTTTTCTTAATGACCAAAATAAAAAGCAAAAAGTAATTCTGCAGTAATCTAAAATAGGACCAAATATGTGGAGATCTGAATCAGCTGCAAACCGGCATTTCATCTAAGGGGATTTCACACCTACACAATGAAACAAACAGGCTTTTGTTTTAAGAGGCATGGTCCTTTCCTTGGAACATCCTCATTGACAACTAATGAACTGACTGAGGAAAGAGAAGACAGAGAAGAAAAGGAGAGATAATAAGAAAAAACTGTGAATCAACTTAGAAGTGATTTCAGAGTTTTAAAAAATGTAATGTATGGCAACCCAAAGTCACAGACAGTCACACTAGACACATACGTACAATTCATGTAAGGCAAGTTATTTCCATGCAAAGCAAAGGTGTTGCAAATGCTGCTGGGTATGTAGCTTCGGTTAAAAACAAGAGCTCTAAAAATTATTCATATAAATTAAAGGTACATGAAAATACTGTAAACATACTGTGGTGAAATATTTGTCTAATCTGGCAATCAGTACACAGGAAGGTGGCTGCAGATAATTCCCATTATGCCGTAACTGCCTGCTGGTAACATTTCATTTCAGCAAGGACTAGCAGAAAATGGATATTGAACAGAACAAAACACTGGAGAACTGAAGCAAGTTACAAACAGAACACAATACTTAGGAATCACGGATGGACATTTTCCCTTTAAAGGTAGCATGTCACACGGAACTGCACATTTCAGCACCCCAGCGAAAGTCAAAGAACTAATGCAAATAAGGAGACCTTAAGCAACGCGTAATTAGCTGTCTTTATTTGTAAAAAAGATCCATTTTGCTATGCTGTTCTCCTGAGTGTAACAAATGCTAAATATTTGTGCTGTACGTTAATTAGAGCCAGGTTGCTGCAGGGTATTGTGGTGCTGAAAATGGGGTCTTTTGGTGCTGCTGCTTTACAACGAACGGTCTGGGGCATGCCGAAATGCCAGCCAGTAATTTTGTAAATTTGTAATATGCACTTTCATAAATATCAAATGTATGACTCTTTCACTGGCCAATAATCGAGTTAATCAGCCTGAAGCAAAGCAACTCCAGTGGGCAATACATTGCAAGTGCTATCCAGACAGTGTGTGGCTGGAGCATGAGCACCCACTGGGGTTCTCTGGGGCCCTGGCAGAGTAGGCAGTGAGGAAGTGGCAGGAAGACAATGCAAGACACTGCACTTTTACTGCAGAGGAGGAGAGATGTTGCCCTCCAAAATGGAAACAAGGCAGATGTCATGCTTTTCCTGAACAGATCCAAGAAATGGCTGCATTTGGAAGCAGCTCTCAGTAGAGACACTTCTGTGTGTGCAGAGATGCACTTGATTTGCCTCTCCCATAAAGGAGAAGTTTGCGAACCCCTCGCCCATGGTTTCTCATGGTCACAGCCTGGCTGTGCATGTACAGAGGGTGTTTGTGCTGTGCCAAGCTGTCAGGTCAGATTTCCAGCCATATTTCACCACAGTAAAGGGTGGGGCAAGGGAGGGAGGGTTAAACAGGCTGATTCTTTTGGACAGTATCACTTTTTGGCATGGTTGTATTCTATGAGATCAACGAAATAGATTGGAGTCCTCATTAGGTTTTCATTAAAAGTGATACTGTCATCTGTCTCAAATATGAGGCAAGAATGAGTGTCAACAAATGGAGAAAACAAAAAAAATGGAGGGATGAGCATTCATACAAGCAAAATAGCAATAGCAGGTTCACTAGGGATGTCAAAGGAAAGTAAAGGCTTAGATGAACGGTTTTTAACTGTATTACTTGTTAATTTACACATCAATTGTATTGAATTGGATAGCTGCTGAGATATTAAATTGGTTTTCATTACGTATTTAAAGTATTGATGTTATTAGCAATAGCAGTTAAAACTTAGCTTTCTTTCATGCTTATCTTTAGTCTTAACATCTCTCATACAAATTGCATTATAACATTCTCAAGGAAAAAAAAATCTTACTTTTTTCTGAAGTCATATCAACCTGGAAGAGGAAAAAAGCAGGAGATTTAAACCTTCAAATATAATTGCCATACAGAAGCCACAGGTGAAATGTTAGTTGTATGGAGACACATGGACTTAAATGGAACCAAGAATGCATTTAAAATAACAGCAAAAGCATGGCTTAATTTATTTCAGGTCTCTAATACCAGGAAATTTGTTACTTCACTATAGTTATGGTCAACAGTAGATGCAAAATGTTGCAGAGTATTTTCTTTAAATGCTCTTAGCAAGCGTAGAGGATCTAAACTTTTGCATTACCAGGTGTTTGGTTACATTGCTCTTAATTTATTTCTTCCTGTCTAAAGCAAAATCATCCAATATGGTTAGGTGAAAGCATTTGGTCCATCTGGAAGGCAACCAGGAGGTTCCATGCATTGTGTTTCCTTGGACACATTCATTCTGAGAGCACAAACCGCATTTTTGCCTCTGTGCTCAGTGATGATGAAATGCAGGTGCACCAATGATGGCAGAACTTCCCAAGGCAGGACATGGGGCTGGATGCCACTAATAGCTATTCATACCTTTAAATGGAAGCTGTGATGGCCCTCACAGCCCCCCTTTTTGATTTTTCAGAGTTATTTGGGTACAGATTAAAAAAACCATACAACTTTACTGTTATTCAAAAGAAAACACAGTCCTTGTCAAAAAAGAATTGAAAAGAACACAATCTCAGACCATGAAAGCTGAAGAAGCAAATTTTTGAGGTAGCTCTGTAATTTCAGTTTATTTTAGTTCTGCTAGCATTTGTCCACACCAGTACACGTTGTTTAAATTTGGCTATGAAAAAACATGCAAACTCACAAGTAGCATTAAAGCTGTAATTTCCTATACAAAATTGTGGTAGGAGTAGGACAACTGTGAAGAATGCAAATCAGCTGTGCAGAATTGCTGGTACAAGATACTGCACATGGCAAAGCCCCCAAGGTTTTAGTGAATGCTGAAAAGGTTTACACAGTTCAAACTATTCTGTATCAAGACAAATGCAATATGCTGTCTCAGTCAAGATGTTAGAAATCTTTGCCTTTCCATGAGCTGACGCTGAACAGAAGGAAATCCCTGGCCATACGTGCCTGTTCCTACATGCCTGGCAATCCTTTAGGCTCACATAATTACATCTCACAGCCAGCAGTGTGTGCAACAGATCCATAATAGCCTGAATTCCTCTGATGCACACATTGCCCTACATTGCCTACCCTGCATCCCTAGCATGGCCTAGCTTCCCTCACTTTCACTGCTTCCATAATATCTGGACTGATTTATGTCAGCATAACTAATTGATATTATTAACATATAAATTAATGAAGTCAACAAAAACAAAGTTTAAAACGCTTAGAGTCATCACTGAGCTTGCCTTTCTGTGCTTTTGTTTCCTATACAAAAATAGAAGTCATATTTACCATAGGAGTGGTAAATATTTTTGTAAGGAGAATAGAGGACTGCAAGCCATGCCACAGACCTGCTGAACCTGTTGTGCAGTGCATGGGAAAGATGGCCATCACCTTGGGGAGCTGGCTATTCTCACAGGGAATATTCTCACAGTTCCAACAGCTGAACATCATCAAGATGTCAGGACGCTTTTCTAACGCTACTCATCTGTGTAGGGGTCAGAGCTAAAGTAACATCTCTAAGTGCCAGACCGGGCTGGGAGCTGAGGGGGGAGCTGAAACAATTTAGTTAGTGCTAAAGGTGAAAACTCTCAACCTTTTACTTGTTACTTCTGGGTTAACACTGATTCTGTGCTGGATGTCCATCATCCAGCTCAGTAAAGTGTAATATCCATCTACTGGATGCTCTAAATGGAGAAGACCAGTCCTTTTAACACAGGCAAAATTCAACTCTGCCCATTTCCAAAGTGAGACTGTGCAAGGCCCTCTTTGCTGTGTCTGTAGCACTGAGCTAAGGATCAGTTCTGAGTTGTGTCTGTGCAACGTGTGTAGGCAGGAACACGCTGATTAAGCAACATTACCTCTTCTGGTTCTGGATCTGAATCTGATTCCTTTTGGTCCCAAAGCGCCATGCAAAAAGAGAAGGGGGAAACAGAGCAAGCAAAAGGCAATTTTTTTTTTTTAGAAGAGAGTAGGAAAAAGTAACTTCCCACAACATTTAACAGAAAAGAGGAAAACGCAGCACATTTCTGGAGTTGGTTTCTCATGACAAAAAGCAGCAAAACTGAACTGTCAATTTAAATACAAAAGGCTAGAGAACCGAGCAAAACACAAATTGAACAGTTAGATGTCTAGTGATCCTTTTTTGTACCAAAACTTTAAATAGATACATGATTTTTCACCCATAAATTAGCAAATATAAACAAAATATATTCAAGAACTAATACCATTTAAAGTCACAAAAATGGTGAAATGCTTTGTTTAAAAATTATACTAAAATGCTATAATAAAGATTTACTATATTCTAAAAATGCTGAGAAGAAAATAATCATCATTTTGGGCAAATAGACCGCTAAAAGGCATGCAGCTTCTAATCCAACCAGGAAAGAAAAAAACCCCTTGTGTTTTCAGAGAATAAACATAAACTGACACTTTCTAAGGAAACAAGTGTTTACTCTCTGAGGGCACTCCCACTCATCTTTTCTGAGACCTCAGGAAATACCTGATGATGTCTTCAAACACTGGCATTAGGAGTACCAAACTCAAGACACCAAAAGCCCTTGCATGGAATTTCCTCCTCTTTCAAGCCCCTGCCCACAAAGCTTTGCCCCTGTTTTGCCCTCCTCCTCATTTCTTTTTTGTATGATAATGCTGATGCCTGCAGCTGGGTATAATTTCACTATAATTTCACAGTACCTTTGTGTAAATGGGTAAAGTGATGTTTAAATTACATATGGCTTGATGAACCAGGCCTCTGGTAGATTTTGGCTCCTTCATGAATGATAATCGTCCGCAGGGCTCTTGAGTGCTATCTCGGACCTGGCACAGGACAAACACACACATTTAGCCTGCTGCTCTGCTGTGTGACCTACTTGTGTCTCTCAAAAACTCTTCAGCAGAGGGGGAGGAAAAGGCCACGTAGGCAAAAATAATGTGTTTTCACTTTTCCCCCCCGTTGTTTGTAATGTACATGCAGATGGATTTGTGTATTCAATACATGTTGAATGTTGTCGGTGGAAAATTCAGCAGGAGGGAAAATCTGCAAAGCCAAAGGACGGCAGATAAAGGTGTAAATTAAAACAAGCTTACAAAACATTGCTGGTAAGGAGGGAGAAAGTTTAAAATTTGTCTAGTAGCACACAGCAAATATAACACAATGACAGAGTGGGTTGATTTTCTCCACTTACTGGAAAGTTTCCATTCATAAATCATTTCTCTAAGAGTGTTATTTATATAATGGTAATAGTTTCCTCCTTTGTAGTGGGAGTTCCTGGGTAGAAGAAAAAGTCTGTGGAAGAGGTTTCCAGTGCTCTCTAATCTCCCTCTCAGAAGAGGTGGTGATGGTGGCTCAGTGACAGCAGCCCTTCTGACCACAGTGGGTTAAAACATTACTTAATTTGAGAGGAATGAAGGGTTTTTACTTTGGCTTTTACTTTACAAATTTTCCTACTAATAAAAAAAGTTTTTAAAATGGAATAGTACAGTTGGGAATTTATATAAATTAAGTAGTTTGGCTTTCCTTTGTTCACAAAAAATATGGTGAAGTGATAACTTGAAATATCCAAAAAGGAGCCAGCAACATTACCTTAACAAACAGAGGAAGTCTATTTTCTTTGAAAGCAAAGAAACTGAATATATGGTGCTGCCCACTCTTTGTGAGCGGCACCAGATTGCCAAAGCAGTCAACGTAGATGGGTTTTCCTTCTAACACCTGTTGGAAAGGAAAAAAAAGCAAACCTTAATTAATCCTTGAGAGGTGATTAGGATTGCTTCCTAAGGATAGCTCTACAACAGTTCAAATCAGTTTCTGGAATTGTTAGGACTTCCAGCATTCACAAGATTTGTTATGTACAGTGACCTAAAATGTGTGGAAATATTTCAGATTATTAAATTCCAAAGAGACTAGATTGCTAATTCAGTAACAGTAGTGCAGTACTTTAAATGACAACAGTATATTACTCAGTGTCATAAATCCAGGGAAACCTTTAAATCTAGATTTTACTTTTGATTTTTGGTTGACTCCAATTCTAGCATAGTTTGCTAACCTGGCCTCATCACCACAGTCAAAGAAATACTTTCTTCAGCTGTCAGAACTCAGAATGTGGGCCTGCTGAGTCCATTTATTTCAGCTGGATCTGTAGAGACCTAAGAGCTTTTGAAAGGCATGCCTCAAGGTAAATATCCCTCTGAAATCTCTCTATAATGGCACTGCTTGCATCTTCAGATCGCTGCTGTTATGGCCCCTCCACATGTTTGAATATCACATCAGCAGTTTGGGAAATGTTCCATTCAAAGTGCAAAACCATTTATGGCTCATCCTTACTTCCCAGAAATTCAGCCTTGTCATTCAGTTTGATAAGCCCATATTTTATCTTGATAAAAGAGTTTGATTATCTTGATAAATGAGTTTGATAAGCCCATATTTTATCTTGCCGATCTGCACAAGAGATGCCTGTCAGAGCTTCAGGAACACTGAGGACAATTCTTTTAAAGGTGGGATTCTCATGGAAAACAGACAGAACTAAGCAGAATGTGCCACGTAAGTTAAAGCACCTTCAATTTGTCATCCCTTCTGAGGAAGCTGACAGAGCCAGAAAAACTGCATTTAGCAGGTAGTTTGCTCAGTTCCACACAGGAAAGCTTTCGCCTGCTCAGCAACAGATTTCATGTAATTTTATTTTCATAAAGCAGACTATTAATCAAACCTGCTACTTGAACTTCTTGGTACGTGAATGTGCTGACAAACCGTGACCCCTGTCAGGTGCCTTTCTGGTTAGTGATGTGCATTGATGGGGCTGCTGGAAGTCAGGATTCAGCCACCATTTTTGGCTCTGACTTTCTCCCTTTAGCCCTGTGGGCTGAGTTTGCCAGTTGCCCTCTGGGAACGGGGTTTCCTCACTGCTTTTTCCTTACACCTGACAAAAGTCCAAGTTTCCATCTTATCATGGCTGTTGATACTGCATCGTGACAGTACTTGTTGACAGATTATTTTTCAGTCCTTGTGGCAGATAGAAGGTGGAAAATACTAGTTAAAAAGCAGACACTAGAAAATGGAGAAAAAGTCTTGCACAGTACCTCTACATCCCTGCTCCTGGCAACTTCAGCAAAGTTTTCTTGTTGTTCTAGAGTTTTATCCACCTTGTCATCCGTCATACAGAAACATCTTAACCGTGCTTCAATGGGATCATGAGATTTGGCAAACACCACAAACTTGGCCATGTAGGGGACACAGATAATTTCTCTGTATACTTGGGAAGCAAAAGTAACAGATTCTTGTGTCTGACGACAGTCTATCAACCAAAATCTGTAAAAGAAAATGCAGAGTTGTGCCATCAGCAAAAAAGGATTTAAGAAAGAAAATTCTGTGTTTTCCCATCCTGGCAGCATTAGCTGGTAACCAGAGCAATGGGAGATAACAGGTCAGAGGAGCAGAAAAAGAATTGTCATTTTTGGTTTTTGTCTCCCAGCCAACTTTAAGGAAATAGCAGTCAATTCCTTACATACAAGAGCAAAAACTTCGGGTGAACATAAATGACTTTGTCCACTGTGCAAAGCTGCATGCAAAATCAGAAACTCTTCCTATGTGAATTTAGTCACCAAGCATTTTCCAAGGAGTAACACGTCCTGCCTTCTTTCCCAGCTACCACTTGAGTTTCTCTGGAGCCATTTCTATTCAATAGAAGCCACTGTGTGGGTGGAAAGCTCAAGTTTCCCAGCTGGCGGATGAAGGCGGAAGTCAGGAGAGGTCAGAGGCAGCTCAAAAGCTGCTCTGATCTGTAGGGATGTTATTCCTCACGGTGGATTACATGGCATTAGAACCCCAAAGCACACCTTTGGAGTGTGGCTGCTCTGCACTTACTCATCTGCAGCTGAATAACAGCAAATTCCATGCTGTGCTCATCTTAAGAATGCTTAACAAAAGCAGTGCTCAAAACCCCAGGCTGCTGACATTTGCAAGAGGCAGAGCATGTGTGCTGCAGAAAGGCTCTGCACGCTGATCCTTCACTTTTCCTGCGTGGGAGAATTATGCTGTGCTGGGCTACAACTGGAGAGGCCACATCCTCTGAGAAACCACCAGATGCCTCAGCGATTTGCTGTCAAACACCAAGGGCTAAAAAGCCCCAACAGATATTAAGTCTTTTCAAAGCTGCAGCTCAGGAAATGGAAAACAAACACTGAGCCTCCAAGTCTTCAGTGCAATTCACATGGCAAGTATATCTCTTTCCCAAGCTCATCTTGGACAGAATTAGTTTCATGAATGGTAAAATTGTTGTCCATCATTAATGATTAGCTAGACATAAAAAAGTTACTGTGAAGAACAAATAGAAAGTAGATGAAAAATCCCCTTTTTAAACTGTACCAGCATTTCAAATCATGTTTGGGGCAAAGCAGATAGCTGAACATTCATTTAGATTAAAAAGAAGAGGCAGAACCCATTAAAATCACTACATGGGACCCTGCTTGTATCACAGAACATTAACAACAGTAATCAATTTTCCAGTCATCATCAGGACTAAGAAAGAACTACTACAAATATGAATTGTAAGACCATGAAGTGTCACCCTCATTCTGGCTATCACATGTAGAGTCCCCTGCTGCTGGAGTCTGGACAGTTTTAGGGCTTTGGACCTCTAAAACTCTGCCTTGTTTCCACAGGTGGTTTTTAAATCAGCCTCTAATTCCTGCCTTTGCACAGACCTCTGCAGCAGCAGCACTGAGCTGAATGCACTGTAAGATCCCCCTCTCGTGGCCACTGCTGCTACAGTGGCATGTTGAGTTACACCCAACAGGAACGTGCATCAGCAAACAGCAGGGGAAAACAGCCTGTCCTGAACTGAGAAAGGATAAAAAACTAATACTGTGTTTCACCTCACGTTCATCTGGAGGCTGGACTGCAAAAGCTGATCTCACATTAACACTGAATACACTACTTCAATAAATAACAAACCTAATTCACAGCAATAGCTGCCCCAGATACTGAATGCTTGCACTGAATTTCATGGGCAAGTTATCCATGATTTTGTAACTGTTTGCTGGAGTACACAGCCTAGATGAAATACTTGCCAGGTCACAGATAGCATCTCCTGTTACAGAGCAGGAGATTTTGGGGCATTTCTGTGATATGCATCATGAACACAAACTAAAATACATACCTACATTCATTTATATTACTCTTCTTTTTTAAATGAAAATCTGTTTCCAGCAACAGAGCAGTTAAATCTCATGACAAGAACAGATGTATGGAATAGAGGCTTCTAGACCCCAGTCTGGCACACCTAGAGTCCCTTTCTGCCTGACTTCTCAGTTTTGGATATTCCAGAAGTAATATCGCTTACAAGATGTATAGTGAGGTACCCAAATAAGGGATTTCTGTTTCCATGGAAATTGGCATAATAATCAATATCTCTGTTTGTTCTACTCTCCAAACTAAAGTCATTTAACAGAAATATTTGTGGAAGAAAGGCATGTACTTGAGAGTATTCCTGTAAAAGTCTGTTTGGTTGTGTAGGTACCTGGCAGACACATTTGTTGTGAAGGAAACACATTCATTAACAAAGGTCAGTGGTGTTGTCCCAGTGATGTCTTCCCATTGGGCAGGGGTGGTTCCTCCTGAAATGATAGAGGTTTAAAAATAAAATCAAAACCAAGCAAGTCTGCAACTTTTTTGCTTCTAAGAAATTCTTTACAGTTTTTAGTTGCCATGAAACAAGTAATAGTCCCAGATATTCTTTCTCCTTGGGTCTATGGTATTCCACTAATGCTAGTAGGACTGGATGGGCTTACCCTGAAAATACTAAGTACCCAAATGATTGTTAAGTGCTGAGCCCTGTCGCACAAGATTAAATTAATTAATTAAATAAATACTTGCCACTCATTTATGTCTCTTAATGAAGACTGAAGGAGATGCTAAACCCTCTGGAGCTGTGGCAAGTTAAGGGTTTAACTCCAGTATTTTCCTAAGTATACTGCAACAAGTAAGTCTTCGCTATGCTTACTCTGCCAGGCAGAGTATGTTGGTTCTCAAGAAACAAACTGTAAGGAAAATGCAAAAACACCACCAAACCCCAAGTCTGTGATTATATTACACATCTCTTGTTTGTGCAAATAACAACTGTTATTTCTGATTGTTTGGAAAGTAATGTATTTTCACAGCTTCTAGCCTCACTCAAATTCCCATCCATCTTCCTCAGGTGTAATCAGTGCAGCTTTGCAGCCTGCAGGGCCTGACAGTTTCAGGAAGCACAGGGAGAGCTCCAGGCCAGGCGTCCTACCTGTTATGCTGCACAGTAACCTCAGCGTGGGCGTGTCGCCTCCGTAGCCGTTCATGAGCCCGTCGCTGGAGGCCTTGGGCACGGGAATGGTCATGGTGATGGGCTTGTGGAACTTCCTTCTCCTGGGCTCCAGCGTGACTATGGGACTGAAGGTAGCCTTGTTGCCCAAAATCTTCTTTGTAAGTTCAGTGTGCATAGGTTGAGCCTTTCCAAAGCAACAGGAAATAACAGAGCAGTTACTTGAACACAGTTTAATGATGCCTAAAGAACTGGGTCTGTATATTGCCCACAAACCCCTTAACTTTTCAAATAGCACTACTTCCCAAGAAAATCTGCAGACAGAAGAACTGACTGCCAGTGGGAAGGGGAGACCTCACTTTTACTTTCCTATGCTGCCTCTTCTTCCTATCTCCTTCCTTGTTGCTTATCAGATTTTTACAACATTAATTTAAATTCACTTAACCAGTAGCAAATGATAACCTGGTTACTTTTTTCCCTTGAGAACAAACTCTGGCTGTTTTATGGTGCTATTCAGCCAGTCCCAGGAGATTTAAACAACCACAGTTTCCAGGACAAGGTAAATCATGGATATATGCAGCAGCAGGACAGGTTGGAGATAGCGGAAAGACTTTCCTCTCTGTGGGAAGTGAATTGTTATACTGGTTCATTCACACTGAAAATGTGTACATTTAATCAGAGTTTAGCATGTTTAATTATTGCAGCCTTTGTACTTCTCTGATGCCTTTCATAAGAAGCATTTGGGAAATTCTACGACCTACACTAATACCAGCATCATCACCAAAATTTCTCCCCAAAGTTATACAGACAGTTACTAGACAAGACTCTGAACTAACTGGAAAACCCGAAGCTTTACCACCTGCTTTGACTTTTGCATGGACTTTTTTCTTTTCTTACTTTTATTGGAAGTGTCGCAGAGCACATACAACTCAACAAGCTGGCTAAGCTGGTTGTCCACTCAAAAAAGGTGATTTGCCACCAAAAATAAAACCAAAACTCTGTGCATGCTTCAGTGTACCTGGAGGCCAACGCGGATTCTCTTGGTGAGTGCCCCTTCTGGGAAGACAGCCTGCACCTGAGGGACCACGGTGCTGCTCAGCACGCCCCCCTCGGGCCCGATGAGGTTGCTGTCCTGCTTGATCCGGGACACCACCGCGAAGTACTGAGGGAAATCCCGCGTGATGATGCGGCAGATCCGCTTCTTCTCAAGCTCCTCGGGAGTGTCAAGCACTGAGGGCAGAAGAGGAGGTGGTCAGAAGAGCAGAGTTTCACAGAAACAGTACAGCCACCTTCAGAACACACTCGAGCTTTTCACAGTTTTGCAACTTACACAAAGTATTTTGTCTAGAAATAATGGGAAAAGGAAACACAACCCTGTGTTCAGCTAAACCAGAGCAATCAAGAAAGGACAGACAGACAAAGGCAGAAAACAGAACTGGCAACGCCTCCAAAATCATCAGCCAAACAAGCAAAGGGATTGGTTCCAGCCCCTTCTCTCTCACCTATTTACAATGTCCTGAAGTAGCAACAACTAAACAAAACTTCAAAACACTATCAAACTATGAGTTCAGTTTTAATGCCGTGAGTTGTCTTGTTTACTTTGGGATTTGTGAGACTTTTTGAAAAAAAAAAAAAATAATAACAACTTTTGCAGCTCCTAGAGAGCCCGAGGCCATTCTGTTCTCTCAGAAAGCAAGAGCACCATGACTGACATTTCCTCCCACACATGGAGCTGCTCCGAAAGGATCAGTATGATAATTGCCTTGTTTTGGAAAGTTGTTTGCTATGGAAGCTTTTTGTTTAACACTACTAGAAGGAACAGAAAGAAAACACAGTCTGGAGTCTATTGTCAGCTTCACAAAGGGAGACATCCTGCCCCACCGCTTCAGCAGCCCATGCAAGGGAAGGGAGCACCATGGTAGAAGCTGCTACGCCCAGGGTACAGAAGGAACTCGGGAGAAGGGTAAGAAACCAAGTGCCACTGGATACCTTCATCCATGCCATTCAGGATTTCGTTCAGTTCATCCTCGGTGTATTCACAGAAATGCTCCTTCCAGCTGTCCCCGTTCTCGCTGCGCAGGATCACCAGCTCTCTCTCCTTGCCACGCAGGGCAGCAAAATGGGGAATCTCCACAATCACGGGCCTGGCACAGCAACACAGCACATTAAATGCACACGGGAGAGAGGAAGAAACAGGATTAACAGCAACTCTATTCAGTCTGCTACAAAGTGACCTGGAATTCTACCTATTTGGCTGGAATACTTTGGCAGAATCCTAAACTAGTAGGTCACTAACACAGACTAGATTGTTACAGGGACCCAGTAAGTGCTGAAGGACAGATGAAAAAGTGCATTCACCTCTTTCCACAGTGTGAATGTGATTTGGTAAGATAATAGTGCTTATCTGGAAATTTGGTGATTGTTTTTGCAAATCCATAAAAAACTCATGCTCATTTTATTTGTCACTACTGTCTGGGTTAACCTGTGCAACTTCATTTCAAAGAGAATCTACTGTAATGTATAGGAATAGTGGGACAAATTCTGATCTTACTTATACTAGTGCAAATCAGAATAATTTCATTGCAATTCAGAGGCAATTGTGTCCAGTGCCAATTTCACTTTGCAATCCTATACATTCCAATGAATTTATTCCTGATTTACACCCTGGGAGAGACACAGGAAGTCTGAGGAGATTGATTGGGTTACTATTGCAGTATAAGAGATAAGAATTTGCCTTGTTGCCTTACAAGTCAACATCTGCACCAGCATACGCACTCATATATATATATATATATATACACACACACATATACAACACATATGTGTACATATAATATATCTGTATTGAGATATACATACATACTCTTAGAAATAAGAGAGAAGATATAAAGGTATTTGTAGATACACTTCTCTAATTAGACGACTCACACAGGTTACCAGGTATGTAGTAAATGCCATGTGTTCTATCACACTGGGGGTATCCAACATATAACTTATTGATTGATTAGTCCTTGATACAAAAAAAGGAGTTTAAAATTTACAGTAGATTCTTTTTTTTTGTGGTCCCAATCCAGGTTGCTTTGCTACAGACATCAAGCACAGAACTAGGAAGATTTCATGCCAAAACAAAAATGAAGGCCACAGTACTTGAAGAAAAAGATACAAACATACCACCAAAACAAAACCACAAACCACAAAGGTTGGAAAATGGTCCACTAAGGGTTAAGTGTACAAAATTTCAAATGATAGAAAGGGACAATATCATGGGCATAATGACATAAAAAAATCATATTGCAGAAGGAGGAGAAGAATGGGGAGGTCAGCATCCATCAATTTGTTTCAAGTCTCTCCTACCCAAGGAATTTGGTCCCAGGAGGCCCCAGCTGAAGGATTCGGCTGACCAAGCTTTCTCCCTCATTAAGTGGGGGAGGAGCCGTAGGCAGATGAAGTTTACTGAGTACATCCAAAGCAGCAGTGAAAGAAAGAACATAAATAAACTTTATGTATTTTTTGTGCCAGAAGGCCAGTGCCACTGTCTGGTCCACAGAGTGGAATTAGGCTGTACACTGAATAAGGTTCCGTCCTAGCCACGACAATTTGGTGACCCAAATCAGAAAATCAGATTTGTTAATTTAGGATCTTTTCTTTCTCAGGGGGTTTTGGCTGTGTACTCAATGGGAGCAGGATCTGGACCTTAGAATGCACCCCTGCAAACTGTACAGTGACTTTCTGATCTCACTGCCAGCACAACACCTTGGAAAATGCTTCCAGGAAGGGCACAAAGATCGGAGAATGAGTAAACTACACTATATGCCTGTCTTGCAAGGGAAACACTCTCATCAGATAGGAAAACCATTAAAAAAGAATGGGAGACATACTCAAAATCCATTTGAGTGTGACAAAAATAATGGGAAGACTGAAAGTGACAGCACAGTATTTTTCTTCTGCTCTTTAGATTTCTTTCTCCTTGTTTTTAGAGATGACCAAGATGTGAAAAGAATAAGTGGTAGCACTAACAAAGATGGTGACTCTGATGACTGCCTGTTATAAATGGATTTTAAAGCAACTGAGTTGTTTCCAAATGGATTTAAACTATTGGTGTTTCCAGCCACTTTTTTTACAGTTTCTGAATGACGTTTTTTACTGCACTCTATAGAAGGGGCTCCTTCAATCATCCGCTTTTGGATGTCACACTTGATAGGGAGAATAGCTGGCAAAACAAATTTTCAAAAGTGCAAATAACTGCCGCTTTCAGCTGAATATTGCTAAAATGAGCTCAGCAGCAGACACAAATCTGATCTTTCTATGAGCTTTGCAGGATAGGAAGAAAGAAATGGTCCTATAATTTAGCAATTTCAACCCCAGAAAAATCAACAGCACTGTGCTTCCCCGATAGTCCACATTTCTGAACACCACGACACAAGACTCTAAAAGAAGCTCCTGGACCTTGTGTTGTGTAGGTAGCAGACTTCACATTTGGGGGTTAGATCAGCGCAGTGCTATTAATTTTTTAAGTATAGCATGAGCTGCCTTTTCTGGCTGCAAAATCTTTTCCCACTCTAATATCACAATACTTAGCAACAAGTATATGCAAGGAAGCCCATTAACCACAGCGCTGCTCTTTGAAATACCCATGTTGAACAGAAAGGTGTAAAAGCTTTGTGACTCGTTCCCTGCCAGCTGCTCTGCGTTTCACACGACCGCTCCGCTGGTTACCCGCGCTACAGCGATCCTTGCCAGCTCAACTTGGCCAAAGGAACCATTTCAGTGCAAGGCAAACACACCGACAGGCTGAAGGTTTCCCTTCGGGCCGCGCGGCCCCCCTTACCCAAGGAACTGAGCCCCAGAGGGTCCCACTTCGATGAGGCGGCTGGCCAGCCCTTCTCCCTCCACCATGGGCGGCATGGTGGCCAGCCGGTGGCGCTTCACCAGGCGGCACGTCACGCGCGTCGGCGCCGTGCACTTGCGCGGGGGGATGATGATGCGCAGCCCGTTGTGCCGGCAGCCCCGCATGGCGCCGCCGCGAGCGTCCACCATGAAACTCACCAGGAAGCTGCAAAATCAGGGCAGACAGTGAGATCCAGGGCACAAACCAGCTCCCTCGGTTACGTCCCACATACGTACAAACCTATGAAAATAGAGCTCTTGCTCAAGAGGCACAATGAGAAAAAGCCTTTCTCCCCTGTGAAGCACCAAATCATGCTGAGTTCACTATTAATGATACTGGCAACTGCTACCCAATAGTTCTTCACAGAAACTCTTGTCACAGGGCTGCTGTTGGTAAAATACCAGCAGACATTGATAAACGTGAACACGTGTACCTATTGCAAAGTGCAAATGTCACTAATCCGTACCTGCAAGCAGCTGTATTTAAAATTGGCACTCTTCAAAATACTTCACAAGCAAATACTATTTATGATTAAAAAATATAAAGCCAATTCTGACTGGATGGCTCAGGTTTTCTAAGTTCTTTTTTTTAAGATTCCCAATGTAATTTTCTACTTATTTGATAAACTATAATTTCTTAGAAAAATGGGTTTGGATATTAAAAAAATAATCAAATTTCATTCTGGAATGCATAAATACAATTTATAGTCCATCAGTGGGGTTATCACCTATTTATATTAAAAAAACCCCAGCATGTTGTCATGGTTTGAAGGCAAATTTGGGATTTGGTCAGATGAGAAGAGGTAGAGTCACTATATAAAAGGTTTATTTATGGATTTGGGGTTTTCTGTGTTACCTTGCACAGCAATACAATGGAAAAACTTAGGATTCAGAAAGCCATCCACAGGGAGCTTACTTCTAAGTACAAGGTAAATAATTGATTCCTTTTTCTTTAAAAGGGAGAAAAACATTTCATTTTGTTTGGAACTTCTCTTGTGATTAATTTTTTGTAGTTCCACATACACCAACAGGTCGATTTTGACATAATGGGAACATTCTTCTACACCTGGGAAAGGTGTAGACCTACTTCCAATTTTATTTTTGTTTTACTGTTTGATTACAGGATCATGCCTGATGTGGGATGGTAATGTCAGGCTGCTGGAAGTGGAAATAAGAGTAGATGAGACAGAACGGTGTCAGGCCTACTTCTAGCCACTAATAAAGAACCAGCACAATGGGGAGTCGAAGAAATGCTACTGAAGGACCTGCAATAGAGAAAAGCCCTTATAACAGGAGTAACAAACACAGGGATTTTTCCACTGCCCCCTTGACCGTTCTGTGCAACAAACATTGCATCCATTCATTGTCCACACAGCTACAAGAATTCCACATGCTGTAAAAACACAACACTCGACACACCGTGCAGGTCAGAGATGGACGATGGGAAGGAGCCACAAGCGCCAGTCGGAAGCACACCATGCACCACGGATGCCAGTCTGTCTCACACATGCAGGCTCCTAGTCTACTGCCATTCAGATACCTCTAGGCTTTGCTTAGGGTAAAACTCTGGGTAGTACAACCATTAGCTCATTCCTTAGAGGTTGGTGTTTCTGTGGTTTTAACAAGGGGGAAAAAAAGAAAATGAAAACATTTTACAGCTTTGATTGTCTGGGGGTTTGTGGAGAAAAGTTGGAGCTTCCTTCACAAAATACATTCTTTGTACATATTAGAGCACAGATGAAAGAAGAGCTTAAGAGACACTAAATGCTCAGTTCTTGCACTAATGCTCTTGGCTTGTGCTGCAATTGCCCCTGAAGCACATGAAGTAGTGTTATCAAAACAGTTCTGTGTGATGGTTCAGAGAACGTGTCCAAGTCTCCAGTACAATGGGTGTGTTTGAGGCAGTCAATGACACTGCTGGAAGAAGAGTTTCTCATTTGAAAGCTACTGCTAAGAGTAACACAAACACTTCCCCACAACTCCCAGAAGCTAATGAGAGCTCTGACTGAATTAAAGCAGCATTCATATTTCTCATTGTGCAAGCTGTCATAAACACAATATTTAGGATTTGGTTATTTTCATTATGGACATAATACTCAGGATTGCATTCTTTAACACCAGGATCACCTTTTTTTCCTGTCCACCACTAAAATATTAGTGCTGGGTCACCTGCTGTCCCAGGTTCTCCTCAGCTCCTCTCCCTACTTGCCTCGGCAATGCCAAACCCTCTGTTCACTGCTAGAACACAGACACACCAAAGGTGAGGATCCAAACCAAGTGATCTCCCTTCTGACCCTTGTGGGTTCTTTTTTTAGTATGGCTGCAACTCCTCCTTTCAGTTTGAGTTTACTGAATGTGCCTGGTGGGTCAGTAAATCTATCACAAAGTCCATCTCACTTCAGCCCTCTCTCACTGGAACAACCAGGGCTCCAAGGAGTGGAAAAACAGGCAGAGGTAAGTCTCACTGGGAGGTGGACAAACAGGTAACAAAGAAACAGTGCTAGGACAAAACCAGTAGGATATTATTATCACTATCTGTAAAAACAGATGTATCTATCATAAGGAAGATCTAAGGTTGTTATTCAAACAGCACGGAAAAATTAGTGGCAATTAGCACATTACTGTGGAGGAGCCAGTTCCCAAACCCAGCTACAGAATACTGTGGAATTGCTGGAAAAGACATTTTGGAGAACTAGCATGAATATCAGTGCAAAGGAAAGAAACTGAAGGGGAACATTTCTGAGCTTTAGGTCTGTACCGTAAAATCCTGGAAGGACAGAGCTCCAACACAGGGTTTGCAAACCCAGAGTGTAAAAATACCTCCTTTTCCATTATACCACTCTGCTTCTTTCCCACCTTTTTACTACATTTATTTTTTTCATCCACTTATTTAATCAAATTTTTTCTTTTTTAAAATCAGCACATTTCACATAATTTTGGCTATGCAAGAGAGTGAAGCAAATAATTCATAAGAAAGCCTTTTCTCAATCACAGCAGCCTCTTATTCTGCCTATTTGCTACATAATAGGGCATCTGGATGGGGCCATTGCTGTTCCAGGACCAGAAAAGCTTTTCCCTTTTGAAGGAGTGTGTCTATCTATATACAAATAATTCATACAAAATACTGCATGACATAAAACATGCTTTCTGAAATGTGCATTTATGAAAGTGAAAAATTTGTGTGACTAATATAGCGTAAATGTGCAATTCAAACTAATTATTTTGTTGCCCACGCACACAGATATTATTTTTCCTCTTCCACCTCTGTTACCAAGTGTTGTTAAGTGACGTGACTGAGAGAGGAAGAGATTGCACTCAACAAAAAAGCGCTAGCAGGGCTAAGTGGCAGGTGAAGCCTTCATTCTGAGAAGTGATACCTTATCATACTCCATTCCCATGGTCAAAAAGGAACTAGTGCATCACACTAGCACAAGAGTAACCCTAACATTCCATATACTCCCCAAAGCTAAGCAGCAAACTCGGACCTTACTCCCTGTTCCAGCTGCATGGAGCACTACTACAGCACTATCAGCCACCAATGTACAGAGAACAAAGGGGAGAGGGATCATTAAAGAGAAACACAGATGGCGGAGAAGAGTTCAAGAGAGGGGAAAAAAGAAAGAAAAACCCAGTTAATAAAAGGGATTAAATAAACTTTAACTTAAAATTCAATTAAGTGATGACTCAAAGTCAAGGCAGATTGCAGGTTAAAGCTGCATCTTTCTCAGTACTAAGACAGCCTTTGAGTAAGTTTTAGTTTTAGAGGTTCTGTTAGAAATGAAGCATGACAAAAACATGTGACCCTGGCAGTCTTGAAAACTGGACCAATACTGAGATGTCCTGAGCTTTGGCAAAGTGGTAGTACAATGTAAAAGCCAGATTGGGGAAACAAATCAGGTTTGGGGAAATCATCGCCTTCTCTCTTTTAAAGAGAATGAAGGGAAAACCAAAATTATTTTTCTAAAGAAAAAATTAAGTACAAAAGCAATTCTCTTATAGGAATCAGTTACAGACTGCAGGGGAGTCTACACACACTTCATTTAAACACACAGCAGTCAGCTCAAGCACCATCCATTCTTTCTCAAGTGAGCAACCTCAGTCATAAATTAGAGAGGCCATGTCATCCTCTTCCATTTTAGAGCAATTAAGAACTACATGCTTGCCATATGAGAGACATATTGAATAACACTGGCTGTCATGGCCTTGTGGTTGAGTACACACACAGAAGGCCCCTAAATCCTTCAGGCCGTTTCCACACCTTCTACAGAAAGAAGAGCAAGCAGCTCTTGGAGTTTCTACTTGATCAAAACACAGACAAAATATATGCATTGGATAGAAGGGGGAAAAAGTTGGGGTGTATTTTCATGAAATATTTCTGTTTTAGATCTGAACCTGAGTTATTCCCTTTGCTGATTCTATTAAAATAGAATTAACTTGGGTTCATTCTGTGTCTACCCTCATGTGAAAGATAACAGCAGGATGAACAAAGACACTGGAAACGGGATGTGTCAGTGCTGGAGGGGGTGAAGGAAGCCACTTGTGTGCTTTGTGAGGAGTCCCTGTTGCATCAAGAGCTTGGCTGAGGCAGAGTTTCAGGCGGCCGTGACCGCAAGCGTGGGGGCACTCATTCTGCAGAGTCACCAGGAGAGCCATGCAAACCCAGCAGCTGAGGGGGCTTTCTAGGACAGGCAACAGTTCTTGGAACACACAGAACCAAACTGGACAAAGTCTCCACCAGCACTCCCATACGCTGGGCTCGGGCACGGCTCTCTTCCCAAGCAGCTGGGCAGGCACACATGCGCTCGGCAGATAGCGGGGAACAAGCTCCAACCAGAGCACACCCGGTGTAGACACAGTCAAAAACTTCTCAGCACACATTATGTCAATTTAGAAAAGAAACTGGGAAACAAGGAGATAGCAGCATTCAGTGTTAGTCGCAGTGTGAAGAAGCAGAAACAAACAATCAGGGTGCTTCAGCCATTGGAAAGTGTTCAGCGGGAGAAGGAAACCGGAGAGAGGCTGAAACTCAGAAAAAAGGCCTTGATCCAGCTCCCACTGAAGTCAACAGCAAGGTCATTCAACTACCTCAGAGTGCTTTCCAGCAGGCTGTAACTATGCCATCCAGAAACAAGGCAAAATTCACATTCCAGGAGGACAAAAAACATGATCCTAACATAGGAAACCTCTACAATATTAACTTCTGACATCACTCTCTTCACTGCATTAGTCAGCTGCTGAGAAATTCAGTGACATGACCTAAAAAGATGGGTCTATAGTCTGGGGGTTTGACTAGCCACTTTACAGTCTTGCAGAGCTTAATATTTAAGGCAATTTTCACCTTTCTAGGGTTAGGCTGAAGCAAGCAAACAGGCACTGTGCCAATTAACATTTCTTTTGTCAAGGGAAGATCATCTCCTTTGGGACAGTTCAGCCTCAGGTGGTCTGTGCAGAATGTAATGGGCCAGTGGTTCAAGCACTGACCGACCATCACAGAAAAAATATGTGTGGCATGAAAAATAAGATATACTAATGTGAGCTGTTATTCTACTAGTTCATATAGAGTGGTACAATTTGGAAAATGTGGCTTAGAGAGTGGCTCTGCAATATTCTTCAAAAAGACAAGTAAGATAAAAGGCCCACTTACCAATATAATATAATAATTTAATAATTACAGTGATTTGTGTTGAATTATCTGGGGAGGGACTACTTCTTTAAATATGAATATTAAACCATGCCACCCACAAATAAAAGCAATGGTTAAATACATCAATGGTTAAAACAAGCTAGGATGGTATAAGGAGCTTTGTTAGGACTTTTTGCAGTGGGCTTATTAACAATTCCAGAGTTGTTTTGTTACAGATGCCAAAGCAGATGGGAGAAAGTGGACACTTACTGTAAAAGAGAAGTCATGCCATATATAACTATTACTGCTGGTTAGATTTATTTTTTTCTCTTGGCTAATGGGCACTATCAAAACACTAAAGCATCCTGAAGTGAGGTAAGAGGGGAGGATAAATAGGGTGGGTGAGAAGTGCAATGTAATAAAGAAAGAAATTATGCAGAAGTTCACCTGCTGTTGTCAAGATCAAGACATGGAGAAGAGCATCTGCAATAGAATAGATGGTTTAACATCAAAAAGGAACAGAAAGGGGGGAAAAAAAAGAATGAGTTAAATGAAATATTGGAAAAATGAAACAGATTTCTAAAGCAAACACATGAACATATACATATATATGCATATTCCTCACAGGTGAGAAGGTTGAAGTGAGTATGGAAAATAAGCCTAAGTAAACAGCCTCAGTTCCAAGGGGCCACTACCTGTACAGCAGAGAGACTGGAGGGATCTGGTTTCTCTATGGAATTCCTCACACTGCAAGCCAGACACCTCAAATGCACAGCTGGATTTTGAGTAAAACTCTCAGAAGCAGATAAGGGGAAATGCTGCTTGGTTTAGGTACCCACATCTAAAATGTGGACTGTGGGATAGCAAAGGCTAAGGGACCCAAGGTAATTCCAGCCAGTGTTCCTGACAGCACAATAAATCATGTTTTTCTTCTCTTAAAATCCTCTATCAATACACTGTCCTCCACTTCCTCCCATTTCAACATGTTTCTTGTCCTCCTTTTGTTCTACAAAATGACAAATTTCAAACTCTCATTTTGACCTGTTTAGGCCCTCAGTAATCACTTAGTGTCACATTGGACAATTAGTTTTCCAACTTCCCTTTTGATTTTATGGATCTGCATTGCCATTTTCTTCCATTAACATGCTTTGCTATTAATGAAACACTCTCACTCTTTTTCCTCATTGTAACTTTCTGAACAAAGGCCATAAAGCTGCAGCATAATTTGAAATCACTTAGACTTTCAGATTTAAGAAATGACTATCAGCTGGTCGCTGCCAGGTCCTGTTTCCAAAACAATTTCCAGGAAATCAATCTCACATTGGGAAAAATATATTATGGATTCAAAATACAACACTTGAAATATATTTTGTTTACCTTGTTAGCAAGGATCCAGCCTCCTTTTTTGCAGACATGCAGCTAAGAATGATAATTCACATTATTTGTCACAGTACGAGCTGCCCAATCCCTCATCTTTTCATAGATGGAAACAATGACTTCCAGCAAGATAAACTCATTAATAGTATCCCAACTGCGTAATTTATTTCAAGATATAAGTAATGACACCTTCTGATCATCCATTAGTCAAACAGGGACTTCTTCAGCAAATTATACAAAAGACATCAGGATTTTTCATCAAACAGGAGCTTTACTGTGAGTCAGAGTTGGAAAGCCTGCAGAGCTGCTGCCTATCTGCTCTAGAACACAATACCAAGTTCACATCAAAGCGTGGACCCAGAGCTCCTTCCTCACAGTGCCGTGATCCTGACAGCACATCAGATTTGCTCTCCTATCTACTGTGACTCTACACAGATGTCAGGAAAATTCTTAGGAATATAGTCTATACAAATAATTCCACTTTATCACCAGAACACAGCTAAGAAAACAACGTCATTTTGCACACCATTGATACTTTAAAAATCTTACAGTCACCCTTATCTTCACCATTCATGCATATTCTTTTGGGAGATAAAAATATGGTATTGCCAAGCAATGTCTAAATGATGCAAATCTTTCAGTTCAGTAATTTATTTTTTTTTTTTTGCCTTTGAGCTTAATAAGAATACACAATAGGATATTGTGTGGTATGAGACTAAAACTGTGAAACATATTTGCATTTATGTTGGCACTAGTTCTGTCTCTCACATTACAGCAGGAAATTACAAATGATATCCCCTAACTTCAGCAGTAAAGTCACACAAATCTATCTTACTGGATGTTCAGCACCCAAACTTTTTGGCATACTCAGAGATCTTTAACTTTGCTCAACTTGTAAGATCAAGTAGATTTATGAGAAGAAAATCTGATTTCTCTCCTCACATTGTACAGAACACAAACTTACTACATCTCTGACAAATAAATTACCATCCAATACTGTGCTGGTGTGTTTTTTCTCAAAAAGACCATCTGAATTCAACACATTTTCAGTATCTTGGGCAAAAGTAAGGCCACACCCTTGCACAGGACCTTTGACAGTGTTTATCTACCATTTCATTCAAAATTCTACGAGTTTCCTTTCGTGATAGGTAACCACTCTTCACTGCATGCCCTAAATGTCAGCCCTGCTGCTGATTCATATGAAGCCACTAACAGTGTGTGTCTGCATGTGGAGAGGAGTGGGGCTGACAACAGGGCTATGAATCACAAATATATTTGTTGTTCCAGCAGAGTGAGTGCAGCAATCATGAACTTCTACAACTTTTCACTTTTAAAGCAGGTTCTTAGAAGCAAAACTCCAGTAGTCAATGTACTTTTCTAAGAAAACAGATGCACCCCAACAGTTTATGACTCAGACCAATCTAAACAAGATAAAAAGGAAGTGTTGTACATTCTTTTTCAAAGGCTGAGGAATTGTTATTAAAGTTTTCTTTATTACAATATTTAGTGTCAGTTTAGCGTGTCTAGATAGAAAGAAAAACATCATTTGTCTTAAAATTCACTATTTGATACAAGGCTGCAGAGAGTGTTGCTCCTATGAAAATCAGATATTTTATCCTACCACTAGCATCCTGGTCGTCTCAAAAGATGGGAATACCACTCATACTTTTTAAGAGAAAACAACAAAAAAATTGCACATCCAAGAAATAAGTGCCACTCCTCTAAAATGTATATAGCTCATCCTCAGCAAACAGGAAAGACCTACCTTTCAGAAAGGGCAAATTAATACATCCTTTGGAAAAACCTGTAAGTTCTCTAGGGTTAGCATAAAGCACCAAAGCAATTTTAAAGCTTTCATACCAGAATATATATAAACAGGCACACACTTTACATATTCAGTATTTTCATTTCATTTGTTAGTTTTGGAGCTCATGAGAAGCAAATCCAAACAGTGCTGGTCACAATCAACTATCCTACAATCAGCTAACAAAATATATTCTCATCTATGTCAAGTGAGTCAATCTGGCAATATTGTCCCTCCTCTAGATCAGGACTGCCTGTCATTCCAAATGGGACTCCAGTGCTATTTTTTAAAAATACAGACTGCAAGATAGTAGGAAACTCATTAGAGATTGACCAAAATAATCTTTCCCCTTGTGCTGTCCAGTCCTGCTGTGTACACAGCTCACAGAGATTAAATGCTTTTTGATTACTCCAGTTTCTTCTGGATTCATCTGCACATTCCCTATCCAATCTGATGGCAGGACACAAATGTAGAATTCAGTGTGAAGACTGAAATTACTTAAGACACAGTAAGGAAGAGCATTTAAAACAAATGCAGTCACAGATTTTAAGGCCAGCCAGGATAAGGTTTATAAATATGATCTTGGCTGGGCCTGCATTTTGACCTGCCTTATGCCATGACAGTGAGCTTGCCTAAATGCAAATGCTTCCAAAGAGTCAGTTGTACATGAAGACAGTGCTCAAATATGTGCAAAGCACGTGATGTTTAGATGGCTTGTCTATTCATGTAATTTAGAAGGCAAACACTGGAGCTGGTGCTCACCTCAACTACTCCATCAGCACGGAAAGTGCTGACCATCTGGAGTGATTAAGCACTTGGTGTCAATTATTATTAACTCTGAAAGGCATTGTACTTATGTCTCCATAAAATGCACACAAATGCCTGTGTGTAGGTGTCATTTATCACATTCATTCCCCTTGAACTTGACTGAGGGCCCACTGACATGCAGTGATTTCAGTGAATAGTCTTGGTACTCAGGCTTGCTTGGTTGTCAGAACTTAAAAGATCACAACAATTTATTGGCAGCTCCAGGAGGCAATGAATTAAAATACAGCTCCTAGTTAAGCATTAGTTGAAGCTTGTGTCACTGCAGGTACTCTGTTTCTCATTTTGTAGTGTAATGTTAATTGATGCACTCACCCTGAATGAATAGGGCTGGAAGAAAGAGCCACATTGTCCAAGATTTCAGGGCCCAAGCTTAAGCGATATGAATTCTTTTCAGCTTCTTTGGCCAGAGTTGTTACCTTGGGAAGAAAAATAACCCCATTTTACTACAATGAAATCCATAATTGAACAAAAAAAAAAATGTATTTTGCATAGTAGTGCCTAAGGCATTTAAACATTTTCTTTTAAAAGAAAGGAGTACTAATAGTATTAAGATACTAGAAACCCTTATTGTAACACTTGGTATTTCCCTAAAGTAATCCTATGTTAGTGGCCTCAGTGAAAGAATGCTGTGATTTCACTAAGAAGGCATTTCCTAAATCTCTTTTTTTTTAACTACAAGCATGTTTCAAGACAGTATCTTTTAGGACAATGGCTACAAGTTCGATACATCCCCTGAATGTGTAGCACGATGTCTATTAGCAACATTCAAATATCAGTTAAAATGGAGAACGTTAAGAACACAGTCCCTGTGCAACAGTCACAGTTTATCATTTATTTTGGAATAGACTTCAACACTGCACAGCACAGTATGCCATTGAATATACCTAGAAACAGAGAGGCTGGTACTGAAATGAACCAAGCAGCCTACACCACCCAGTCTCATCAGAACATTTTGCAGAGCAGCCTTTCCCTGTCCCCTGATCTCTGGAGGTTTGCTCACCTGCTGGCTGGGGATGAGCACGGTGTCGTCGATCATGGCGCTGTCGCGCAGGTAGGAGGCGTGGCTCAGCGTGTGGGACCTGTCGGAACTGAAGGACCGCAGGCTGGGAGGTTGGTAGGGTGCCAGAGCAATGCATCAGCAGCACACAGGATGTTGCAAAGGTGTCATGACAGATCGAGTGGGAGAATGAGAAAAGCGTGCTATTAGCAACACCATGCAGCTTCCAGGGGCAGCAGAGCACAGTCAGGGCAAACACAGCTATGCACACCTCTGTTGTGCCACCTGACCATGGGCCACAAAGCCTTTGCACTGACCTATCTGCTTCCAAATGCAGAACCTAGAGATTAATCTAGATATACTCACAAATACTTTGGATTTGGCTTTGTGGCATCATGGTTTCCTCATAACAAAGAGCATTCATGTCCATTAAGGCTCTTTGGAGAACTTCTCTGCTGCATCACACAAGCAAACAGCTATGGAAAACCAGTATGCTACCATCCTGAAGTAAAGCTGGAATGACTCTTTCTGTAGTTTTGTTGGGACCTGCTCTCTCCCCTTAAGCCGTAAATGAGTAAGCCTGACATTGTCCCCTGGAAGATACACACAGCAAGGCGAAGTGTGGCCAGCCACAAGCTCCTGTGTAAAACAGAACCTTCCTCTGAATGCCAACAGCATCTGCAGGGAGAGAGCCCCAGTGTGAGCACTGATCTCGCTGTAAGTACACACAGCTCTGCAGAGCACTGGTTGCTGTAGCAATGAGAGGTGCAAGGCAGTAAATAAGCTGCTTCCAGGCACTGGCTCAGAATGTAGCCGCAGTATCCACCAGCAAAAAGCAAAAAAAAAAACAATAGACAAATACGACAGCACAGAAGGACATATTGAGGTAAATGGGGTTTCTGCTACCAAATAGCACAAGTTTTGTCCTTGTTATGTTCACTAGCTGCAGTGTGACAACAGTGATTTTTAAAACCAGATCATCCACCTTCAGATGTTGTGCGTGTACTCTGTGATGTTGATGCAGACCTTGAGGAATATGGCACCTCTAAGTGAAGGAAGCGGTTTTGCGTTCCTGGCTTACACATCCCTGAGTAGTGCTCATAATGACTAACATGCTGGATCAGAACAATAGGCCATTTATCCAGATACACTGAGCTTTAAGGGATAATTCATTTTCAGCAGTTAGCAATAAAAGTCACAGGTTCATTACAGATATGAGTTTCAACTGCTTTAAGTGCGTATCATCTGCTTCAGACCACAGCCTTTTTTAACAATAGTTACATGCACTCAGTAATTTTTGATCCACTTATAGAAGCAAATGGTTATCTTATTTTTATTAGAAATGTATGACATTGAAGAGCAATCAGCGCTGTTGATCATTTGCTTATACCAATGGCCTGTTCAGCATCCCAGGTGTATTGTACAAAACTGGAAGCAAAGATAGCCTTCAGAAAGCCTTGAGAAAAAGCAAACCAAAATTTAACACTTTTTCTTTGACGGAGGAACAAGCCTCAGTAGCAGACCCCATTTGCCATCATTATCCTGTGTTCATTTCCATGTTTGACACTTCCAGAACCACTCTGCTGAGCCATGCAATGCTCGTGAGAGAGTCACCATCCAAGCTGTAGGTTCTGCTATTCAGCTAACATGAAGCCCTGGATAGATACCAAATGCAGGGAAGCCTGAACTGCGTTTGGCTGGTTATCCCTACGGTGATCCTGTCTACCCTCACTGCTACTACCACCACTAGTAGCCCAGTGCTATTCACTGTGTAGTGCCTGTACCAAAGCTCTAATACAAACAAAAGGGAGCTGGGCTTTATCTGCAGCCAGGATAGGTACATCCATGACTGAGGTCTGCAGGTAGCTACAGTATAATTATATATTATAGCATAATAGGGTTGTGGGACCAATAACACAGGCCCAGAGACAGAACTGCGGAATGCTGCCACGCTCCTGAACCTAAGAGTGTGTCTTGCCTGTGTGCACAGGCACACATCACCCACCTCTAAGCCCCAAAAAGGCCCTGGTGGCACCCAGAAAAAAGGACTAGCATCCCCATGCCAAATTTCTACTCTTCTTCACTGAGGGACTTGCAGTGCCCACTCACTTCCCAACCTAGACAGAGACCCAACAAGCTCTAGTCTGGTTGAGCATCTCTCTTGTTTAGATATCAGTGTATATTTACATATGTTCTTTCAGAAGCTGAGAAAAAACCCTGGGGTCACTGAACACTAAAAATGGACCTCAAAAATGTTTCTCAACAGCAGCATGGTTCCTTTGGTTCTCCAACTCAACTTTCTGCATACAGCAGGCCTCCAAAGTGGATGAACAGAGACAGGTGCCATAGGAGGAGATAGAGACAACAGGTGCTCATGCTATGTAATACCTACCTGGGCATGATGCTAATGAAAGCATATGGAAAAGAAAAATGAAGGGGAGAGAGAAATAAAATAAATAGGGAAGATGGTTACAAACGAAAAATACATGTTTGTAAATAAAACTGTTTAATGTGTAAGATCACATGAGTCTAGAGTGCTAATACTATCTTGCTTTACCGAATTTTTCTGAAAAACCAAAGTCGTTATTAATGCAATGAAAATCACATTCAAAGGAAATGCAAAACAACTGAAGCAGTCTCTGTGAAAATTCCTAAAATCAGTAAACTGAAGGTGACAGAAAATGAGACCATGGAGTTAGAAAGATGTCCTTCTTTCATTATTTGTCCCTTTAGATTTTTGCTGCATTTCAATATAATTTTGCTTGGCACAGGTTTTTCATACAATACAAACAAGACCATATCAGTGACATGTCAGTGAAAATCTACTGAAATCCACTGACAAGATTTAAAAAGCTAAAATATTCTAAATGGGAGCCCAACTTAAACTGGGTTAACACTTGCCTGCACAATCATTTCTATACAACATCCTAAAACCTAAACAACTCCCAAACTTTGCTGCCATTGAGACAATGAAAGGATTTCATTTTAGGCATTCTGATGTGGTTCACAGACTTCCTCTGAGAGTTAAAAAGCCACACAGTCACTTTGTTTTCAGTGGACTCACTGTCTAAAAACCAACAGAGACTCCAGGCTTGCAGGACCTGAATGATGGGATTTACACATGCTGTGAGGCAAACCAAACTGTTTCCTGACATCTTTTGTTCCAGAAGCAATTCCCAGCCTACTCAAGTAAACAGAACGGATCCTACTGATTCCACTGAGCTTCAGAAATGCTGCCAGGATAACGACCAAGACTGGAAAATGAGGTAGCTTTAAAACTCTGTTGCCAAGGTTTCAACTTTTTTTCTTTTCTTCCCTTTAGTGTACCCCAGTTCTAAAGGCAGTGAGTTGGGAGACAGTGCTGATTTCACCCAGGAATGCCTGGGTGGCTATTCTGAACTAGAACTGGGGGGGTTCATCTACCAGCTTGAGCCTACACTTATGCTCACTAATGAAGTCTTTCCTTCTGGGAAGGGAACTCCATACAATTTGTAGAATATAACGATACTCCAAAAAAAAAAAAAAGAAAATTAAATCAAAGCCTCATGCATTATTATTCCACAAAGAGATCTAGGCTTAAGTTCAACTTTTTAGATATAAGCAAATCAGTATGTTATCTGGACTGAACAAACTAATGTTTCTATATTATTATTAGAGTTGTGTCAGTAGAGGGACAAGTATTGTGTTTCCTGCTAATTCAGCCGTGAGGAACCAGAAAGAGTGGAGGTGTTTGCAGACAACACACCCGCTGCCAGTCCAGTGCAGAATGAACAAGTCCATTGCTCCTCTCCTGATACCTTGAGCCAGCAAACCACTCCAAAAAGCCAGCTCACCTGATGCTCAAAGCCCCTGTCCACCCATCCCCTGACTTGTGGCAGCAGGAGAGGAGGGTGACCACCCCTTCCTCCTGCCAAGTGGTGACTGCCACGCCGAGTGGACACATGCTGACCAGCACACCCCAAGCAGAGACCCCGCAGAGGGATTTCACACACTTACAGCAAAACAAGTGCAGAAGTAGCATGAGAAAAGTTCCACATCCAGGCAAATACCTGTCTGAGCGTCCTCCTTCCAAGCTGTACCTCAGGTAGTTCATTCCATCTAAGAACTGGCTGCTTGGCAAAGAGTCATCTCCCAGCTCCCGGAGGTCTTCTGGCCTAAGGTACTCCCCTCCATCTCCTGTCATTGTGTCATCACCTGCAAATCAACCCACGAGGGATAAGCACACACACAAGTTTGACTGCATTGGCACCTCAGAATCTAACAGCTGGATGGCACAACAAACAGGAAGGCATTTTCCACTCAGGAAACACTGCAAACCACAAGCAATTGATGTGTTTAATCAAACTGACACATCAAGCAAGATATTTTTAAAAATAAATTTAAAATCAAGGTGATTAATCAATTAGAGTTCATACATTTTTTGCTGTTGCACACACTGGCAAGGAGCACACTTCTTCGCTATTATCTAAAGCGTGGTCTTTCTGTTCTTTAATCCATTTCAGCTTTCTGGACACAGCTATGCTGCATCCCAGCCTGACAGTTTATGGTTAAATATCAGCACTTATTTGATGGTAATCTACATGCATTCAGACAAAAACAGCCTTGTGCCTTATAGTTGCCAAGGTTAACCTAAACTCTCTGCTATCCAAACTCCACATCATACAAGGCTCTGTCACCCATATTCCAAGATCTTTCTGTAATCAGCAACAAAATTCATGTTTCTAGAACATGGCAACATCCAGAAACTGGAAATAAGCTCACTTGCATAGATGGGAATGATCATAATTCATAATGAATCCCAGCCTAAATGATCATTTGTTATCTGACACAGTAACCTTTATCCATATACTCTGAATACTGAAATTTAATCCTTTTTTTTTAGGTCCAGCATTATTTTCCCCAGGAAATTCTGCCTATATGAAGTCACAGTTTGCTTTTCCCCAGCAGACTAACAAAACAGATTCCATTGCCAAGCAACGTGTAGATGTTTCTTTTCATTCCCACTTGCAAGACACTTCCTCTCCAGTTTCTGCCTGGATATTTCAGTCGTTTTCCCTCTGGTAAATCACTGCAGTGTGAGCCTGCCAGAGGCTTGGTGTGACCCACAGAGCCACACAACATGACCCCAGGCCACCAAGAGCTTCATGGCTTCTCATTTGCTAGGCTGTGTGGGCAAACTGAAGCTCATCTTGATACTTATTTTCACAAAGCAAATCAAGATATTTTTTCTAGATGACATTTCAGCTAAGAAATGAAAAATTTATTATTTGTCATCTAAAACTCAGTAAACTTTGGGGGGTTTAAGATTTTTATGCACACACAAATATTATATGTAAAAATGAGTCTTGAATCTTTTCAGTATAACAACAAAAACTCTTGAAAATTCCATCTGCCCACATTAAGAGGGAGAAACTGGGCACAGTTTCACAGAAAACAATAAAATGTATTTAATCACTTCATGTTTCCTGTCTTCTGACAGAGGATGCCTCCTGTTTCCTGGGAATGTCATATTAAAAAGCACAGGGCTTAGTGAAAACTTGGAAGATATTAAGGCAATGCTGTTAATCAAACAGTAAAGGGAATTTCAAGTGATATTTCAAATAAACTAGATAATGATAATCAGGCCAGACATTCCATTTATAATAGAAACAAAGGCAAAATCTTGACCACTTTCATCACACCCACAACCTTAAAAAAAAAAAACAAAAAAAAAAAAAACCCACCAAATCCTAAGTGTACTCTGATGTCAGCTTTGGCCTCTCATCTGAGAGATGTCAATAGCAGGGCTAAGTCACAGTGTTTGATGTGATGGGACATCTGCAAACAGTAACCAGACCATGCACAGACATCTCAGAAGAGCAGGCAGGCACTGAGGCAACTCCCCCCAAGGCCTGTGCCCTCCCATCTTCCTGTCCTGAGCTGAATGCCCCAGTGCAGTGCCTCGCAGCATATGGAGAGAAAAAATAGGTGTTTAACTCTAAAGGACTGCATGTTCAGCTGGCCAAGGGCTTCCTGACACAGCAGATCTCACCAGATGGTTGCTTTGTGGCAATACAGGAGCTGCCCCTTTTTTATCATGCCAGAAACAATCAGTCTGCCATCTCATTCCCCATCAAATTAGTGCCAGGAACATTTCCACCACTTACCAACCACTTTGTGACAAATATAACCCTTGACATTGATGGTGTGCATGTTTCATGGTTTGCAGAGGCCATCTATGAATTTGCAAAATTGCGAAATACAACTGCTGTATGAGAATTGCTCTGGAATTTTTTGTCACAAAATACAGAGAAAATACAGAGAAAATATAGAGAAAATTTTAAAACAAAATACTAAAGGAAAGGGGGCTGTGTCAAACTGCCAGATTTGTGTTTTAATAGATGTCTTTAAAGCCAGATACAGTTATATGAGTTTGCCAAAATTATTGTTTTCTCTGCAGCATGAAGATAAGTCTAAAGCTCACCACAGAAGCGCTGCAGATGGAGAAAAGACAAATATGGCAATAACAATTTTTATGGAACATATATTCCATAACTACAGAGTTTCTCTGACACTTTGTTTGGACACTTTCAACTCCCTGAGTCAATCCTCTATTTAGTCGCCCACACTAGAATCTTCCCTGGATTACAGCTTGGCTAATGCTTTAACTTTGTTTCTCTTCAGCCAGCCAGGAAAGTGGGGTTTCACACCTGGTTTCAGATATTGATACATGACTTAAGATTTATCATCACATCAGCTATTGGGAGCTCAGGGCAGCACTCAGAATGGCAGAAGGTGAAGGAAAACTCAAAAGAAGAAGTGCACTTCTACTCTCAAGGACCTCTGGGGAGGGAGAGACACCTTGATTTTGTTTTCTTGTATATAAACCCATTGCAAGAAATCCAGTACTTGACAGGTGGTTACTGTGGTATTTAGGAAGTTGCTACGTTGGACCTAGGTAAGAAACAATAAAATAACAAATTAACCCAATATCCCTAAGCCACCAAGGCTTGACCTGTGTAAATCAGCATTCTGTGGCTACATTTTATACTACTCGATACAAAGGGCTTTATTTAGAGAGTGAATTAAATCAGCCATGCTATTCTAAATTTACTGTGGTTTAATGTGCAGCAGCAGCAACCTTAATCTATTAAGAACAATTCCTGGCTGCAACTTGAACTCCCAGGTTTAATTAAGGAAATGAAATTTTCCCACTAATTCAGGTGCTTCTCCAGAGGAATTATGTGCATGTACAACAGCAGTAGATTCTGCCTAGATTTAGCTGCTCATTTCTCACACACGCACAGCAGTACTAGCTACTCCAAAGCCATGTGTGGGGGCAGTCAGGAAATTTGTTGTTGTATTTAAGCACTGTGGGGGATTTCCTTTCTTACCAGAAATCAGATGCAGACAGATATAGAATCAGCTGTGAACTGCTTCCTGGAATCCAAGGTCACTACAATGCAGTAGTTCACAGATACAACACCTTGTCCATGAACTCTTTGCACATGACAACCTTTGTCTGTCCCTTCTCAGCAACTGCAGTGTCAGCACTAATTAAGAGTTTAGTGTGAGTCAACTATTCTGGTTGCCATGTCAGGCCATGCTTCTCCTGATAGTGGTGTTTCACCCTCTACTTCAGCCTTTCCATTCTCTTCTGCCTGCTAAAGTTGTCTGGCTGGAAAATAACTTGTCAGGACAAAGAGATTCATTTTCAGACAGGTCAGTTCTCAGGGCTGGGTCACCACAGGGTGAAACGTTTGTGCTGCCAGAATGGAGGATGTGGGCTAGCATGGTTGGAGCTTGACAACTTCTACAGCAGCCAGAACTTTGTCTCAAGCAGACAGTGAAACTACAACTTTTGAAAAGTAATTGGCAATGAGGAGGCTCAAAAAGAAACAAGTGAGAGCTCCTGAATATCCTGTTTTACTGGTTGTATTCTCTCTCTATAGCACTACACTTGCTGCACTATCTCCCATGGGAGTCTCAAAGACAAACCACTGTTGGTTTGTGCAGCTCTTATGGCACAAAAATGAGGCATGGAATGGATACAGAGGTGCATATTAATATATGGGAAAATAAGAAAGAAACCAGGCTCCTGACTTTTCTGTATTTTCTTCTGTGCTTACACACACTCAGCCCTAATAAAACATTTGCTTGTGCTTAGCTTCACTAATTCTGTAGACATGATTAAAATACATTTCACAAGATGCTTTGCAATAATTTCCCTTTACTGCTCTAAGGATGCCAAGGCTGATACAATGATAAAAACCTACAGAGTTCTTAGTGCAACTTTATGCACACTGAGCATTTCTACTGGCAGGGGGACACGTCGCACAAACCACGACACTTAACAGCTCTGCCTATGGGCATCTGTAGTGCAACCCCCATGGGCAGGGATTCAATGCCATTTTAAACAAAAAATATAATGGGATTCTATTCAAAAGGAAGATCTGGTTTTGCAGGTAACATAAGAAGTAAAAGATTCTTAATAAAAATTCAGTAGGTAAACACAAAAAATGTTGCAAGAATACTGAAGATGACTTAGTGGGATTCTCAGTCCATTCAAGATATTTTAAAATAGGCTACCCAGAGCAGGACCTCCCACACCAAGCTGAGCTATCTGATAGATAATTGTCTTTTTTTTTATATTGCTCAGACTGTATGTTAACTTTGCTTTAAGAACACAAATACTGTTTTAACAACCTGACAGCATACAATTATGCAACAGAACCATCTTCAAGCAAAATGCAAAGTACTTATCATAAGTGATGAACATGCTACACAATGGGACCTGAAATACTTTGCTCAAGTACTCTTGTGTTCAACTTGATAATTATATAAATACAGCTGGCAAGCTTGCAGCAGAACATCAATTTATTTCAGAACATATTGTGTCTCTTCAAAGAACACAGTATCACAGAAACCTTACTGGTAGCCTCTTACGAAGCTACCCCAACCCTAAATGGTTCATCCTCTCTATTAAACAAGTTCTGCAGCCTTCCCATCCCCAGCTCTTTCAAGTTACTGTGACAAGCACCATCCACATTAGGAGTTCTTGCAGTGAATGTTAATTCAAAGCACAGGAGAGCATTAGTCATGCAGGACAGCCTCTTCAAGTTCTGCCAACACACTCAAGATATAGGTAATAAATCTGAGATTTTCTGGCTTCCCTTCTTCCTCCCACCTTCATGAAACACACACTCAACCACACTTCAAAAGTAACAGAAAGAAGCAGTGTTAGATACCCAAATTCTGCAAACATGTGTTGTTACTACACAAAAAACAACAGTCTGAGTCAAACAGAAAGAGAAAGCCTGTAGGTCTTACTCCATGAACTCCTGCTAACAGCACCTGTGCCACTATATGCTTCCCCATCACTGAAGGGCTCCTCATCAGAGTGTTTAAAGGCTGTACAACACACAAATTGGTTTGAGAAAAAGGAACACCCTGGGATTAATCCAGTAGAAGCAGGAAGACATAGTGGGCTTTGTGGATTTAAAGATGATTTAATGGTAGAGGAAAAGACTGGGAGAAAGCTAAATAAGGTGAAAATAAGGCAATAAGTTCTTTAAAGGTGATTCAATATAATAATTACACAAGCAGTTGAATGCTTCTTCATCAGAGACAAAGTAGCAAAATAATTTCACTGGTCATGATGCAGCAGAAAATAATTGATTTTCAATCACACTTGTTTGTTTTTGCATTTTAAAACAAAAAGTTGCATCTGGAGCTTAAGCATCATGTTTTCTCAAGAGTGTAACTCATTTATCAGCATAAATCCCATTTCTAAAAGCAATACAAGCACTTATAATTAATGAATGCCATTAAATTCGTGCACCATTTAGAACCACAAGTGCATCTGTTTTCTTTGTAAAAGAAAAATACCAACCCTGTAAGCTGAGTTTCCAAATTCCCAGGACTTTCTGGAAACTACTCACTCTACAAATGATTTGTGTGAAATAATAACAACCACCATAAAATGGCACACGTAGGATATTGTAATATTGACACTGCTAAGTGTAAAAAGGAACATAGAAAATCCTTCCAACTACATTTATACCTATTAATACTGCTGTGACTAAAATTTCTAAAAAGTCACTTGCAAACCCTTAGAAAAGGGTTTAGTCCATTTCTGTATAGAAATGTGATACCTTCTCACTCCTCCCAGAAGGTCAGAGAGATTCCCTTGGGAATCTAAGTGGTGGGACACATCTCCTATCTGCATGTGCAAAGGCCTCTGAAACCCAAGGGCTGAACTTAGGGGCTTGGTGTAACTTTGTATCACAGCATGCCTATCCTCCAGCTGCCCTGTGCCAAAAACTCCCTCCAGGGAATGCTCTCCTCACCTTCCACCTTATGCATCTTCTTCCACAAATGTTTCCAATTAGGCAAAACTCCTGGATATTTCTATCTGATACAAGTGGCACAGATCCAAAACATTTACTGCTCAGACTCCTCTTTATGGGAGGGTCAAAGCCAGCTTTGGGACAGTTCTACAGCGAAATTGTAAAGCCTGGAATTGGGAAATGGGTTCATTTGCCAATTTAGTTCAGATAAGCTTCTTCTGGAAAAGATGTAGGGGGTCCAAGACTTTACTTTGTTTCAAATTTTGGCATCTTTATAAAAATACCATGATGATTACATCATTTAAACAAAGAACTTCATTACAAGCACAGCAAAATGAAGATGTGAGAGTATTCAAGCAGCTTCTTAAGCCTATATAACAGGTTACATAGGTGATATGGAAGAGGAATTTACCAAATCACTCACCTTCTTCATCTGACACATCCAGGACCTCAGTCATTGTCTCGGGAACATTTAGCTTGTGCTTCTCTGTTACAGTCTGCAAAGACACAATCATCAGTCAGAGGAGCAAAGTTTACAGCAGGGCATTTTCAACAGACAGCAGTGGGACATGCTGAGGCACTTCATCACATGTTTCCCCTTCTCCTAACTTGCTTTTTCATCTTTATTCCAAGCTCCTATTCTTAGTGCTGCATAAGGTAACATTTCTTCTGGCAGAAAAGTACAATAATCTAAGATAATGAGCCGGTCAGAGAAATAAGATTTATTTATAAATGGTGCATGTAGAACAATTCAGCTCAATGTTTCCAAGATGATTTTAAAATGAATTAGGTAATGTCTACAGAAGAGCTTGAGAAAGTTGTATGGGGCATATGGAAATTATTAAATTGTAAAACATTTGGAAATGAAGTTATGAATGATGTGAAATTCCTCAGCTAAAAAAAGATGCAAAGGATTTACCCAGATCACTTGAAACATTTCTCCCCCCTCTCAGAAAAAGGTGACTACAGTGCATATTAATTATATCCCTTTCATAAATCATGTATATTCCCCCTAAGCACGTACACATCAGAGGGGAAAAAAAAGTTGTTTGAAGATCCTGAAACATCTTGTGCACCTAAAAGCTCAAAATATTGTGAATCAAACAAGTATGGACTGATGAATAGCGGGAGGATTCTGGTTAGACATAAGGGCAGGAATACACTGGGAGTTTGTTGGGGTTTTTACAACATAATATTAGCTTTATAAGTTCCCCAGGGGTGCTGAATTAAGAATGGGGACATCTTTTTAGCATCCAGATTCACATTGGAGAAGGAGATGAAGAACATAACAAGAGAAACTGTAGGAAGTGCAAGATGTGAAAAAGTTGTCTGGAGGGAACTCTTCAGTGTGCTAGGATACAGGGTTCAAAATGCCAAGGGCTTCAAAAGGAGCAGTGCTCAGAAATGCCTTGGTCAGGACCAACAAGCACCCATTTCCCTGGCTCCTCCCAGCGAGCTGGGGAGCTGCAGAGGGCAGCTGGCACACGGCCCTTAAGGAAGTGTGGGAGCAGAGGTGCCCCTCTGGCAGGGAGAGCAGGGCCAGGGGGCCACGTGTCTCTCTGAGAAACCCCTGTGAGGCAGCGCTCCCTCCCTGCTGCACACACCGCCTGTCGGGCATACACGAACACCACACGCAAAGGAGCCAAACATTTCATGGGAGGAATCATGAAATCAGCCAAACCCTGAGCCAACCAAACCCTTATGCAATATTCTTTTGGGAAAATGCCCGCTGATATCAAGCAGTGAAGTCAACAGCAGCTTTTGTTGCACAAAATTTGCTAGTTATTTCCTGATCCTGTTATGTACTTCTCTGTTTCTAACAAACTGAAAAAGCTTTCTCGCTTATTGTAAAATACTGCACTTTAACAAATAACTAAGTTACCAACTGTGTAATTACTTTGGAAATTAGTTTTACAAGTCTGCTTTATGTTTCTGAAATCTATTTAACTTTGACAGCAGTTCCAGTTTACCCTCCTGAGGTACAGGGAAAGAACAATGCCCTTTGCCTCAACTGGCAATCCTAATTAGGCTCCTAAATTCACTCTTCTTCCCCATGAGTAAAAACAACTCATTATTTCTGTTGCAGCAGAACACATGTTCAGGTCTGCAAATTAGTTTATATTCACCGAATGGCTCCACCACCAGGACTGGCTTTTCCCCTGTTTTCCCATGGCTTTCCTGGGATAGAAATGTCAGGCAGCAGTGGGGTGACAAGGCCAGCGATGACAGATGGGGAGGTGCTGTCATTCAGGTGGCACTGACTTTGTCTCTTCAACACCACAGTTAACAAGTGAGTTGAACAATCAGCTAAGTAAAAGCACGAGCTGCAGGTAGAGAGATCACTGTGCACATTTTTATCTCCCAGGTAACCAAGGTTTATGGACCACTACATCCATCTCTGTTCCTTAGGTTTTTACAGGCCTCCATATAAAAATCTGGTCTCTAAGGCTTGCAGATATTATCTATTTACAGGGAAGAAAGGATACTTTATTGCCTTCCTGGCTTTCCCATCAGTAAGAAAAAAATTACTTCATAATTTAACAATTGAAATAAAATTTGGAAAAAAGATTCAAAAGAGTGTGCATGCACATTACAGAACAAAAAAAAATCTTCACTGCCAATTTTGGAACACTGAACCCTGCAAGAATCATTAATTCTAATCCCAGCTACTTCTGTTGGGAATTAATGTTTTTAAAGGAACTTCTAGTGTGATATTAGAATTGTTTTAATTGATAGGCACATCAAATACTCTCAAAATTTAAAATCCATATCTAGCCCCAGGAATAGCCCACATGGAAAACTGCTCAGTGTGTATTTCTCAAACTCCCTGTGTTTAGTGAGAATTCCAGGATGGAGCTTACTTAAGGCTTCTGGATTTCAGCCTTTCATTGTAAGGCCAGACTTTCACTGGGTGCCATAGAATAATTCTAATACATAATTCAGGTATGTAAACCCATATATGCTTTCAGCAATGACTTACTCACAGCAGCATACTGCAAACAACCTGAAAGCTCCTCATATATTCATCTGTCCCCAGCAAGGCTCTGCTTGTTTGTATAAATGGCCCCAAACTTCAATGCACAGCAAACCTCTGAAAAACCAGTTTATTCTTATTTCCTATTGCCCTCTAGTCTTTCAGTAAAAAACGTGCACTTTAATCTCCCTATTGCTATATATTCACGTGGCTCCAACTAATAAGAGCACTAATGCAAATAAGAGAAAGATTTGCTCCAAGTTAGAGCAAAGAAAGGTTTTGGCACTGGAGATCTTTTCCTCATCTCAAGTGGCAGTGACTTGCATATCAATCACGCATGGGGCTGTGCAACATCCTCCTGCAGGCTCAGCCCAGCCTCACAGAACGAGGTAGCTATGGTGACAGCACCTTCTCTCAGGCTCAGCGCTGCCCTCAGCTCTGGCAACACCAGCCTCACCACCTGGGAACCTGACTGCAGGGAGCACCTGCTATTAGCCCTCCTTTGCAGGACTTGTTCTACATTATGTTTAATCAACATCCCCCCACCCCAAACTCCACCATTGCATACATCCCCCTAAGGTACAGGGGTTAGATGTATTCATAGCTGGAGAAGGTGAGTTATCGAGGGCTCCCACCTGACTTTGCAGACACACATCAAGAGTTCAGATTTCTCTTCTGTGTGAGCACTAAAGGTCAGCCCTGCAAGTAAGTTTCAGTACTCGATTCAGTCCTAAACCCATCAGGGATCTGGTAGAAAATACCATTAATCCTCAATGTTTAAAGTAATCTTTATCCAAAGTTAATAGCTCACATGTGTCTTTTTGTAGTGCAATTCCTATGATTTCCAAGATCTAACACTTACATGAGACAAGGTCCAAGGCTGCACAGTGAAACACAGTGGAAATGAGAAAGGAAATTACTGCTTTTATCAAACAAAAAATTAAAAACCTGTGCTAGGACACAGTACAGAATATGTGACAGAGGTGTCCTCTGAAGCTTAAAAATATAAGAACTAAAGTTTCTCAAAACAATTTCCCTAGATTTTATTTTCCTAAACCTCTGATTAGATACATAGGTGTTTATGCACGTACATGTGTGATGTGCTGTATGATTAAACAAGAACATGAAGTAATAACAACAGAGACACACAGTCTTTATTAAGAGACTTCTGGAATTACGCCAGAATTCCTCCTCCAAACCTGACTCAGCCTGATCTTTGCAGGTCATTAATAAATTATGACTCATTCCATTTGTAACCTTATGCCATATTATCTTTATTGCATCTTCCTTGGTTCATATCAAGTGGGATTTGTTGTCAGCATGCAACAAAATCAAAATTATATTTCCATTTCTTTATAAGTGACTTTGGACTTCTCCTATTCTAACCCTCTTCACAACTGAGCAGTGGCATCTTTTTAGTAATCTATGGATTTTTACAGCTCTGAGCTCCTAAACGTCATCTAGAGCTGATGGGGTTTCTAGACTGCTAATCTTGCATTAAAAAAAGAAAAAACCTAAACCAAATAAAATGAAAAAGCATCACCTTGCAGCAGTGTTTCAAGATAAATGCAGTAACCAAGACTTAAATAAAATCTAATTTCTTTAATTATGCACTATTTCTAATGTTCTCCCTTCCTACCTGATATGGTATTTGTAGATGGGAGGTAAAAGTGTAAGAAGGGAAAACCTTCTCCTCTCAAGATGTCCAAATGGATCAGCTTTTCCTGGCTTAAAGCTACAGTACCACCTTGCTGATGTTCAGCACACACCACTCATGAGCCCTGATGTCAAAACACAGACTCCAAGAGTGTGGGGCACTGGGAGGACTGAGCCCATAAGGAAAGATTCCTATGCCTTGTGGAAAACAGGATCTGTTTGAACTGGAAGTGACTTGAGTAAGAAGATGATGGATGTGATTCACAGCCATCCAGTGAGCATCATCAGGCTTGGCTCCAGGCCATGGCTGGTGCGGTCCAAATGTAGAGATGCTGCAAGGACTGAGCCTCAGGAGGTGTCAAAAGTGTGGAGATGTAAGGCCAGATGGGAAAGGAGAGGTGAAAACACAAACAGAGAAATGGCAGGATCTTAACAACAACGCACAAACTTCAGGAAAGTTTGGGTTTGCAGCTCAGATCCAGGTCTAGAAACAAGTTTCACTCTGAATTGTTAATTTCCATCGGTGTGAACACAGATTTGGTTCCCTAGCTCAGGGGAGCTGTTGCCTTGCAGACACTTTCCACATGCCTATAAGATACACTCAAAGCACTGTAGCAAAAATGCAACGGAAAGGGAAGGGAAGGGGAGGGGGGGAGCTAAAACTCCCAAAACAAAACAGAAAAGAGATGCACGGAGAGCCTGAGGGAAGAGCAGAAAGACAGCACTCTGAGTAAAGAAGAGCCACATCTGAATGCACGTGCAACTCACAGTTGTGGTGGTGGTGATCTCCTCTGTGACAACCTTCAGCGTATCGACCACAGAGATGTATCCCAGGCGCCTGGCGATGGCTAAGGCTGTGTTACCATTCTGAAGGGAACAGAGAGGGGGAGAGCGCTGAGAGAGAGGGAGGATTGTGATGTGAGCCAATGAGATCACTCTCCACGCTGCATGAGCCAGCATTTCCATCCAAAACAAGGCACAGCCTAGGAAAATCACGGCTTTTTACCGTTACATCTGACTCTGTCTTTGTAACTTCTTTAAGACTATAGCCCCAATTGCCATGGTAACACAACACACTTACATCTGCCAGCCATTCCAAATACTACAGCGCTGTATGGTTTAACCCTTCAGGGCTCACATTTCACTCTGCAGCCTGGCTTGCCTGCATAAGTCTGGGGGGGGTTATTTTGCAGAAATACTCTTCCAGAAAGTAAAAAGTATTTTCACTTTTTACAGTTTCACTCCCCGTTGAAGCTGTTACACCTTGACCAGGTACAATTGCTTATCAGGGGAATACAAAATTACAGCTGAGATGATCACATATACTCCTATTCCTCCACACAACAAAAATGTACTTCCATTAAAAGTTCACAAAAGCTAATGATTTAACAAATACAAGCCACAAAAGGCTTGAAGGTGAAGAATATAGTTCCATTTAAATACATTTATTTGCAGTTTGACTATTCATACCATATAGAGACAGGTCATTCATCAAAAGGACACTAAAATAATTTAACAAGAGTTTTAGGCTTATTCATCACCATTTCATCTCCTGGAACACTGGCAGTCCACAGTCCCCATGTCACTGAGCTTGGAGAGGGGAGGAAGGGATGTGTTCCATGGTTCTTTGTAAAGGGTTCTACACAGAATTGTTCCATGCTCTTTTGCACTGAACCAAGGGACAACATGCTGGTCTCCTGAGGAATCATGGACTGTCACTGTACCACTCTTTGCAAGAGAAATGATTTCTCTTGTGACCCCATTGCACCATGGGCAGGGTTCATCAGCCTGTGGCCCTCTCTTCTTCAGCAACAACTTCAGTTATCTATAATTTAAATTCTTCTGTATTAGTCTAGCTCAGCCACCCTGAAGCAATACAGAGTTTGTGGATCAGCACACAAAATGAACAGATTAGCATCTTCACAGCACAAATAATTTGACTGTTACTTCACTTGCACATTAGGTGCTCATCCACCACTCTCATATCTCCCTGCCAGATGTCTCACGTTGAAATTTTCTCTTATCTCAAGCTAGAGGTTGCTCTGTGTGGACAAGGACAGAGAGAGTATCTGAGGAAGCAGCCAACTGTGCAGCAAAGACACATCCTTAAGGCTGCTTGGACTTGGGTTAGACCTGGGCATGACAGCCCCAGTGTGAGGACTGAAATCAAGTCAAGCGACCCTCAGCAAACACCCCAAACAGAGGGAGAGTTTAACTGAGCAGCCCCAGAAGCTGACTGCAGTGGTCTCTCACTTGATGATCCAGTGCACAAACGGGGATTTTGGATAACTTTCACACAAGATTATTCCACCTGATTGTTCCAGGACCAAAAATGGTGCCACTGCTGATTTAAGCACACACACTGAAGGCATATGGAAAACTGATCTGCTCTGGGGAATGAGAGGAGTTTTGGACACTCTGGCAGTGTTCTAATGATTACCCAATTAGAGGTGACTAGTAACAACATCAACGTGAAATAGGACAGTCACATTCCTGGCTGGCAGACTGCAGAGAATGAGCTGTGCCAGGAGCTATTGATGTTCTTTGAGGAGGTATTCACTTCACTGAGTTCACTGAGGTGAACTCAACTAAAAACCTGAAACCAATTCAGGGGATTGAGGGACAGAAACCTGGGTCTAAATTAAAAAACAAACAAACAAACAAAACAAAAACCCACCACCAGGTTCTGAACTGCCCTTGATTTTTAAGGAAAACTCCTTCTGGAGGTATCAATTTCCAGAGAGAAGTGTTGAAGTGGAGGGAAAGAGCCTGGCACAGAAGCTATGGCCAGCCTGATCTTACAGCTCAGGAATCTGCTTCTCCACCTCACGTTTAGCTTAGTGCACACTTAGGTCAGATGTGAACAACCTTGGATAAGGAAGAGCAGAGGAAATTACATTTCCACATCTGACGACCAGCTGTATGAGGAATACTTTCACCAAAATAACGGCCTGCTCGCGAGCCCTAAGGAAGGCAAGGAAAGAACTGTCCATGGGAACAAGCTGGCAGTGGCAATCAGCCTTACCGTGGTGATGGCGTTGGGCTTGGCCCCGTGCTGCAGCAGAACGTTGATGATGTGAGTGTGGCCTTGCTGAGCAGCCTGGTGCAGAGGGGTGTACCCATTCTGTTATCCACGGCAGTGACAGCAAAGGAAGGAAACAACAAGAACCAATCATTAGATCAGACATTTCACTTTGCTTCCTTCTGAGATATTTCAAACCTAAATCATGACACCAATTGACCCAAAAATAATAAACCTGCAATAATAGTAATTCTCCTTCCCCAGATTAATGGAAATATAAAGGAAGGTAATATACTCATTCAAAAATAATTTCTCTCACAATAAAAAAAAAAATCTATGAAAAGACATTTCTGCCCCATTTTCTAAACCAGAGGAAGCAACAATGTGGAACAGCAAAGTTAAAGGGACATGTTGAGGGCATAGAATCATAGCTGAGGCAGAGAACATTCCTCTTCCTCTCACATCCTCCTTTTCAACAGAGGGCCCAAGATTTGCCTTTAAAATATCTGAGTCTATTAAAAAACACATCATTTTTAACAGCAATGATTAAAGCCTGTTTGCTTTTTAGAAAGCTAACAACATATACCTATTACAAATGTCAATCAAGTTTATCTTCACTTTGCCTCCAAAAGGCTGGACCAAGATGTAATTACACTTAGGAATTTGTACAGCGTGTCTGCCTTAATAAACAGGCTTAGTTCAAGATACTCATCCGCTCCAGCGGTTTGTTCTCGTGTCACACAAAACAGAAACATAACCAAAGAGTGCTTAAGCTGGCTGATCTGAGATGGTATTGTGTGAGCCCAGTCAGGCAATTGATTTACAAAATTATTCATAATTAGCTTTGAAAGCAAGCAGAGAAGAAACTGGAAGAAAACCTTGGGGTGATCGCACTGCACACTTAGGTAAAGCCTGGGGCAGGCTCTGAAAATGAGAGTAATCTCTGCTGCAAACAAACAGATGCCAGTAATGCTTTGCACTGCTAATTAGAAGGTGATAATCCACAACTGTTACAGTTCTTATACTGGCAACATATACAGTTCTTATATGTGTGGACAGCTAAGAACTACTGCTTACTGTAGGTTCTAGTGGAAAGCAGATTCACCATCTTTGTTTGAATAGTGTACTCCTTCAAAAACAGAAGCCGTGTGTTCCTTACACAAAGCATTGTGCAGGCTTTCTCCAGTGAAAGCCCTAGCTGCAACAGGCGTTATTCATTCTTTAACATGCCTATCCTGAATCCAGGATTTATTCTTTAAACTGAGTGCACAACACCAGTTGACAGATTGCCGGTATTTTTAGTGGTCCCTAGGTGTGAGATTGTGGAGAACTGCTTCCTGATACAAACTTGCTAACTAAATGAAACTATTCTAAATAAGTAAAATACCTGGGTGAATGGAATCATCATCTGTCCCAGTGGTCCTTTAATCAAGAAGAGAGACCTAATTCTAAAGACACAATTTTGTCTGTCCCTTGAGTTAGCCTCCAAATACCTCAGCTGAATGTCTTGGCAGCTATAGTTTGGATCCAGCTAGTGTCTGCTTCACTAATTCTCATCAGCTGTTTTTCTAGCAGTGTCGCCTGTCCTTCTGGAATCCCTGAGTTTAGCCCATTGATTTTGGGTGATCCCATGAGGGATGGGCCAGAATCATTAATTTATTTACTCGGATTTTTCTTACTACATTGAGTTGTGACCACTGCTACAAAATACTTTGAGATTTTATAATAATAACTTTGAGAAATTAATCATGCCATAGGTCACAGCAGGGGACAGGGGAGCTGACCAGAGGAACAAGTAAACTACAAGCCAATGATTTTGATGGGATTTTCAAGACACTCTCAGTGGGCCGCTTCCTGTTGGTCCCAAGACATCCAGCTTGACTCCAGCAGCCAGGAATTGCCTGAAGTCACCTTTAACCAAGCTGGAGCCCTACAGTTCCTGAGTTTGCCTTTTCTTTCTGATAACGGCGATGTGATGATTTCTGGGCTGCAACACACCACGGCTGCCATCAGGACCTCTCTTTGTATTCTCAGCAGATACACAGCTTTTACTACAAAATGCATCCCATTCAGCTGGTGTGCCCACCAGTTTATCCCTGGAGAAAATGTTGAATTCAGTGGGCTTTGTTCTGACTGTGGCTTTAGGCAGTCAGGCCCATTTCAGTGTATCTGGTCAGATTTCAGCATAGCCAGATTCCCCTCAGGAAACCCCAAACTCTCCTTGAGTAATCCACATTCCCTTACCACAGCTGCTTCCTCTCCCAGAGTCATCCCACCCACACACTGAACAGCGGTAACTCTTCCCACTCTTCTCCCAGTTATTGGAGAGAACTGGCATCACCCTGAAAGTGTCTGAATTGTTACTTGCTAATTTGGCAGCACAGTGGTATTACAGTGGTGTAAACCATATGGAAATGAGATCAGGAACAAACTTTCATTTGTTAGTTTGCAAGTAATAAGAAAAACCAATGACATAGATTGTCTGTGTTGTTTTTTCATACCAACAGATTTATCTGGCTTTTCTTTCCTGAACACCACACCATGAGATGGAGCAGACAGAGGGCATTCCATTACAGCTACCACATGTCGACACCTCCCATGCCATGGTCAGAGCTCCCAAGGGAAAAAGCACGTATGCCACGTAGGAGTGCTGTGTTACCATGTTCAGAATAAAGAGCAAAAGCAAAGCAATGGAAAATTCTTTACCTTTGTTTTAGCATTGACATTTGCTCCGTGCTTGAGGAGAAAATTCACCATTTTGATGTTTCCATAGTGACAGGCCACAATTAAAGGTGTATAACCAAGCTACAGGAGGAGAACAAAGAAGTAAAACTGCAAGCTCAGTGGAACATTCCTTGGACAAGGACAGCACCCTTTGGCACGCTGCAGACAGCAGCCACTCCATGATTTACCTTTGTCTGAGCATCCTGGTTCGCACCGTGTTTGGTGAGTATCTCGGCTACGTTCACTTTATCCTCTTGAGCTGCAAGGTGCAAGGATGTCAGTCCAGCCTGGAGACGGAATATAACAGGTAAGTAAACAAACAGATGAAAGTAAGACTAAAACCCTACTTTACATAAGGAAAAAATCTAGACTTCCCCACTTCCTCATCTATAAACACAATCAGACCCTAACTACAGCTTCTGAGCATGGGTGGTGGTTTTAAACAAAGTAGAGTTGATGTTGCTCCTGTTCCAGCTGACAAGCAGCTCCAAAACAATTGCATCACCAAAACTGTAGAGGAAAACTTTAAGGCGTGAATGCTCACAATTGGCTACAATAATGTAATTTGGGAAGCCCATTAATAAAATGTGCTTCCCACTCCTCAGACAGAAAGAGGAACCTTGACAGCTGCAGGCACGAGCCAGATGAAGACATGAACTCCAGAAATAGATCCCACTCAATTGCCAGGGAAAAGGATGCAGCCTTTAACTGACAGCTCACTGTGATCACGTGCAGTGCTTTCCCATGAACAAGGCACTGAACAAATCTTGTATAAGAAATTAAAATCTCCTTGTTTCTATTAGCAGAGTATAGAGATACCAGCCTTCTACTCTAACTTGTATGAGCAGAAGCTGCAGGCTTTTCACCTGCATAAATAAGATTTGCATCTATCCCTGGATAAACCCAGTGGCCAATGAAGTTTTACAGTAATGGTTTGGGGTTTTTTTTGATGACCTTGTTCTCTGTACAAAAGCTGTTGGGCACAAGAATTGAAAAAGATTTGGAAAGGTCTTCCATAGAATTTTTCTTAGTCTGCTCCAGTAATATGATTGTTTTCTTATTTGCCAGAGAAAGTAAATTTCTTCACTTACCACTGATGGATAGAGACATGCAGAAATGAGCCTGGTGAGAGCACTGAATTATTTCAGACTGGAGCTCTCGGGTTTCTGGCACGGGCTGTTAAACCCACCCACAGACAAGAATGCTGCATCTTACTGGATATTCCCACCCATAATATGTGGTTTTCAATTGTGAGTTACCTTTGTTGCCACGTGGATGTTGGATCCCTTCTCCAAAAGCAAAGTCACCATGTCAGTGTGACCTTCCTGGGAGGCTAAATGAAGTGGGGTGACTCCCTGCTTGGTCAAGATGTTGGTCTCAGCCCCGTAGTTCAACAGAGTGGTAGCTATCTGCATCTGGTTTTTCTTGCAGCGATATGCAGAGGGGTGTATCCATTCTGAAACCCGGCAGGGAAAAAAGGGAAAATAAAGTTACCACAACAGCCATGTAAACCTAAGAAGTCAGGCACCATAAAACAGTATTATTTGATGCTATGCCTGCTATTAGAGACGAGAGTTCATTGCATTTTCAAGGCCAGACATGTCCCGCGTGGCCCTGCTGTTGTGTTGCTTTGTCCATCTGTCATTTTCGCTGCCTAAACCAGAACAAAGCCAGCCCTCACCAGGATGGGAAGGGCTGTTTCACCAATACCTTCAATTTAGCCCAAGTTCAACACCTACATTTTCTACAACCAATGTTGCAAATAATCCCTTTTGACTGGTGAGTGACATTGCCCATGATGACTGATGGGTGAACACCCTTCATCACATTATGCTTTTTCAGAGCACGTGAGTAGAGATGTGTTTGCATATGAAATTTTGATACACGTGTCAGTCACAGACTGGAAACAGCAATGGGGTGGAATGTTTTTGTGATTGAATTAATCATTTAGGCACAGAAGAATATAATTTTCTGGAAATAAGGCAACATCCTAATTGCCTTATAACACATCATGAGGGAAAAATACCAGGTGCCAGCACACAGGTCCTGTGGTGGGTGCTTGGTTGGGTTGTCCTGTGGTTCTTTTGCAGTGTTTTTTTAAGTGGGAAGTTTCCCAAACTACCCTGCTTTCCACACACTGCCATGGAAACCACATTCCCAATACAATCCCTGAGCATTTCCTGAAAGCCTGTAGATAAGTAGCCTTGCACAGGGCAGGACAGTACCTTGTGTTGCACCCATCTAGTCACCATTTTCCCCTTCTAGCGGCTTTTGCTTTACACAGCAGCAGCACACCACCATTCCTAACCCTGGAATTATCTGTGTGCATGGCCAGAATGCACATTTCTAAAGTTATTGCTAATATTACACAATAGTGAGGTGATTTCCAACTGCAGCCAAAGCTCTGACAGAGAGGGGTCCCCTCAGGGCTCCAGTGTCCTCTCAGAGCTCCCCTCACCTGCACCGTGATACCACAACACCACTCCTAACCCCGGAATAAAATCTCTAATGTCATTGCTAACATTGCACAATACTGAAGTGACTTCCAGCTGTGACTAAAACTCTGGTGGGACTGAGTCCCCTCAGCGCCAGGGCTCCCCTCAGGGCCGCCCTCACCGACACCACGACACCACTGCTAATCCCGAAATTCACTCCCCTTGTGCTCACTCCCCGTCTGCCTGGCCAGAATCAACATTCCTTACGCCGTTGCTACCGCTGGGCAGCAGTGAGTGGCCTGGCGGCCGTGCCGGGGCCGTGCCGGGGCCGGCTGCCGCGGGCTCCCCTCATGGCGGGCGGGCGGGCGGGCTCACCTTGGCGGTGGCGTGAGGCGAGGCGCCCTTCTCCAGCAGCAGCAGCGCCACCTTCTGGTTGTCGTAGTGCGCCGCCACGTGCAGCGGGGTGAGGCCGTTCTGAAAGGGCGGCGACGGCGTTAGCGCGTTACGGGACACCGCGGGGAACGGGGCGGGGGGACTCCGGTGCGGTGGGATGGAAGGGTCCGGGGGGCTGCAGGGGACAGAGGGGACGGAGGGGAGGCAGTGGGGATGGAGAGCAAGGCCATGGCAAGCAGGTGGCTGTTAGTGGGGAGAAGCAGCGTACCAGGCGAACCACGGTGGCAGCCGCTGGCTTTCATCACTCCACACCGGGGGATGGTGTGGCTTTGCCCCTATGTTTATCCATTGGGAATTTTGGCAGCATGATGGGACTGGTGCTTCCTGAGCCAAAGACACAGACCTGCCCTCAGAGCAGCCATGCACCCTGCCTGCCACGGACCCAAACTCAGCACGCTGGGTAGCAGCAGTCAGCCACCACCCAGGGGAGACACAACCCCAACAAAGCCACAGCCACCACGCAAAAGCAGCTGCAGCCTTCTTAGGGTGCATATTTCACACAGCTCTTCCTTAAGGAAAGACTTCTGACTTTTTCTTCCCCAGCAGTACCTTGCCAGCAGAATCAGGACAGGCACGGCGCTGCAGCAGGAGTTTTGCCACTTCCAGGCTCCCATATTTGGCTGCCACATGCAGCGGTGTGAATCCCTTCTGAAAAATTCCAGGAGATAAAACACAGACGTGTGTGTTAAAGGTCACGCTGACATCTCTTGTTTCAGAATATGTGTTAAGCACTTACTCTTCAACCTCCAAATTGATAACTGAACCTAGAAAGAGCAGCCTCCCTTGAAAGCACTTTGAGAAGCATGAAACAGAAGAAAATTCTTTCCCTTTTATTATTCTTCCCTACTTATGTGCTCTCAGGCTGGCAGACATTTTATCTGATACAGACTGTACTAGCAACACACACTGCGTGGGGGCAATGAAGGCACTTCTTCAAATTTACACCCCAAACCAGCTGCACCTTTTTTTGTTCCATGATGACAGCTTTACAAGTATTTCCTGCATCAATCATTGCCAGTAACAATGAAACACCAATGAAATTCATCAGATAAATCCTCCAAACTCTAATTCCCTTCCTCCAGAAGGGTTTGGTGAAAAATTATTTGTACTTGCATTTGAGTATTCATACAGTCACGAAGTTCTGCTGAAGCTAAAAAGAGCCTTCTCCTCCCCTGTTTTAATTTAAAAAATTGGTAAGGAAAGCTCATGGATGTATGACAGTAGGTGGCAGCCTGCACCGCTGCCTGACAATAATTTTGGAAAGCTGCAATGACCTATTTGCCTGGCACATAAGTCGTGTTTAATGTTTATTATCATTATCATTGAGTTTCATTAATCCCACCTCAGGAAGAGTTGATATTGGGTAATCTCAAACATTTTCAGTTCACAAATCACAAGTCTGTAAAGATATTATCTAGTGGGCTCCATCTTCTCCTATTCATAATTATAGAATGTTCCTGCAATACTAATTGCCATCAAGCTATATGGGAAATTAGGAAAGTATTTAGTGTATTTTTAGCCATTCTAATGTGATTTAACAGCTGGATAAAAGGAGAACAGCAAGCCCTTCCAGTAATCCATGGATCATAATTTGAAAATTGCTGGTTTAGTCTTTTAAACCCTGGAAGAGATGCTGTTGTTCATAAACATGCTTTAAGCTCCAGCTGTAAAACCAAGGGTACTCTTATAAATAGCAAAAATTACGTGATTCTCACTTATCAAATGCTTTAAATTTGGAAAATATATCTTGATACATCATTCTTCTCACAGCTATCTACTGTCTTACATATTCATCTCTCTGTGAGGAATCTATTGGTACCATTTTTGGCTAAAAAACCCACTAGTGATTCTGGAGAACATTTTTTTTATAATCCCAGACAAAATGGCCTGTTGTGTCACATGACATCCCATTTTAGAACCACTGCAAATAGATCCAGCATTCAATGAGACTGGGCAGATGCTGACTTCTGTGTTTTAGGAACACTCCTTTCAGCTAGCACAGGATAGAATTATTTGGCTATTTAAGTAAATAACGTATTGAAGAATAAAAGGAGACCTGTTCATAAAAAATGTATCATCGCCATTCCCTTTTCTTTTTTGGAAATTCTGCCAAAAAAAGCTGAGCCTATAAGGGAAAGGGAGAACCAAGGACATTTAAAACCTGTTGGGACCAACGGCGGGAGGCGTGTTCATCAAGATCCGCATTTGGCTTTCTTCAGTGGCAACCAAACCCAATTTTAGATGAGAGAAGAGTAAGCTGAAATTGATTAGCTTGTGATCCATTACCCCAGTCTGTTGGATTGTTGCCCATTAAATAAGAAGACAACAAAAGGCCCAAACTGCTTCAGCTTCTCAATGTGAAAGCACACCATCAGAGGACAGAGGTGCCCTGGATGTGGAGAGTTCAGCCTTACCTTGGTGGACATGGAGTGCGAGGCGCCCGCCTCGAGGAGCACGGAGGCGACGTCGAGCTGCCCCTCGCGGGCAGAGATGTGCAGCGGGGTGTAGCCGTTGGTGGTGGCGGCGTCGGGGTGCGCCATGTGCTGCAGCAGCAGCTGCACGATCTCCGTCTTGCCCAGGCGGGAGGCGATGTGCAGCGGGGTCTGTTCTTCCTACAACTCAAATCGAGTGGGTCATTAGTGCTAGGGAGGCACCCTGAGCTCAGCATCCTCTGGGGTCCCCACAGGCCTTCCTATGCATTTGTCTTGCAGAGTCATGGGAAGTGATAGCAGAAAAATGGAGTAATGGAGGAGAGGAGGGTGGTGAATGATTCCTTCAGCCATGGTTTTAAGAGAAAAAGAAAGCACTGTAAGCAGAACACCTACCCTGGCTCGGGCATCCACCAGGGCCCCGTTCCTCAGGAGGCAGCGAACCACTTCCACCTGCCCGGCGCGTGCTGCCATGTGCAATGCAGTTTCTCCACGCTGCAGGAAAGCAAAAGCTTTCAGTGCCCTACACTTCCTTGAAGAAAAATCTTTGCCAGCACCAGTCCCACCCATGACAACTGGTGCTGAGACCCATTCTTCTGCCAGTTGAGTCTCTGGCTTCAGCCGCAGGGCAGGGTGTAAATAAATGTGGCTGTACCTGGAATGCCTTGGTTTGCCACCGGGACAATCCAAGACTCAACCACTGAGAGATAGAATGAAAATCCTGGCTTGGGGAAAATTCTGTCAGATAGACTTGCCCTGGTCACATATGTCTCTCAGCTTTCTACATAACAGGGCATCAGCTCGTGTGCGGCACAGGAGCTGAGAGTACACTGAGCTGTCTCTCTCTAGGGATTGCACGGCACAGGAGCCTCAAGATGGAAGGAGGATAATTTTCCAGATGGTCCCCTCCTGCACACTGTGTGGAGCTGGCAGCATTAAGAGGCCTTGCAACAGCTGAGCACAACTCAGCCAGCACACAGAATGTGTAAAATCTGTACTCGGCAGTGTGGCTCTGTCTCCATGCTGTGGAAACAATCTTGTTTCAAGCCTTTTGTAGCTCAGAGAATTTGAAGGATATGAAATATTGGAAAGCATTTTAGACCAGGGATATTCAAAGCATTTACTTTTTGCATAGGTTTTAAAAAAAAAACACTGAAATGAAGATTCCTTGAGGACATCATTCCTACTTTAACTGGCCTCTGTTCTTTAAGTGCAGTGTCCCAAAGTGGACTGAAACAGTCCCTGGGCAGCTCACCCGCATCTGGTACATCAGGTCCTTGGACAGCTCCACAATGAAGAGCTCCATTCATCTGTTATCTCGTGAGAACACAGCAGGACCCATCATTTCTTTGGGTTAATTGTTCATATTTCTCACACCAGAGCTGGAGAATATTCTGTTGCAAGGCCTTTCTCCCCTCACCTACCATTTAAACTGCAACTGCCAAAATGAACACTCTAGGCAAGACCGTTTACATCAGAAAGGGGAATCATGTCCTCTTGGCCTCGTCAAGATGTAGGCAAAGAAGTAGCTTTAGGTTGCCTACTAATAGGGATTTTTAATTACAGCAAACCCTCTTCACCAGGAGTTGATTTATCTTGTCATTCTTAAATTAACATTGTATTACCAGCTGTGATTAGTAGGTATGCAACAACAAAATCCCACAGCCCTAGCTACAAATCTTAATCATTCTGTCTATATATAAAGTTTATTACCTGAAGAATAAGCTGTTTAATATGTTAAAAACACTCTAAAGATCAAATTTCTGCAATGACCCTTTTGTGCTTAAATTAGCAAAGCAATTTAGGTTTTGGAAACTGTAATTCAACAGGGAAACTCAGCTTACCAAGTAAAAGCCAAGACACCTGTGTAGCAGAAATTGTAAAGTGTTAAACAAAAATGCCTGGTAACACAATATTTTTAACTGCTTCCACAAGAATTTTCTGGGTTTTTTTTCATTATCATTAAAGTTCTTACATAAAGATTGCTTCCATAACAAAGTATGGAAAGTCTATTTTAATGATTCACATTAACAATTCTGCGTGCTAACAATTTCACTGGGTTCAATGTAAGATTTTTCTAGCTGAGTAAAACTAATGAGTACCAGGATTACTAAACTTTTTGTTGTTTTTGTTGCTGGGAACACTTACCTATAACCTTATGTACTGAAAAGAGCTGCTATACCGTATGAACTGAAAAAAGCTGCTTCCCAAGTACAGGTGGTCCCAAGCTGAATATTTGTTTATGCTGACAAATTCAAACAGTAAAATATCTTACGAAATACATCTCAGAAAACTGCAATGTTGTTTTTGTTGGGGTTTTGGTTTTGGTAACTAGGCTGTTGGCATACAAACACTGATTTCTATGGTAAGTCAGGTTCTGCATTTTGTGTTACTTCCCAAAGGTCACATTTTCCAGATTAATCACCGGTTCCTGGAATTTCCTAAGAGGAACATCTTGAGATTCCCAGGTTTGCTTTTTGTTTCATTGTTGGGGTTTTAAGCATTTTATACTCTTTCACTGACAGGAATTTCATTGCAGCCAGCAAAGTCATGCAGGCAGAAATTAGAGCCATTTGGACTTGAATTTCACCCTTCGGAACAGAAACACAGATTTTGTGGGATTTGGCTTATAATCCATTTTGCATGGTTTTGGTGAGCTTTGTCTAAGGAAAACTTTACCTACTTTAGCATTGTTGCAGAGCACATGAAACCAGAGATGGCTTATGACACATGCAGCCATCACTTTCCCCTCTTCACTAAGAGTGCTACAATAATTTGCCCTAAAATGCAACAAAGTACCATTAAAATGTGACCTTGGGCTGAGCTACAGGGTAACCAGAGACTTTCTGAGGGTCCTGAGCAGAAGGTTCTGGTGAAAGCCATACTCACAATGTTAGTGACATCGGGAGAGGCTCCGTTCTGCAGCAGGAGGAGGACTATGTTCAAGTGGCCCATAAATGCAGCCACGTGTATTGGTGTGAGGCCCGACTGCGAAACAAAGCAAGAGCAGTTTTACTCCTCTGCACGGCGCGAGGGACGGGCTTCTTCGTTCAAATCAAACATGCAGCAAAGTGAGGCGGGACAGGAGAGACACAAAGAAGGAGGCAGAAAAGGAGAGAGAGAGAAGGAATGTTTCTGCAGGACATGAAATGTTTTGCTACCTCTGTTATAGCCTGGATTGAAGCCCCATATTTCACCAGGAGTTCCATGACTTTGATGCGATTTTTCTTGCAGGCAATGTGCAGTGGAGTAAAACCGTTCTGTGCAAAAGACAGTGATGTTAGTCAGAGACATGCAGCTACCCTGCCCACACAGCTCCATGCTGCCACACTGGGAGCACAAGGGTTAGGCTACCACAAGCAGCTGCTCTTCAAGCACAACAGGTTATGAATTACAGACAGCTCCCACTATCTGAGGCACAACAAAGCAGGGCTGCTGCTTTCTTCCCAGGCAGGGGAGAGAAAGGAAACCTCCCCCTCCACAATTCACATACAGATATGCCTGTCCTCCCTGCCAACTGCATGTGTGTGTGTGTGTGCACATGTGTCTGGGACTGCACACATGTCTGTGAGGAGCACTCCCAGTGCTTTCCAAGACTGCCCAACACAAGGGAAATCAAATTACAGCGAACACTTCAGAATCAGTGCCTTTACAAAGCATTTCCTGTACCTCTCTAGGAGAACCACTGAAGGTTTGGGTTGGAAAAGCCCATCTTGTTCCACCTCCTACCATGTGCAGGGACACCTTCCAATATTCCAGGTTGCTCCAAGGCCCATCCAACCTGCCCTTGGAGATTTCCACAAATGGGGCAGCCACAGTTTCTCTGAGCAAGCTGTGCCAGGGCCTGCCCATCCTCAGAGGGAGGAATTTCTCCCTAATATCTACGCCAAATCTACTCTCTTTCAGTTTGGAGCCACTTAAACTGAGAAAAAGAGAGGAACAGAGCGCTTATTCCAGATTTCTTCTTAATCTGTCATTTTACTTGAAATCCAAGGACCCGTGTGTATTTATTTTTATATTTATACTAACCTAAGGCATAATATCCATGTGTGTGTGTACATTCTGATGCACCTTAAATAAAGAACCACCCCTTGAGCTGTGGTATCATGATAGTCTGATGACAGTTAATGCAGGTTAACTGTGTGTCTGGAGCTGAACCAACACGTTATTTACCACACGTGAACATTTTAGTGAAAAGCACAAGTAACATTTTTTAGATAATGTCAAAAAATTGGTAAATTTTCTAATGAAGAGCATCAGTATTGCCAAACGATCAACCAGTAGTAACCAGAACCTTGCAGTGAAATCTTAGTTTATGGGAAAACATTATCACATGACAATTATTCTATGGGCTGCTTCTGTTAAAGGAAATGTTAATTACTAGTTCATTGGAAGGTGCTTTAAAGCATAGACACATTTAAAAAGCTGAGATCTCACATAGTGCTTGTATCCCCAAAGCATTTTGCAAACATTAACAATTTTTTTTTTTAAAGTAGCTGAAAATGAGTTCTTTATAATATTGATCCCATCACTGAACTCTGCTGAATATTATTACTGTTTCTCTGATTTCTAAGGAAGTAATCAAAACCATTCGATATTTTACCTCCCACACAACATCTCCTAATATATTTCATTGGGACTTTTAGTGCTTCAGAAGTTTCCATATTTTTCACTGCATTTCACCACCTCAGTTGATTTAATTTTCCTACTTCTGTTTAAGTGAGGAACAGTTTGATGGGGGAGAGGAGAAGGCAGAAAAAAGATGTCTCATTAACAGAAATTATGAGCTTCATTTAATATATTAAACACTATCAACAAGCCAAAGGCGACAAGTCTCTGATGGGAGAGAGAGAAAATGAGGGGGGTAGGGGGGAGAAAAAACGGGTTTGGTGGGAAGAGATCAGAGAGGCAGCAGCCTGAGGGTGCTCTCCTTTTGTTTCAGATGTTTCACAGGGAGGCATGGAGGGAGGGGAACAGAAGATATATTTCTGGTCATGGAAGGAAAGAAAGAAGACGTAGGGGGTATTTGTGAGTAGCTGAGCAAAGTGCAGCTAATTGGAAGACTTGCAAGGAAAACAAGCAAGGATAAAAACACATCAAAAAAGATTACCCGAGTGAGCACAGCCCTGAAAAAAGCAAAGAAAGCGTAAGAGGAGGAAGCAAAAGGGGCTATGGGATTTGTGAGTATGGAAAGGCCAAAGAAAATGAGGGGGCAGAAGAAGATGGTGTCAGTTCCAAGGAAGTAAGGGACGGGGAAAGCCTACACAGATGAACAGTGGGTCCTAGAGTGGGCAGGAAGCTGGGGAAGGCATCCAAGTGCCCTGCAGTGGGGGTTCTGTAGAGGCCCCCAGTGCAGCTGGCCATGGCAGAACTCTGGCCACGCAGGAGAATCTCAAGTGTTCAGACTCCTCCTCTTCCTGACAGAGTGCAATATGTTGGTACATGAACTCCCAGCCAGCTAACAGTTCCTAGGAGAGAAAATTGTAATCTTGTCTGGCTTTGGAGACATTAAAGACTCTTAAAATGTTTCCAGAGTCAAATGTGGTGTTTTTCTCCTTGTTAGGGGCAATGGTTTGATCAGTGAATAAAAGGAATCATACCTGTTATCCTGTAAGCATAAGAACTGTTTCTTGGAAAGAAAAATGGCATCTAATAGAGAAAAATGTCATCATTTCATAAATGCAGAAACATTACCTTGTTAATATGTTTTGCCTATGCCAATTAACTTATTAATTCAGTAGAAAGCCCAGAAATTGCATATTGTATCACCCTGTATGGAAAACGGAGCCATTAATTCATTTAAACACCAATGCAAACAGCAACATCAGCCAGAACCAGCTCTGATTTAAGGGACTCTGCAGAGCTTCCACACCTGACACTACAGCCACTTGCCAGGGGGTTTGTTCCATGACTGGGCCTAAGGATACAAGGCACAGCACTGGAAACCAGCAGGTGTGACACCCCTGTGGCTACCACGCCTACTTAAGGCTGTGCAGTGTGCTGACAGCTCTCACTCAGCTTTCCTGGCAAGAGCTACCAGGCAGCTTTGTTCCATGACCCAGGTGGGACAGCTTTACCAGGGCACGGGCGTTGGGATTGGCTCTCTTGTCCAGCAGGAGCTTGGTGACACGGTAGTGGCCGCAGTGAGCAGCCACGTGCAGGGCAGTCAGGTAGTCCAGCGTCACGTCGTCCACGGGAGCCTTATGCTGCAGGAGGTGCTTGACACATTCCACGTGGTCCCCCTGGGCTGCCATGTGGAGTGGGGACAGTCCATTCTGTGACAGAAGAGAACACAACAGCAGCTTCAAGTAATACCCATTTAGACTGTGACACATAGAAGAAGGACATTTGTTGTTGTGAGGTGCTGCTCAGTGGGCTCTGCTATTATACAAGTATCTTCCCCTCTTTAGTTTCATCAGAGACAGAATTTAGGAAATGCATTTATTTTAGATGCAAGTATTCCAGATGCGAAGAAGAACACACTGAAATAATTTTCCAACTCTGAAATAGTTCGCAAAAATAATTGGGAGAAACGGTCCCTGTTATGGTATGTGACGAGTCAGAAAATGTGTGCCAGGAATCACCTCTCAGGAGTGACTGACCCAGCTTTCACATCTCTGTGTACTACAACCTCACGAAGCAGCACAAGGGAAGTGCTGGCAGTAGCACTCCACATCATGTGTTTAGTCTGATACTAGAGAGACGGGCAAGCAAGTGTACACTTTTCATCCATTTGGAAAGGATTATGTAAGCAAACCTTATTTTGGAGCATTCTTCCCATTAATACATCTCATTTGAGAGGGCAGTTACATTCCTGTCTTCCTCCTTGTCCTCTCAGGGACACTGAAAGCTCTGTGGAAGGTTACAGGGGTGTTCCATGCTCTAACAGGGCCCACACACACCTTGGTCCGTGCGAGCAGCGGGGCACCTCGCTCCAGGAGCAGCTCCACAACCTGGTCGTGGCCACTTCGTGCTGCACAGTGCAGTGGGGTGAGTCCATCCTTCAAGCAAAAGGAGAGAAAATAAATGAGCACATCCCCAACTGTTTGTCCTGGCACTCTGGGAACAGCCTGCTAGGAATGCAGCCCCACACATGAGAAAAACCTCCTTTTTTGACTCCTAACTGAAGCTGGCTCCACAGCACAAAGATTCATCCCTGTTTTTGCTTGCACCAGTAAAGGACACTCTAAGGTTACTTTTTGAGGGAGGAAGCTCATTGTGCGCTGAAATCCCTTCTCAAAGAATAATATGAGGGTGCACTTTCTCCTCCCCTCCCTGCCCTCTGCATGGCTTTGATACAGCATTGCCTCTCCCTGGGCTGAGGGTGCTCCATAAACCAACACATGTCCTTTGGATTGCTTTGGATGCAGGGATGAAACAGGTGATGTTCATACTAGAAAATTTGCTCTAGAAATTTCTTTTGCTTTTAAACAGGCATCAAGATAAGGAAGATTTTAAAACAAGAGAAAAAGAGAGAAACATAACCAAATCTTTCACTTCTGAGATTGAGGGGTGAACACAGAGCTAACAATTCTTTTCTAAAACTGCTGTCAGACCACCAACCCTTCAATAGTTTTTCCATTGCAGAACACCATTCTGTACAAAACACTTGCTCAGGGTACTATTAATTATCACAGCAGTGGAAGCAAAAGATGCGCTCATGAACTATTTGGATGGGAGAATGAATTCTAGGTAGCTTTAGTATAGCTTAGATTTTATGCAGAAAAATAAGTATGAGGCTAGAAAAAAGGTTGTGAAACAATATTAGTGCTGAATGACTGAAAAAAGGTAACATGCAGGATATGAAAAGCCAAGTTTTCATCTCATTAGCCCTCAGCATTGTTCAAGCACACACTCAGAGATGTCATCAACACTCACTCAACAGAGGTGGCTTTACCAAGGTGAAACAGGAATGTTTTTAATTGCAAGACAAGCCTTCTCCTTTTGAGACATTTTGTGTGACAGTGACGTTGTTATTCCAAGGAGCCGATTGAAGAATTCAGTAATAGCTCGATTAAAAGGACAATATACTGGTCTGAATTACAGAATTACAGCAAAACTGCATAAGCAGTATGAGTATGAGTTGGTGACCCTGCTGTTTACCTTGCTGGGGTTTGGAGGAAACCAGGATCACTATGTTTTTGAGTTAAAAGTAGCTCTAGACTACACAGTGCCATTGCAACTGCAAGCTCATTGTGGCAAACACTGCCCTGTAACACCCTACAAAAGGCAGTTCCAGGAAGTAGAGCCTCTCTCATGCCCCATTTCCAATGCACAGAGCCCTTTCCAAGTGAGCAGCACCACAAAGATCCACAGCTGCAAGGGCCTGAAGACTGCAGGAGAAATTTTTCTCCCTTACTTATCTCCCTTTTCCAGAGGCTTTTGTGACGCACTGACAGGGTTAGGTGTGCCTTGGTGCTCACTGTCTCAGAGGCATTCCTAAATCCCAAAGAAGGTTTGCACTGAAATTCCACAGATGGAAGATCAAACCCAAAACCAGGACTTGAGGCCTTCAGCACTGGCAGCTGGGGTCAGTGGGAAGAATTAGGTAGAACTATTTTACTTTTTTAATGCACTGAAACTTCAGAGTCCTCTAAACCTACACTTTTTATGACCAGCTGAGGTATGTTATCATCTCAGTGCCAGAGGGACTCCTACAGGTAACTCCCACTGGCATTACAAAGGTAAAATATATCCCAAATGCATTTCTAGGGAAGGTATTTATTTGGTATTTCTTTCCAGTTTCTGGCCTCTTGTACTCTACATTTTTAATCAATGTGGGAGGTTCACTTTCCCCATCTGTGTGGTGGCTTTGATGTTACTCTAGTTAATAAAACAGCTAAAAAAGAGGAAAATTGTGTGAATCCTTGAACAAAAGCAGGACAAATCCCAAGAGAGAGAAAAAGAAGTAAAATATAAGCTAAGAAGCACATCAACTCCACCAGAAAGTCTGGCTAAAACTAAAAAAACCCCTCTAAATAATTTAAAACAAAGATTTCTTCTTTGTTCTTATCTATAATTACCTTTAAAAGCAGAGATAGAAATTTACTATCTATCCTACTCTACCCTGCCATAGCTGTTTTGAGGCCCTCCCACAGAACCCTCTTCCCTTTCCTCTTTCTGCTCCGAGGAAAACATCATGTATATTTAAAAATTATTGTATCTTTAATACTTTAAATTCTTTTGCTTGTATCTTTTATTCAAAGATGAGGGAGACTGCAAAGAGAGAGCTGTTGTAGTAGAAGAATCAGGAGAGAAAACAATGCAGAGAAGCTGACATGAGCTAACATGAAGAGACACACTGGTGTACCAAACAAATCCTTTTTTGCACCATTATCTATTTGCCATGAGCCTCAGTGCTCTCAAAGTGACTTCAGGAGTTGGCCCAAGTACTTTGTCAGTCATTCCTCTGCTAATTGAAGAACACAGAGTGGCCAATACATCAGGCACATCACTTGACAGGACATCCAGCTCCGGCTCAGAGGGACACAGACTTTGAAGGGCAGATAATGGATACTCCATAAACACAAAGGCTGCCATGCCAGGAGACAAGAAATTCAGCAATTTAATGTTTAGAGAAGTTCAACAATTATCTCCTTGCCTGGATTGTGTGGAATGAAGACTTAAATGTTTCTATCTTCCTAGTGACATCCCACATCTGGTGTTCTGCTGTTCCCAAACATGGTACTCTCCTAACTCTCTCTGTGATGTAACCAACAGCTGGGTCACCCTGAGAAATGACAATGCAATCCCCTCTGTGTGCATGGAAGCCAGGAAATTCCATCAATGTTAATTCTCTCTTAAATGGTTCTCAAAATATGAAGAAAACTGGTGCTTTTTTTTTTTCCTTGAAAATCAATCACTGGTCATTTTTTAACCTGCAGACTTAATCCTGAATGCTGTGCATGAATCCTAACTGTAGGGCTTCCAAAGATGAATTATTTGGGCATTTCACAAATGCTTTCTTTCAGCTTAGCAGAAACACACAGACAAAAAGAAGCTGTGCTTATGAGGGATTTTTAATGGGAAATGATGTGGGCAGCACATTCACAGGACAGTTGCTCACATTCAGTGCTCATTCAACCAAAAACTGATGATAGAAATGAACATCAAAGGCCAAATTGTCAATGAATTATTCTAAACTGCAGTTGCATATTCTCTTTTTCATTAGGGTGAAGTAAACTTTTAGTATTTCATTTGTCAAACATGCAAAATTGTCTAAATTTTCTTGACAAATAAAGAGGTTTTAATTTGTTCATTTTTCATTACGACTAAACCTAATCTCTTTAAAAATTACCAAGGCGAGTCTCCCTCTTGCTTTAAGCTCTTGGCATAATTAAACATGCTGTAAAGTATTCCTCCAGGTCTGCCATTCACAGCACAAATTTGAAAAATACAGCAAAAAATAGACCATGTGCTTGCTTGAGTATTAAGATAGTAACATAAGTAACTCCAAATAACAGTCATTTTCTAGATAACTCGCTTAGACAATTCATACAACATCCCTTCCCACTCCCTTGTAAACATTATAAGGAACCACTGAATTTTTAATAGGAAATATCTGCACTGAGATTAGATATTTATAATCTGACATGGCTTTAGGAGCAGCAAAAGCTGCCAATGAATTATTAGTGCTGTGTGCATGTAAGAAGATGAGGAGAAAATGTCACAGCAGCATTACTGCAGGAACAAACACTGTAGAGAGCACAGAGCCAAGGCAGGGTCAGGATCCTGCCACAATGGCTACCAGTCCCATGTGGAAACAGCAGAGCCAAGCCTATTTTGTCAGGACACAGATGTACCAAAGGAGATTTATTAGTAGTAATATCTCAGTAGGTTTCCAGAATGAGTGTTAAGGGGAGTCTGAAGCACATTCCCCACAAAAAAAACCCAAACCAAGCCAAGCAAATCTGAGTTGTGCTGCCCAGTTCCCCTCCTTTTGTTTTCCCATTAGTACTGCTCATCTCCATGAGTGACCTGCCACTCCTCTGAGCTCCAGCTGAGCCTCCTCCTTTCTGTGGCCCTTCTCCAACCCTGATGGTGCCCCAGACCTTGTCCCACCATTGCCATGCCTATCCCTGCTCCAGCTGCCACGCTGCAGGCACACAACGTGCTTACTGTCCCACACAATAAACTTGCCCTTCCAAGACTGGATGCTCTCTTTCATTCCATGGATTTTATTCAACTGTAAATATTCAGGATGAAAACCTGCAAGTCTCTGAGACTTAAGAAAAGTCCCAGAGCAACAAAAATCTAATTTTAATGTTGGCAAGATTGAACAGGAAGATGACAAAATGTGTGACAGCTTCAGCGGCTGAGACAGGTGAGAGTGTTCCTCCCCCTCTGAAGAGTGTTTGCTTACTCCCACAAAAATGGAAATACCAGCAAGGTGATAAAAGCCTGTGAATAAAATTGTATTTTAAAAGAAAAAAAAAGCATGCAGAACCAAAAAAGTCTCATATTCTTGGTTTGTTCCCCATACAATCTTAGAGAGAATGGATAAAAATAGAGGTAATACAAAAACTGCATTCAGAAAGAATATTCCTAAAACCTTGTAATAGCCAGCAACATTTTCACATTCTGAAGGTGCACACTTATGATTCTATTATATGAGGACTCCTTTTTATAGAAATACATGCATTTTGGCCATGCTAAAATTGCTTTTAAATTCTGACAATAACTCCCTGTAAGAATCCTTAGTGTGGTCCAGGAAGACTGTAAATGCTTTCCTTCCCTCAAAGTGAGAACTGGTAATTGCCACACTACCCTTGACCACCTGACAGTGAATTAGGAATAAATTAAACTTTCCACCATCTTTCAGAGAACAGATTTCTGCACAGTTTCTCTGACCCCCTAACTCCAACTAATCATCAGAACCCGCATGGGTTAGAATTTTGGCCAAATATTAAAATGAAATAATTTTTAAATAAAATTATGCAATTGAAATTGTTACTAATGTAAGAAAATATAAAGAGAATATAGGTTTGAGTAAAATTTTGAATATGAAATATCTTAGTATAGGTACTTTTACCCATTAATTATTTTGTGAACAAAAGTCCAGGGAAGGCTTGTATGTAAATGGAAGTTGCAAAACATATACCAGATATTATATAATAATATGGGTTAAAATAATATTTTAGTATTTGAATAATTACATACTGTTAAAGATGATATTTTGTTATTATATAATATTATAATACTCTCCTTAACAGAGAATACTAATAGAAGTATCTATTGTATTTGAGAATGGAGTTTTCATTTCTGCTTTGGATGCAATATAAAAGAGAAATTAAATTTCACATTTTAAAAACTTAAGACTTGATTGAGAAAAAAATAGCATAACTTGCCAAAAAATAAGTAAAACATTATTTTAAAATATGTAATTGTGTCAAGAGATTTATCACTATTTCTGCATTTTTATGGCTTTGTGAGAAATGCCATAGAATTTCAGTAAACACATTCTGAAATGTATAGAAAATCAAAATACTAATTCCTGCAGAAAGCAGAGCTTTCCTTTGACATGCTGCATTAACTGTGGAACAGCAGGACACATGCATCATTTACTCCCTTTGAGGAATAGACATTTTAATTTATATTTTTAGACAACACAGGGACTCCTAAACAATCATTCCAATGGAATATTTTCAAACATAGAAAGCTTTCACAGCTTTAACTTTGCAAACCTGAAGTACTGAAGCCCATCTGCAATCTGCTAAAATAAGTTTCTTCATCTTAATTTATGCAGCGTCAGATGTCATGTAACAAAGCAAGCTAAAAATAAACAGAACGAAAGCAGCGAGGACTGGTTTAACTGAAGGGCGTATTTTGATGTGGTGTGGAGCACAAGAACTTGGCAGTGAAACATCCTAGTGTTTTAATTCCGCTGTTCTGCAGTGACTGTGACCTGCTGGAAGGCAGAAGGAGTTGCTGGGAAGCTGAGGGAAGGCAGCAGGAAAGGCAGCAGGGAAGGCAAGGTGTGTTAGTACTGCAGCGGGGCAGGCGGGGTCTGTGCTGCCACGGACAGAGCACACTCCTCCTCCTCCACCCGGCAGGGACTCACAGCCAGAGCCAGGCACTCGAGGTGAGTGGACAGAGCACAAGGAGAAGAGAGACACACCCAGAGAACATCAACAGCTGACACAAAGCACGGACAGCAAAACCAAAGCTCTGGAATCTTCCCCACCATAAGGCACAGCCCACCGGCCGCCACCGTGAGCCCCGGAGCAGGGAAGAGGTGGAAGGTGAAGGTGACAGGAAGAGGGAGCCTGCGCAAGCTGGAATATGTGTGCCTTAGGATACCTGTATGGGTTTTCAGGGACATCTTTGTACTGATATTTTGAGCCCATGTAGCAGCTGACACAGGGCAGGGAGCAGAGACAAGGAGACAAATCTAAAATTGGTCCCTCCCACCCACATTGGGCAAATCCTGTTCTCTCATATTCATTCACAACTGCGCTCAACCTTTGTGGGTGAGCAGGGATGGGAAAACACTTGGACCTCTTAAAACCCAAAACATCCCTCACAATCATCTGTGTCGACTTGTCTAGAACAATATCTAACTACTGAACAGGAAATAGGTGAACTCAATACATGCCATTCCAAAGGTCAGATGAACTATTTCTGTAGGACATGCTCAGGGGCATGTGGAATATCCTGACTGAAGTATATTATTAGCATTTCATTCCTCTTCTCCACGAGATTTTAGGTGTTTATTGTGGAAAATGTGAGCAGGGGTGATTGGCTGTACACCTGCTTAAGAGATAGCTTTTTTTCACCAGCAGGAGTTTTTTGAAAATAAAAGAAAAATAGTGAGATATCATTTCATAATCGGAAACCAAATCACAGTTGCATACAGAGTTCACAATAATCATGACTGTCTTCAGAGCTTATGAACCAACAAATAGTTGATGTAATTAATATCCAAGTAACTGCAGAGGCTGAATCAACCCCAAGGGTAGCTGACCGTAATATCTTCTACCTTCCTATCAGGTTAAACAAAACCTCTCATGTCCAGCTCTAAACTTTGTGTTTTAAGAAACTCTCGATCTCTTGGACATGTAATTTTGCAGACCAGCTGCCTAAAGACCAATAGCTCCTAAGAAGGAGCCCTGTGCAGCTCAGACTGAATAAACTACAACGTTTTCCCAGGTGATTCCAAAAACACATTTGAAATAATTAACCCTGCCCATATAAAATGATGGGGTTTTTTTTGCCCTGAATGACTGTGAAATCACCCATAAATAAAGGGCAGAGAGATGATGTGACATTTCAATAGGACAACTGGCAGAAGGAAGCCAGTGAGAGTCACCCAATTAATACCCCATACTTTGTCTGGGGAAGAGACTCGTGGCTGCTGGCTCTGAGGAGGTTCCTTGCCTCTGTATCAGCTCTCCAATAAAAATGGACTGAGTCCAGCAGAGCTTCCACAGGGCACACTGCAACTAGCATGGACATTTAGGGGTCAGGGGACTGAAAGGTTTAGCTGAGTCCAGACCTCCCATTTCCTTTTGCTGTACATCACATGGGCTGTGTCATGTCAACTTGGACCAACTAACAGCCTTATTCCCTGAAAACCATCAGTTTCATCAGCTTTTTCTTGTATGATGTAGGCAGGTTATACAAGAGACTAAAGGAAATAGCATTTCTGCCTCCTACTGTCACTAATACCAGCTATTCTTGAGTCTTGCACCATAGAAAACAGTCTACATAAAACAAGCACACAAAAAAATCCCCAAAAGCAAGCAAGGAGAAAACCCCAGTCCATTCCCCAGAAGGGACAATATCATATTCAGGGAATAGAGAGACTCACCCTGGTTTTGGCATCGATCTGCCCTCCGCGATCCAACAAGAGCTTCACCATGTTTGTGTTTCCCCTTTTGGAAGCCACATGCAGTGGGGTGATTCCATTCTACACCATGAAAAGAACAAACAATGAGCTGGATGGAGCTGAAGGTGTGCAATGGGGGTGAATTCGGATTCGAATCACAAAAAATGAGACCATCACATCGTAGAAATAAACAAGAATGTGCTAGAGCATCAGAGCTGGGCACACACCAGATGAGCTAGAGTTAGTAATTCCTTCCTAAGCAAAGAGTCCTTCTCCATTGTTTTGGGGTCCTTGAATGAAGGAAGCAGCGCATCTGCCCAAGCAGCAAACATTGCAGCCCCAGGGTCGGACAAATACACAAACATGTATCAGAGTCCCAATGAGCCAATAGTCACAAAACACTGAAGCATTTCAATTGCTGCAACATACACAGAGGACACAAATGCGTCACTCCTACACAAAGGAACCTTCTCGTGTAGAGCCAAGAGCATAAAGGAGTGGTAGGCTGTGTAGGCTGAAAGTCCTTGAAAACACTTTGGGTGAGGCAAGAGGTAATATTAGCAGCTACTCCAGATTGGAAGCAGGAGGAAGTCAGTCTGGAAGGCAGAACCCTGAGGTAATTCAAAGTGTGTCTGGCAAAATCAAACAGCAAACTTGTGACCTGGGAGCTGGGTTGAGATTACCAGAGGTTTTCACTTCAAACTACATAACGTGCAACAGCAAAGAGACTGGACCGTGTAACTCTGCAGTTGTTTACCATGAAAGAGTAGTCATGATTAATTAGTTCTTTTATTGTTGAATTTGCATAACAGCAATATACTTTCCTTTCTGGTTTTGAAATATAGTTATATGTGAAAACATTGAATTCAAGTGGCATAGCAAATATTGAATACCAAAAAAGCCAATCAATCCTACATCTATTTCCAGAGTACATCTAACAAACAGAAAAGCCAGAGGGAGTTGACACATTATAAGAGCATCAGCTTTCTGGAGCTGCCAAAGAATCCTGCTTCCTCCAGCTGGGAATACTGGCTGTTACATAACTCCCAAGGCCTCCAGGGCATTGCACGGAGACAACCTTTCAGAATTACTGCAAAAAAGACATCTTTGATCCCAACAGAACTTCAGCATTACTTTGCTCCTTTCTTCACTCAGCTCTTGCCTCAGAGGTACCCAAAGAAACCCTCCCATTTCCTTAGGCCACTAGAAGCAGGAAGGTGAAGGGGTGAGTCCATACCCTGGCGGTGAAGTCGACTGCAGCTCCGCGGTTCAGCAGCAGCGTGGCCACGTTGACATTGCCGTAGTGTGCAGCGATGTGCAGAGGGGTAAAGCCGCTCTACAAAGGGAAACAGCCATTGTTATGGACATCTTCTCACATCAGCTCAGCAGTGAACTACAGCTGGAGCTCAAAATGCTGCCCAGCTAACACATCATGGCAATTTTATCCAGCCTGTGAATGCCTATTCTAGAGTACAGCCTTTCGGCCAGAGAGGCCAGTTTTCAGGTGGGAGATTATCAAAAGTGCTTCATTCTTTCATTCCCAGCTCAGCCCCCTGCATCAGTGGCCAATAAGAGCAGTTTTCATCACAGAAAATATTAATGTATTAGCTGTACTTAAAGAAAATAAAGCAAGTTCCTGATTACCATTTGGAAGCAACATGGGTCTTTTAGGCTGCATCTATTTATTGGGGTTTGAAAAATGATCACAACAGTTGTTGGACTCTTATTTTACTCCTCTAAGAAATATGGATAACATATTTCCTATTGGGCTTTTTCTTTGTTTGTTTTTGTTTTTTTAAAAGCAGTAATTATTCAAAATGTAATTAAAGAATTTGCTTTACATGAGAAACTACTTAGTAGCATAGTAAAATAATCATAATTATTTATATATAATTTGGATTGCAAAGGAGCTGAAGAAACTTCACAATCCATAAATAAAAAACCCTACTTTTTATTTATTGTGTTTTGAATACTAGAAGGTGAAACCTGCTCCAGCTATGAGATGCAGAATCTCTTGACAACAACATAGAAAAAGATTAAATTTTCAGAAAGTAGGACAGAGAGCAAGCTTTTATTCTCATAAGTAATTCAAATAGAAAGGGCCTTGCTTTTGAGGTTTCCCTGAAGAGCTTTACACTGATTTGATTGGATCTTGCTGATAGTTATAGAAGGGGAGGAATACTTCTGGCTTCTTGACTACAGCATGCTCTCAGCTGGGTTTCCTGCCTCTCAGTATCCAAACCACCATTTTAAGCAGCTCCTAGAACAAAGGAATGTGGGCACGGGCTGGCCTCCTTCCACAGGTACTGCAGTACCCCTTGCCCTTTCCCTCAGGGCAAAGTATGCCCCGTGGAGCAGGTGCCCAGGGAAGCTGTCACCCTTCAGTTCACATCACTGCTGCCTCCTGGCAGCCTCCTCATGTGTGTACACACCAAGAGGGAAGCACCTTCCCGTGGGCACGTGTATCCATAATTCATCCCCTCCTCCAGCAGACAAACTCCATTATTCAAAAGCAGGTATTGAAACCACAATCTCATCCTTGGAACTTTTTCCTTCTCCTAAAAGCGGCAATGATCTTTTGGGAAAATCCTAGTCCAAGCCAATCAACCCCGTGATTTTTAGTGGAAGTAAAATCCATATAAGAAACGTGTTATTTACTGCAGGTAAATTCTGACTATGAACTGTCCCTGAGGGCTTGGCAAAACTTTATGTTAAAGATTGTAATAGGAAGAATGGTAAAAATAAGCAGATGCCCTGCACAAGTTTTTACCCTGGGGAATTTGATTATGCTTTTTATTGTAAGAGACAGAAAACTAATTTTACCATTATTCTGGCAGAGCCAGACACCCAGATGTAGTTATGCCAAGTGAGTGCATTTTCATAATTAATGAAATTGAGCTAAAAAAACATCTTTATCCTCTTAGCTCCATTTCTTGCTTCAGACTCCTTTGGACTGACGTGAATTCTTAGAAATATCAGTCAATACTGACAGAAGCAAAAAGAAATTCTAAGACAAAGGATGAAGAAAAACAGGGTTTTTTGAGCCAGAAATTTCTATGTACTGAAAAAAAGAGTAATATCTCCACTTTTATTGCTAACTAATAAGGAAATATTGGCAAAGAGCAGTGAAAATAATCATAAGTAACAGAAAGAATAATTAAAAATTGTTGATGTCGGTACCTCAGTCGTCCTATTCACCATCATCTGATGCAGCATGGTTTGGGAAAAAGAGGAACAATATTAAAGACTGGCCACAAAACGAAGAACTATGTTGCTTTTTCTGAAATGAGTTATGCTGTTAATTATGAGAAAAGCCATTCAAGCATGCATTAACTTTAAACACAACCTATGCTCCCGTGGGCAATAAACCAATATCCTACTTAATAGGGAAGCAGTGATTCTGCTTCCGTTCCAGTGGCTTCTGGTTTGCAAATAATGACAAAAAGCTGGTTACCAAAGAAATGGGAGGCATAACTAAAAAGTGAAAAAATGAGCACCTGGTGATTACTGTGCAGCTTAACACCGCAAATTTATAGGTATTACTGGTGACACTGTGGATTGAGTTGTCCTTGCCCGCCGGAGCAGCTCTGTTTCCCCGTTAGGATGCAGGGATTCAAGGTGCTGTCCCCAGGCCCGGAGCCTGCCCCGTTACCTTGGACTGCACGTCGGCGTTGTGGTCGTTCTGCAGCAGCAGCGCCGCCGACTTGGTGTCGTCCTTCCTGGCGGCGATGTGCAGCGCGGGCAGCCGCACCTTGCCCTTGGTGTCGTTCTCCAGCAGGATGGCCACTGCCTGGTTGTGTCCCTGCTGCAGTGCCACAGCCAGAGGGGTGAAACCGTCCTGGGGGCAGCAAACAAGGGGTGCTCAGCAGGGCCAGACAGCTGCGGGGAGCTGCACCGCGCCCTTCGCGCACACCTACACGGGGAGAGCGTTCCCAGCTGTTCTCCACCTCTGCACTCCATCTCCAGGGACGTGAGATTGGAGGCACAACATTTTAACTCTTTCAAACACCTTCAATAGGCTTTCCAATATTTGAAATGCTTTGAAAGATCTTTCACACTTCAAAGTAATCATTTTTAAGACAAGTGCAAGCAAAGGATCATTCTACAGCATCTCTCTTAATTATTTTTCGTCTTAAAATGGGCCACAAAGCATATTTTTAGCAATTTTTTGGCAAATTCACTGAGCACTGAAGAGTGTCAATGTGAAAAATACAGAGAGAGTATGTTTATGAATATCTCACATCTCTGCAAAAAGGAAGTGTATCAAATGCGTTTGCTGCTGTTCCCATTCCAAGTTACACATGAACCATGCGTCAAGAAATCCAGATCATGTTTAGGAGCATGATTTGAGGGAGGAAAACACCACATTATTTATGTTTCTTGGAAAAAGAAAATCAGAAAATCAATCTTTGCTTGTCATTCATAGTTTTAGGTTTGTTTCTAAATTAGTTTAAAATAGTCTTGTTCCTTGTGCCTGGGATGGCCAGTGCTTTAAAATCCGTGATAACAAGATGGCAGCTTGCTCTCCTGGCTGAAGTATTATGGGCTACCAGATATTTCATTCTGGTTTCAAACTGAACCCTTGCTCTGGTCATGCATCCCCCCAACCACAGGTGCTCTGTAACTACATGAGAGATGGGACAGCTTTGCTTTGGAATAGAAATATGGAAAGATGAGAGAAGAATACAGGCCAAGTTAGGAAGGAATGAGAGCTAACATATGTTGAAAGAAACATCTGAAGAATTGGCAAGGCAATTTTTTCCCTCAGTAATCTAATAACTTTCTCTCCCTTTTGCATCGAGCTGAGGGTAGGTGCATTGTAACAGCGATACTGCTGTGGGTTCTGCCTGTAATAGAGATTAAATTCTGTACAGTGAATTAAAAAGGGGGGAACAGCTGACAAAACAGCTGAACTGTAAAGATTATTCTGAGATTGGGGCTACATAAGGTGTTGAAATGGCTTAATGCATTTGCCTTTTGCCTCTGGGAACATGAGAACAAATCCTGGATTAGAGACTCGGAAACCGAGCTCACCCTTACTCTCCTTTTTTATCTGTACACATATAAGCATGAGAGGAAATGAAATTCATCCAACAGCAGGGCAAGTTTCAAGGCTTCAAAGGCAAGTTCATCCATTTGATTTGCACCATTTCACCATGCACCCTTCTCAAGAAGGACACAACTCTTTCTGCATTCCCCCTCCTATTGCCTCTGGAAAGCGTGGCTGACTGAAGCTTGGAGATAGCTTTTCATGTCCTCACCTCCCATGAGGAGGGCCACTCTTTGATGCTAAACAGAAGGACCTTCTCCCTGTATTTCAGTGACATCCACAGTTCAGGCTGTCATCCCACCTTACTGAATGTAGCATTTCTTCATCCTATTCATGAGATGAACTCTGGGCACATTTAAAAGCAATAGTGGCTCAGGCCTTCCTTGAGGAACACTCACACAATCATGGAAACCATCCCCTCAGCAGGACCTGAACCTAAAACTTACCCAGTTAAGCAGCCAAGAGGTCAAGAGCCTTTACTTTACAAGCTACTGAGTGAAAACTGATCTTTCTGAAGGCAGAAGACAAATTTGGAGTCAGGGTCAGAGTAGGAAGATATTTTATTTTTTCTCCTCTCTGCCTTTTCTACAAAACGAGACTACAGTGTCATTCTGTGAATGCCTGCATTGAAACAGAGGCCACGTGAATTGTAACCATCTCACCCTCACAATTCCTGCAAACTGAATGAATTCCCAGCCAGCAGAGGTTGCTGGGAGCTGGCTGCCAGCAGGTGACAGTGGGCTGCAGCAGGGCTGGGCTCATGGAGAGCCCCAGTTCCACCTGGCTCCTTCACAAGGAGTGTGTTTCTGCCTCGTTGCCTGGCAATCATATGGGATTTGGTGTTTCAGAAAGCTGACGTGTAATGTGATCGCCACATCTATGAGGGGATTATTTTATGAGCTGTCATCAAATAGTACAGTACCCACTGAGAGAAGGGACAGTAAGACAGCTGTTAATGCTGACAGGTTTGAAGGGAAGGAGCATAAATGCTCCAGCATTTCCAATTGATTCACTTGTGAAGGCAGTCCAGAAAGGGAATGTTTCTGGACAGACTAGAAAAAACAATGAACAGGAACAAAAGCTCTGGCCAGAGAGGAATTTTGCTACAGCTACTTCACATGTCACATCCACATCCATAGGACAAACAGGAAGATGACACACTTTGCAGCACGGAGCCTGTTCACTCATTTCCTTGGCTGGAATAAAGAACATTTGGCAGAAAGAGGAAACAAAAGGAGCATAGTCCTAATGACCAAGGAGTTTTCTCCATTGCCCCCAAACCCCCTCATATGTGGAAGGAAGTTTGTGGCATTCAGTTCCTCTGGAGATGGAGTCTCACCTCTTCACCTTAGGTGTCTGTCCTGCTTGCACAGGAGTTACTGCAGGTTCACAATCCACATCCCCAGCTAATATCAGCCTTCTCCCTATTTACACCCACATGGCCCAGCAACAGAAATAAAGTGTCTGTGAAGACAACGGCCTGCCAAGCTCACTGATGCAATCCCTGTTAGGCATTTGGTTCCCAGTTTACACCAGTCACAGCCAATAGGGAATGCTCACAAGTTACACCACATCACAGGATAGCCTCAGAACCGATTTAACCTAAGGGAACAGCAGCAAGAGGCTGGAGTAGGTGACCTCCCAAATGGTTCTGTGAACCCAGCACCACAGAGAGCCTCACCACTTCTGAATTCAACTGAAATCCCAAGACCCAGGTGATGAGTTGATGGCTGGACTCCATTTGAGAGGTCTTTTCCAACCTAAACAACTTTGTGATCCTAAAACAAAGCTTGCTAACAACAACCTGTTGATGCTAATTGACACAGACAAGCCCTCTGGAGACAGCCCACACAGTTCTGACTTGAAGTGATCTGAACACACAGGCCTAGAAAAATGTGAGAAAACCCCCTCACCTCGGTAGCTGTGCTTTGGTTGGCTCCATTCTCCAGGAGATATTTCACCACCTCAATGTGGTTCTCTTGAGCTGCCATGTACAAAGGAGTAAAGCCATTCTAGGAAAGACACAGGAGAAAATAATGTCACATTGAAATGATATGTGCCAACAATAATGAACCAGAAGTGGATACACAGCTAAAAATGCATTTGTGCTCTTGTAACCGAATGTGAAAAGAACAACCTTGTATTTTTCCCTTGATACAGTCATGTTCAATGCCATTTAAACCCACAGAACTCTCCATGCTTTCACACTCATTTTCTTCTGACATATTTTAAGGAAGCAATGGACACACTAATTAATAATACAGCTATTCCTTGCTGATAATGTTGAGGGATGTAAAGCTGGCAATAAAGTTTTATGCAAGCTGACAGGAAAGCAAGAGTTTCCTCCATTTATTACATTTCCTTAACCAAAGACGTCCTCCCCTGGAGACCATGAAGTCCATACCTTCTGACAAGCTCAGTAGAGATGGCAAAGGCTTAACATACTATGGAAAACTTCTAATATGTAAAATATTGCAAAGCATCCAACATAAACGAACTTGGACTTGCAAAGGAACAGCTGCATTTCTGACCGTACAGCAGGTTCAGTTATCATTTAATTAAAAACTTACAGTAAAATTACCTGAATTTATTAAAATAATTTGATCTGGATAAAACGTAATTTTAAAAAAATATTCTAAATCAATCAGCCTACACTAGAAATGTAAATTCTTTCTTTGCAATAAAGCATTTTAATGCAAACAATTGCAATTAATTTCCTACAAAATCTCGATGAAAGAGAGGCATGGAATTCAGCTGTCTGCCTGATCATTAATTTATAATAATTTTTAGGATTTCTAAGATGATCTTAGAAAACTCTGCAATATTCTGTAGATTACCATGTAACATAAGAGGACAAAATCTTCTGGCTTAAAATGTCATTTTTAGCTAGAAAATAAACTATAAACCAGAGTTGAAACATGCAATTTATTTGACTTTTTATTATCTTTTGTGCTGCCACACTGGATGGAAGGATTGTGTATTCACACAAGCAGTCAGAATTAATACAGATACAATGATAACAAAAACTCCTGTTTCAGGGAAGCCAATATTCTTCTTTATAGGAAACCTGCTGTGGAAACATTCCAGTAATTTCCTAATGAAATGAAATCTAATTTTTCAGTCACTAGATAACACAGAGATTGTAGAACTGATGTCTTTACAACCCATCTCTGAGTTTATAAATGTAGAGGACTATTCAGGCAATAAACATAATTTATGTAGTAGATGTTGTATGATATCTGCCATAAAAGTTGTAGCAAATATTTGAATGCTGCTTTGCATAATATCCTGGCATTTCTATCGACAATCTTGGGACACAGAATTTAAAAATGGCACCCAGAGAACACTTAACAGCAGTTCAGTGGGGGAATGTCTTTTGAGTGGCTTGGCACAGGAGTCAGTTATTTTCCAATATTCCCAGAAATTATTCAAATGATGGACTCTTATTATAGTCACAGATAGTATGACCAACATAGTCTGCAAGTCCATCACACCACAGGATCATCATGTGAAACCATGGTCAAAAGACCTGGAAAGGTAATTTAGTAGGGACAAACACAAGTGTCTGTCTACTGCTGGAAAAATAAATTATGCACACAGGGATTGACAAGTAAGAGAAGAATTCTGCAGAAAAGGCTCTGAAGGTTACAGCTGTTTTCCAGAGAGTGGTCACTGGTCAAGGAGCTCATTCTGCTGTAATAAAGAAAACCCTTGCACTGGCATAAAAAATATCTCCTTAGGGAAGCTATCTTTCTTTGAGAAAAGGCCAATAAATAGTGGTGTTCCATCTGCAAAGGGCAAAGTGAAGGAAAACAGTCTTTATAGGGGAAGGGTCTGTTCTCAATATCCATGACAACTAAAACAAAAAAGCAAAATTTACAAGGCTACTAGAGGGAAAATTCAGGTAAGACATCAAGAAAAGCCTCTTAACAATAAGGTCAGGCTGATGGGAAGCTTCCTCCTCCCAAACACAGCTAAAACCAGGCAGCAAACTGGAAGCACACAGAGCCTGCCTCTCATGTCCCCTCTGGGGCAGGAGGTGGGGAGTTAGGGACCTCTGGTCTCCCAGCTGCTCCTCAGACAGCTCTTAACAGGGAGAGGGAGATAAGAGATCCCATCCTAACATAAAATGAAGGAAGGCTTGTTCACTGAGTAACTGGGAAGGTGAACAAGAGGCAGAGGCAAGAGCTGGCAGAGGGAATTTGGAACAGATTGGCTTCCTTTCCATTGCAGTTGTAGGGAACAGCACAGAGGAGCCTGCAGGTAACCCAGCTGGCTCACTGTTCCAGCTCTCCTTCCCACTCCACAAAGAACCAACGTGGCAAACTACAAGGGACAACTCATAGTAATTTTCCACTCACCCCATCAGCATTTTCATGGCAGTCTAATCCTTCAAATGAAATACATGCCACTTGTAAAATCCTTCTAGCTGGGAATATTACAAGGATCACACTGACTGAATTGGGTGAATATGACAGTTTTCAAGTCACAGTAAATCAATTTGCTTAAAAGCTTTGAAGAATCTAATTTTTTTAATCAACTCAAGTCTCTGGTTCTGGAACAGAACTAGGACAATAAATCCTGGATTAGGAGACTATAAACAACATGTACATGACTTCATGACCTTTTAATACCATGAAATACTTAATGTTTTTCTACACAGAGATCCAGAAGAGTGTGCCCATTCTATCATACTTGTGCTATAATCACACCTGAATTTACAGAAATTAGGAGAAAGAAAATTCTTGCACAGAAAGTCATAGTATCTTTGTTTTCCTTCAGTCTTTATTTATAGTCTGAAACTACTGTATGTATTTTGTTGAAATCTGGCTCATTTTGGGAATTACAATATGCTAAGAGCTACGTGCAAAACTGCCTTTACCAGACATGCTGGAAAACATTCCTCAGAATTTCTGCCCCTGGCAAGGTCAAGCCTGACTTTGTCTGCTGGCAGGGAGAAGTCTGCTTTCTCAGTGTGCTTTCAGTGAAGCTCTGGTTTCAGAGCTTCTAATTGCAGTGTCCCCAACTGCAACAGTTCTGGCCCTTGGCCAGGAAACTCCTATTTTAGGATTCCCAATATGCCTGCTCTCCTTGGCAGAGCTGTGCCCAGTGGGATTAAGTGCCAGCCCTCCTGGAGCTCTTCCTTCTCCCCTGGCCACTGGACCCCAGGTGTTCCATCTTCCTCCCAACCCCACATGGTTTCTGCGATCTGTCTGCTCCACAGCGAGTTTCTATCTCTCAGCCAGTCCTGCACTTCCTGAGTGGAAATGCCCACAAAAACCAGACCCTTCCCTTCCTTTGCTTTTGTCAATCTAAAATCCCCTTCCCAGTTTCTCATCTTTCAGTTGCTAAGAGCTGTACACCAACATTTCAGTTCTCTATTCTGCTCCTAGAGATATGCCAAAGCTCAAAATCCCATAGCTCCCCAAACTAAAGAAAACATTTTCCCTTGACTTTTGTTTCACTATCCCCAAGTGGCTCCTGCTGTACCCATGGGAAATGATTCTCCATGGCCATACTGCAAGGAAGACTGAGCTCTCCCCTTAGCACGTGGAAAGGGACTCTGTGAGTTTATTGGGCCTGTGGTGAGCACTGTTCATTTAAAAAAATTTCCATTCAGTTTATCGTCCCGTAGCATCCAGAATTAAAGGAAGAATACTGACTGTGACCTGGAAAAGGAGAAATGAACTACATTTTTCTTTCCTGTTAAGCTCAGCTGTGCAATCATGGTCTGTCTGTATGTTTAGATTTGGTGCATCATCCGAAAAATCAAAATTAATTGTGTAATGATATATAACATTCATTTCCAAACAATGGTTTCATCAGAGCATTCATGGTGAGAACAGAATACTCCAATTTCATTACCCCCACAAATGTGTACTGCAAGATGTTTACTGCTATAATATAAAGCCAGAATGAGAAATTATCACTAAACAGATTATATTTCATACTCCGTTCTTTCTACTACATTCACTGATTTACGGGCTAATTGGAGAAAATGAGTAGCTCTCAAATGATATTTCAAGCTATTAATGTAAATTGGCAAGTCTATATTTGACTCAGAATGTATATCATTAAATTGTCCCCGAGCCCTAATGAAGAACACAGGCTGAAGAAGCAGAGGGATTATTAGAGTATTGAGAAAATCATGCAGTTCTATAGCTTGGTGGAGGTTTATTTCATGGCAGCCTTTCAAGGAACTAAGATTCCTCTTTGAGGGCAGTACTGAACTGTTAGCTGTGGACTTTAGTGTCCATATACATATTGTATCCATATACCTTATCCATATATCCCTATATGAATATATTTTTTTAATACTGATATAGAAAAGAGAGAAAACAGAGGTATATAATCTCTACATTTGCCTGTTTTAAGAGGATTCAAGAGAGCTAGAAACATATCCTTTGACTAAATCGTTAGCTTAAACCCAGATGAACATGACTATTTTGTCTTGTTTTATGGGCCTCCAGGAACTGTTTAAGACTGTATTGGATGACAGTGATGACCAGGAAAGAGAAGAAAACTGGCACCTCATGCAATGGTTTACAATCAAGTGAAAAACAGACATTAGCATGAAGGTTGAGACAAAAGCGAGACAAGCTTAGATTATTCATCAAACAGCTCACACACATTGGCATATCTGTGTGCCATGGTCCTGTGCTAAAATAGTGTTTTATGCAGTAAGATCAAGATCATGTGGGGACCTTCAAGCCCAAGACCTGTTTGAAGGTTTTTTCTGTTCTTCAGACTATTGCTCAACTTCAACGAGAACAGAAAGATCCTGATCTGAACCTTTGTTCACCCACAGACAATCTTCCTGTTTTTCCTGTTTTCCCTATTTTCCACCAGTACCAGTCTAAACCAGCGACTTCTATGCCTCACCCTAACAGTTCTACCTGCAGGCACTATTTCCCTCATCCCAGCTGCCAGGAAACTCTACAGGAGAGGAAATATCTCCAGCAGGTTATTCTGTCTCAAAGGGGAGAATGCTATGCAGGGAAGACAAATATCAGAAGCAGTGGGCACAAACTTTTGGGACATCACTTGTTTACTGTGAGGGGGGGTCCAAGCACTGGCACAGGTTACCCAGAGAGGCTTTGGAGTCCCCATCCTTGGAAACACTCAAAAACCAGGACATATTCCTGGGCAGCCAACAGTGGGTGATCTTGTTAAGCACAGGAGGGGAGAAGAAGAGCCCCACAGGTGCCTTCCATCCTCAGCCCTTCTGTTACTCAGTGCAAAATCCTCCAACAATCCAAGCAATAAACTAATTGTAACCAATGAAACATGAGAGTGACAAATAAATGTAATCTGCAAACTAAATTGGAAGTGCACATCTCGATAGAACCATCAATATCACAATTCTGGAACTTTGCTCAGTGCATTATGCTCAGAGCATTATTTGCAGCCAATCTATAAATAAACTCTTCATAAGAGGATTATATTTTAGCAGGAGAGATTCTGTGTATAAAAGGGTGAATTAAGGATAGATTATGGTACCTATGTTAATTTTTTGAAGTCTCTTTTTTACATCAAAATGCAGGATTTTAAAATAGCAGTAACTTTAATGATTATTCACCTTCATATTTCTTTTCCATTAAAATATATTTTCCATAAAACAGATGTTTTTAAACAAAAAATCTCTTTTTCATTAAAAAGTCTCATAAATAATTGAACTATGACATCTATATTTATATTCAATCAAACAGCAACTGTGAAATTTGTGAAGATAAGGGCATAGATAAAGGGATAAGATAAAGGGAAATTAATATAATTTAATTTTAAGGTGCCTAAGGGATATCGCTTTGCCATACAGTCAACAGAAAGTGGGCTACTCTGAAGAAAGACTGGGCACATTCAAATCAAGAACTCCTGTATCCACAATATAAGAGGGACTCAGTAAAAACACTTTTTAGATACATCCACAACCAAATGAAGTTCTGTGGATTTCCGATGAAAGCACCACATGCTTTCAGAGCAGAAATGTTCCTCCATGCTTCCCAGTGAGTGGTACATTTTATATTCACTCTCCTGAGCTATCATTTCCTTTATAACAAAGCTGGAAAGGGCTAGTAAGGATGACAGAGAGATTAGATGTAAGTATCTGTGCACATAGAGATGCTGGATGTAGGGGGGCACATCCTTGGGGGGACAGCAAGCTACTCTGTTCTGACCTGCTGTAAAATCCCCCAGCCAGTGTCAGCCATTCATTTAGGTGACAATCCTTGCGTCCACCACACATGGCAGATGCTGAGGCCCACACAGTCCCATAGATTCAAGATGAGAAAAGTAGTCAGGAACATGATAAGAATTACTGCATTTAGAGAGGCTCATCCTGAAACTGATTCAGACATTTAAACAAAAAAACAACAACAAAAACTTAAGAGTATTTACTGGTTTGAGAAAACAAATTATAAAGTGACTTGTATTAAATATTTTTTTAAATGTAGTGACACAGAAGCCTACATGGAAAATAGCACCACCCCTTCAGCTGTCCCACTAATTCCCTAGTAATATAAATAGTGTTTGCCACTCTATACTTACACCACAGCAATAATGACAAAGCCTATGGATAAATGATGCTGCCTGGGCTGTGATAAACTTGGCAAATTCATTCATGAGGAATGACCCAGGAGTCCAAGAGCAGCACTACGTATATGACACCTGCTGCCTCCCCACTGCAAGGCCCCTCTCTTGGGAAGTGTGAGTCAGAGTCACTTCTGAGCCCAGATGCTGAATGTAAAGAGCACAGATATTCCATTTCAGCAGCTTCAAACATCACAGTTTTTTCCTCAAGAACAGCAAAGTAATAACAGGGCCTGAAACACAGCCAGTCAGAAATCAAGATGCTCTATGCTCTGGAAAGAGCATTTTTACACCAATGGAGCCTGTAAGAGAAATGGAGCTGGTGGAGAATAATGGGATGAGAACAGATTGGTCATGCACAAGAAAACACCGCTCTGATGCTGGGCATAGGTGAGGGCCCAAAGGCTTAGTCAGGGAACAGTCTCAGATTTTAATCAGGGCACCCACCCAAAACTGCATTTGGGGTTTGCCTTCTAAAGCACGGTAAGGGAAAAGCAGTCCTGAAAGCCTCCATTTATTTTGTGTGGCTGGGGGCAGGAAGGAGAACAATATTGCTCTAAAACCAAAAAAAAGATGTTTCTATTTATTCAGTTGTGGCTCAGTCATCCCCACACTCATAAATTTCCATGGCCTACACTTGCACTGCCTGGTTCTCACAGTCACCACTGCATCATCCCAGCTGGGGAGAAATATGGAGTGTTGGTCTGCTGAGCCCTTACCCTTCCAATGGGCATGTTGAGTTCCTGCAGCCTCCTAAAGCCAGTATGTTCTCAGAATAAGTATTACTGACTGAAAAAAACACTTCTTGATTCAATCAGAATAATTCCACCAGGACTATTTATCCTTTCATAGCAGTAAACTCAAAGAATTGACTAAGACATATTCTGTAAGTATTTCCAGTTTGTTTTCAGTCTTTGTTGAAATAGTTGGGTTTTTTCATTCTTCCTAATGTATTACTTTTGTTTACATCTCTCAAAATCCATGTAATCCTCCTCCAGAAGGCATTTCTTCCCTTTTTTTCCCCTCCAGTGAAAAAATAATAGCCTTGCCCCCTTATTACATTTGCCATGACCAGCTGTGGCTAAATGACTCCTCTTGATACACAGCAGCTAAAAATCTGCCTCTCTAAATATATTGATATAAAAGCAGAAAGCTCAGTTGGTGGAATTAAAACCTTTTGTCATAATGGAGAAGCAAATGCTCTGCAAAATGTGCTCCATTCCAAAGGTTAGATTATCCTCACAACCCATGAGGGGAGCAATCCCTGGTAAAGCAAATCCTAGGGCATCCTGACAGAGCCAAGCTGATCACTTCTCTGACAATCACCTAAATATCCCCTTTGCTTTTGTAGTAACACAGAATGTGGATGCTCACAGAGCCCTCAGAGCTCCTTTTGGGAGCACGCATCAGGGCTGGCAATGTGCTGCTCTAAGGATTGCTTCCATCTGATAAGAAGTCTGGATAAGAGCTTGAGCAGTCACAACAGCCTCTCGTGTATCTTGACCTAGGAAGAGGTGGCCATAACAGGGGCAAACTTAAGCAACAATATTTCTTGGCTAATGTGTTGCCAATGCGCTTAGAGCAGGATGTCGAGGAAAGGAAACCGGAGGGCTTTTAAATAACAAAATCAGCTTGGGGGAGGACTGATTTATCTAATCCTTGCTCTCTGTATCTGGGTCACTTTAAATAATCTGATGATTAAAAGGTAGCCCCTCCTCCTTTCATGAGGGCCCCAATACAAAACAGTGGTCAACACATAACCTGCACTAATGGGGAACATATTCCCTTGTAAACTCTGGCAGGAATGTTAACACTGAAGGGAATCACTTCTTTCTCAGGCAGCTCCAGGGGTGACAGTTCCCATACAGTTCCCAAACAGGAGCAGATGGTATTTCCTCATTTTGCCTTCTACTTTTCAGCTTTGTACCTCCACATCAATCACTTGGCATTTGTCAAAGCGCCTCATCCTGGGAGGTGCAAGTCTCTACAGGTGGCTTTTCTTCACCTTGTCTGGGATGGAAGAATGTCAGGATGGACCCATTCCCTAAGGAAGGCATGGTCAGGACAGCTCAGCATCACTGCTGCAGGGACAGTCTACAAGTACACTCAGTTATGAGGATTGCTGCAGTCAGGCTATCAGCACATTTGGAAGGATGATTTCCAGTGTTAGGACATCCCTTACGCCTCTACATGAGTCAAATGATCCAGGATGATTTCAAGAGAAAGCAACAGGAACAAAGAGCGATTTATCAAAGCAAAGGGTTGGACTGACTAAATCTGGTGATATTTCTTCCACCCGGAAAAAATTCTAGAACTCATGTAAGAATTCCTAATATGCCAAAATGTAGATCTCATTTTGAGATGTAGAGGAAGAGCACAAAAAATAGTTACTTTTCTAATGCACGAGCAACAGCTAGGACTAGGTTTGGGGTGAAGGGATAATGCAGCAGTGGAACAAGGGTAACACTGGGCTCAGTGAAGGTGTGTGATGGGGGAATGGGTGTGGGTGGATGTGACAGAAGTGAGTGGCCAATTCCACTTCCATGAGTCTGCCTGATGGAACATTCCAGTGCTTCCTGAAGACTTTGCCTGAATGTCCCACTGAAATTCCTAAGTACCTAGAGGATGACCCACCTAAGTGAATACGTAGTTCAGCATATATGGCATTGATCAATCCATGGAATAGACCCTGATCTGCTCTGCAAAGAAGCACAAAGCTCAAAGGAACAGCCTGGAACACTCGGGTGGATCTGTTACCTACTCTGGGCTCTCCTTCAAACCATCCCTGTGTATTATCAGCAAGTGCAGCCTGGTCAGATCTACACAGGACCAAAATAATGGTCAAATCAAGGAGAGAGCTTGCAAAAATCAAGTTTTCACCTGTTGATACCTGTCTAGATCTGCTCACTGAACTATGTGTGGAGTCAACCACAGGAGCTTATAGATACTCATTATATAAATATATTTACTAATTAATATTTGTAGCAAAAGGCACTTCTAACTGAGCCAAAAAATTCCACACTTGTCCAGTTCTGGGTGGCAATATGCCAGAAAAGAGCAGCATCTTGTAGATTTTAGCCATTGTGGGTGTGCCCTCGTCCCAGGCTTTGCCTGAAAGATGCTCCAGGAAGATGTGAGCTCTCAAATGGCACGCACGAAACTGCAAGTGGAGTCACTCAATTAGTAATCACTGTGCAATTAGGCTTCGTATCAAAATAGAAATTACTAGTCTAAAAATAGCAGTGATGACATGTTAGCTCAAAAGGAACAGAGTTTTTAAAAGAGGAAGATGAACAAAATAACATCTCTGAAGGCCAACATAAAGCTGAAGGGCAAAGCAAAGTAATCTAATAGAAACCAGAAATCTATAAAATCAGAGCCCAGAATGCTTAACAGCCTCAGATAGCACAGATGGGGTTTGTAAACCCAGTGGTTTCAGTGGGTTTAATAGCATTTCCTAAGATAATTCTGTTATTTTGCTGTTGCAAGGAACTGGAAAATGAGTGTGGTGTTTCAGATGTCATTGCTTGTAAGTTTTGAGGAAGGCCAGTGTTTTTATGCCATTTAATCAAGGAAACAAAAGGAAAAACAACAAACTGAACAAGCTCAAGTTGCAACTACTCCTTTATCTACCATCAAAGAAGAAATTTTGTCACTATGGGAAATTGTCACCAGTGAAAATGAGAATGGCTTTGACAGATACTGAATTCTTTAAAGAGGAGGTGATGCTGCAACCAGAGAAACTCTGCTGGCACTAAATCACTACCAGCAAAGGGCATTTCACAGGAGCCTCAAAAATATAAAGTGTGAAATAATAGAGATAGCAAGGGGAAGATGCAGTGTACCCTCAAGAGCAACAACTGTTGCTAAAAGATTTGAGGGTGACAACAGGGCGCCTATTTTCGAAAATGGAATTGAGGGAAAATATAAAAATTAGAAGTTGAGCATTTCAATTATAATTTCTGACTTTTGTGTTCCATTTTACCTATAATGTCTATTTCTGTTAATTTCTCACTTTCTCAATTGAGCTATTTCTCGATATATTTTTCTTCACCTTTTTTTCATCAGTGACATCTTTCTAGGCAAGAAAACCTGAGTTTTTAAGAACTCAAGCACATTCTGTTCAGTCCTTCTTTTTCCTCTTTTCCTATCTAACGTGATATTTTTCTTTTTTGACCAGCTGTAGTTAGGTGTATTTGAAGCTGGCTTCATCTGTTATCATAGACCACATGTCTATTCTTTATTAATTGTAGAGTTTCTGTTTTTTCCTCTGTAACATTCATTTCCTATGACACGTGATTCTTGACACATCAATGCAAGCTTGAGCAGAAAGGCAGCATTCATCAGCTTCATTCCATTCATGGAGCATTAAAGAGTTACTTGGTAATTAAGGGACACCTTCCACTGGAATGTTTCCTTTGGCAGTGGCAACAAGAGCCTCTGAACACCTGCCTGAAGCAGCTATTACCCACGTTATCCACCTCTTCTGGGAAAGCACAGCAGGACAGAAAGACACAACCCCAAGGCCCCAAAGCTGGGTGACACCACATTAAGGACTCCTGCTCCCAGTCAAGTCAACAGGACTTGTTTAATTAAGACAAGAAGGCACAAAGGCAGGACATCTGTAACCCAGCAGTTCCAATCCATCCTGCCTGGAGGGAACCAGTGAGCAGTAGTGGGGAAAATGTCCTCCATCAGATTAACTCAATTAAGTCAAGTGGCAAATGCCTGTAACAGCTCTGTGTACACTACACAAACCACCCAGTGCTAACAATAAACGTCTCAAAAACTGGAATACTACAAAAAGTAATACCCATAAACACATTCTCCAGTTCTAACTGGATTTTCTTTTTTTTAATTTAGAAAACCACATTTATTTTTTCATAAGTAAAAGCTTTTTGGGAAGACTTTTTGAGGAATAGTGCTGCATGAAAGTATTATTTCTAACTATTATTTCTCTTACCATGCTCAAAACATTAAAGACTTTATCTTCTAATACACATAAAAAGGCTGATAAATATATGAAGAAATCATCCAGCTTGTTCATTATGAAAGGAGTTTGCTAAATTTTTGAACAAAGGAACTACATTTCTCATCTTTAACAGGAACAGAGCATGGGGAGCAACTGACCATCAGCTGTCCCAAGAGAGCTGTTCCATCATTTTGAGGCAAAAAGCATAATACAGAAAATATTTTTAAAATCTTGGAGTCAGGCAACTTAAAGGTTTTTTTGGTTTCTTTCTCTTGTCTTAAAATGTGCTAAAGGAACAGACAGACATTCATTCTGTAAAGCAGTTTATTCATCTCCTGCTCTCCACTTACCTTACCCTGTCCATGGTGAATTTATAACATCCAACAACTGGAAACCCTCCAGGTCCCACCTTCCCAGGTCTGGGCAAGCAAGGTGGGGAGCTAGTGCTAGGAAATATTTTTTTATTTTTGAGGATGTCACCAGCCAAGTGCTTCAGAAAGATGCAGTTTCTTTATCATGTATATCACCTGTTCAGCCCCTTAGCTACAGACAGTTGGTATAATTATGGCAGCATTTACGAACATTAATCAAATTATTCATTTGATGAATAATGAAAATGGTTCTTATTCCTAATCAAAGGAAATCCTAAGTAAGGAACCCCACCCTGTCCTCTGGAGTGTTTTGGAATAGCAGACCAGTTTCATGTCAGTGGAAATAAGAGGGCAGTTTTTACAGTTGGTTTTCCTACCAGGACAAGAGGATTTTTCCCCATTCAAATGTACATCACAAACTTTTGATTGAAATTCTTTATGATATGGAAGGAATTCAGAAGCCTGGAGTAAGTTATCTGCAAACTTTTAGCCAAAAAGTAACCATAAAAAGCAATGATAAAAATCAAGCCCTTGAGAAATTATCTTCTTCGTTATTGCTCACCAAATTCCACTCAAATATTTATACCCTTTGGCATCTTCTAGTAATTCCTAGCTTTCTTCCAGAAATTGTGGCAGAAATTTTTCTGTCACCAACAACAGGAGTTCCCGTATCACACAATAAGTACATAATGACTTCAATTCAGTATTTGCTTTTATTCTGCCTGTGAGAGAATGCCTCAATTTGCTTGATTTGTCAAGCTTGGATGTTTAAAAGCAGCGTGTAATATCTCAGATCTTACAAGAGCTCACCAAATAACTTCTAGAAGCGAGAAGGGAAAAGAGCACATACCTGAGATTGTGCATTGATATTGGCTCCCTCCTTCACCAGAACTTTGACAACTTCAGCTTGTCCTGCTAAGGAGGCAATGTGCAGGGCTGTATTCCCTTTCTGTTAGAGGGAGGGGGAAAATGCAAGTTATTATTACCTTCTTTCAGGAATCATTTCAATCAGCAGGTTTTTTTAAATAGCATTCACATGCATGTGCCTGGCTGTGGAAAGGCTAAAGGGAAAACAATTTATCCCACAGGTGCTTTTTCAATTGTGCCCATGGGTAAAAAGACCCTGGATATTATAAAGTCAATTACTCATTTTCACAGATTTGAAAAAATCAACTGCTTGGAGCTATGCTAATTCTCCTTAAAATAAGGAGGACCTGTCACTGGAAATAAGGAAAATCTGGTATTGCTAAAAACGTATAATGGTTCCTCTGTATTACACTACAAATAGTCTCGTCCTCTTCATTTCCTACCAATGAGCTTGAGCAAGGCAACTCCCAGGCCCCAACAGAAATAACAGTTGAAATATCAGTGTGGTATTTATATTATTCTCTTATTTTGTACTTTTGGGGGGTTTGTCTGTATTTGCCATATGTATTGGATAAACTTAAAGACATGCATCAATTACCTTAGTGGCAGAATCCACAGCCGAGCCTCTTTCCAGCAACTCCTGTACCAGTCCCACGTGGCCCTCCTTGGCTGCCAGGTGCAGAGCATTGAGCCCATTCTGCAAGCACAAGGGCCAGATGCATTACAAATATCAGATAGACATTCCTACCTCGCCCTGGGATCAGGAGAAGATTAGGAGCTGGCATGCTATTACATCTCTTAGCTGACTGTCTGCATAAGTCAGATACTTTGGGCAAGGCTATTTAAGCTGAGGCTCTGTGGGACTAAATTCTCCCAGGACATTTTTCTCATAGTAACAAATACATCAAACCAAACTGCATTATGTGAGTATCAAAAAAAGATTCCTTATTTTCTAATAACTTCCCATTACCACAGACTATTACCTTGGGCATCTCCATGGAGCCCAGTATTTCAAACCTTGAGTGTTTTTCTGCCTCACTTTGCTGTAACCTTAACCAGCCCTGCTGAGATTTTATCAATACTGAGAAATCACAGGACTCAGCTAAATTTACACAGGATGTCTCTACTCCATCAGAGTTACTCCATGCTGCTGTAAGCACCCTGAGCCCTGGTATCTCCTCTGGGATAACTGGTATCAAATAGAAACCCAAAAGCACAAATAGGCCAAAATGGCCGTTGATCACTTTGACTTGCAAAATGATCCTTGATCTGGCACTTCTGCTGCTGTCTGATGAGCAAGTCTTCACTAAACTTTGAGGTTTTCTAATTTCAAAAAGGAAAAGAAAATTAACTAAATAAAAGTGAGGATTGATGAAAAGATAACCTAAGAAAGTCAGCATCTAATCCTCTCCACATTCAACAGGAACAGGATACTTTATCTCATATAAATTCCTGCCATGGAAACTTCATCTCCTTCTTCCTAGTATCCCCCTTCCACCCAAGTAAAAAAATTACATTACAGTCTATTGTAGATGAATAGCCAACCTTTTTTTTACAATCCTAAGGTATTTTTCATGCTACATCAGACAGGTGACAGCAACAAATACTGCCATTCCCTCCAGCACTCTCCTGGTTTCCATATTGCAGGCATCAGGAGCAATACTCAGGTGTTTGAGTAACCAGCAGCAAATTCAGCACTGTGGAATTTTTATCACTTTGCTTGTCTCTGAGCAGTTCAGAGTCATTCCAGCTGTGAAATAAACAGGCAACTTTCAGGCCTTTATTTGTCCATTCACAGAGGCAGCTGGAGCCTGTAATTTCCAGTGGGATTTTAAAGCACTTAGCACTTCACAGGAGGTATTTGATGGGATTTTGTCCAATGGCTTCAGACACAGCAATGCAAACACATTTCAGCACTAACTCCATTTGATTCCACATCCATGTAAGCAGCACAGGAGTGGAACTATGAGAAAAGCAAAGGAACTAAAGGAAGGCCATGGTCCCAGGCTGCCAAAAGCAGAGGAACACCCTCCTGCAGCCTGGTAGAGAGAAAAGTGGCTTCAATCCCCATTATGTGGGAAAAGCTACAGCAACCAGAACATCCTTATTCCAGAGGAAACACTCTTATTATGGAGCTGCAGTGCCCAGGGGTAGCAGTAGTGCCATGCCCTGGTCAAGGATAAATCCTTAGCCAAAAATATGCAGTGAGGTTGACTATAATCACCAGGATGAGGAATATTGCTCATGTCAGGGAATATTTTGCAGGCTGAACACGTTTCAGAAAACTCTGATCTTTCTTGGTTTTTAATCTCAGCTGAGTATCAACCAACCATAATTACTACCTACAGTGGCTGAGAGCTTTGAGCTAGTATTTTGTGGGGAAACACAGTGTTCTCCTCACTGTTTAAGAACAAAGACCTGTTCTGTATCTGATCTCACAGATTCTATCATCAACTCTTTCCATGGGAATCTGAAGGGCAGCTTGTCCTCCTCACAGTGTACACAGCTGATGTACTGCTACAACATGTTATTAACCTTCTTGGCTCTTCAGGAACAAACAGCAGAGAAACTGCAAAATTCATGGCCCATAAATGCCTCTGAATGCAAAAAGGTGAGGATGAGCCTCCGTTTTGGTTTACCATGTGCCAAAATATGGAGAGAGCAAGGCTTGTCCCAGTGCTTAATCTCTGAAAACACTTGTATTCCTACTTCTGAGCCACATATCTGTTGATGTCATATTAAGCACCTGAAAGCTGATATTGCTGCAACCACTGAGTTTCTTCACATTACAGGACTTCTTTTAATGCATTAAAACATGAGCAAAAAGAATAGTTGAGGTCCAGTAAAAAGCTTACAGGAACAAGCTCCAGCTTAGAACTATAGGCATTCAAATTCCATAATTCCTTAAATGAAGCAAGCTGGGGTAAGCAGTAGCAAGCCCTGCACTTTAAATGCTGAGGGCCAGCACAACCAAAGCCTTAAAGCAACTTTTGTTCTCTTTCTCCGTAATCAGAACCAACGCTGCAATTATTTTCCAGCCCACGTGGCTGATCCCTGCTACTTCTGATGATGGAATCTCAGATTTAATCAATGCAACTCCTCCGTTCCTGTCAACTGGATTTTTGTAGTTCAGAACAACAAAGGTTTCTGACACATCCCTTTTTCTCTCCCCTGCCCACCAAAAAGTTGGGGAGGGGTGAAATTAGTTGTCTGCTAAGCAAAAGTGTGCCACACAAGGACAAAGCCTGCATATGCCATAACTGCCATTCTTTTGGAGACTCCTTGCTGATATTAACTCCCATAAAATAACCTAATACTAAGCTTTCCAAGCTGGTGGTTCTTTACAAGTGTTTCCCCGCAGTGCCTGATTCCCTCAATTTCCTTTCTCCTCCACCACCAAGGCAGAGACATCAATGCTTTCTGTCCCATGGAGTGCTACAAATGTACATGTACCACTGACTTCTCACAGCATTTCCTGCAGTGCCACCCTTGGTATTTTCACTGCACTGGAAAACCCCAGGGGTTTCTTGGACATCCTAAAAATCACCAGCCTACACTTATTCCCCCTGAGACAGACACTGACACTGCTCTTGTCTGGAAATCACCCCCAAAATTTCCCTGCTACCTCTGCCTTCGTATTCAGTTGCCTCACAGAGCAGTCCTCATGCAATGGAAGCTCTTTCATCACTGCCTGGTTCAGCACCAATCCTGCTGTGGCGTTTATTCCTTCTGGGACATCACCCAGATCCAATAGCTTCTCCCATTCCCACCTAACCCTACTGTGCCAAAGCAAACTGACACCATGGAAAACCTATATCTTGGCAGAGCATCAGATCAGCCTGTAGTTCAAAGGACATTTTAAATCAGCCAAATCAGTGCTCTGTGGGCTTTTACACCCTTCCTTCTAAGCTCATCTCTGACAGGTACAGACAATAACCCGGCAGTCCTAGAAAGCTCAAGTGACCTTCTGCTGGTGAGAATCAGTGAGGATGATAAAGAACTTAAAATGTAGAAATGGGGCAAAGAAAGTGTTTGAGGAAAGTGGAGAAAAGGTTCCATGATAACAGCCCAATGGCAAAGCATAACTTCAAAACACAATGAAAATTAAAAAGCTTTTGTGACTAACACTGTATGGTGGTGCTGACTCTTTTTGCCAGCAGAGACGGAAACTAGAAAGAAGTACCACGGTCTTTGTTAAACTCAGATACTTTTCTCTCTTTAATAGACAGCTCTGCAAAGTCTCTCCTCTGAATAAATCTCTCAGAGAAGTAAAATGTGCATGGGGCAACCTCTTTTCAAGCGAGATTTGGGAAAGGGTACATTAGAGAGCTGGGCATGGCTTTCTGAAGTCCAAATGTTTGTGGAAGTTCTTCCTAAAAATATCACAAAGAAATTAAGGGGACGGTGGGGAAAAAAACAAAGAAAAACATTATCAGTTGATGAAAATTCTTCCTTTATGTTGCATTATAGTCTAGGAAGTCAAGGAACTGAATTAACCTATGGAGTGACATCAAATGTGGCGCTGCTGACCTCATTATGCTACGGTGCTCCTTCAAACCATAGCTGGCACTGCTGGGAGAGGCAGTGCCTTTCCAGTTGGAAGGAGGGAGGAGGGAAGGAAGGAGGAGAGGGAGTAATTACCAGCTGTGCTCTGCCTCTCTGTCACCCAAGGAATAGAGACCAGCTGAATTAAAAGGAAGCCAACAAAACAAGAGCAAAAGCCAAGCTGACAGAGACTCAAAAAGCCTTGGAGCAGGAGGCCCCCAAAACTACCTCATACTTGATCCCTGATCTGCTCAAGGCATTAGACTTCACAGAGGAGCACAGAAGACTTGTTCAAAGCAAATGCCCAACAGCCATCACATTTTTCCTTGCAAGACATCACCCTGAAAACTGACAGGTTTCCCAGGACTAGATGGAGAAACTTTACTTGATGTTGCCTTTGGATCCCCAGTTCAGTTTCAAAAACCAGCAGGCACTGATGAGCTCCCAGAACAGTCAGAGCCCGGGGTCCAACTCCTGCTGGAACCTTGGGCTGCACAAATGCTCAGTGCAACATTTGTTTTGCCAAGCAACATTTTGTACATGAGGCAGGAGCAAGTTGCTTTCTCTTGCTACATTAACTAGAAACAGTAACTACATCCTAAAAAAATACATTTGTAGTATAGGAAGGCAGGTTTAAAGGAAACAGATATTTGCAAATACTATTGGTTATCCGTCGTATAAAATACCAGGAATTGGATTTTTTCAACAGACTCCTCATAAAACTGGGGAATTTTGTCCCCTAACATTTTTAACTCTCTCCAGAAATAAACAGAGTTGATTTATGATTTTCAGAAAAGATGACTGTGCTTGATTTCAGATTAAAGTAGGCAATACTAAAATAAATGAACTTGTTATGATGGCAGCATTCTACAAAGCATATTTAAGTAATGTCTAAGTGTTAACTATATAATTGTTTTATTAACTACTTTGTGTTCAGTATATCCAGAAACATTAAGCTCCATCATATTTTGGCAACAGTTACACTGAGAAAATACTTTGATTATCTTTAAAGATCTACCACTCTGAAAACTCAGGATGTGAGAAAAAACATTGAAACTGAAGAAAGAATCTCCTGGTGTTCTCTCCATTCAGGAAAGCTTATATTTAACATTATGTATGGTTTTCTCATATGAGATCTAATCTAAAAATAGCATTTTACTGAGGAAAAATACCCTGCACATACAAAGCTCCATTTTAACAAGAGCCTTGAGATATCTCACTGTTAAAAATAAAATACACCCCTGCATTTTGCACAGACTGTGTTTGCTTCTCCCCTTAGACAGCTGGAGCACAATGACGTGGACACCCCTGCCAAACCCTGCGGAGGAAACAAAGGAGGAGGAATAACTTTAAGGCTGCCATGGCTTACTCAATATTCCCTGACCTCTAGCAGAGGGAGTCTGCTCCCACTCCCAATAAAATTTACAATACACCAGTGATGCTTAATCCTGGAAGCACTGAGGGTCTTAGTTACAAAAACCTCTGGAAGCAATTTTACATGGCACCAGAATTGGAGTCTGCCAGAAGCTGAAGTGCTCGGTCGTGCTCAGTGGATGGTGAAAGCTTTGATCTCACCTACATGGTACAAGTGGAGCTTTGTCACCAGCTGCAGGTGGGAAGCACTTTCCACAGAGGATAAATCTGCAGCAGCTTTTGCCATATTCCTCCCATAACCAGCAAGAGAATTTGAAGACTGGGAAAAAAGCTTGTAATGCTCCTAAGCAATTATCATATTAACTATGTTCTGTCCTGGGGGTGAATCTCTTTGTTAATATTGGTGCATATAATAAAGATGGAAAACTTGCTGGATCTATTTGAACACAAGAACTTGAATATGGCTTTACTGTCTCCTAACTGGGCAACTTGAAGTTTGCCAGGTCAGATCCCATAAAACTCAGGAAGTTTTCCTTGACACTAAGTCTTTTAATGGAAACTTTCTCCTAGACAGTAAGACAAGAACATTTCTGTATGTTTTCAATAAGCAGAACATGAAAAGCCCCAGCTCTTATCCTCCTCATCATTAAATTCCTTGGCACAGCCAACAGATCTGCTCTCACTCCTGTGCCTCAGCTTCCATTTGACACATGCCTTCTTTAATCATCTCCAGCTTTCCTTCAGCAGGGAAGGTGATAGCGCCAAGTATTTTAGATTATTTCATTCCTGATTCTCCAAGTTACTCTTTTTGTCCCCCAAAAAAGAAATAGTGGTCACAATTCTGGGATTTTACTTCCAAATGGCATAGCCACTCTGCAGTTAGTGGTCACACTGATCAAATCTGGCTAAGAGTTAAGGGAAAGCAGGGCACCATAAAGCCTGAGCTGTCAAGTTCCCCATCAAAGAAACTGCAGAGATTTCACTGGAAAGCCAAGACACTTCCCAGAACTGATGCAGACACTTACTTGCATATTTAAGTCACAGTTAGAGTCTTATTAAACTTGATGGTTCTAGTCACTAGAATTAAGGCTGCAAATGTAGGTCCCTAAGCTATGAAGCCAAAGTAATTGGATTTATATGACAGAGCTACAAAAGAGCCAAGCCAAAACATTGTGTCACATTACAGTCACATCAATGGAGAAACTTTAACAGTGTATTTTTACAGCAGTTATAACTTCCTTGAAAGGGGGCACGGTATGTTAAGCACAACATTTAAGTACCTTCTATGTTATGTTGTAGATATTTCTGACCAGTGGTAAAAACACACTGAGTTTTGTGAAATAAGGTGAAAGCCCATGGGTACCCCTTTAGCCATCTGAGAGTACCCAGAGCTGCAGTGCCAGCGCAGGTGAGTGCCAAGCTGTTCATCTACTTGGGCATGAATTATCCGGCCAGCTACAACTACATCCACTCAAGGGCTTACCTACCCCTGAGACCTCACAAAAACAACAGGGGAAGCCTCAGACTCCCACAGCTGAGCTCACAGGGGATCAGGGGCTTCACGTGGGATGGCTAAGGAAAATCCATGGGCTGAGCTCATCACATCCAGCAGGATAAAGAGATAAATCACATCTCTACAGTGCCCAGGTTTCTTGCAATTCACTCATGCAAGCTTGTGTCCATGAAATGTCTTACCTGATTACAGGTGTTAATGTCTATTCCACTTTTCAGGTATTCCACTACCTTGTCCAAATTGCCAGCTCTGGCAGCTCGGAGAAAGCTTGCATTGCTGTCAGACTGCAAAAAGAGAAGAAAAAAATTCTCCAATTAGCCCCTGCTTGAACCAGAACAGAACTTCATCAGTGGTGAAAGGTTTCCACATTTTATGCTGCAGAAGAAAAAAGCCGTGAAACAGCTGAGTTTGAATTATATCTGCATTAATTAGCATATTTAAATTAGGCAATAATGGCACAAAAGAACTGCAGACCTGTCAGAGTGAGCAAAACAGTAATAATTGCTGACATTCAAAATTTAGCAAGAACAAAAAAAAAAAAACCACAAAAAACCCCCAAAAAACCCAACAACCATAAATCATAGTAACTGATATTGTCAACAAGAGAAACATAAATGCATCAACTTGCTAACTGTAGTTTTCTAGAGAATTACATATAAATATATAATCTCTTTATATATATAATTTTCTGCATTACTAATGTATTTTTCCATGTTGTTTATAGATGTGTATAGATGTTGTTTACAAATCTAGATCTATTATTTTTAGATACCTGTGCTCAAAGTGGGCAGCAGCGCACGTGTAGCTAACCTCAGAACAAAGCGGATGAAGTACTCAGGGCTGAGTATCTCAATCCAGGATCATGCTGTAAACATTCCCACCCCTAAACTGCGGGATCTCATTAAAAAGAAAAAAGATTTAGAAATTCTATGAAAATAAGCTTGCATTTTTCAGCCAGGTTGAAACGTACAGTTAAGCAATGGAGTGTGGAACGCCTCAGCCCTCTTGTTTGTGTGCAACAAAAAAACCTCCACTGGCTGCTGGAAACCAGCCCAGAGGTGGATGTTCCCCCGCACGGGCAAACTGGCTAAACGGACACCCGACACCAGGAGACAGCCCCGAGCCGGGCCACGGAAGCCACGAGCACCAGAATAAGAGTTTGGGACAGAAACAATGGTCCCAGCCGAGTGGGAGTGAGTGGGAGCGGCAGGTAAAAGAGCACCAGAGCCTGTTTGTGGGCTGTGAGCTCAGAGGCAGGGGATGCCCGCCCTCCCTCGGGCTGGGACTCGCTCCTCGGCATCATGAGAATATCCTAAACCCCTCCCACTTCCAGCCACTTATTTCACTTGCCCAATCCGTTCCACTGCATTTTTTCGGTCACCCTGCTTATCACCCGCTTGACAATCCCCGATTCCAGCTTATTTTAATCTGCAACAGATGGATGTCATCAAAATCAGCCTCCTTACAACTCTGCTACATGCCAAGAGAAAATTATGACTTTGTGAGCACATCCTTTCCTGGGATGAGGATATGTTCATAAAGACATCAAACTACGTTTTAATATTTAAATACCTTTGGAAAAAATCATGTGTCTTGGTAAAAACATTACCCAACAACAAATATCTGAGTGCATGAGGGGTAAATTGGGACACTCTGGCTGATAAAAGAAGCTTTGCCCTCAATAATACCAACATTTTACCTTCTTTCTTCGCATTTTTTCATGCTTCACTACTATGACAATAATTTACCATTGCAAAACTACAATCATCAGCTTTATACTTTTTAAAAGTTAAGAAAGAATGATGCAACAAATTACCACCTACAGCTTTGGCTTCTTAGGGATGAACCAATCATTGCTTGTTTTTCTTTCGCACAGAACAACACAAAAAGCTTTAAGTGCTGACATCTCCATTATTGCTGGGAGTTCAGATTGTAGCTAAGCCCACACAACCCTATGTCATTTGTTTCTGGCTAAGAAGACACAAGCAATGCTTTCCAAGCAGATTCACATTTCCTTGATTCATAATTTTATTACCTCATAATCAAATTGCTGCAGTGTACATCACTTCAAGTCACTTCAAAACACTTTCCATACACCAGAATAATGATCAGAATGCAAAGTATTAACTTCTTGTCTACATAAAGAGTATTTCAGCAGTCCATATGCTTCATATATAAATTCCCATACAAATGCAAGAGACCGGCCACAAAATATTGAAAATATTCAGCAACATGTTACAAGGATTAGAAGACTTAGAAATTGAGAGTACTCAGATCTATTTTCCTTCCCAGTTGGCCAAATCTAATTTTTCAGTAGGTTGTCATTAGTTCGTCCTTTGCCCCATTCTTTTAATGTTTTTTAAAAGCATTTTTGTCAGCACTACTGTCTCAGGCATCAATTCACTTTAGCACACTTCTAATTCAAATGCATTTTGACAAAATCCCCCCCAGTAAACAGCAGCAGCAGTTTCCTATAGTCTTACCATGTCAAAAGACAACGCATCTGGATCTGTCCACTTTTCCAATGGATTCCATAATCTCTTGAAATATTTTGTTACACAGCCCCTCGCAGTCCTCACAGCTCCTCACAACTTCTCAAGGTCCCTCACGGCCCCTCACAGATCCCCAGAGTCCCTCATGTCCCCTCAGAACTCCGCACAGTCCATCATGGTGCTTTAAGAGCCTCCCCAAGTCCCTCTGAGACCCTCATGGCCCTTCAGAGCCCCTCACCATCTCTTTAGAGCCCCTCAGATTCCCTCACAGCACTTTAGAACCCCTCAAAGTCCATCACAGCCCCTCACGGTCCCTCAGAGACCCTCATGGCCTCTCACCCACCCTCAGAGCCCCACACAGTCCAGCACGGCTCATTAGAACCTCTCAAAGTCTCCCAGAGCCCCTTGAGGCACTTTAGAACTCCTCATGATCCCTCACAACTCATCACTGCCCCTCAGAATCCCTCATGGCCCCTTACAGCACCTCACAGTCCCTGAGAACCCCTCACAGTCCATCGTGGCCCTTTAAGAGCCTCCCAAAGTCCCTCTGAGACCCTCAGAGCCCCTCATGGTCCCTTAGAGGCCCTCACGGCCCCTCAGAACCCGCCGCAGTCCAAAGTGGCCCTTTAGAGCCTCTCCAAGTCCCTCAGAGACCCTCACAATCCCTCAGAGCCCCTCACAGTCCATCACAACCCCTCACGGCCCTTTAGAACCCCTCACGGGCCCTCACACTCACTCATGGCCCCTCAGAGATCCTCAGAGCCCCTCACAGTTCATCACAGACCTTCTAAAGCCTCTTCAAGTCTGTCAGAGACACCCATGGCCCTTCAGAGCGCCTCATGGCCCCTCAAGGCCCTCACAGCCCCAGAGCCCCTTCACGGTCCCTCACAGTGCTTCTCACTGAGAGAAACCACCACATCCATCTTTATAGTTTGGTGACTGGTGAGGAAAAGCCGTCAACAATCTGTCACTGGAAGGCCCTTCCCTTACCAGAAAGAAGACAAAAACACAGGCCCGGAGTCCCGCTCACCATATGGTATTTTTCACATCTCCTCTTCCTAAGCGCGCACCCCCGAGCCGTTTTCTTGGGAGTTTGTAATTACACAGTTTTACAAGCAGATCACGCCTGAAAGCAAACACTTTGCTTTTGTACCAGTGAGGAAAGGTTTACAGGAGAAGAGCTCACCTCAAGCAGCAGCACGTGAGCACGAGAACACGAGGGCTCTGTAATTTGGGAAGCCCCCAAGCCGACATGTTAATGTGCAAAGTCCCAGCCGGGCAGAATTAAGGCTCATGCTGCGTACATGCAGGCCCTAAGGTCAGGCAGTCAAACCAATACTTTATAAACGGGATACAAGAATATGGCGTGAGGGATTAGAAAATACTGAGGTGGTGTTTTATGGTATGGGTTGAAATCAACACCTGTGGATTTCGCCAGCTTGTTCTAATGCGCTGCTCTCAATGCACTCACAGTGACAGAGCATGACAAGTCCTCACTAACTACTTTTTTTTTTTAAAGAAATTATTTTTAAATTTATCCTTTTAAAAATAAATTTGCAATGCAATTCCAGTACACAATATAGATACAAAGGTAAATTTATATTAGATAACAGAAGACATTGTTAGCGTGGTGAGGCCCAGGCAGAGGTTGCCCAGAGAAGCTGTGCCTGCCCCATCCCTGGAAAAGTGCAAAGCCAGGCTGGACAGGGCTTGGAGCAGCCTGGGATAGTGCAAGGTGTCCCTGCCTGTGACAGAAGGTGGAACCGGATCACACTGAAGGTGCATTCCTAAACCTATGACTTTTGAGGAATATTTGATATTATTGGACCTTGTAGACCTTTTTATTGGACCCTATCTTTTAACTCTTCTTATGAACTTTTGACTGAGGATAGGTAATTCCAGCTATAAATAAGAATTGTCAGACCACTAGGAACAAATAAACTACAACGTGAAAAACATCAATAAACGTACACCCACAGCATGAACACAAACATTACTTTATAACCACCTAGCTGTCAGATATTGCATAAGGAAACACAAGAAATGATCAAGTGATTATATGAATATATGACTGTGGATTCTCCCTCTTTCTTGCTAATTACATTGCTGTAATTTAACCTGAATTCAAAACATTTGTTTCAGGGAATCTCAGTAAATAAATCATATATGGAGACTAGTATTTTAATCAAATAGACCTTCCCTTCTGGTTTGCTCTGTCTCATCCAGCTGCCTTTCCTATTGCATTATGTACCACATCACTTATTGCACACAGCCTGTTTCTCAAAGACATTTTACAGAGAAGTGCAAAAATAAATATTGAAATCATATGTTGTACCAAATCTATAAAATATTCAAATTTTCTAGTGAAAACCAGCTTCATGCATAAGAAAGAAACACTGGAGGAATAGAAGGCTTCAGTTTTCAAAGGATAGCTTTCATCATAACAATACCCACCAAAAATTTCTTTTAAATTGTGTCTGTAGAAAACCTATTCCTGCAGGTTGGATTTGGGTTTTTCCCCTCCAAGCAAGCTGAATGACCCAGGGCTGTCCAAAATCAGAAATACCTCTGTGAGAGAAGACAGTCCAGCACTATAGGCCCATGAACATTTCTCACCTACTAAATACACTTTGTAAATGGAATGCTGACAAAAAGACAATTCAAAACTCTAGCCTAATGTTCAAATAAGTTAAATTAAGGTGTAAACACACTAATTGTTTTGTTTGTATATTACCATGTTTATCTGAGTGGTAATAACCCTTTCAGACTGGCATTTCAAGCATGGACTTGGGAATGCACAGCTTTGATTTTATGGAGAAAAATTTACTCAGCTGTAACTGTTGCAGATATTGTCCCTGATCAGGACATGAGAAACACCTGCTTTACACAAACCAAAAAACTCAAATCATTATTGGTTAAAAAACCTTCGATGTCCAAGTGAATCCTGTGTTATCACTGCAGGTGAAGCCAGCATTAAGCCACAATCAATCAATGTGGCAGGGGTAGGTGACAGTGTTAATGCCATTTAACAACTCCAGAGTTGTGAGGCACTGTTTGTACAACAGCTGTTTCTATAATTAGCAAAATGCTGATAGCTTGTGAACTCTTCCTCATTAAGAAACTCCTAACTGACTGCTGGCTCATCATGTTAATATATCCAGGGAATGCCTGGAGTTGAGAATTCAGCTCATGGCAGAAGGAAAGTTGCACCTTCTAAACTCAGATTTTCATGCTTTCATGATGCTATTCAGTACTTAAAGATGCAAAGGGAAAAAATAACAGGTATGTGTTTTATATATAATTTTTCTCTTTTTATTTCCTGCTGTCTGAAGGGTCAGTTTAAGCTCTCACCCTCGAGACAACCACTGAATTTCATCCCAGTTGGCCTGGCTATTCTCTGATTTCAGGAACCATCTGTTCCAACCAGCCATCATTTAATTGGGTGAAACTCTAAAAGCGGCACAGACCAGGTGTTACCATTCCCCAACTCACTCCTCACATACGGATTTTTGCCCTTTAAGGAATCTTCTTCCCTATCAGCATTCAGATGCAAAAGATGGGAATTCAAATATAAGGCTTTTCCTCATGGAATGCTTTCTGTAAAGCTTGCCAGCAAGTTTATCACTGGCTCACATTTTACCTACTGTACACTGAATTTTATTTCTTTTTGAGCTGAAAGAGCTGCTGATCTCCAAAGGGCATCACATTAGAAGATGGAGCAGTGACTGCAAAGAGGCAAAGGGTTTTTATTATGTTAGGTTTTAATTAAACCCCCAGAGCAGAGTCTGAGCCTGCAGCTCTGATATACATGCCATAATGAGAGCTAAATATTCCACTTGCAACAGCACAGGCTCAGTAACCTAACACTGATAAATGACTTAAATGAGATAATAACAGCTATAATGGACACATATTTCCCCAGCCCTTAAGGAAATAACATTCATCTTCTGAAAGAAAAGAAATACAACAGTGCTTTGCTTTCCAAGCCACTTCCTTTGCCCATAAAAATGTATGTTTTCATTCCATTCATTTACTGGGAGCAATGAAGAAAGATTGAATCACAGATCCTAAAGAAATTTCAGTATCTAAATTCCTGGATGAACAATGGGGCCAATTTTCTTATTTCAATATGAAAACAGGAATTTTTATAACTCAGCTTTTCCCATTCAGCCACGTACAGGCATTTCAGATCAGATTCATCCTGCTGTGTACCTTTGGTTGTATGATATTTTTTCATGAATAGTTGAACTCAAAATCCCACAGTTCTAAATTAGTAGCTTTCACTGAACAAACATTATCTCAATCTAGAGCAAGCTCTTATCCAGGAAAAAGACACAACTGGCCCTAAATAAACTAATATTTGTTAAGATAAGAAGAATCCCAGGATTTGTGAGACGTGAAGAGGAAGATAAGCTTCAGAGGTAAGAGATTGCTACCAAATTAAATATTCTCTGCCAAGATGGAGCTAATAGCATCTAGTAATTAATCATTTTAAAATGTCAAAGGTCTGTCTCCCTAGGTTGATATTGATGGCCGTAAATCAGAAAAATAAAAATACTCTTTAAAGCAGATATTATGAACCTGAATTATTAAAGGTGCTTGGACTACTTAGGCAAATTAATTGTAGAACATCATGAAGGATATGGAAAAGCTGGCACCACTTTTTCTGGCACTGAGCTGGAGCTATGGCTGGAGTTGCCCTCACCACGCTGTTGCAGACACTGTGGACGTGACCCCACACTTTGCCACCAAGACTGTGGATATGTTCAGAAAAAAATATTTTGTAATAGCAAGCGGGGGAAATAGGTACATGAAGAGAGAAAGCTTTTGTGCTATACACTGCATGTGATCCAGGATGCAAACAATCCTTGATTTCAAATCAAAATATTTTTAAACACAGAAAATTATTCCCTGACCCAGAAACCTGGGATAGCATTGACCAGGTTCCTTCCAGCAGAGGCTGCGTTCCTGAGAATGGATATTGTCTCATTAGCTCTGCTAAGGGATGTGTGGGAGCCCAAATCATGCATTGCCAGAGCAGGTGGGAAGGGTAATGCTGTTTGCATTTATTATACATCTTGGTAAAAGCTTTCTTGTGTCAGACAAAGAGGCTGCAACCCAAAGGAGATACTGCGTGCAGCACAATTCAAGATTTAGAGCATCCTCAAGAAATTACTTTCATTGGTATGACTGGAGATGGAAAGAACTATGGCAAAAAAAGAAGCTGAGAAAATAAAACTAGGTTAAGTGATTTATGATTTATGCACATTATAAATAAAAAAGGCATTACAAGTCCAACATATATTCATCAACTTCCGGTGACTTCAAGATTTGCATAAAGCAGTTCTGTGGCAGTTTCATATCTTTTTATCAGACTGTTCTCAGAAACCTGCATTTGAAATTAAGAACATTTTTTATTGCTGCTACATGATCCCAACAAACATATTTTTGAGCAACATAAGGAAGAAGAGGAAACTGCCCAGGTAACAGCCTTACCTGAACACCAGTCCCTGCTCCAAGATTGCTCCAGACACGACTGAACAATTAGTAATGCTGACAGACACTTCTAATTTTTAGTAGTGGAAAAGCCAGGCTTCAGCTACTCCATGTCTTGTTATGGATAGGAAAATTCTCAGTTATTCATAGGGAATTACTTGAATTTTAAGCTGCTTGCTAGATTTTGACACCTTTGACCCTTTTGCCAACTCTGTGAAAAGAGTTGGCAAAAGATGATATCTTGCAGGATATCATCCAGCCACTCTTTGCTCTCTGCTGGAATGCACAAATGCCTGATCAGTTTGGCTTTGTTTTTAACCAGGAGAAGAATAAAGGGATATTTTGGAAAACCACTTTAAACTATGCTTAATTTTTACCACATCCTCAAGTCTAACTGATGGCAAACTAAACAGATTTATTATTTGCTAAAGGGAGGGTTTAAATACACACTTAGCCACGTTCCTGAATTTGGGCCAACACTGGCAAATATAGTAGCAAGAGAAGAGGAAGAGAAAGCTAATGTAAAATCACCCCTTCCTTAAGCCAAGAAGCAAATGCCTTCTATAAACCTTTTATGATCCTTAGCTGCCTCAGACTTCTGTAGGAGTCCTCCCACTCTGTTCATTAACTTGCCATACTGGCCTGGCTGCTGATTGTACTGTGTCAATGAAGGATTTGTGAGAACTGAGGCAAAACTGCATAGTTTTCTATGGAAAAGAATGGAATAAAAGTCTTTTCCTCAGCTGCATGTCCCTTCCAAAGGCAGTGCTCAAAATGACAGATGTTATTTTAATCCATGCTGATTTTACAGTATAAAGCAACATCAGTTATCAGGGTTCTAACAAGGGACAGCGCATCAGCACTAGCTGAACTTCAGGCATGTGTAATCCCTGTCCTTCCCCTGAGCTATTCATCTCCTCCAAAACAAACTTTCTGGTATAAATGCCAGCTTGGAAACAATGTGTGGGTGTCTGAATTATCATCGGCACGAGTCTAAAAAATAGACTCTCAAATGTACCTGGGAAACAATCTTTGTATTTAAAAAAAAAAAAGAGGAAAAAAACCACAAACCACCCTGAAAAATAACAAACCAAGCACCCCACAGGATTTGGGTTTTGAGAATCAAAGATCTTCTAGTTTGATTAATCTTAAAAGCTAGAAATCTCTTCATTACTCTAAAAAGCAGAAATGCATAATCCTGTTGTTTAATGGGAACATCTCTTGTGCTGAAATTTGAAACAAAGAATCATTTAGTCATATCCTGAAATGGTAAGGATTTGGGATACCTTCAGAAGAGCCCCAGGATTAGCCTTGGTTCTCCTAGTTGACACATGCATTTACTGAAGTCTCTTAAATATTGATATGGAACCAAGATTTCCTCTAGGGAGACTGAATAATTTTCAAGGAAGGAAAAATATTTAGGATCCTCTGGATACCATATATTGAGATGCTGAGGTGTTGGTAACAACTGTAGAACTTGGCAGCCATCGAAATGGTTTCCATGGCAAGTTTCCATTACTGATGATGTTCCTAAACAAAGGTAATAATGCTAGAACACCTCTAGAAGGAATTAGGATGCCACTCCAAACCTTATCTAGCAGGATAATAACCAGTCTTACCAAAAATCCAGGCTGTAAGTGAAGTTTATGAGAGACTGTTGACAGATAACCCTATCACTCTCCATTTTTCATTCCCTATGGCCAAAGTGACATTTCCTAATAAAGGAGTGTGTAAATACCATCGGTGCTCAAGGGTCAAACTGCTCTACCCACCCAAACGCCATTAACCGATCGCCCATTGATTCAAATGTACTGGTTCCATAAAACTGAAAAAAACATTTCATGCTGCTTTGAGATGGGCTAAAACAGATGGAAACAAATGGTATTACCACAGTTGGTAATTCAGCAAGACTCATCACACAGATCTTGCTTGTACAGAGAGGTAAAAGGAACGATCTTGTAATCCTAGGCCTAGACCTTAAACAACTCAGCTCTGGCCAGCAGAGAGAGGAATCAGTTTCACCTGACTTCACCTGCAGAAAAGCAGCAATGATGTTAAAGTCCACCTTGCCAAATCCACTGCTTTAAGCAGGGATGAAAAACTCCTATGAATGCTGCAGTAGGAAAATCTTGAGACGCAACTCAGAGCAGTCTGTCCCAGGCAGTCTGGAATACCTGGTTTTAAAGCAGCAGATTGCATTTGATTCTTAGGTTAGAAAAGATTAGATTAGCAAAGCAACTTTGCCAACTGAGTTGGCTGAATATTAGCTGAATCGTTCTGAACCTCATATCTGCTACAAGGCTCCTGGAGTCATCATATTCAGCTTGATGTGGCAACCCTTTCTAATAAGCCAAGACAGGGAGCATGGATAGAGTTACATAAAGGCAGAGGAAATCTATAATAGCTAATGGGGTACTGTGCTGGATACCATATTCCTCTTCAGGGGAAAAAAATAGATACACAATTTCTCCCTGCAGAACAAAGCTTTACAGACATTTCTAATTTAGAGACACCTCTTCTTCTTTTAACTTTGTTTGTATGGAATCATAAGGATGATGAGAGACTGCAAACCCTCTTAGGGAAATACAGGACTTTTCTTTTGTATCCCCCAAGCACTGTAAACCTGAATCAAGAGAGACATTCTAAAGCAACTTGGCCAGTCCCTACCAGGGTCACAGAGCCAAGATCTTATGATCAAACACATCAAAGACATTATCAAAGTGCCTGATCTCTGCCTGCTCTGAAAAGCTGCGTAGGCTGAATGAAAAGTATCCAGAAAAATAAAAAGGAAAAGAAGCCTCAAAGATCACATGCTGCTCCCTCCTGCCTCCTCTGAGGGCTGACCTTATGCCGAAGGGCAGCTCAGAGGCTGGACGTGCCGGGAGAGCTGTTTCAGCTCGCTTATTTGTGTCACAGGGGCTTCCATACCTTTGCTAAGAGATTCAGGGAGATCCTCTCATGCCCACTGAAACCACCCTCGGCAATGGAAGCAGGCCCATCCTCCCCCACAGCCCAAGGAATCCCACTGGCCCTCCTCCTGACTGCGTGTTTCCCATCCCAAACACTGGAGATTATTTGTTAATTCAACCAAAAACTGCTTGGTGGAAGGAAAAAAAAACCAAATCTGTCTGTATCCTAAGAAGTAGGTTACTTTCACGTTTTAGCTTGAAGAAAGTTTTATTTCAGAGGGTTTGGAACTAGATGATCTTTAAGGTCCCTTCCAACCCAAACCATTTTGTGATTCTATGAAGAATAAGTCCAGCTGTGTTGTCAGTGAAGTACAACATAAAACTGCTCAGAAAAATCCAGCCAAAAAAGTGTACTACCAGAAAGCCAATACATCATCAAAAGATTTCCAGGACAGTGCAGAACTCCTTGTGAGCTGCTGCTGGGAGTGCCTCGGATCTCCTCTTCCCCTAGGAGCCCAGAAACTCAGCTCACCTGTGCTTCTGTGCTGCACTGCAGTAATTGAGGCACGTGCAAAGCACCAGGGCAGACATCCCAATTCTAGTATATATCAACGGCAGAGAACAGAAAATTTGGATACACTGACACTGAACATTTACTGATCTTCCTATGCTGCCACAAGTTTTGACACACAATACTTCCACTGCCAATTTTGAATGAAATAACCACTTAGTGAATTTCTCAGAGTAAGAAATACAGGGAAAGAAGAGACAAGAGACACTTCATTTGCCACAGATACTATGCAAGCATTCACACCTTAATGATTGTCTTCTGGTTTGCTGCACAAATGCTGACATTAGCGCCATTGACCCCCTTGCCTGTGCCTGGTCCCACTCACTATAACCCTCATCTGCACAAGGATCTGTGCAGCTCTGTCTCAATTGCACACAGAAAACAATATCATGCAGTGGGCGGGCAGCAGCTCAAAAGTAAACTACTGACTTCAAGTTTGGAGCATGATCAATAGGGGATCATTCCTAGCAGTTGTGCAAACCAGGATAACTGGATAACACCCATTCATTGCAGGTCTCATTTCACCCATGGGGTTCTCTCTTCACATACCTCAACCTTCTGGTAGCTGACAATGCTTTGGAGCCACTGCACAGCTCAGTGACAGCTGCTTTTTAATCACAGTCAGGGCAGCAAAGCAAAGCTCCTGCATGGACAAGTTTAGCAGACCCCTCAGCACTGCAAGCTATCCAGTAAAGTTCTGAGCAAAGCCATCCTTTGCAAATGCAACATGCACGACCTTCATCTGAATTTTTCCCTGTGATTCTTGTTTTCTTCAGCCAAACTTACCAGGGCTTCTGGCTCTTTGCTTTCTTCACTGTTGTATCCATAATAATCGGGAGTTTTATCCAAGTCCTGTATGTTCCCTTGCGTCCTTAAGCCCTTCTCTGAATGACAAGCCTGGCAAATGGGTGCATTGCCCATATCAGCTGTTCTGCTCCCTCCGAGCAGAGCAGCGGGAGGGCCCTGGCAGGGCAGCGGGTGCCCGGCGCTCCCGGAGCACGGGGGACGGGCCGGGAGGGGGGTCCCGCCTGCGCTCCGCTCCTCGGCCGCTGCTCCCGGGCCCGCCGAGCCCAGCCGTGTCCCGCAGAACCCGAAACCCCAGCAACTGCGGGCAGCGCTCGGTGACCATTTCCAATTCAGGCGCTGCCCGGCTATTTTTACACCTACCAGGCCAGCTATGCATGTCAATGGCGTGGGGTGGGCCGGGGGACGGCTCTCCAGCACGGAGCCGGCCGGCCCAGCTCGCAAAGTTAAAGTCCCGCTGGGTGGAATGCCCTGCACACACGGGTTATTGAGTTACCCGGCTGCGTGCCTTTCAATGTTTTGATTTTTTCCCTGCCCTGCTCGGTCCCACTGTGCTCGCATAAAGCACTGAATTTCTAAATGTTGCTAATGCCTTCTAAGTTTCTAACTCAAAACTATGATATATTCAAGTCTATTATTCAACATCTACTTGATATTTACATACCAAGACAAAGTGGATGAGCACAGATTTCATGACCATTTAATATCAGTGATTCACGCAGTATTTCATGTTTATGTAGCCAATTGATATGTCCCCTGGGTATGATTTCAAATGAGCTCAAATGTATCCAAAAAGGACAATATCTGTTGTTAGATCACTTTTGCTCTCGTCTATGTCATGTTTGGTCTTGTTTGGGATTTTTATTGTCGATTTGGTTTAAGGTTGGTGTTCATCTTTTAGAATGGTTATGATTAAAAATCAAGGAAAACAAACAAAGAAACAAACAAAAAACCAAACAAAAAACTCGAAAGGAAAGTAAGAACAATCCCACTTATTACTTATCTTGCTTGCACCCATTAGGCTAAAAGCAATGTTTAGGATTGCATGTTGCAATCTACCTCTTATCCAGGAAAGGCTCAGAGCAGAATTAAAAAACACTGACACGAAACCACCAACACCCAAACAAAAGAAAAGGGAAATGGTAGTTGAGAGCAAATTGGCAGTTTTCAAACATGACCAGCTGGGGGTAGCAAAGGCAGAAGGGACAGCGTGTCTGTAGATAGCAAAGCCCTGTGGAATATACCACCCTGCACATCCAAGCCCAGCAGAGTGGGGCATCTCTTTGAAAACTTAAGCCCCAAATTGCTCAGAAACAGAGAGATCCTGTTGCTGGCTGCAACAGCCAGACAACTCTTTTCCCTTTGGGCTTTCAACCCATTGCTGGTGTGGCAGCACATGTCAGCAGGCAGCTCTCCATGGCAGCCCATTGATTCCCACCCAGTTCCCCTCCACAGCAGCACCAGTTATCATCCAAGAAACCCAGCTCCTCCCAGCCCCCCAATATTGATGGGGTCTCTTTTTTGTTAATTATCCTGAGGAGATTTTAAGGGCCCCTGTGATGGCTCCTTGCTGATGAATGCTCCGGGATGGATCACCTCCGGCACTGTGATGGATGCATGCTGGATAGACACAGGCACAGAATAGTTAAATTGTTGCTTTTGCCCTTTTGACATTTTTGCCAGCACTTGGCAACTGTTCCAGAATGTTTGTGCAAGGCTCACTTGCCCATAATTAGCTGGTAACAAGTTCCTTCAGCTCTTCCAAAGCATCACCCTGTGACAGTAATAAGGCATGTACACACTGCCAGAACTTCTTAATTTAGTTTTCAAAATAAAAGGATGGAAGGAGGAGTCCCACCAAATGCTTGACTCGACCAAAGTTCATCTAACCAAGGTTCCAACATAAACTGGAACTACAAATCCCTGTATAGAGCTATTTAATATGCAAATAACTTACTGGAAAACACAAGGCACCACTCCAGGGGAAAGGGTGGAAAGCTTGAGTAACAGGCATTCCTGAGAAATGCTGCTTGTGGAAAGCAACAATCTGTGAAGCCATCAGAGGGAGAGCAATGGAGAAGCTTTCTGCCAGAGCCCTTCAACAATATTACTGTTGTTTGTCCAAGTGGCCCCAAGACTTTAGGGCAAATTACTCAGAGGCGAACACATTCATGTCCTGCCAGACCCAGGGCATGGTATCCTAACACAGGGCATGTTGGAGGGTTCAAAGCCTCTGTGGAGGAACATGGTGCTCTATCTCTGCATTCCCATGCTCTTTGCTGTCATGGTAGGGCTGCAAATCCCTCCAGGCAGCAGCAGAGGAAACCAAACCCAGAGGCACAGCTTGGAGGCACAGAGCTCATGCCAAACCACCTCAGCCCTCCTCAGCAGCCCAAGAGACCTTTTCACAGCACTAACTCCAAACCTCAATTACTCCCTGACCTGGGAGACCTTCAGAAACTGAATTTCAAGTGCCTGTAAGCAGGAGAGCAGAGCATCCCATGTATTGAAGAACTGACTCTAAGGCAGGGTCCTTCTTTTCCCTCCAAACGGGGGAAGCATCCTGGTTTCTTCCCTGAGCGTTTCTATGCCTGCAGCACTTATGACTGTCAGCCTTAGGGCAACACAAACCAATAGAGCCCTCAGCAAACTTTTGGGAATTGCAACTTCCCCAAAGATTCTCATAGTAAATGTTGCAAGGGCTAGATACTCTCAGTTTGTTACTACTGACCACCAAGAAAAGCACTGTGCTACAGACCCAGCGCTTTGCAGCAACTTGCAAAATCCCAGCCAAGACCTCAGAGACCAACAAGTGAGAAACTGAAATCCAAGCTGTAGGCTCATCTCCAGAGGGAGACTTCAAGTGATGGGATACCATTCCACAGCCCAGGAATGGCACAGCTTGAGTATTGTAAGACGAAACAGGACTAAGGACAGTCATGCACACCCAGGTAGGCAGCAACAGAAGCAAAACTGCTCTGCTACCAGGAAAAAATGTTTCTTTATGCTTTTTTTTTTTCCATTACTAGTGAAAGAAAAAAAAAAAAACCAGCAAAAAAGTAGGGGGAGAGAGTTCCAAGTATCAAGGCAAATAACTGTTGGCAACATAAATCCCCATTTTTACTACTGTTAAACCTCTCCCCAAGGAGCCATTTCCCATGACACTTTTATGGTTAAATATAGTAATTTTTTAAAAAAGATAAAAGAGACTGCACTGGGACTTGCCTATATACTTCTAGAAGACGCCCTGAACTTTGCAATTATTCCTACATGCAAAGTCTTTCACTCCTGGGGATTTTTCATTGGGAAGGTCAAGTACAACACAGCTCACATGCTTCTAGCAATTATTTTGGGTCAGATCTTGAGCTCATGTAGACAATAAACTCTGATGAGTCATGACCTCATATCATTTATGTCTACCTTTGTGCTTTACAACAATGCCACTGATGAGATCACTATTTCCCAAATATTCAGCCTTTTCTTCCTCTGGTCACAGAGACCACAATAAGCAACTCCCAAAGCCTAAGCAGCCTTTAAAAGAGGCCATTGTCTGCTCCAGAGAACCTAGCAAAAAAAAAATCCTCTTTGACTTAAATATTTTGAATGCAAAAATCTATTTTGTGCCATTTATAGAAGACTTGCTCTGCTTTTGATGGTGACTCATTTGACACATTAAGCCTAATGATCCTCTCTGGACAGCCCTTCATCCAAGTGGCACCCTGTATATTTTGGCCACTCTGAAAAAAAGGAAAGAGATAACCTGAGGTTTAATCACTGCAGCTACAGATCCTGAAAACATTCTTTCATGGACATGTATGAAATATATACAAAAAGGCACCTGAGCCTCCAGCATCCCACGGATAAAACACATCCTTACTTTACAGATATGGGAGATTTTGGATGACAGGTGTGGCACAAGAAGATAAAAACAACCCCAGATTTCATAGAAATGCCATCATGGGTACAGCAGTTTGTGTATCACCTATTTTTCTCATAAAAATAGCAGCTGATATTTATTTTCTCTCTCAGCCTTGGTTCCACCCCATGAGCAATGAAAGGCCCATGTTAGCACGAAGCACTGAGTAACACAAGGGAAATCTTGTGTTTGCATTGTTGACTAACCACAAAACTGAAAATCAATGCACAGAGAAATACTCAAAAATAGCCTGAGGGTCAAGGGTCAAGATACAGCTCTGGCCCACCCATGCCAACACAGCTATAAAGTAAATTATCACTTCTCATGCCCCAAACAGCTTTTCTGCTCATTTCAACAGAACTAAGGCCTTCTTTGAGAACTTCATGGTTGTTATACACTCCTGTGGCACTAAGCTCTAATTGGGGCCTATTTCTATCAGTCTAGATCTAAACCAAACCTCTGGCCCTTTATTAGCTCTGATTTCTCTTCCTTAACACAGACCAGATACTAATTCTGCCTTGAACCATATTGTAGGATATTGTGAAGCTATCACATTCTGAATTTGGAATATCAAGTAAAGCCTCAATTCTCCAAGAAAACCATCCAATTTTCCCTTCTGAATACATCAGCAGGAGCTCACTGCTGATTCTGAAAACCCCAAGTCTGCTAAGCCTTTGTTGCTGAAATACAGAGGCTTCTGTAGTTCTCACTTCTGTTGGATTCCCTATGAATTTGACACAATTTTCAAAAGCAAATATTGCCTATTTTGATATAAAAATCAGCTTGCGTGGGGACTACATATTTCATATATAACATATAAAAGACAGTTTGCCTCACATACAGAGGAACACAATGTATCAAGTTTGCCACATGTTGCATCTTTTTCTTTACTGTAGCTTAACAGAACCAATTAATTCAATGTGGAATGAAATAACAATGTTAAATGCATAATTTTTCCGTTGCTCAAGAGCACCTTCTCAAGAATTCTCAAAGAATTACATACTTTTGGTTAGTATTGTGCCCTTGGCTTTAACTTTTCCTCACCCACTGTACTAATGGCTGCTGTCATGGTGCATCATGGATGGTAAATGATAAAAAGTGGTTCATCACAGGTTCCTAAGTGAAAAGCCAGAGTTCATTTACTTGGTTTCTATTTTATTTTGCAACTTGTGCCTGTCTGTTACCTTGGGGACCATTAAGCACATCTGTTAGAAATGAGTTACTATAATTGCCATTAGAAAATCATTGTATCTTGAATATTTGTTTAAATGAGTTGCTCTCGATGGGTAAACTAGAAACATAAAGAGAATATTAGTGCCACTGAAAATCAACTAAACCTAATGCCCCAATTCCCATAGCAATATGAGTTAATGCACACTGATCTAGGTACAGGTGCACACACACTGAATGTACCTGTACCAATGCTTAAAACAACCTGGCTGTGCCCAATGCACCCACATTTAGGTGAAGTGCAGCCATAAAACTGCAATTTTCCTATTCTTCTATCTTCTATCTGTGTTTTCTATGCTCAGCTAATGGCACTGACAGCTACTTGGAAAAACAAAACAGAATCCAGCGTTACTGACTCCGAGTCTCTGGAGCAGATGAACACACATCCACTCTGGAGCAAGCTCCAAAGGCTTCATCTGCCCAATTTTTGAAGAAAGAGTGACTCATGAAAGGAAAAAATTATCTGCTCTATTCGTCACATGTCAACAAACAGTACTTGAAAGCCTGGGTTTGTATCACTCCTGTCTAATAGTTTGCCTTTCCCCACCCTGACAGAGTTGCAGTAGATGATAAATAAAATATTCCAATCTTCCAAAAGCAATTGCCTATGATCAAAAGGGTTCTAACAGAGCACAATCAAGAATTTTTGTTTCTGTAAGCAAGCAATTTGTGCCTTATAGTGACATACATCATCCAAATGACGGCCTGAATAGCGTGAAAAACAAATAAGTCTGCTGAGTAAGTGACTGGACTTCATTATTGCAGCCACACACACAGTTCTAAACAGACAATTTGAGATCTCGTGATTGAAAATACACCTTCACATCATTCTTCAGCTACTTAAGGCCTGCCACCCTGGGAAAAAACCAAATCACCTCCATAAAGTTAATAGGAGCACCAAAGGTCATCGGGAAGAGCACATCGTCTGTCAGCAAGACTGCATTAAATTCTGCTGCAATTCAGAATCAGGTATAAACCAGAAATTGGGAGGTGATTACCAACTGACAAAGCAAGTGCTTGGGCCCTGCAGTCTCACACAGGATTATTAAAATCAGCAGCACCTATAAATTAGAAAGATCCAAGGAAGGCACAATGACAAACCTGAGAAGTTTATTTGCAAAGAAATCCCAGGAATGCTGTAAAACTTTCTTCAGCTGCTGTTCCTAACTCACGATATTGCGAGATGCACAATAATGGTGCACACCCTGTGGCTGCTAAACATGAGGCAAACCAGCCAAGGCTTCGAGAACTTGACATTTTTATGAGAAATAAACACCTAAGAAAGAGATAATCAAATAAACATTAGCTTTGTAGATAAAATATTAGAAAATTCAGGGAAGCATGGAACAGAACAACACCTTAAAAAAAAAAAAAAAAAACAAAAACACAAACTTCTGAAGTCAAAGAAGAGGAGATTCACAGGTTCTCTGCAGTTCTCAGCAGCAGCCAGCAGATGAGATTCACACAACAACTGCCCTCAGGGACACAAGCCCAGATTTAAATTGCACTGCAAACAGTGCACTTTAAACCCAGACCCTCCTCGGTCTGGTACCTCTGAAGACTCTGATAACCAATGAACAATACTCATCTGGCTTGCCTGGAAGCCATCAGCTGTGGAAAGGAACATGCAGCATGAACAGATCCACACAAAAAACTGGATTCTCTCAAAACCCAAAAATGCCATTTTAGGAAAAGCATAATTACAGAAGAAGCAAAATGAGGTGCGAGTAAGGTCCATGAAAGGAGCTCAGTTAAAACAGACAAACCAGCAAAAGTCCCAAACATACATTAACCCACAGATTTACTGCCAGCAAGAAACACAAAAATTTACTAAATAATCTTGCATTTACTTGCATCAAAAATTTACTAAATATTCTTTCCCAATTTTTAATGGCAAGAAAAAGGCTGTAGGATTTATTGGAAATTTTATGCTACATTATAACTGTAACATTTGATGATTACCAAATACATCATGCTGCTGAATTCTCCTATATACCCTCCAGTGCCCCAAGAACTGAAAGAGAACCCTTGGCCATGACCACTCCCCCTTCACAAAGTCCCAAGACTCCAGCATGGACAGAGTCCAGGCAGGCAGGAGAACTCAAAGAAGCAGCAGAAAATGACATCCCTCAGGACATCCAGCCTCCTCCAGCTGGGAGCACCTTTTCCCATCTGCATTGCTTCTTGCCAGCCCCACTCTGTCCCTGTTACAGCTCATTTATTTGGCCTTCATGGCCCCACATCAAAATTTGGCCCCAAGGCAGTGACAAGATGGAAAATAGGTCACAACCTCGACAAACCACTCCCTTATCCAACACCTTCTCTCAATACTGGATTTCCATCTTTCCTCTCTGACAGCATCTTCCCAACACCAACTGGGACAGAAACAGTTAAAAATTCAATTACATGGAATGGAAAATTCATATATTTCCTATTAGGTAATAAGCAAGGTCAGAAATAGATTCCAATTTATCCCAACCTGCCTCCTGGTTACCCTTTCTTTGTGAGAGTAGCACTTTCTCCTATAACCAGCCTGAGCTGGGAAGTCCCATGGACTTAAGTGCTCATCAACAAGAAAAAAGAAAATCTAAACTGCTCCTTACTTTGTACTACAGTAAAGAAATATTTCCAAAAAACAGGGAAGAAGAACTTCTCATTGGAAGCAACAAAATAAGATTTTGTAGAATGCAGCACTAAACTTATTTTTTCCTATAAAACTTGTAGCTTCAGAACCCAATCCACATGATCTTTCAGAACAACAGCAAAATATGTTCTGTATTTGAGATACCAATGCCTACAAAGCAATCATATGACAAAATGAGTACATGCAAATATTTCAGCCTAAGGTCATGAAGGCAGCTACTGACCAAGCCCCACATCTCAGGACTTCATCAGGTTGACTACAATCCCCATCTGAACTTGCAATTTACACTCAGAAGGAGTAAAAATAACAGCAGGGGGAAAGGAATTTGTAAGCTAAACAAGAGCCAAATCCCCAAGATAAATAAAAGCACATCTATGAAGCAATGGTGCTCTAAAATAAAGGAATTTTGTATCATGAAATACTTGAAGAGGCTATCATTTTCCAGGCCAAATGAATATTAAGTGCAAGGCCTCAGGTCCTGTGTGAGAGTTCCAAAAGTCCTGCTGCATTCACAGTGACAAATGAAATTTTTTTATTACTGCAGAGATGACTCATTTGTGGGGAGATATCAACACCACAGGGGAAGCAGCTGTCTGATTAAATGAGTTTTTGTCTATTCTTATCCATTCTCCATGGGGCTGCTCTAGCACCCACTGAAGTGAGCCTGGTCTTTGCCTTTGGATCACAGTAGGATCAGTTTATCCCAGGCCAGGGGGCCCTCCCTCCCTCCAGCACTAAAGGACTGCCAAGGACGAAAATCAAAGAAAATAAACCCCATGGACGATGTGTCAGCCAGATTCCCTGCAAGCCACAGCCTCATTGATCAGCCTCAGGATCATGGAGTAATTTTGGATGGACAAGATCCAAGTGTTCCCCCAGCACTGCCAAGCCACCACTAACCCATGTTCCCACGTGCCACATCCACACATCTCTCAAATCCCTCCAGGGATGGGGACCCCACCACTGCCCTGGCAGTCTGTCCCAGTGTCTGACAACTCCTGCATGGCAAAACTTGAACTCTTTCTCGCCTGATCAGCAACCACCACCTGATGCTGCTCTGTCTTTGCACAACAGGAAAGCATCTATTTTTAATTTTTGAAGACTTTCTCAAATATCCAAGACAAAGACACTGATGCCTTCAAGCAGCACTTGGGAAGACTTTTTTTCATTCTCTGACCCTGTTTTTCACTAACAGGGGTCTCCCACCTCCACCATCTCTGAGGAGATTAAAGTTCCACCAAGATTCTGTTTTAATAATCTCAAGGCATTACTCCTAGTTCCATATATTAAGAAGTAATGGGAGATTACAGGATAAAATAGACAACAAATCATACTGCAGAAAGTCCTTACAGAACTGAAAGGATCATTGATGGCAAGAATCTCACCTGCTGCAAACCACTGTCAAAAGGAAAACCAGAGAAAGATATTTAGAACTTATGCTAGAGTTGCACTAGATGCTTTGCAAGGAAGCATGCTTGCTCTGCAAAAGGCACATGGGCATCTCGAGTTCCAGGTGTTGGGAATAACCACCTTCATTTTACCCCTCTGTCTTTGCAGATTGCTCTCCAATTCCATTTGGGATTTTCCAGTGCTTTCTGCTTCTCTATTTATTTTAATCATTATTTTTAGATGGGTATTAAATTTACAAATAGTGCCAGAACACCAAGGCTCTCCCCATGCCAACGGGGTGATTTGAACAGGAGGGGTCACAGAACACAAGAATTACATAAAAAACATTTTGGACCTCAAGGTACATTTGTGTGACATTATTTGCCACCATACCTAATCTGTCCCTCAATCACAGAGCTGCATTATGGAAAGTGCACACATGTTTAAAAATTACACTGGAAAATATAAATCACTAAGATGGTTATGTAATAGGAGGTGAATTATCTCCTGGCTGAAATCATCTGGAAAAAATCTAAATCTCCTGAAATCACTGGCAAATGTTTCAGGGTTAAGTTATTCTACTGAGAGTTAAGGTTATTATATATAGTGTTATAAAACAAAGTGCTCCTTTATAACCTTTAATTACAGTTCCCTATCTATAAATTATCCTTCTCTATCTCTTCCAGAAGGAGGCTGCTTCCTCTCAAGCCTTCTGCTTTTGTACATGAATCTTGCACATTGAAGGTGGTTTAAAAAGAATAAAATAGCCCTTCCTGTGTTTCACGCTTCTGGGCCAATGATCATTATTACAACTCAGCAGAGACTACACCATAATGATGGTTTATTGCCCAAAATAATGGAATGTGTGCTGCTGAACCCAGCCAGATGATGTACAAAATGGCTAAACTGCAATCGAGAGAAACCTGGTGTTAATTAACCTTTCCAACCACCTGCATATTCAGCAGCTGTAGCAGGACTTGGGCTCTCCTAAGCTGCCCTCAGACAATTTCCTTCACTCCTCTGTTTTAATCAGCTCCCAAGCACTGCTCAGAGCAAACACACTAAGGCTGGAGGCAGGGCTCTGTTCCACGGCTGCAGGGACAAATGCTCCATGGAACCGGGAGGGACCCGGAGCGCTGCGCTGGCTGTGCAAGGCACTGCCTCCCACCTGCACCGCGGGGCCACCCCGCAGGCACCGGCAGCGTCAGCAACCCCTCCACACACAGGTCCGGTGCTCGGCTTCCTTGGAAACCCGGGGAAGACAGCCAAGCACGTACTTCCCTAGGCTTGGGAGAACTCGTGCTGCAATGCAGAGCTGGCTCTGGGCACAGCTATTAATTATTTCTGCTTTCGCTTCTTTGGGAAAGCTTTTCCAGGGCCTCATGGCTCACCAGGCTAACAGCCTGCACCACCTGAGGGTGCACACAGCTCTGCCCAAGTACCCAGTGCCAACACCTGCATCCCAGGAGAGGAGGGGTCACTAAATCAATTACTGCCCAAGGAGTGCCCCAGTGGTTTGTCTACCCTTCAGACAGCGCTGCAGGCTTTGTGCTGTCCTCACCAAGAAAAGAAAAGGGAATTTTTCATGATCCTAAAAACACCCCTGGTGCAGTCAGTGGCCAGTGGCTGCAGCTGCCATTTGCCAAGCCCTGTTAGGCTGTGGGGGCAGTGGGGGATGCTGGATTCTCCCAAGAAAACACAGCAGCAGCATGGAGAATATAGCACACATCTCATCTAGTTGCTATGGAGTCTCCGTGCATTTCCTCAGGAAAATTTAACTATGATACAGAAGTTGCACTGACCAGTCAAAATATTTTTTTTTTAATCTGTATCACTTTCTGTCTCCAGCAAATGTCAAATTTTGCAAAACAAATTCATGCTCCTGAAAGCCACCCTGCTCTGCACAGAGCAGCTTGCCTTGGTAATTTAAGGCTCACATCAGCATTTTAGATTTTATTCAATTCATCCTGCTAAGTCATTCCACTGTACCAGAACACTTTCAAAAGGTGTCTATTCATAAGCTTTTCCACAAACAAGATAAAGAGAAACAGGGATCATTTGGAAAACTACTAGTTTTCCTTTTGCTCTGCTGTCCAGCACCACGTTCATCAGCAAAAATAGAAAAGGTTTGCTGAGCTTAACTAATCTCCACTCACATATGGGGGCCTTCTGGGATATCTTAGTTACTGCCTCCTCTTGCTCCAGCAGGGAGCCTTAAATCAAGACAATGCATGTGATTTCATCCTCCCTGCTGCACTGGTGCCTTGAAAAAGAAATGAAGCAGGGGAACAAGAAGGCTCCAGCACGTCCTGGCAGTCCCCAGTAAATGCTGGCCTGAGCAGAGAGGCACGAAGGGGCTTTGTGTGCTCGAGTCTCCTGTTGCACTGTCAGCCTGACTGGTTCTGAGTGCTGACATGTCTCTGTTAGACATCCTGCCATAGCACAGGCCAGAGAGAGTAAATAATTTAAAATAAGCCTAAATTATTCAAGCTAAAACAGCTTAGAAAGGCTTGTAATTACGGTTCTATCAGCTGAAATAATTTTCTACCAGCCTGGAGAAAAAAAGGCTACGCTCATTTTGGGTGAACACCACTTGTCAATGCTGCCTTATTTCACATACAGGAATAAAGAGAAGGCAGATCTCAATTATCAGGCCAAAAGAAATCCACGCCCTTCCTCAGGTCACATACAAGAACAGCATCCCATTAATACTTGCTAAATATGAAACACTGCGAGTTTTTCCTGACCCAGACAATCAGTCTCACTGGGCTGTTTCAGAGCACAGGCAAGCAGGGTAACTTTTAAGATCTTGTGTTACTTCCCTCCCCTTCCTCCTTCTGTTCATTCTTATCCTACCTTCATCAGAAAAGGATTCTGCTGGAGGACAAAAAAACTGACCTTAAACAGAAATGTGTACTCTGAAACCTGCTCAGGCTCACCTACCTAGACATGTCTCTTTTCCAAAGCCCTAAGGAGCTAATGAACCTGCTGGGTTTTGGGGAGGGTAACATGCTAAATCCTTCATTAGTATCAACAAATAGAAGGTAATTACAGACATTTTTTTAATTGCAGCCTTTGTTTTCAGTCACTTATAAAAGGGTAGCTAGCAATTAATCTGTATTGATCCCTATTTGGAAGGCCTTAGCATAGCAATGAGCGTTAACATGGTTTTGAAGCAACTCTGAAAAACTATAAGCAACACACTCAATATATTTACAATATATGGAACTTCCATAAATAATTCCCAAGCAAAAACCCTTGAACAGCACCACCTCTGTGAACCACCTGAAACTCACTTAATTACATTCCTCAGATTTCAGTAATTCATATTATATGCTCCAATACTATATATAACTGTGTAAGAGTGGGGAATATCTAAACCTACCTGGACAACCCCATGGACTGAACAGGGAAAAAAAAAATTCCTTTTTGCTGTCTGAAAAAAAGACAGGGTGCTAAGAGGCACATTCATCAAGATGTAGGTAAGTATGGAAGAGCTCATCAGATGTTCAAACAAAACCACCAGTACCACGAGTGCACAAAGGAGCTGCTTGAGACTGGCCCAGAGAAGAGGAATTCATTTTTCCAAAACCTGAAGCAGCACCTACATTCCCCAAAAGTAGCCCAGAAGATGTTTTGTGAGCAGAGCCAGGTCCATAAAGTGTGACAATCCATCTGCCTGCCAGCTGCAGTACGTGGCACCATCTCAGGAGTGAGGTGGTGCCTGAATGGCAGCACTCCTGCTGCCCTGCTCCCACCCTCTGGATGCACTATAGATTGGCACCACATCCACCAGGCATGGCTCCAGCTCTCACCATTCAACTATCAACCCAGAGCTCAGATGCTGCTCTCACTTCAGGTGCCAAACTTTCCCCAGGAGTTCCGTGGAAAAGCCTGAGGGACTAAATTACAGAAGCCAGATTTCAAAAAGCTTGACACTTCACAGTTTAACATCTGACATCCTCATTAAACATTTTTTTAATTGCTTAACACAAAGCTGCCCAAACATCACACAATAATTCTTCCAGTGGTGCAGGAAAAGTAACGAATTTAAAGGACACAAAATATTTCACAAGGAGGTCAACAAATCCATCCCAAAAGCCAGAAAAGTTTATCATGGATGATTTCCTACCATGTGCAAATGCTCTCAACTTTTTTAAATCATTCATGCTAAGTTAAATTTGCAGAGACAGAATAGGTGGACAGTCACCATAGGCAGGTGGTGACATTTCTCCTCTCTCTAGGTTGCTCTTTCAAAAGCTCAGCAGAAGTTCTTTTCACTGATAAAGACAAAGGGAGAGATGGACACTTGGGAATTTTGGACACTTGGATAACTTTTTAGAAACAAACACACAATGAGTTAATGCAGCCATAAAACCCAAAGTGTCTGCCATGACACAGGATTGCACCCAGCAAGATCTACGTTACAAAGGGATTTAGCATTCCAGGAACGTATTTTCCTCCTCTTGCATCCAGTGTCTCACACAATAGAGCCAACAGAACCTGTTAATCTTTTCCTCAGTGTTCCATCCAGATATGGATTAACTCAAACTTCTGAAGAGGCACAGTCACCCACAATACCAAAACCACACTGAGGTAAATTATCTGTGTTTTGAAATACTGTCGACCTATGATTTATTAAGATTGAATAAATCTTGTGTTTCAAAAATTACCAAGGAAATTAACTGAAATCCCACATATAAATCAAGGAATGATTAGACAACAACAGAAAGGTGAGCCAATTTAAACTTGAAAATTGCTCCTTTCCCATCAGAAGCAAGGGAATTGGAGATGATCAATCTTGCTTCTCTTCAGAACACGGAGTACTTGTGCCCAAGCACATCACAGCCCTCAAACAGAACTTGGAGAAAATGAAGCAGCAAGTCCCAATCTATTCTCAAGTGCAATGTCATCTAAAGAAGCTCCATTTCACAAGCAGCAAACCAGCAAGGTATTATTTTCACGCCCAGAAATAGCTCCAAAAGGAAAATATCAGCTTGAGATACAGAAGGAAAATGCTCAAAGGGCATCAGGAATAGGCACCTCCTACGTAAACACTGCATTACAAAACACCAAAAAGGTTTTTTTTTCATGGCTGGAGAGGCATTTGAAACATCTAGAAACTCTAGTGAATCACAGAGACGTTTGCCAAGGCAACGAACACAGCACTGAGCAGCCAGGACATATTCAGTGCTAAGGAAAGAACAGCAGGTCAAAGCTGCAATGAACCTTGAAAGCTCCACTATACAGAGGTCAAGCAGTGAGAGACTCCTTCCTTTCCTTATCCTGATACCAGCTCCACAGGGATCCCACACAGCAGGTTCACACCAGGTGAGATAGTGGCTGGTATCCATGAACCAACAGGAGTGACCAAGAGCAAAGCATCTCTGCATGAGTTGCTCCTCCTCAGGATGCCTTTTCCTAGCACACCAAGCACTCCTCAGTTCCTCCCCATCCTCCTTCCTCACTAAACTCCAGCCCTTTCCAAAGGGATGAACTGTGGGGCTGCCAGCCTCGGCGCAGAGCCCACGTACGCAGTGACCAACACCCACCCTCCCTGCCAAAGATGTGCTTGAAACTCAAGTGGGCCTGGATTTAAGACAAATCTGACAACATTTTCTAGAATGTGAGAAGTCTCTTATTTACTTCTTTTGTGAAAAAGGAGATGGTAATGTGAAACCATGTCTGCTGTTGAGGTAAAACAAAGCAAATTCATTTCCTGTCTCCTGCAGCTCCATAATGGAAGGCACTCAGTGCGTGTTGACTCTTCCCCACACACTCTGGAATTCTGCTGACAGCAGAATCCCTCCATCCTTGCCTTTCTGCAAATACTGTCCAGCAGCAGCTCTGGGTGACCCTCAGCTGTGCTTAGGGTGTCAAGAGAAGGACAAAATTCACCTGATGCCATTGGTTCTCAATCTCTTTTAGCAAACAGTGATGAATATTCCAGATGCTGAGGAACATTTTATGCTAAGAATGCTGAACTCATGAATCTGGCCTGCAAAAAGGTATAAAAGTTTTTTTAACCTTTTAAAATACTAAATAAAGACCCAAGTACTGCTACTAGAGACCAGATGTCAAACTCTCTCCTCATGACTAATGGCAAAATGGTAACAGCCATCAGCTTACCACATCTGTAACATTCAAAAACCAGTTTTGTTTGGCAGTAGAATCCATTTTTATAAAAGTGGTTTTTTTGGTAGGGATTTTATGTGGATTTTTCAAAATCTTTTCAACACTTGTCACATGCAGAGACAGGAAGCTGTGTCTGCTTTGAGAAGTACTTTAGGCAGGGAGAAGCAAGCATGTGTTCCATAGAGCCAGGGGCTAGGCAGCTGGATTCCCAGGCTGTAATTCCAGCTTGGCTGCTGACTCAGAGAGTGACCGTCACGGAACCACCCCGGTTCCCTCGACTCCCTCTGCAAAGGGTGAGGCACAGGCAGCTCTCTCCAAAGACACCAAGAGGCCCGTGGAGCTGGGCCTTATGCATCCTGAGTTCAGGTAAAATGGAATTAAATTGCATTAAAATCTATATATTAGAAGCTGCTCACCCGCCGTGTTAGTACCTGTTTTTTAAGGCTTTCAGCACATTAGGGTACCCACACAACTATGTAGAAGGTGAGGGGCTGTTTGCATACACACGTTTGCACCAGGACCCTTTTTTCACACTGCAAGAAAAGGTCAAATCTATATACAAGGGAAAACTCCCAACTTGGATGCAAGACAAGCAGAGCTGCCTCTTGTCACCTGGTTTTTAAAATCAAACTAGTCAATCTCAAAAAGAAGACAAGAGAAAGTCTTCAGTGTGCAAACTCCTCTTCCCAGTTTTTGAGCATGGAATAACTCTGTTCATCCCTAAAGAACCACCAAGGCTGGCTAAGAGAGGATGTGAGCAGCTCACTGCTCCTGCTGGCCAGAGGCCTGTGAGGGCCCAGGGCTACATCAGGCAGCTGCTGTGACAACACCTCAGAAGGTTCTGGTCCCAGCCCAGCAGCACAGGGCTGCAGCCAGTTCTCAGTGCTGCTGCCCGGACAGGTGATGGTCACACGGCAGAACACTCAGGAGGCACAGGCACAAGGAGCCCACGCCCTGCAGCATCCCTGGGAGCTTGGAGAAGGGTGGGATGGTACTAAGAGATGCCCAGCACCCTGCCAGAGTGGAAGAGCTAAAGCCATGGCCCTTCATTTATCCTCTTTTGCATAATCAGGATGTTCCAGGGACACAGGAAAAGTTTCTATCACGAGGCCAAGCGAGCGCTTCGTGCCCTCGGCACGTACTGGTGCATGGCACGTATCCAAGGGAGGGCTGGGAAAGACAGCCCGCAGCACCTGACACCTTCCTCCACTCCAGTGATCCTTCCACAATCAAAATGGATCTCCATTGTAGGGAAAATCCGCTCACTGCAGTGTAAAGCCTTTCAAACAAATCACAAAGTTGGAACCAGATTCCCCCTATGCAGAGACCCTAAGTGCTGAGAGCAATCAGAAATATATTCATTTGCATTTTGCCTCTCATGGACCTGCACACCTAATTTGCTCCTAGCCTCCATTTTCCAAGAAAGTCAACAAAACCTGGGAGGGCCCCTACTAGGAGATAATCCCATTTCACAGCAAAACCATTTATTGCTCTTCAGGAATTAAAGAGACAGATACATAGATATCTCATAGACACGTACCTCACTTAAACCAAGGATTAAATAAAAAGACTCCATGTAGCAAATATTCTCTATTTGGGTTGTTCTGTGCACGTGTGATGGGTGTGCATACCAACCCACAGTTCTGATCTGCCCTACACCCTGCATCCTGCACGGAGTCAGACATAAACAACTCATGGCTGTGCTCCTGCGTGCCTCCTGCAGCAGCAGCAGGATGGAAAAGCCCAGCCTGACCCACCCCCCACCATCTGACTGAAGGCAAGTTTAGGGTGCAGCCAGGCACTTGTTTATGTAACAGCAAGGTACAGCCGCAGTAGCAGGGAGCCAGGAGCAGGGGTGGAATATTAAAAAGGAGGAAAGGCACACAGCACTGGAGGGCTCCCCGTGTTTTCCAAGCAAAGCCCACTGGTGATCCCTGGATCCAGCAATCGGGTGAGGAGCCTGCGTCGGCACACTCTGTTACCGACAGGGATGCGGGCTGAGCCTCCCTGCTGGCAGCCAGGGATGTGCCGCACCCCGGGAACAGAGGGAGCAGGAGGGGCAGCGTTCACTGCACCCAGCTTGAATTAAAGCAGTCCAACAGGCACTGCAATCAAACACGGGGAGCAAATAGGACTTGTGGCAATCGGGAAAAACAGTGCACGCTGCAATTAAGTAACTGAGATGGGTGCTGGGCAGACAGGAAAAAAAAAAAAGCCCTTCCAGCAAGGACATCCACACGTTAAGTACATTTTTTTTAAAAGGTTGTTTTGCAGAGGATTCCACAATCAAAAATGTAATCACAAAAACTACCTTATGCTGCAGTGCCCCATTTAAGGGATTAGGAGAGTAATCACAATCTGCTCCAAGCAGCCCTGCCCAGCACCCAGACGCTGCCTACGTTAGAAATGACATTCCTGGTTTTGATAAAGACAATTTGGATGTGACTTAATGAACTCTGCAAAGCGAGCGCTTGAAAAGTCATGGAGATCACACCCAGAGGTCCCAAAGGCATCAAATGGCCTCTGTCATTTTATTTAAGCCATGCAGTTCAGAATATAAAAAGCCTTCAGACTGAATGCAAAACAAATTCAAAACTGCCCAGGTATGCCAAGGGAGCAGATGGCTTCTGAATTCTAGAGATCTGCCAAAAGGATCTGTAAATTCCAACATTACATGACTGAATTCTAGGTTTTTCTTTTCACAGATATCTGTGTTTACATGCAATGTAGCAGAAAGGGGAGAGAGGCAGGGGGGGAATTGCCTCTTGATATTTTCCCTCCCAGAGAAATTACCAAAGAATGGATAAAAAACAGGGTGTCATGGAATGGGTTAATGCCTATCACAAGCTAGAGAATCCAGAAATGGGAGGAAAGAAACAGCAATGAGAAAGCATTAACACAGGCACTCCCCATGTATCACAGTCCTAAAGCTAAGATTAAGAGAACCTTCATTTGAGTATTTCCTCCACTGCTGTATTTTTTGTGTTCTTGGACACTATGGAGTGATTTAGCAAACACATCACCTCTATTGATTCTATTATTGCTTCCTATTTTTTCACCCCCAGACAATGAGAGTTACCATTCCCTCTGTCACAGAAGGAAAACAGCAATTAATTAAATCGTGAGACACCTCCCCAAAATGAGAACCCCCTCAAGAGATATGCCTCAAGAGAGCTAGAAATTGCCATCAGTAACAGAGGAAAACCTGACAGATTGCAGACTTTTGTGCCAGGCCCTGCCTTGACAAATATACCTGCAGTGAGCAGTGTAAATACACTGAATCACAGCGGCAAGCCCAGAATCCCTTTGGTGGCACCCAGAAACTGCAACACAGCTCAGCTGATGCTCCCAGCACCCCCAGGCGGGTCCTACACACAGCACTGAGCCCTGCTGAGGAGGTGGGAAGCGGAACTAAAAATGGGAAATGGGGGAGAAACGCTGTTGGGAAGTAGAGAAATGCACCTTCACGCTGCAAAGCACAAGCACAGCCACCTCCCTGCCTTGACAACTTCTCCAGGTCAGCCAGGGGCTCGGAGCACCTGGCTGGGAACCATGGCAGGGAGCTCCAGGCCTTCTGGGATGAAGGGAAAGTGGAGACACCAGCGTGCCATCTTTCTGTGCATGTTCCCTGGGTGGCTGTGGGCTGCCATGGCTGGCACCACTTTAATCTCACTGCAGATGGGCTCAGAAGGGATGGGAAGGGATGCAAAAGGGAAACGTGATGGGAAAGGTCTGGGAAATGAAGGGGAGAGCATTGCACACGGCAGCGAACACCTGTCAAGTGCTGCACAGACAGAGGAAGGGTGGGGGAAAGGGAGAAAGGGGCTGCTTTCCCCCTCGTACCTTGCGTTTCCGATCAGCCCTAGAGATTTTCCGCTGTCTTTTCCTTTCCTTCTCAAGGTTTCTCTCCCTCTCTTCGATTTCAGACTCCCGAACTTTTTTAATGGAAGCGGCCGCGTGAGCCATTTTGGCGAGGAGAACACCAGCTCCAGGGAAGCTGTCCCCAGCACACGCGGATATCCAGGTGATTTATTTTTTCCGCAAGGGCACTGGCTGCGAGCCAGAAGTTCACGCCGTAATCCACTCTTCCTCCTCGGGCAGCCCAGGAAAGGTCACGGCTGTGCCCCAGCCCCTGCAGCACCCATGGCCAGGGAGCAGCAGAGCCGTGTCCAGCACGCAGGGTGCCAAAGTGCCCGCGGCCGCACACAGGCGAGCAGGGAGCAGCTACAAAATAGCTCCTAGCAGGCTGCAAGCCCTTCGGCTTGGCGGTGCCTGCAAGAGAAGGCGGGCTTCAGACTCAGCTGGGAAGGAGGAAAAAAAACCCTGGGAGAGGGGGGAAAAAAAGGAAAAGAAAAATCGGCCTTTAAACACACATCACCAAATTGGGAAGGTCTTTTGGGATTCCTCCGGAGAGGCTGCGTCTTCTGGCTGGGAGGAGGGCTCCACTTCAGCATCCCCGGCGGGAGGGGGAGGCGGCAGCTCCCGTCAGCTTCTCACATCGCCTTCACGCAGGGTGAGAAGAAAATGGTGCAGTCTGACTTAGTGACTTGCTGCTGCTGCGACCGGCTGTGCCGGAGCCCGGCACACGCCTTGCTGCTCCCCTCCTCCTCACGATCCTCCCTCGCTGCCGGGGCGGTCGTAGGAGGCCGGGAGGAAAATGCGCGGGGCTGGGAGAGCCCAGGCTCAGCCTGCTCACCTGCAGGCAGCAGGAGAGACGCCTGGAAAGGGCTGGCACTGCTCAAGTCCTCATTGTGGCTCTCTGCAGCCACGTGAGGCTGCATCAGGAGAGCTGCATTCAGCAGCGAGGAGGGACAGCACAGAGCACGCAGCGTAATCCGGCCTCAGCCTGCCCCGCTCGGCTCAACCCCACCAAAGTAAAAATAATACCACCAGGGGTGCTGCTTGTTATTATTCAACCCCAAAAGCTGCTCTCAGGCACTTCCCAAAACAGCTTCTGAAGGCCTGCCCTGCAGATGGACAGCACTTGTACCTGCGGACCAGCAGCGACCAAAAGAGACAGCGACAGTCGCTACTTAGTCACCCCCACTCCCCAGATCCCATTGGGGTTGGGAACACTGATTACTGGCACTAATATCCCAGACAGATGGGGCTGTCATTGCCTCAATGCTTAACCCCCTGCTAAACCAGCACATCAAATTCTGCTCCTGCCTGCTCGGGTAACTCTTATCACTATCAGCATCAAGTTCTATTGATCAAAACAGGCCACGGGGGGATGAAAAGAGGCTTTGCATTGCTTGCCAGCAGACAACTGATCCCATTTCAGCTCCCTCCAGCACCACTGCTCCGGTCTCTTCAGGCAGGTGCTGAGGGAGAGGCAGGACGTGACTCCCCAGTGCAGCAGAGCTGTCTGCATCCCTGGCTTAGTCACCAGCCCAGAGCCACAGGGATGGTGCAGCAGCACACCAACACCAGCACTAAACCCCATCAAATCCAAGAAACAACTCCCTGAGCCAAGCTTCCCCCTGCAATACATTCCCCAACTTCAGGGAACTGTACTGAACTGTCCCTAGAGCCAAGCACCACAAATTCCTCTGTAACACAGCCCCATCACAAGTGACAGACCTGACAGCAGCTCATAGACCAGCCTGAATTCCACCCTCACAATGCCATGCTATCCACAGAACTTGGTGGTCTCCAGTTCCTGTGGAGCAGGACCACTGACTCAGTGATGGGAGTCACCATGGAAGTAATTCTCATTGATGACTTCTGTTGTTACCATAAAGTTTCACTTTGAGAATATCAGGGACCAAATCTTTATAATGGATTATATATGAAAACTACAAAGCCTTATAAAAGCATCTTTAAAACAGGGATCTCTTTTGTATTTTTGAATGCACAGACATTACCCTAGTGGAAGCAGGCATGGGAAGCAGCAGGGCAGCAAGTGTCAGCCAAGCTTTTTCTGGCTCCTCTCTTAGTACAGGCTGACTTTCTCCCAGTTGTTCCCATTTGTGGAAAACTAGGCTACACAAAGCTGTGGCTAAAACACAAGTGACTGCAGCAACAGCCACCAAACAGTGAGAGAGCTGGAGGCAACCATGGGAATAAAATAAGGGGGAATCCCTGATAGGGCTCTGGCATGCCTTGTCTTCTTCACATTGTATGAACCTCATCACTTGTAAACCAGAAATTAAGAGCTGGTAGTCTAGAACTGAACTTTCCTGATAGCTTTCCAACCTCTTCATGGGATCTTAAACAAGGAGTTTGAAAACAAGACCAAATCACAAGCCACCACACTTAAAAACCCCAGTCTTAGGATTTCCCCAGATCAGGGTTCAAGGTGTTTACGCCACTAAATGCTTAAATCCTGCAACAGGGCCCACACAGTAGGGTTGGATACACAGGAGGGTTTATGGCAGTCATTATTATCAAACCATTTGTCACCTTTTGATGACTGATACACGCAGGTTCATCACCTCAGTATCCAACCATTATTCTTTCAGGAAACTCTCTTACAAGTTAACCAAGGACTTGATGTACCTTCTAACCCAGGCACACAGGAGAAAGACATCAGACACTGGAACTGAACAGCTGGTGCCAAGTAAAAGGAAATGAAATAACAAATGTTCTTTATAGAATTACTGATAAAGAAGAACTTCAGGCCAGCTCTAGGAGTTCACTACTATGTACCACAGACATTTCCTCCCTAACCTCAAAGGGACATACAAATATGGAAGCAAAGAAAGAAAAAAAAGTTACTTTTGGTAAATTATTTTGGAAAGAACACATCTTCTCTGGGGAGAAGAACATAAACTATCAATATTTGACACAGCTTATGTCCCTGCAGGAAAGAATTGTTCTAAGACAGATTTTCCTAAAAAAACCCCAAAAAAGTAGGAACAGGCTTGTCATCGCATTGTATATAGAGATGCTAACAAAAACAAATTCTACTGCAGACATCAGTCTGAAGATTACATTTTCAAGTAAAAAATGGAGACTGAGCAATTTCCCCTAAACATAGAAAACGTATTGTGGAGGTGCTCCATCAGAAGAGCAGAACATACAGTGATGCTGTCACAAACCATGTGTGGGAGGGGAGTGGGAGAGTGGGCAGATGCACAATAACACAAGAACACAGTTCCAGAAAAAGGGTGGGTTTTCTCTGAAATGCATGTGTCATCCTCAGCTCAGAATGTAGAAATACAGAACTCCTGAGATCCAACAAATTCCCATTTGGGATAATAAAGCCTATAGGGCTTCAGCCTGTCCAGAGCCCTGTGTGATCCGTGAGCAGCCACCAAGAGATGAACCTCACCGTGAGATACCAAGATGGGGATGCTTCACTGGGCTTCCAGCTCCGGCCTATTCCCAGCTGGCATTAAGCATCAGCTCCCTGACCTGATGGGCTGATTTCACAGTCCCCAGGTTCTGTTCTCTGGCCTGTCCCACCAGCTGAGATGCTCAGGGCTGGCCCTGCAGTGCTGCAATGGCCACAGCTGTGACCAGCACCAGGCTTCACCTGCCAGCTTTCAGGCAGACAGACCTGACTTGCTGAGCAAATCAGCATTTGCAGCCTATAAAAACCCAGAGGGTGAAACCCAGCAGTCATCGAGTACAAAAAGAGAGGATGTACACAAGGGATTCTGTTCCCTGAAGCACATCCACTGTCTGGGGTCCAGCCCACAAAAATGAGCTTCTCTCCACATAAATCATGTGGGCAGTGCAAAAACAAAGCTAAAACCAAGCCTAGAAGCCATGCTGAGGAAGTGTGACTCAAAATTGTTCCCAAGCATGCAGAAGAACAGAGAGGCATTGATGGAATGGGAAAAGCTTCACAGCCAGAATGGAGACTGGTTTTTTTCCAGCTCTAAGCTCTAGAATATTCAGGAAACCACCTGGAAATCCAAACGAGCTTCAAACAGCTAAAAACAACAAAGAGCTGTCCTAGGCAATAGCTGGCCAGGATAAAAACTGGACAACTCAGTGTTTTGTCCATTGTCATGGAAAACCCTTCTGGACAAGGCAGGTTACAATTCCCTAAGGGAATTAGGCTCCCTCCAAAGCAATGCCCTGCCTAAGTTGTGCACTATACTGCAGAGGCACATGCATGAGGAATTTTGCAAAATCTGCCACAACCATCATCCCTGTGCCTACAAATCCTTCACTGATTTAAACTTCTGCTCCTTGCTGAGAGGCAGGACAGGTTAGGCCAGGCTTGGGGCAGGGCACACAGCTGTGAGTGGCCTGGGAACCAGGGAGCCCTGGCTCACTGAATCAGCTCACCTCCACCCACCAGCAGGGATATCGACTTTCCCTCTGCTGCTATTCCAGCCAGGCTAAAGGGCAGGGGTGGGCAGCCTTCCCCCTCTGCTCAGGAAGCTCTTCTCTCCACACCGCCTCTTGAGGGATGCAGATGGAGGTGATGGAATGTTTTAACAGGCACAAAAAAACTTGGAAATTCCAGGGCAGAGTAACAACATATTTCAATTTTTTTAAAGTATTCCAAGGATTGTGTCTATTAGCATACCCAGCCATTTCAGTGCCCACAGGACTATGTATTCCTAGAAAAGCACAAAGCTATCCTTGCAGAATGCAACATCTAACTAAGGAAGCACAGGCTACAGTTATGAATTGTCTCCTGTATCACTCATTGTTTAACCCACACCCTTAGTTACTAGTCACATGCTAGTTATTTACAGGCATGTAATTCTAAAGGTACAGTAACACTGCAAGTGAGTTAGCAATCACATACCCATGCTGTATAGGTTTCATTTTATATTTCCTGAGAGAAAATACATTAAGGTTTTAAAAAAAAAAAAAAAGCTCTACACTTTCTCATTCTTATTTTACTCAATATGCAAAGACAATGTGGTCTTCTCAAAGTTCTGTGCTGGAAATGAGTGTCATTGAACTGGAATGGAGAAGATGATATATAAAACCTTGTCCTGCCTTTTTCTGTACCTTGAGTCTATCTACTTTATTAATTGAAAAGCAGGCAATACCAAAGAAAAGAAAAGAGGCAAGTTGAGGTAGGAATGGCCCTAAATCAGACCAGTTTTAACATCTTTCCCTTCTTTCCTGCCAGACCACCAGAGTATAGATCACAGCACTGCCACCTTTAGTGGCCAGCACCAAGAATTTATCACAGATGATACAGCAACTTTTCAAATACCACCCACACACACAGAGCAGGTTTCTGTCTTGAAGGTCTTCAGTTCAACACTGACAAACATTAAATGCAACTAATAATGAATCCAGGGGGGAAAAAAAGAGACACTGCCTAGCTACCTTCATCTTGGGAGAGTTACTGAAAATGGTCATCTGCTCTTATAAAATTATTTTTCCTCCATTATGGACAAAGAAAATGAGATCATATGTTCCTAGGAAAATGAGATCAGTCACTGTGGGATGAGACCAAAGTCTTATGGCTCCAATAGTGGTCAAAATTGGGTACCTAACTAAGAGTAGACAAGGACAAACATGGACGATAATTTCAGTACTCCAGCAGCTTCTGGTTGTCTCAGACTGCTGGACATCTGTGCCAGGCATTTCCAGTTACACAGCCATCCTAACCAGCTGTTTTCCAGGAACTTGTGCAGCCTCTCTCTGAACCTTCCTGAATTTCCAGCATCCACAACACATGAAGGCCAAGTTCTGCTGCTCAACTACGTATCCCAAGTACCTCTGCCACAGGTGAGTGCTTACAGACCAGCAAGGAGCCAAGATGAGATAATTTCCATTATAGAGTAATGAAAATCCTTACAGTCAGCCTTTGTTGCTGCCCCAGTGGAGTCATGGCAAAGAAAGACTTTTCATACACCAACAACCTCCCAAACACCAACAAAATTATGCAGAAAGACCCTTCAGTGACTGATGTCTCTGGTTTAAAGAAATACCCCCATTATGAGGTAGAGGTATCCCAGCTGCATCCAAGCTGGCAATTCAAGAAGCACATTTGCTTGATCAGAATCCTAAATAAACTACATATAGGTATTTCTAGCAAGTGCACCCATCCTGTGGTTTTCCAATGATCCCTAAGTTACATTAAGTCCAAATAGTGCTCCACTTGTATTTGTTTTTGTATTGATTGAAAGTATTGATGTCACATTCTATTTTAACTAAGTCAAACAGGGCCTCCTGCAATGGCTCACCAAGGGCAGCAGCAGACAGTTTATTGATTTCAATGGTTTGAGAACAGGACTGTGACCATTTAATCCAACATTGCAATGTGCCTTCCTGTCTTCCTTCCTGCCCTACCTGCTTTCCCCTTTGCTTACTGTGTTTGGTTTCGGCCCTGCGAGGGCAGAAGCTGCTGGAAACACAAAAAGGATCCAAGGGGCCAGTGTGAAGGTGCTCCAGACCTGCTGGGTGTGGTTCCCAAAGGGCACACTGTACTCCCTAAGCTCACTCCTGGCATTCCCTCCCCCCTGCAGTTACCTGGCTGGATCTGCTGCAAAGGGGCAGCTCCCCCCTGCTGCAGGGCACCGTCCCAGTGCTGTCCTGTGCCTGCTGCACTCACAGCCCCTGGAATGTCACCGCAGGGGAGCTTGCTGGGCTCTGCTTCCAGCCTGCTGCTCCCCCACTGCCTCCTGGTGCCACAGAGCAGTGCTCCAGCAGCCTGAGGAGTGCTCCTTCTCCAGCCCTGCATCCTGACAGAGGACACTGGCAAGCACAAGGGTAATGATCTGGGAAAGAGTCACAAAAAGCGAGGGTCGTGCTGAAAGATAGCTGCATATATTTCACTTGTGTCCCTGATGGATCAATCCTACCACTTGCAATTTACAAGTTCTATTAGCTTGTTTTCCCAAAAGCAAGGGGAATATTGCCAATGACCAGCCTGAGGAGTGAAAAGGAGGGCTCTCCATTCTAATCCCACTGACCTCCCTGATGAAGTAGTTTAGTTCATTCACAAATTATCCTGTTACACTAATGTGGCTGAACTACAGTGCTGGATGTAGCATAAACAGGTTAACAGAGACATCTCTTGATCTGCAAACAGAATTCTGTTCTCTCAAAGCCAAGAGAGTGATGTAAATAAAAATAATTTTACCGACTATAATTATATGAAAAATAATTACACCAGGGCAGCAAGAGCTTATAACAGGAAAACTGACTTGTTTGCCACTGGAAGCCTTAAGCCAGTGTGACCCACATCTCATCCACTTTAAATCCTTTCAGTTGCAACCTTGCTGCTGCACATAATCAGCTGTGCTTAAGCAACCTTGCTGTTACGTGTAGAAGTGTGCCTGCACTCCAGTGTGAGTCCAGGCAACACAGGTTTGTGCTTGAATGGGTTCTACCTGCCTCGAAATCAAAGGTTACCTGCCCACAGTGACCAAACCAAAAGCCTGACTGATTGTTACTCACACAATTATTATTTAACATGCACACACATGGATTTCCCCACTGTTTCTAACAAAAGAAGGCCTGACTGCTGCTTGTTTATAAAACCAGAGGATAACATTTTGCACTAAGGACTCTCAGAAGCTCCAGACACTATCTAAAACACATCCCAAATTAACAACCACTGTAAACACAGTAACGTGTAGAACCTTTTTTCCAAGCTAGATGTTTTCCATCTTTGCCTCACCAAGGAAAAAAGGTGAGATTCCTTTACTTTTGGAGTCTCTTCTCCCCCAAATAACTTCAGGGGCCCCAATGGGTGACCAAACCAGTACAAACACAGCATTATTGCCTGTGGCATACTGAATTCCATATACGCAGCCAAACGGCGCCTTTAGCAGGCATTTCTTTGGAAAGGACAGTAAAAAACCGAACGGAATTCGCTGCAGAGTGAATCCCAAGGCCGAGCGCTTTGTGCTCCCCTCGGGCCCTGGGCGCAGCACCCTGGAGAGAGCCCAGCACCCTGGAGAGCGCCCGGGGCGGGGATGCGCCGAGGCACGGAGGGAACGCCAGGAACGCCAAGCCGAGGGCTCGGGAGCCGCTAGGGACCCGTCCTGGTCCCCCTCTGCAGCCACTGAAAAGCCAGGTTTGCAAATCTAAGCAAGGCAGATGCGCTTCCTGCGGCACAGGCTGGTTCCTGCCGGAAACATGGAGGCACGGGAAGCTGTCAGTGCTGCGCTTCCCACCAGGAGTGCCCCGGGAATGGATGGCAAACGATCCCCCTCTCCCGGCCAAGCTAGGCTAAAGCAGCCCTGGATTCACACTTCCCGCTGTCTCAGAGCGATTTGTGGAGGCACCTTAAAGCTCATCCATCTCACCCTTCTCACACCTTCTTCCACCCAGTCCCTGCCACTAGCCCACTCCAACCCAGACTTGGACACTTCCAGGGATGGGGCAGCCACAGCTTCTGTGGGCACCCCGTGCCAGGGCCTCACCACCCTCACAGGGAAGAATTCTCCTGGATATCTACTCCCAAAGCACTCTTTTCTCAGTCTGTGTAGCCCCTCTGAGCTGAACATCCCCAGCTCTCCCAGTCTGGCTCCAGAGCAGCACTGCTCCATTTCTGAGCATCTTCATGGCCTCTCCTGTGCCTGCCCCAACAGGTCCCTGTCTCTCCTGTGCCTGCTCCAACAGGTCCCTGTCTCTCCTGTGCCTGCCCCAACAGGTCCCTGTCTCTCCTGTGCCTGCCCCTCGGGGCTGGAGGCTCCAGCTGGGTCTCACAAGAAGGGAGCAGAGGGGAACAGCCACCTGCCTTGACCTGCTGGCCACAGTTGTGACACGGCCTGTGACAGCTATTTCAGCTTCAAAGCAGCCCAAACACAAAGTTTTGGGATGGCTGAAACACAGCCCTGGTTTAGGGCGAGACAGAACAAGGCACTCCCTGTAGCAGAACCACTGTGAAACCCTCGGTATCTCTGTCAAACCCACAGATACAGACTACAAGGGAATTTCTAGAGGAAGCACCTGAGAAGATCCAAACTCCCAAAGCAGCAGAAATGAAGACATTTTCCCCTGCATGACAGTCAGAAGCCACAAAGTCAGATGTCAACACCAAACCCATCCAGACCTGGGCCCTGAGCAGGGTGCAGGGCTCTGCTGAAGGGTCCTGCCTCCCTCCTGAGCTCCTGTTGGTCTTGGCACCACCATTTACCTTCTTCAGCGAGCACCTGCCAGGTGACCTTTTCAAAGCATTTCATAACCTATTACAAACAACTTTCCTAAGTAGTACAAATTTTAAAAGGAATTTTTGAGTCAGCTAAATCCACAGATTCCTCAGAAATCACAGAGGATGTGCGTTGTTGTCCTTCTATGACTTACAAGTGTAATGCAAATCTCACTTTCAAATACTGGCTTTTTCCTTGTCCTTCCTAAAAGTAATACTGCAGTCTAATTTTTAGGTTTTGGCTTCCAGGTCTGTGTTTATGGCACCATAGACTGAAAAACTCCTCAAAGACTCACACACAAAAATATGTATTTGATGCACAGCATTTTCTTTCATTGTGAACTCATCAGGTTAAAGAGCTTGTCCATGCCAGTACACCTTCAGTTGTGTGAAACAAAAGCACTACCCAGAATCAGCAGATGTATCTCACACCAAATACATACTATCATGAGCCTGTTGCTCAAGTGCCTTCCATTTCCATTAATTCCTGGGCAAGATGAGGATGAAAAATATGTCTTTTTAAACAACTAACAGGAATGACTTCCAATTCACAGAACAGAGGCAGTGCTCTGTCGAGATTAATCACCTTCACTTTTGAAAAGCAGCATCTTTCTAACAAGAATAATTTCTGAAAAACACTCAGTGACTTCTCAGGAGCCTTGGGAACAAAGACCTTACAAAAGGGAGCTGTCTGAACCACTTTCCCAAACAACCTCATACCATGATGAAGACATGAAAATGCACTGCAGAGAACATTACCAAAAACACCTCCTTGCAAAAGCACGCTGTAATCTGACAGGCCTGATGTAACTGGGAGCCTTGCTGGAACTCTGCTGTGTTCATCACTTCACTGTTCCTACAACACTCAGTGACTTCACATTTCACCAAGACAGCAGCACTAAAAATCATGAATAAAGACTATGGCAATTTACCCATTTCCTTGTCTTTACTCTGCAAGTCACAGAAGAGATGCTCTCATTTGGAAATCAGACACTTAGCTCCCCTGACTGGGGCTAAACTGATTGTGTACCCAGGTGGGTTGGAAATACTTCTGCACAAATCTAGGCAGAGCTGGCCCTCAGCTGCCAGAGGTCCAGATCTGAGCTGGACATTTCATTTGTGCATACGTGGCAAAAGGGCAGATGATTCATTCACATGGCTTAAGGCTGAGCTCTGCACTGGAAAGGGATACAGGCAGCAAGTGGAGACTTAATATTACAAAGACAGACAAAAAGAACTGTAAACATCTCTGTCTAGACCAAAGACATCCTTCATCCCTGCTTTTCCCTCAGTTTATCATCCTCAAGCTCTTGCAAATAGCACAACAAGTTTCTATCTCCACAACAGCCAGCAATGGGTTACAGCAGCATTTTAATTCCACTCTGCCCTCTTCATGCACCTGTGAGCAGAGTGTGTAACAGAGGCCATCCTCCTCCCGGCTCACAGAGCTGCCAGACTGAGAACTCCTTTCAAGACAGAGGGTTTTTTTCAAGACAAGCTGCTGGCACAACCGTACATGATGGGTTTTCACCATAAGAGTTAACTGGCCTGCACAGAAAAGGCAGAAGCTGGACTTTCCAGTGGGAGATAGCACAGACAAACACAAGCTAACATTTAAAACATTGCCAGGGATGTAAGAAACCTAGATTTAAAATCCCAGGTGTTCTATCACCTCAATGAATTCATGGCCCAATTAAAACACTTATTTATGTAAAGTAGAACAGCTCCCAAAAAAGAAGGAAGAGACTAGTCAAGCACTAATATACTCATCTGGGACCTCAGGAACCTCTCTGAATCCAAAACCTTCAAGCAAAGCCACAACCATCAGTCTTTTGACAGAGATCTGACACCGTGCAATGGAGCATGGAGTCAGCCAACACTCCCACATGGCAGAGCACACTGGTCAGGTGCAACAGCAGCACAGGCACCTCAGCACTTCCTGCCCCATCTTTCAGCTGGGTTCAGCTGTAGCCTTGTGCTCTCATGCTTGTCTGGTCTGTGTTGGTGCTGGCTTCAAGGTGACTGCATTGTCCACCCTTCCACACTGCAGAGATATCCTGAGACATCATCTTTTCCATACTGAAGGGAAACATTTGAAAACCTTTCAAAATCCTAAACAGAACAACTCAGTCCCTAGGATGCACCCCTCTATAACTGCAACCAGCCAGCAGACAGGATTTACAAGTCCCTTCTCCTCCTTTAGGCACCCTCTCTCTTCCTTGAGGACACAAGGACACACAGCAGTGGGCTTTCTTAACAAAAATCACTCTTTAATTCAACGTCTGAGGAGAGGGAAGGTGTGGCAGAGAGGAACCACTAACGCTGTAACAAGCTCAGCATCCCCTACACTACTGCAGGAGTCTAGAGGAGCCAGGAGCGAAGGAGCCAAGCTGAGCCTGGCAAGGGGAAAGAAATGTTTACTTAATACTTGGGGTTTTTTTTTCCCTAGCGATAAATGATGTTTTCCCTGGGTGCCTTGTCAGCGCTGGTGCTGAGCACCACACGGTGGCACTCCAGCCCCGTCTGTCCCCAGCTGCCTCGGCTCTGCCGGTCTTGGGAAAAGCCGGTGCCTGACCTCCAGGTGCCAGCACTCGACTCTGCCTTCAGCTGTGTCCTCAGGCTTTGACACAGTGAATACTGTTAATTACTTCAATGCAGTTGAGAGGAATAAAAAGCTGTCCACCGGGCAACTGGTTTTTACTGCTTGAAATAAAAGATAAACTACTTTCCCACTAATTTTAAGCTTCTCTTGGGAAAGGTGCCCTCCACGTTGTCTGTTCCAGGGCAGCAAGATGGCAATTCTGCTGCCTTGAAACACTGCTACAACCACTGATCCCATCCTCCTCTCACCACAGCCCTTGCAGACCGGTGCCACCAGTTCATGTTCTGCCACTTTGGAGCTAGCAGGGAGAGCAAAACAGAACAGCAAAGCATCCCAAGTGCCTCCTTACAGAAAGCCTACTGTAAAACTAAGGAGAGTACTCCATGATGAACCTGATGTAGCTGACAACATCCCTGCTCATGCCAGGGGGTTTGAACTAGGAGGCCTTTAAAAGTCCCTTCCAAACCAAAACTATTCCATGATTCTACAACAACACCCAGGGTACTTTGACACACTAATTTTAAGGAAAATGTGCAGGCAATGCCCTGACTCCCTGGTAGAGGGGTGCTGCTGTTCTTCCCACCTGTTGCCTGGAGTTGTCTGCCTGGCAGCACCCACCCAGGGCTCCCAGGTGCTTTTCCTTTCTAAACTCTTCCCCCACTGCAACAACCATTAAGAGCAGCAGAGCTCAGCAGTGCTGCTGGGCACAGCCATCCCTTACACTGACCCTAAAGAACTGTGGTGTGAGAGGCACTCACAGACATGAACAGACCCTATGGCCCTGAAAAATGTGATTTTACATTGCATTTAAGGTGAACCTCTCTGCTTCCACAGCTCTCTGCAATACGCAGGAGAGAGCACAGTGCCTCCTGCTATTTGCACCATGATACCTTTCTAATTTCTCCAAACTTGCTGCTCTGACGTGGTTTAACCCATGGAGGAGGTTACATCATACAATCTATGGTGTAACTGCACACTGTACACAGAGAGGTCCCCCATGGGAGAGAGCAGCACAGGATTTCTCACCAGCCATCAGCAGAAATGCCTTTGGGATTTAGTGATCCCTTTCAACACACAGGAAGGACAAATCTTTCAAATGCAAAACAGGCTGGTTTTTGCCATAAAAACACAGGTGCCTTGGAGAGCAGTGTTTTCCACAACCTCATCATCCCCCAGAGACAGAGAGAGAACTGTATCCAGCGAGGACAGAGAAGCAACCTTTGCAAAGTCTCCTGCTGGCTTTTGCTGTGTATGATCTCAGAGTAGCTGCTGCTGTGCAGTCATCTGTAAGGGGACTAGTGCTGAATTAATCACACATCAAACTGCATGTGTGTGCAGGAATGGTCACTTCAGTTGCCAGTCTGTACAGGAGGGTAGAAGAAACCTGATTATTGCTGTTTTGTCCTGTGATTTCTTCTCCCACATGGAATTACTCTTGCTGTTTTAACCTGCTCTTACGCTGGGAAAAGGAATTTCTGCAACCAAAATGTGCTTGGCAGGATCCTACGTGTGGTCTCACCTCCCACAACATCCTAAATGGTGAGAGAGGTACTTAACCTTGCACCACACAGGAATGCACTCAAGGTGAGACACGTGGGGGAAGATGCAGCTGCAGCCCAGGAGAAGAGAGCGAGGGCTGTGCAAGAAGATGCTGTCAGATGGGAAACAACATGAAATCCTTGTCCTTTTGAGGAGCACAAAGAGGCACGCCTACCATCATTTCTCTTCTCTGATCTCCTCATCAGGACAGGCTCAAATAGGACAACAACCCCTGTGATCTGGGAGCTGAACTCTGAGTGCTCACTGTGCAAAATGATGCCAGGAGGCTCCTTGGTGAGACCCCTCAAGCTGCTCTTTGCTGATCCTTCTTGGGAGCTTTTCAGCAAGTGCAGGGAGTCAGCTGCACCACAAAAAATCCTGGTGAATATCAGATCCAAAGAACACAAGCACCTCTTCCCTGCAGAGGGCATTGCTAGAACAGCTTGTTATTAATAACAATTTCTTATGGACTAATACAGGCACTGAGAGAAAACTCACACTTTTAGCATCACATCATGCAATGTGCATGCAACAGCACACGGTGCAAGAACATTCAGGTTGCAAAGACAAGCACTCAAATCCTAAAAAATTCCTAATTAAGACCATCATCTTTATCCAGCCCCATTACACACATGTCCTGTGAGACAGTCTCTAGTTAAGAATCACTGACTGTATATTCATGGGACCTCTGCCCCCTCCAGTCCAGTGAGCAGGCCCAGGCAGCACACACTTAAAAAACAGCTTGGAGCACTTATTTTCTCCCTGATGCTCAATGTGGGGCAGAATGGCTTTGATTCTGCACAACAAACCTGATTTCTGAAGATTAAATTATTAATTTCCTTATAGGCCCTTCCATAGTTCTTCATTTTATATATATATATATTTATATGTATGTAAGTATATCTGTAATATCTACCCATGCATTTATTTTCAAGCACAGCTTTGGGACATGAAAGGCACTTCATCTCTCAATTTACAATTACAATCAATTTGATTTTGTCTGCACCAACCAGAAACACTTGGAACATTATTTTCCGCAATGCACTCGTTACATGCAGCATTTGTACAGCAAAAGTGACATTTCTGTGGGCTTCATTTGCCATAATGAATGCTCAGAATTTGTCCAGGTAGACCATGAATCACAAGCCAAGCTGTAATTCATTGGAGAGAACACATAACTTCTGGCTGTTCTTGACAAGCCAAGTTTCTGATGTGAGCAGCATCACAGGACCTCTGAGAAGAAAAAGTCGGAATCCACAAATCCAGGGCAGTGCTCAGCTGCCTAAATGTGAAGTTTTGCTCTGTTCCTCATGATCCCACATCTTAGGGATCCCATTTCCAAACATCCCAACCAGAAGGCCACCCTTCCTGCTGATTAAACTCAGAATGTAACTCAGGTCTAGCTGTGCCCTGTAAAACTCATATTTATCATGGAAAAACACAGCATAGCTTCACCACCAGAGGTCTGCATCCGAGAACACACCCCTTATTTCTGGCACTTCTTCATCTTTATGCACAACTGTCCCCAGACTTTCTCCTGGGAACGTCGGGATGCTCAGAAATGCTGTTGTACTCTTGTGCTACTGTGTCACCAGCCAGCATCAGCAGCATCACCATTTGTGCCTGCACCAGGCTGTGCCCAGGAGCTGGTGAAATCCACCATGTGCCCCAGATAAGACAGTTTAAAGCACATACTGGAAGGGAACAACCTCCCCTCAGCAAGAGCTGTACGTAATGCCAGCTTGGCACCTGCCTTCCCAATCCACTCCTGGACTCCAGGCTCACCTACTGCCATCTCCTTACCCTTCTGGCAGCAGTCTCACCATCCCTCTTCCTCAATGCTTTACCCTTGCCCCACGGCACTATTTCCCCATTGCCCTTCTCCCAGCCCTACTCCCCCCAGTCTGTCCCTGTCCCACCCTCCCCCTGGCTTTTTCGGCACATGTCTCCAGGCAGACGATCAGAAAGCTCGGCTCCAAGCCCGCTTAAGCTCATCCTTCCTGAATTCCAACACCTCCCCTGTTCCCGGCAGCGGCACAGCGAGGGCGGGTCCCGCTGAGGACACCTGGGGACCGCAGCGCAGCTGCCACAAAGCCAAGGCAGGACAAAGGCAGGGCCCAGGGCACGGCAGGGATCGGTGGCGGGGCTCATTCCCTGCCTGCCATCGCACGGGCGATCGTCACTGTCACTGCGGAGAGCCCCGGTCCCCATGGCAACAGAGGCTGCGATGCTGCGTGAGCCCGGCGGAAAGCAGCCCTGGGATTGACACGGGATGCGCCAGAGGGGCTCGCAGCATTCCCAGACTCCGAGGACCCGCACACCAAACGCTTTCCCACGTCAGTGAGGCCACACTCGTACAGATTCTGCAAACCTGCCTCTCGCAACAAACACGGGTGTAGGATAAGGAATAAACACAGCAGGGAGGGGCTGTGGTCCAGAAGAGGAGAGCGAGCAGACTCTTGCTCCAGGTATTTCTGGCTCATCTGCTGATTTCCTATTTTTCTTCAAGCAAAGCATATTGACATTCTGTAAAAATGTGCAGAGTGCTACATTCTCTGTGGGTTTGCCAAGCACTCTGATAACCTGAGCAGATAAATATGCCTACAAAAGTAAGAAACCTCTGACACCATTTATGGCACTGCATTAATGCACACAGATAAAAAGAGAAAACCAAAGTTCCACACACCTACCATCAATGCAGATGAATTTTTTGAGCAGTAACCTCCACCTCCCACCACCCTTTTTTCCCCCTGCTCTCAAAGTGGGGGAGGAAAGTGGGTTTCCTCATACACATTCCTTGTACACATTCCAAGGAATTACAGTACCTACTGTAACATCTACACAGCACAATAAACTGGCTACATTTCTTCTCTCCCTTTGCTTTGCCCGCTTTCTCTCCATCAGCCTGAGCTACCATGAAACTGCACTGATTGAAACACCATAAAAACAAATTGCTACATTGATACTAAGTAACAAGACAACATTTTTTGGTTGTTTTTTTTTCCCCTAACAAAAGGCATGCAATTCCTGGAAACCCTCCTGGATAATATATACTGATGTAGACTTTTGTTGTATCTTAAATATTGGGTAAATTGTTTTCTTTCTTTATTCATAGAAGCCACTTTCTGTCAATCTATACACACATAGACATCAGTATTCATACTGACCTAAAACCTCTGCTGAATTAATCACTTATCGGAGTTTAAAAAACCAGGAGACAGATGCAGAAATTTCTGAAGGATGTTGCCTCCCCTGTTCTTAACAGGGATCTTGCTCGTCTTGTCATGCACCCACCTCAAGACTGAAACACCCAATTCTGCAAAAGCTGGGATGGATGAAGATCCATCAAAGAGTGGCATCTCCAAAGAGTCTAAAGAACAAGGCAGTTGGTGTACAGGGCTGTCGTAAGGTACAATAGATAAGTAGGCTTATTTCTAATTGACCCAGGGCTCAGTGTAGAAGAAAATGAGTTCTTGCAGCCCTACCAGCCTTATTGAACTCTATTTCTACAGAAGCCTCTGGTAACAAGAGTCTTAAAACGCATTAGTAAATTATAATTAGGGATTTCTTATCTCTTTTACATGCTTGCAAATTAAAATCCAACTAAGTCAAAGGAAGGCTCTCATTGACCTAGAAGTCTTTGGAGAATCTCCCTATAATTTTCACTGATGGTAGCAGGAATTGTGTTTGTAAAGGAAAAATAAGAAGCTAATATTTTGCCAAGCGAAAACCACAAAGTGCTTTTTCCTCACAAGTGGAGAGTTCTTGGTGAGCATCATTTTGCAAACCAGCAGAGCGTGGGGAAGAGAGACAGTTTTGCCTCACAGCAAAAAGCGAGGAGAGAGTTCTATTTCACAGTAATTAGTGACATGGGAGCTCAGAGAGCTCAATTAAAGCCAGGCAGGTCAGGCACAGGCTGGGCACAGCCATGTCACTCACCTGCAATAAACAACCTGCCCAGAAGAGATGGCTTATGCTGTTTCCTAACACACACATGAACTAAGCCCATTTACCTAACCATGAATGGCAGGATACCCATGCCCACTCCAGTGACCTCAGCGTGGCTCAGTTCTTCAGGAGAGCAAGAGCAAGCCTCTTACACTTTTTGAAGGAACCACCCAGAGGTATCTTTGGAACTTGGATATCTCTTACTCTATCTAAATAATAGCATTCCACTTGGATTTGTATTGTATCTCTAGCAAGAGGTGTGGTATCACTGGGTTAATTTATCTGGTTAATGAATAAACCCCTCTAACTTAGAGGAATGTTTTGTAGCAGCCAGCATCAGGGCACTGAGCTGTCAGTCCCAGGGAGGTGGAGAAGAGACCATGTGATGCTCCAAATACGTGTTCCTGTCTAGGGACCCAGTTCACTGCTGGGTCCTGGGTCCTTCCCTTGGCAGTCAACAGCTCTAGAAACTGCTACAAAAACCACAGAACCACAGAAGAGTTTGGGTTGGACTTGAAAGGTCACCTGGGTCCAATTCCCCTGCAATGAATGTAATTTAATGCAAAGTCAGGTAACTAACGACCCTGCCTGCTTTTAGCCTGAATTGCACTCAAATTATTCATTCCATCTAGCACAAATTAAACCTACTGTTTCCCCAATATCAAGGGAAAATATTGATTTAAAAAGCAAGTCATTCATTACAGTAAACAACCTCTTGCTGCCTGTCCAAGGCTCCAGCAGCACAACAAACTGGCAGCTCTTCCAAACACTGAGAGAAACAAGCACTTCTCAGAACAGAGCCCCAAGGAATTGGTTTCCTACCCCTGCCTCCAGTCTGACATTCCCAGCTAAGCCAGAAAACCAATCTGCGTGTGAGGCTCTTTGTGCCTGAGGAGAAGCCAATTGTGGGTGCTTGGGATGGGGATTTGCGCCCTGTGTGGAATCAGATCAAATGACTCCCCACAGAAACTCGGCAGAGTTTTTTGTAATTTGCAGTGAAAACATCTGTCTGTGGTTACAAAAAACTTCTAAGTGAAACTTTTTCTGGTGCATAATGGCTTGTCAGTACAACCATCTTAATGAGGCATCTTAGCAGATCATAAAAATATCTAGATTCCACTGCAAAAGCTGCCTTTGCTTATTATAGACAGGGAGGAAAGGAAAAAGAAAAAGAGAGAAAAGCACAAGAAATAACTTCCACCCTGCTGAAACATTTCTGCAGAGGAAACTCTCATTTTAAACAACAACAATCACTGTCACTCAGGACTCAAAATTAATGAGGAACCTGGGGATGGGGAAAAAATCCCCAAGCTAAAACTATTTCCAGATGCTAAGCACCACGCAGCACTCAGGAGAGCAGCCTGCACTGGGGTGTAAACAGCCACACAGCCTGGGAGTCAGCTCACCTGCAGGCTGATTACCCTGCTCTAGATCACCTACTGTGATGTTTTACCTTGATTTGCCTCAGGACACCTCTATAAATAAGCCTTAAAACCCTTCCCACACTTTTCCACTGAACTACCATGCCAGAAACTCCCACCATGGGCAACCATGCCTCTGGCTGCAGCAAGCATGCTGAGACATCATGAGATGTAAGGTGCAAAACCCAGTTATTTTTTGTATTTACCACACAATTACCATGTTTACAAATACATATATATGATTTACATACAAGTACCTGACATTCCAAATCAAATTCCAAGGTGAAGACACATCTCTAGGTAGCCCCAGAGCAGGAACTCATTTGTAAACGCTACAGCCTGAGTGGCTGTCACTGGTGTGATGTATTTTTGCTTCATTTTAAAATCACACTGCACCAAAGGTCAGCCCTCTGTTATCACCTGATGTCTGTCTGGTGGACAAGCCCAAGGAATCATGCTGATTAGAGCTTGGTGAGGACCTGTCCTTGGAAATGGCCCTACAGAAGAAGGAATGTGGTAATTAGGACAGCTGCTTTCCATCTCATTTCCATCCTCTGTCAGACCCATCTGATCACTTACAATACAGCACCCTACCAATTTTCTTCCACCCCAGGGTGGTGACATCACTGATCCAAAAGCTGTTCCAGGAGGCTCAATGGCTGTCTCTGAAAGAATGGGCTAATGACTATAATCCCCTGCAGTGTCACTGAGGTGACAAAATCTCAAGGGACTGGAACTGGTGATGATGGAGAGACAATAGGCTTAGGGACAAAGTTTCTATGTTGAAAAACTGGCTGTGCTCAGTACCAGCAGCTGCAGCTAATATTGATTGCCTTTGTTTTCCTTTCTTTTTCTTATATTTAGAAGGCATAAGAAACAGTAGCAGTCAAATAGTTGCTAACCAAGCTGAGGAAACCAGTTAAAATTCCAAAGCATCAAAATACAGCAAAGGTTGCCTTTTGTGATTTCTACCAAAGTCCAGGAAAAATGGAAAAGGAGAGGGAAAAAAAAAGGAAAAGCTGAGCTCTGGAACAAGCTGCCCAGAGCAGTGGTGGAGAGATATTGGGGAGATTTAAAAGATGTACAGACGTGGCACCTGGGGACATGATTTACTGGTGGGCTTGACAGTGCTGGGGGAACAGATGGACTCAATGGTATTAGAGGCTTTTGCACCCTAAATGACCCCCTGATTCTATGCAGAAGGCAGCAGAGAAATAAGAGTGCCTGGCTGATCCACCAAAATTTTGATACCTAGAAAAAGACTGAAAAGAAAGCAAAAACCCAACCCTATTAGACCAGTCAAATGGTAAGGACTTGGAGCAAGGCCCTGCTGCCCTGGCCAGGACTGTTTCTGCCCTTTGAGATCCCAAGTACACAGTGACTGTCACACTGCCACAAGCCCTGCTCTGGCTGTGTGGCCACTGGGCCCCCAGGCAGCTGCAGAGCTGCCCTGGTGACACTGGTGACACCTGTGTGGCTCAGCAGCAGCAGGACTGCAAAGGGCTCCTGTGACAGCATCGCAGGGAAAACTGGATAACCTTCACACGACTCCACTGAGGGCTTCCAGAACAATGGAGCAACCCTGACATGAAGGGAATAATGACCACCAGGAGCAGACAAAATCAATTTGTTCAGAATCTCATCATGTCAAATAGATTACAATTTCTGGGGTGGTTTTTTTAAATAGGGTCTCTGAAATGGACCTGCATAAGCAAACTGGTATGGAGTAGATGGAGATAAAATCACAAAAATTAGGCTATTTCCTATTGTTTGCTATGCCTGTCTGAACTGTGAGAGCTGGAGATGAGATACTGGATTAGTAGAAATTTCAGCAGCTTGAAAGGTAAAACACATGTGGGAAGTACCCTCAAAAGAGAAAAGGAGGAGACAGACTCCAATTTCCCTATTCATTACACTGCCCAAAACCTGGTTTAAACCTCAAAAACCAGAGCTGGGCAAAATTAGACCAAAAAGGTTAAAATATACCAGTCAACAATCTAGCCATGTGAGTGAAGTTTTCCTGGTTTTCTGCCAGTGCAGATGACACAGAAATGCAGCGCTGCACTCACACATTTGGTACTTTCTCCAGCTCTAATTGCCAGTGTTCATGCAGTCATCTCCTAATTGCATTACTCCTTACTTCCAATGCAGACACAGAACAGAGGTATCTCCTTACTCCATTTGTCTCTTCAAAAACATTGCCTGGTCGTGCAAAAAAAAACCTTCAGAGGAAAATAATCAGAGGGAAAAATTCCAAGCCTGCTGCAGATAATGCTAATTCCAATGAACATCTGAGTCATGAAGATTTGCCTTTGATTTGGACACTTGTTTCAAGAAAATTAACATACAAACCAGAAATTGTCACTGATAACACAAAGGATGAAATTAATTTTGAAATTTCTGTCTTTTGGGGTTTTTTCTACTTTATTTCAGTAAAAATGGGGACTGGTGCCTTTCACACACCAATTATGAATTTGTCAGGTGAATTTTGGTACAATCTCAAGTGGTCTTGGTCCTCCAGCACAAAAATCAACCATCTCTTTGTTAACCTGCTCCCACTCCTTTGTTGACACACAGAGGGTGTAACCAAGTCACAGAATCATAGAATGGTTTGGGTTGGAAGGAACCTTAAAGATCAAAGCCAGCAGCAGAGGTTCATTAATTTTCAACCAGTTATGCTTTTAAAAGCCTAGTGACAAAGTAGGTCTTCCTAGTCTGAAACATCAGGGCTTGGATCAAATTACATGAAATTATTTCCCACTAATTCTGTGTGTTATTAAAATTACTAACATTTATCTCAGGAAACCATGGAGCTCCTAATGTTCATTAAAGATCTGCACAGAGAGAAATGCTTACTGAAAGCTGAAATGCCCCACTGTGAGATGCACCCCTGCACCTACAGGGAAAAGGCAGACACACCCCATCCCCACACTAAACACGGTTTTTAGAAAAGCTCTTGATTATGTCTCCACATTTCTGAGCCCTCCTCATTTGTAGCTTCCATTCCAGCTCTCTGAAGTCAACCCCTCCACCTTCTGTCTGCAAATAACTCCAAAATGGGCACATTCATCCTTCACTCTCAAAGTCATTAACCAAGAGCAGGGTTTATCTCCAAGATCCACTTTAAAAGCAGCACTACTCATGCTAAAATGGCACAGTAAAAGCACTGAAATGCCTTTTACCAAAGGGAATTAGAAGGTTGCAGCCTGGGATTTAACCAAGTCTCAGTGACACAATATCCTTTCAAACTGGCTGTGACTAGCAGGTTACCCTGAACATTCTCAGCACCTTGAGCTAAACAACTCTGAGGTGACACACACAAGCTCATACTGACCTAGGAATGCTTAAATAAATGCAGTCAATCTGATACAAACCCTTCTGAAAACACTCTTGCAGCCTTTTAAATATTAATTACTTTTTTTAAATGTAAACTACAAGAAATAAATATGTATAGGGTTTCAAATTAATACACAAATGCAAATACAGAGTAGGTGACATGAGGCTGAAGTGTCATGCCCAAGTTACTCTGAACAATAACAGCTTGAGAGCTCCAGCACAGAAACACAAAAAACCTACTGAAACAGAGAGAGTTAGATATATTTCAAATTATCTACTCATTAAATACACCAAGAACTAAAATACCACGCTGCTTTAGAGCCTTCCACTTTTTAAAAGCAGCAGTCCAAGTTAAGTCCAATGCTATTTGCCCTCTTTGGCACACCTCAAATACAACACCACCTGGCTTAATTAAGAATGCTTGAAAATACATCACTTATTGTGGAGGAGCTGAAACTCCTGCCACCAGTGCCAGGAGGACACAAGAGCCTGGAGCTCCCAGATTGAAAGTTCTGTGAAAAGGTACTGCACAAATCATTGAGGGTTCATTTCTTTCTATTCTAAACCAAAATGAGATCTTTTTTCAAGGAGATGAGGTCAAGGTGTGGGAATGCACTCCTGCTGAAGACAGGGAAGGTGGTGGGGAAGGAAGCTGCTCTCATTAATCTTGGCCATACCCAGGCTGCCACTGCCTGCTGTCACACTCCTCTCAGGGAGCCCAGCACCTGCCCAGGGGTGACAATGCCAATGGCATAAGGACAGGAGCTTGAATAAACTCTGAACAAAATGCTTGGCTGGCAGCCGAGGCCAGTGAGACAGAGGTTTTAGGCATATCCTGCAAAAATATCACAAGAAGAAATGAAGGAAAGGGGTGATAAACTGCATTTTCACAATGATATCTATACAGCAGAGAGATGCTGATAAACCCCCTGTATTTATTAGAATCAAAACACATCTCTTTTTCCAGAAGTTATTCCTTTTTGGCTTTCCAATTACTTGCCCTAAAACCTTGCCATAATTTTCTGAGTCTCCATGTTATTTCACTGCACCTATATTGTGTGCCAGCAATCCAGCTGTGAAACCCCCGCTGTTAATAAGTTCCCAGAGGCTACAGCAACATTTCTTGATTTAGAACAGCTGAAGAAACAGTTCTTTATTTGAGGAGACAGATACATGGAAGGCATTTAACCACCTAAGAAAAAATCCCCAGAGCACTGCATCAAGTGACAGCGGCTGGAGTGGACAAGGGGCTTCAGCAACCATTTGAACCTTTAAGGCCAAACCTAAAGATTCAGATCAACTCTAATAGATGTTGAATGAGATCAACGTAAAGAAAGCAAGTTTCTTTCACCTCTGTCCTGAAATACTTTGTAATACAAAAAGTCATGAAAACAGAGTAAGCCCCTAATAATCCCTGCTGTTGTTTGTAAGGGTTTGCTGCACCTGGAATTTTGTTTGTAGTTCTCCTGTATCAGCAGCTGGCTGTGCATGTGCAGCTCTGGAGCTCATCCTCTCCACACTCACTCCATGCCAATGACTGCCTGCATTGCCCTTCCCACTGCTCTGAACCACAGCCAACAGGAGATGGAAATGCTGGACACAAAAAAACACGTGACAGTGAGTAAATCTTAACTATACTCTGTCAGCACATGCATCCAATGACATCATCCTTACCCTGGACACGACTCCTGCACTGAGAGAAATCTGTCACAAGTGCCACTGTTCCCACCCATCTCTCAATTCCTGTACCCTCCCTGCTGTCCTTGGAGCACTACGTGCATGTGCCACCTCTGAGATCATCCTCAAGGCTGCACTGCCTGCACAGCACAACTCTGAGGGAGGCTTCCAGCAGTGCAGAACAGTGCAACAGCCTGGGTGAAATCACCTTCCAAACCTGACACAGCCTTTGTCTGATCTAACAGGGCAGTGCCAGGGTGTTCAGATTCAAGCACAATAAAGAAAAATTTCACTTCATATTTTGGAAACAACACCACAAAGTGATTTGCCAAAACCTCATCCTGATTTCCAACAGTACTGGAAGGTTTGTAGAACACCAGAGGAACCTGAATTCTAAGATTAGAAAAAAAAAAAACTTAAAAAAAAACCCAGTGAAAATAACTGTCCAGAAGAAATTCTTGTAATGGCACCTGGAATAATCCACCTATACATTTGACCACCTGAAGGCAGTATGTGATAGACTTAGCCAACCCTCACTGCTGAGATGCAGTAGGTCAGAGCTGAGAACTGCCTTTAGAATTTAAAGGTGAATTGAAATGTTTCAGGAAGAGAAGAAGCTGCATGTTCCCACTGGCATCTGCTGGATTTTATGGCACACACTGGGACACAGGCTGATAGTACCAGATCTTTACCACAAACACCAATTCAGACTAATGGCTGTCATTGCTATACCAATAAAACCAGCCAGTAATTTTATTAGGTAACAAGGAAAAAAAATTCAGAGAAGGATTAACCACCTGGACTGAGAATTAATCAATCTAAGCTCTAAGTATATTGAAAACCAGTCCTAATTCAGTTATTCACGTGGCCATAAACATCAAAGATAAACCAGAAAACATTCAACTTGGCCCTGATGGTATGAATTTCAAAGCCATTAAAAAGCAGTCAAAATCACTGAAGTTAACGGAATCCTTCCATGAAGTTCAGCAAGCTTTGGCTCAGGCTCTAAAAATGAGCTGTGGGTTTTATTTGAACAAAGCTAAGGTAAGGATCCACTTTCCATGGCACATCCAACCTGAATGAGTGCCTGAATACTTTGAGCAATCCCTGAGAAAACTTTGGGCTCAGGAGGTCTTTGGGTGAAAAGGGCAGGAAGAACACAGAGAAGAGGCAGGGTTTTAAAAAGAAGGGATGTGAGGAATAAAGGCCCCTGGAGATGGTCCCCAACAGTAGGAGAGAGGCAGAAAAGCTGGGAATCATTGGATCCTCAGCCTTGCTTTAGCATTTGCACCTGAGGCTGCCCCAGGCAAACCACTGCAAAGCAATTGCCTACAGTGATCCCAATTTTCTCCTGTAAAGCACATTAGCTGCAATAATGAAAAATGCTGTTTGAGAAAATGAGTTCATATTAATATCACCAGCAGCAGCATGGCAGCCCAATCTCACTTGGTGGAACCAAGCACTACAGCCATGTAAATCACACTCTCATTTCATGTTCCTGCAAATTACATTTTAGACATTTTCAGGAAAAAAGCACTAAATAATTACCTGCTTTGCAAGCTGTACCAATAAAGGGGCTTTATAAGCACATAATAGTGAAAAACCTCTCCCTGATGATCTAGTCAAGCACTGAAACCCTCAAAAAGAAAAAAAAAAAACAGCCTCACCTTCTCTACGTTCCCAGCTGCTCATTTCCATTCCTTCCCCCACTGTATGCTGCACAGGGAGGAAGAGAGGAGCTCAAACCCAGGTGAATTTCTGACTCTGCTTCCCAGGAACAACATTCACCTGGTGGCAGCATTGCCCCACACCATTTGTCTAACTGTGGCCTCAAGCTTGGAACACTGAGACCCAAACCCATAACCTGATCACCTTCAGAAATTATTTCTAAACTCAATTACAAATGCCACTGCTGCATTATGGCCTTTGAAGGCTTTTAAGACTGGAATCTGAGGCATTCAGTCTCCTTTGTATTAACTACAGCTTTTCTTTTGTGGAGATCAACTATATCCATTTTCTCAGAAAGTTTCAGTAAAAGCTTGACTGTTTGTTCCCTCCTTTGAGGAAAAAAAAATAAAATACAATTCATCATCACATTAATCCTCCCAAGAGGACAGGTAGAAGAAAAGGCCCCAGTGCCTTCCCATGTGATTCATCCCTTAACTATGGGCTCCAGCATCAACATCCAAGACATGAAGCTTCCCTTACTCCAGCTCATACCAAACCAGTTTATAACCATATCTTCATTACTTGGATTATATCAAAAAGGTGAATTTTGTTAACTCTATTTACCACTCACACTCAGCAATTGTTTGGTTTGGGTTTTTGAAATGCATCTGATTCCCATTTAGATGAAACTACCACATGCAGAAGAGATTTCCAGCTGGACTTTTTTCCTCAATCACTGAAAGAAATTGGGATACCACATACAGAAGTGCTGTCTAAGTGCAATACAGACCATACTATTTCTGTTCAGAGGTATAACCTGGTGTTTACAACCATTTCTAGGAAAGGCCTTCTGTAGGTCACTATCCTAATTGCTGTCAGCCACATTTGGAATGGGCCACACTCATGAGCTCCTTCTGCAAAGGAGCAGTCTTGAATCTCAAAGTGTACATTAGTGCATAATGAGTTCCTGGCAGCTGTTTCCCAACTGAAAGCCATCTCCTGCTGATTCTGTTGGGGATGGGGCTGTGAAAGAAGCAGTTCTGCTGAAGAGCAGGGGGGAGAGAGGCATTTACCCACACACAGTATCATGTATAATGAACCACGGGCTTGCACACACACACCTCCAAACACAACTGCAGCGGCTGCAAGGGCCCTGGCTTCCTTGAGAAACACCTCCTGCTCTATTACAAGAGATTAATTACAAATGAATGCAACAACAAAAGCCTGGCTTGTCTTCCAGGTGGGGAACACAAAGTACAGGAAGGAATACTCACACCTTTCCCCCCAGCTCTGAAGGCAGCTGTTACCTGTTGCAGCACAAGCCACGGCACATGGAATATCAGGATACCATTTCACAAGGCTTCAGGCACCTGCCCATGCAGAACAACACCATGACACTTCAGAAGGCTGCAAGCATCGGCTCGTTTTTGTTCACCAGCTCAACCTTTATGCCCTCAGGTTGATGCCCTGCACCTGTGCGCCCTCTGCTCCCTGTGGTGATTGGTCAGTGCCCCTGGGCACTCCATGGCTCGTTACCTTTAATATTATTCACCTGTCCTGCACAGCTGGAGCCCATTAGGGATGGGCTCAGCCACAGCCCCACCCCAAATTACCACAAACTGTGTGCCTACAGTTACCAAAGAAATTGCCCTACACTTGACCCATTTAACTTGTATTTCACATCAAATAAGAGGCTGACAGCAGGTCCAAGGGCTGAGTGGGAGGCTGTGATCTCTAACCAGGGCAGAGACCTTTAGACAAGGCACAGAACATGTTTCCTTCTTTCTCTTCCCCTTGTTTTCACGAGTGCTGCAGTCATTGTTCTGTCTTCAGCCTGGGCAAAGCAGTTAAAGCACAAATGGAAATGCCAGCTCATAAAGCGCCTTTCTTCAGTGTTTCAAAGCTAATGAGCATGAATCACAGATTGATTGGAAAATCTGTGCCCATTCCAGAGCTTCTGTTTCTGCTCTTCTCCCCTCTCTGCTCTGTCAGAGGTGCACAGCCACAAGAGCTCAGCCCCCCAGCTGAGGCAGGGCCCCAGTGGCCGTACCAAACCCAGCGTGACCTCCAGCACAGACTGGAGCCCACTGTGCTCCGTTGCCATGCTCGGGGAAAACACACAAACAGGCTGGGACACAGCACCCCACCACACACCCAAGTGTGCACACACACATCCCAGGGCCTTGTTCTCCTGGTGTTTGTGCCCATTCATTCACTTTCTGATTAGATCATAGCCATGTCCCCACCAGCACAGGCAGACGAGGTTTCGAATGGCTCAGGCCATGAATAAGTGCCACTGTTTCTTGACATTTCTATGTTGACATCTGCTCTCTGATACTGAAAGCTGCCAGATGCACTAGACTTCTGACATGTTTTTAAAAGGAGGACTAGCAGAGTCTTTCCATCAGAGGAAAGCAGCACAATTTTTAATACAGGAAGAGATTCTACGGAAGGGTGTAAATTGTTGTTCCAACTTCCATCCTCATACTTCAAAACTATCACCAACGTTCTTTGCTGTCTCCACTACTCTGGAGACACTACACTTCAAACCCTGCCTTACAAAGGAGCCCTAGGAGTGGAGCAATTAGCAGATTTAATTGATCATGAAGCTGTAGTGTTGCAGGAATCTGTGCATTCCTGGTGCCAGTTGAAATCCATAGGCTCTGCCTGCTGAGATCCAGTACTACAGTGTAATATAAATGCCCAGCAGCCAAGCCTGAATGGAACAAAAAAAAAGCAACCAACCCCTTCCAAACCACTCAGCTTGTGGCAGAAACCTCTACACTGTTTAACCCAGAAAATCACTTCCAACTGCAATTACTGCCATTTACTCTATCCTTTCCTTCAGAGCTTATCCTACTCCCCAGAGAGCACTTCATTCACGGGCTAAATTGGTGTGTGTGTGTGTGAGCTAAACCCAGAGAAAACAGAAGTAGGCTACAAATTGTGTACCTGCTTGTAACCCAAGTGCAACCTCACAGAAGAGGTGAGAACGTGGGTTGGTGTCTGCCTTTGCTCTCTGAACATTTTTATTTCAAGAAGGCTTGAAGAACACAAATCAATTCCCAAAGTGACTCACAATGCCCAAAAGGATCCGTTGCCTTTTTTGTGTAAAAGGTCAAGATATAATAATCCATTTTCTGTCCCTCAAATTCATATTTACCATAGAGAAAGATGAATTTGACAATCAGTTTTGTATCCTTTCACCTTTGATCTTTTATCAAAACTGACCTGAAGTAATTCACTGTCCCACACAACTTAAGAAACGGCTCTGAGTGAGCCTGAAACATTGGTCCATCTCCATCTACTTTTTAAGTATTTTTCCCTCCTATATTTGGTGCCAGAGAACAATTAAATGAAGTAGAAATAAATGAGAAAATGAAAAACTACTAGGATCCCACTGAATGAATAACAGTACTGCAAATTTCTACTGGAAACAGAAATACTGGATTATTCCTACACAGTGGAAGCATAATGACAGGAAGTTCAAATTTTCAGCTCAGCAATTTCTGTCACCAAGACAAAAGAAGCCTACTTAATCAGCTAGGAAAGATTCTGAAATAATTAATTCCTGACAACAAATGAGAATGGAAAAGCCTCTGGCCATCCAAGTATTTTTTTGGCCTCCCTCTGTTCCTTGCATTTCAGAGCTCCAGGGCTCCCAGTGTCTAACCTAAATATCTACGTGCTGCATATGCCAGTCTCAATTTGTAGAGCACAAAAACATCCCTAGCCAGAGATGCCATCAAAAGCATCAGCACAGCACGGCCAGTACAGACAGGGACACAGCACCACAAAAACACGGCAGCTCTGACAGGGACAGCCAGGTAAGAGAGGTGGATGCCACAAAGGCAGAGAGCCCATGGCTGCCTCGAGTGTGGCCCCGATGTCCCCAGAGAGGCAGGACAGGCAGGTCTGAGCCCAGCTCAGCCCCTGTCACCACGAGAACGCGTGACAAGGCCGCGAGATGCGCGAGGGCGATGCAATCTGTGCAACATTTGATGGCCCCAGGTACCCCGCAGGGAGAAAGGGAAGCTGGCTGGGGAAGAAGGGACTTGGCTTCTCTGACTCACTTGATGTTTGCCAAACACTGGTGAAAATGAGCAAGAGCTGAGAAGGATGAATCGGGAGCCCGGAATGCGCAGCAGGCGGATGCAGGCTCAACCAGCCACACCATTCCCTGCAACAGTCACCATGGATCCAGATCACCTCCTCCTTGTTATCCTCACAGACCTCATCTGGGAAATCCAGCACACATCTGCTGATACACTACATCCACTCCATCCCTCTGCAGATTCCCATTACTCTGTTATAAAAACAAGAACATTTTTAAAACTATATATCTATATATATAAGCTTTAAAGGCCACAATGAACCAATTTACCCTTCCAAATAGTTGGGTTAGACCCAAGATTTGTTCATTGCATCGATAGTGCAGAGCACAGTGATGGCTGAAGTGACCCTCCTGCACTGGAACACTGAGACCTAGAAAAGCCAGGCTCAGCCATGGGGCCCAGACCGTGCGCTGTCTCACACACTTGATGATGCTAAAAAACCACCACAAAATGCTCTAGAGTTCAGATGCTCAGCTCTAGCACACATGATTTTCTTCCCTGTCTTGTTGCCCTAAGTAAATGGAAATGATTTCTCCAGAGTGTCACTCCCATGGAGCTGTTGTGATGGGAGCATGGAGTGTTTGCTGATGCAACCGAGGACACAGAGGTGGGACATTCTATCCCACAGTGGGAGAAATACACATCATTTTTGGGTTGTTACCACCACACATAGCAACTAGAGCTAAATGCAGCAAAGCATTTGCTGCTACAATCTTAGTTTTTACACCTGGCACAAAATGTGCTGGAAGACTCGTGATAGGAATAAAAGGCGAAGGGAACAAGCAAATCCTGATTTCAATAACGCAAGAACAGCAGTGGAGTTGCATCAGATTCACGACAGTGCAAACCATGATAAAGCACAGGGCAGACATTTAGCAATAAAACTGGTCTGACCCTTAACTTTCTTAACAAAAGTGTCTGTGACTTAAAAACAAGTTTATTTTTTTCTCTACATATTTTTTTCTTTCCAGAGCAAATTTTAGAACTGTTTATCTGCCTGTTTACTTTAATGTAAATTGGATTACAGCTTTTTTGAAAGCAAAGCAGTTCTAGTTCTCTCCCACAGCTGAAAGAAGAATAAGACCTTCCAGCCTTACAGCAGCTGTGCTACCAGTAAAATTAGCAATATCGAGCACCAGTGAGTTGGGTTAACTTGAAACTACCACTTTTCCTTTGTGGTAATGCCTTTTAGATATCTACTGCTGAAAGAAAGAAAAGCCTGTGGTTTTTCTCATTAGCTCTTCTCTGCCTGTTCAATTTACTGCTTATTGACTGCAGGAAAACCTTCTTTCCTCTAAAGCTAGAGGATGTATCTCTCTCAGGTAGCACACTCTGGTTTCATTCTGGATGGATCACCAAACAGCACAGCCAAGAGCAGGGGGGCCACAGCAATTTTTCTGCCACCAGTAATCACAGCAGAGTGGGGCAAAGAGCAGCAACTGGAGAAGGCATGGTGGGACTTGGCAAGTGCCAAGGAGTGAGGGCAGTTCAGGCTAACACCACCCAGAGGATTGGAACTGCTGTCCTACCAGTCCCCACACCAATTTCTGGAGAGATGGTCACTGCTTCAAACCCTTCTTTTGATGGCATTCAATTTTCCACTAAATTTGAAATAACTAGGTAAACAAGCATTTAAAAATACTTAAGTAGCCACACTTACCACCAATTAGAGTGCTGTGTAAGATTATTATGACACTGTAAATGACACAGAGGAAAGCACAGAAACGTGGGAGCAAGAGGGACCTCCTCAAAGGAGTTGAATCCAGTCCAGTGGTATGTTAGAGACATCATACCTCATACATAATTAAGTTTCTCTAGGCTTTTTATCTGATTAAACCTATTAGAAGGCGGCAGAGGAGCCTCATTTCCTTCTCCCCTCAGGTTGCCTTTGCTTGAGCACACTAAAGCCAAGCTCCTCTGGATTCTTCGTAGGACAGGCTCGCTCTTCCGGCAATCCCTCTCTGCATGTTTTGTGTGCATTGGGATCCTTGTTCTTGAAGCTAAGTGACCAACATGACACTCGTACTCCAAAATGGGTATCAATTACCTTAAGCATGGAATGAAGTCTTGAGTAATTGAAATTAATTAAAAGGATTAGCTTGTACACTGTAATGATTGCATTAGCAAGCATGCAGCTTCCACTGCAAGTACTTCACATAACACAACCAATTTTACTTAAAAGAGGAGATTATGATTAGGTTAGGAAAGGAAGTCTCATTTCTGTTTCTATAAATCAACATTACAACTTCCAGCAAGTCTTTTCCACTGTGGGTCTGATTCCAAGATTTTCATTTTCCTTAAACAATGAGCAATATAAGTAACAAGATTGGAATTCTGCAAAAAGCCAAAGTGGATTATGTCTGCATTGATCCATCAACAGTGTGGTTTATGAACAACCTGTAAGCTCAGGAAGAACTTCTGGCTCCTAAAAGCCCCTTTACCTTCAGTGCTTTCAGTACCAGGTACAGGAACATGTTTCATTTCTCACATGATGACCAACAGTAGCTAGTTTTCACCTGAAACACTCTAGAATGAAAAGAGCATCCTTGAAAGGAATTCTAGGAATTTCGTACTTTGCAATAGACTTTGGCAAAAAATCAGAAGGAAAACACCAATCTATTACCAGTTCCAGATCCCTCACTGCATTACCCCTTCAACACCCACCTCCATCAAGATACACCAACCACAGAACGAGTTCTGTCCACGCCTGCATCCTCTGCTCTCCAATACTAGATCTGAGTGAACACACTTTCTTACCAGGAACACAAATTTGATCATATCCCAGTTATCACAGGGGCAAAATACCACAGGAAAACTGGACACAACCCTACCATTGGATTAACAAACCTACTGAGGCAGCCACTTACTCACAAGAACACACAAAGAACAACCACCACCACGAGGATTACATTTGGCTCTACATAGGCAGCAATTACCCCCAGTCTATGAAAATTTTCATTTTTCCCATCCTGTATGAGGACAAAATTGAAGCCTTCTTATTTTAAATTGTGCACACATTCAAAAAGAAAGAAAAATAAGAGTACAGGTAAAAATGAGAGAAAGTCATCCTTGGCTTCCTGGCCAGGACACCCTCCTGGAATACAGAAGATCCAGCTGAACCCTGAATCCGAGGGGAGCTGCTCTCCATCTCTCCCAATACATAGATCAAACTCATCTAGCTCAATTAATATTTAATTATCCACACAAAAGGGATCAACTTCCGCAGAACAGATAGAGGGCATATTGGCTGGTGCAATGCAGCTTTGTTCAGCAAAAGTAGTTCAGGACCTGAAAACAGGCTACATTATTTGGGATTTTGGAGCTCTTGCACATGGCACTTTTGTCTCCCTTCCCAAAATAAATTGTGCCTACCTCGTCAAAACACAGAGGAATTCAACCTGGAATTCTTGTACTCTTGGCTATTCCAGGATCTATCTCCCTCATCAACAAAGTTACCAGTTTTGAGGTTTTCAGAAAATAATTTGTAGAATTCTAAAAGCAATATCAAAGGCAGCTGCATTTCCTCATCAAGTCACTAAGGGTGAAGATTGGTGAGAGCTTACCTAAAAGCAGACCTGAGCCACCAACACCTAGTGCATCCAAACTCAGGTATGAACAATATTTTTCCTTAATATTTGTCAACTGAAAATGCCCCATCAGTATTTTCTAGTTGTAAAAGACTGATAGTTGGAAAAGAAGATGCCCAAGCATTTATTAAGCTTTTGAAAAATGAAGATGAATCAGCTGTTGGAAGACTCTGAACATGGAAACTCAATAAAAGAGATGCTTTCCAAGCTTTCATTTGGCAGTTGTTGCAACCTTGAAAGGCTGTGGGCTACTTTACTTGGAAAACAATGGGAAAAAAGAAAGCACAAATACAGATATTAAAAAAGGAGCAATCCAAACACCCACTTTGACTCCTTAGACGTTCAAAACCTCTCTCCTAAACTATATTGCTTCCAGATAACCCAACAGTCCAATTAAAACATTGGCTATGCACTTCATCTTTTGATTCTTGCTTCCTTACATGGATTTCCATCCCCTCAGAAATACACCTTTCAAATTCAGAGGTCAGACAAAGCAGATATCCTCTTTCCTACTAGATTCTGCTAAACAGAAGGCCAAGATGCCATATAAAATCTCCCACTGCGTGGGGATCCAGGCCATGTTCCAAGCACAACGGGGTGGGGTGAGGGTGTTTTTGTTCAAATTCTCCTTTAGACTGGATTCCCTCACTCCCTTGTGGTTGTAGGTACAGAACCTGCCCTCTGTGATAAAAAGGGGCTTAACAGTGTCACCTCCTGCAAAAGAGCTTCTCCTCACCAGGTCCAACCCCATGCACAAGTCCCTGAACACATGTCTGCGTCTTATTACAATCTGTAGCAATTTGTCTTGCTCGTGAACAGTGTTGGTTAAAATGCAAATTCTATGCAAAATGAGGGACTGAAGAATTCATCAGCGTATACTGTGTGTGGATTAAACAATTTTTCTTCATCCTGTAAGCAGTCCCTCACATTTCAGCGCGGCAACTCAGGTTATAGCAATTGACATAAAAGAAGGGGAGGGGAGAATAAGGGTAAACCCATTTATGTCATAATTATGCAGCACCACAGGCATCTCTCCTCCTAAAGGGGAGAGAAAGCCCAAACAGAAATAAATAGCTGCCTGCAATTAAAGCCATAAAGCCATTAAAATGAGATTACCTTAAGCGTGGGGTCGAAGCAGCAGGCACGGCAGGCTATACCTTGAAAATCAGCCGTTTGTGACAGAGAGACTGGACACACAGAGAAAGTGCCCTGGCGGCTGGGTGTGGCTGGACAAATTCACATTTTTACCCAGGTGTTTGTCATTAGCATCACCGAATTACCGTGGATGCCACAATAACCAGCAACGGACCTCTCTAGGACAGTTTACAACATGACCTTAAGAAACATCTCCAGAAAAACGAACCGAAGGTTTGTAAACCTCCACCTCTCTAGCTCGAAGGAAAAGGGATGTGTGGCAGCACACGAGCCAACACCACCTTCTGTCAAAATCAACCACACGCTCTGTTAAAGGGCAGCCGAGGGAAACCTGCTCTGAGCAGCATCACTGCCGAACGACACCAACTTCAACAGAACAAAAAACTGAGAAAACAGCTTCGGCTCAGCCATCCTCCTCGCTTATCGCAACGCTACCGACTCCGCATAGAAACAGATGGGGAGAGCCCGCTGCTGGAGGAGGCAGGGCAGGAGCATCCCCGCGGGCTCCGGGAGCCCCAGCACCGCGCCCCGCCCGCCTCCGCCGCCGCTCCCGCTCCCACCTTCTTGGGTCTCTTCCTCCGCTGGCTGCCGCCGTTGCACTTCTCGCCGCCGTCGCTCTTCTGGGCCGCCTCCTCGTTCATCCTAGCGAGCGGCACTGCCGGCTCCGTGCCGTGCCATGCAGGCTCCGCGCCCAGCCCCAGCCGAGGGTGGCACCGCCGGGGCAGGGCCGGGGGCGGGCACAGCCGCGGCGGCGGCGTTGCCGTGGCGGCGGGGCGGGGACGGCGCGCCCGGCAAGGGGGTGATGCTCCTGGAGGGAAACGCTGCTGGAATCACTGAGGGGCTGCGGTTGGAAAAGACTCTCAAAGCTCATCTCCTAGTTCCAGCCCCCTGCCACGGGTTGGGACACGCTCCATTAGATTAGGACAACCTGCCCCGTCTGGCCTTGGACGCTTCCAGGGATGGGGCAGCCCTGCGGCACCAGATGCTGCTCACACACCTTCCCTGTCCCCATTCACGTGAGCGAGGTATTTGGCCACAACTGTAGCAACCAAGAGATGATTCACTGTCACTACCAAAGCAGACAATGGCAACGTGATAGGCACAGCACACAAGGCATTAATTCGTACTACTCAATTAAATCACCTCCTCCTTGGGTTGGAAGAATAACGCAGCAACATTCACATGTAAATGTATTCTTCTATTTCTTCTGATGAACGCTTAAAAAAGAAAAAAGGATTTACACTGCTCTGCTTCCAACTGAAAAAAACAGCCCAAGTAAGTCGCCCTCCTTCTCAAACAAAAGAAAAAACTCCCTTTAACTGCTTACTCAGCAGAGGAGAGGCTGGAGAAAGTGGAAAGGACCCAGTGAGGCATGAATTCACTCTCCCACAATCGCGCTGTCTGCAAACACAACGAACATCTGCAGCACAACAACAATGTCAGCAGTGTAACAGCCTCAAAACCTTTTCTTCTTTTCCTTACTTTGAGGAAAGCGACTGCTTTGTTACTGCCAGCAGTAGTAAATCCTAGACTAAAATGAGAAAACTCATGTAGAAGTAAGGGGAGCTACGGATCTTGAAGAAGGCGGGTGCTATACAACACTGCATCTGTTATGCCATAATTAGAGCTGCAATCACAGCCACAGCAAGGATTTTGGGGAAGACATACAACAGTCATTTGTTATCAGTGTCAGACTTCCACGGAATTCATTCAGGGAACCTGTGGAGAAGCAGCTATTCTTTCAACTTACAAACACAGACGCTGATTTTAAAGAGAGAGATCATCTCCCATTTCTCATTTTAGTCAAATTTTGCACAAATTCATCCCCCTGCCCAGCCCTTTCTCACAGCAAACCAAGCCATTTACACTGTGCCTGGCATTTGTTTATTCCCAGTTAGTGATTCTTGGGTAAAGCACACTGCTGAGGTATGTGGCCATTATGTATCGTGTGTTTTCTTCTTACAGTGTTTCTTGCACTATTAAAAAATAATTAATTTGCTGATATTTCTAAGCGCAAAGATGATGTAAATGTCAATCATACATGATGGTTCCTCATAACTAACGATCATTCACGATGGTTCTGAAAACCCAGAGATCATGTGATATGGCAGTTTATTTTTCACCCCCTTTGCGTCACTATCTCACTCTGCCAAATCCATCACTTGTCCCTCTGTCCCTAGAGATGGGCCTTCTTATTATATTTTTGTATCTATATTTACTTCTAGTCTTCAAGCTGATAAAAAAAAAAAAAAAAAGGAAACAGGATGGCCAGAGACTTCCATGATAGCCAGAAAATGAGCAGATTTTCCCGAGAGACTTAAATGATGGAAGGCTTGATGCCTGGTGAAAGGAAGAATTGTCTGGGAGTCACCGTAAGGAACAAAAGGGCAGCACCCTGGGGAGGCAGGCAGTGCTAAGTGCAGGCTGGAAGGTGTGAGGGAGGAGTGAGACAGACACAGTTTGAGGATTTCCAGTTTCCATCTACCTTTCTTCTCACCTGACCTTTCCATTTTTTCCATCAGTGATTGGGCGTTGCACTGTCACACAGCTCCCTGGAGAATCAAGGGTACAGTGTGACAGTGCCCACAAACAAAATACTGGAAAATCCTGTTGTGACAAGTATTCCAGCCACAAATCCACCCCAAATTCACAGGTACAAGTTGGGTGAAGGATGACAGCCTCATCAACCTGAACTGCTCTTAGCTCCTCTCCCCATATCCTGGGCATTCCCCTTTGGCAGTGCAGCTTTAGGTGCAGACAGAGAAGGAGTAACTCTTCATTTCCCATCATCCCAGAAATCCAGCATGAAACCAAAACAACCTAACCTAACCAGCCAGGGAGTCACAGCTGGTGTCAGCTGACAACAAGTATAACAACAGCACAAAACCAGCCCTAGGAACCACACAAACTTTCTCAGAAATGCCCAAACAGCCAAGCAAGTCCTAAATATTCAGAAATGCTGAAGACATTTGAACTCATTTAAAGAAGTTAGGAAAAAATTATAGCATGTGTATTCCATTTCCTTCACAAAATTTGTTAGCTGAAAAAATATACGTAGACAAACTTCCAACCCAGGGAATCACACAAAAAGTAATTTTTAACTTGCTGGAAACAGGGCAGCAGTCACATACCTGACCAGCCCTCTGCAGTTTATAAAAGGGATATCAGATCTCCAAACAGTGTCTGTGTCCCCACAGAACCAGGAGCAAGGCCTGGTGTTTCATGATGGGACAGGGCCCATGAATGAGGTTTTAGGTGAGCAGGTGGATTTGTGTGTGGAGACTTCCCATGGATATATCCCATCAGTTATGTTCTTTGCAGGCTGTATTCATTACTCCTAAGTCCAGCTGCTCAGCTCACCTCAATCCACCCCACATCTGAACCCCAGGCTCGTGTAACAGGTTAACAACACACAGTTACCTCCCTTCAGACAGCTTCCATCAAGGGGATTTCCACCCAGCTTAAATTTACTCCACCAGGCTGAAAAGCAATGATGCAGAGGTGTGAAGCAGCTCCCTCCAAGCCTTTCAGCAGTGTGTTGGCCATTCTCTCTGAAGCACTGCCAGAAGCTTCCTGCAGTACACCAGCATCCAGGGCAGGGGTACCACAGGAATCCCTTTAACTCAGTCAGAGAAGCTTCCTTGCCCAGTCTTGCTTGGATATTTCCCAGACCCTCACTCCCAAACTCATTCCTATTGCCATCTAAACTCAAGGCAAAGGAGAGAGTCCCTGTTGGAGCTGCTGGCAGGTGGCTGCAGCCTGCACCAAGCAGTGTGATGCTGCAGCTGGGTCACTGCTGCTTTGCAAGATAGCAGGCTTATCACTACCTCAGCCATGTCCACACCGTCAGTCTGACACAGGATTTCCCAGAGTCATTCCCTCTATCAGCATTCCAGGTGGCTTCTGCAATTAAAAATTTAATCCTACAAGACCAGCTCCATTCCTGCTGAATTTAACAGCAGCAGATCCATTAAGGTGTTTGTTGTAATGCTCAGAATTTACACAATGAAAATTGGAACTTGATATTCTAGTTGAACCATATCTTCTTTCTATATACAGACCCTACTTCATATTCTGCACCTGTACTACCTATATATAAAAAACATTGAAACAGTGTTGTCAGCAAGTCAGGACACTCCCACATTCACATTTTGGAGACTGGAGACCAGGGGTATCTCATCAGTGGGTCAAAGACAAATGGCAAAGACCAAGACAGGCTCTTCTCAGTGGTAGCCAGCAACAGGTACAAATTGAAATGCAAATAAAGAAACACTTGGAAAGTAAAGAAACATATTATCTAGCTAGACTAGGAATTCTTAATCCTTAGAGATACTCCACACTTGACATGGCATGGCCCTGAGCAACGTGCCCTGGCTGACCCTGATCCAAGACAAGGATCCAACTGTGATCTCCAGAGACCCATCTCCACTTGGCCTGTCCCAAGAGAAACCCTCTGCATTTGTCACATAACAGGAGATGTTAAAAGCATTAAAATCCCCAGCTATTCCAGCTGAGTAATTGCAGATACTGTCACTGTTAAAATGGTGACACCTATATTCTCTCAGTCACTTCAATGCTTACACCACGTGTGCTAAGTGCTCTGTGTCTACTCAGCAGTGCAGCACAGCTCATCATGTGGGATTTTATCGACCCACCACTGCAGGAGCTCCTGCTGGTTACCTTGAGCTGAACCTCAGCTGCCAGCTGGCCCACCCTGATAAGAGAGCAACAACAGAGCCAAGCACAGGAGGGTGAGAGAGCTGCCTTTGGTTCACCCCGAGTCATTACACTGAGCTGCAACAGCAAAGAGATAAACTAGGCATCTATTTAATTATATTTTAAAATCTTAATTATTATTCTGATGATGAAGTAAAATAACATTTGTCACCCAAATAACCATTTTTACACACTGTTACGTAAGTGCTCCCTATTTTTTTCCTCCTAGATACATAAAGGACAAACACAAATTACTAATAAGCAGATTCCTCCAACCACATCATAGCTTTCCATAAAAAAAATCACAGAATTCTTACAGATCACCTTGTTCCAATCCCCTGTCTTGGGCAGAGACACCTTCCACTATGCCAGGGTGCTCCAAGCCCCATCCAAGCTGGCCTTGGACATTTCCAAGGATGGGACAATCACAACTTCTCTGGGCAACTTCCTGAGCCAGAGCCCCACCACCCTCAGAGGGAACAATTTCTTACTAACAGCCAATCTAACCCTGCACTCTGTCAGTTTGAAGCCACTCCCCCTCACCCTTGTCCTTGTAGAAAAAGTGTTTAAGAAGAACTGGAATGCTACAGAGTCTGAATCTAAACCACAAAACAAGGTGATGGTTATTTAATCTGGATTTCTATTACACAGCCATGACTGACTTGGTATTTAATCATCTCAGGAGAGCAGAAGAGCCAAAAAACAGGCAGCCAATTTCCAGGAAATAGATCTGATATGTCCTTCCACTGTTACAACAAATCATGTTTGAAAAGGAAAAGCAGTAGGAACACAATAAATGAGGACTCCCAGCCCCATTTTACTCCTTATTTCTGAGGAAATTAGTTCCTCAGAACTCTTCAGTTCAGCACCTGTGCCTTGGACAGCAGGAGGAGCTGAGCCCCTCTGCCTGTGCCAGGCTGGAGAGGGTCTCAGGGGACGGACCCCCGACACCTGCTCAGCACAAACTCCTGACGTCACTGGCTCCCACACAGCACAGGGAGAGCAAATATTTCTGTGCCACACACACTTGGGTGACTCATTTCCTCACAGGAGTATCTGTTGCTGGTAGCAACCTCGAAACAAAGAGGATGCCTCTGCATCCTTGGGTAAAAAACAATAGGGAGTAGTACCCCGTCATCACCAGCCACATCTGACAATGTACAGCCATACTGAAACTGGGGATTACAGAAAAGGTTTTTCTTTCAAAGGTAAATATTTCCAAAGCATGAAAATTTAACATCTGAGTTTGATACTGTTAACTGCTTGTATACGTGTTTAAAATATGTATATTTAATCACTTGGCTCTATTCCTTGTTGCTTCTGTCCTCTAGAAAATGATCATTCCATGAAAGCAGCAAGGAACTATCAATATTTAACATGTTTTAGTGAATTCTCAACAGCCTTTAAACACTGGTGGAAGTCAAGTCCGCAGTGCCATGCCCTGGAAGGAAGCAGAGGTACCTATCTCAGTATCCAAATTAAGTTTTGCAGAAAGCAAATTTGACATTCTTTCCTTTCCAGAAAGAGTGTCCTCTATTTTTTTTTCTCATTATTGAAGCCAAGCCACTACTCACTGGACACACAGAACAAATGTGAAAATAAAAGATTAACTTTAAAAAAATGGGTTATTTTAATGAAACACTACATTACTTTGACATTACTTTGTCCCTCAATATTAACACCTCTGAGTTGCTGGGACTCTACTGCACTCCCACATTAAAATTATCAGCCCAGATCTGCAGAGGTAGAGCTGCCTGCCTAGCTCAAAGTGCTCCAAAACACAGACACAGCAATCAGTGCTACACAAACCAACAGCCAAAAAGTGGATTTAAAAAAAGCTGGACCAGGGAGAAGAAATTCCTGCCCTCAAGCTGTGGCGTGCTGCAGATCAAACAAATGAAAATCCATGAACTGAACGCACCATTTGTGCCCAGTGGGAGCTGCAAATGGATTGTTTGCATTGTCCACCCATCTGGGAGTCAGGATTGTGGGGATGTGACCTCACAGAACACCTCTGCTGAGAGGACACCCAACTTGGGCACGAGAAAAGGCTCCCAAATCCCTGCAATTGCCATGCTGGTCACGTGCTCCGCGGCGATTGCCATAGTAACCAGACACTTGCCAGGGAGACTTTCTAGCTCAAAGCATTCTTCCCTTTTGCCTTCAATTATTTTTCTTCTGATAACTGGTAATTTATATTTTATTTTGGAGTAAAGGAATTGACAATTTTTCTTGCGTTCATCTGGCAAAGAAAAGACCGCCAGAAACAAAATCTGAAATCAGTTATAACAGAAAGGAAAATTAGAAAAGAGCTTTGTGTCACGGGTTGATAAAACACAGCATTTCTATTATTTAGCATACACAAACTGCAATAGAAATGTGCCACATGTTCAGCAGAATGTAACAAAATCTTTTTTTTTTTTTTTTGCCAAGTACTCAAGTGAGCCTCTAAGGCTCTCATTACTATGGGTGTGGCTGTTAGTTGTGATTCCTACATAGAACCTTCTCTCACCAGGTAGAGTTTTCCTTTTCCTGTTAAATACTCTGATCAAATTTCTATGTCTTCAATTTAAGGTTTTTGATACTATCTCAAATGAATTTGAAACGCTTATCTGAAAGACTTTAGCTATAAAAGGCTTTATATCCACATGTTGGCAAGAAGAACAAGGAATGAATCTGGGAATGGTACTGGTGGCACAGGAGGGGTAGAAAAATTACAGTGGAGGATGAAAAAGGGTTGTCTACAGACGGTTGTCTACTGCTCCAGAAGCACGGAAAACTAAGCAGCAAAGGCAGCCATGTAATCTAGTTGTTCCTGTATGGATGCTTTATATACTCCAATCATGTAATTTCCTATCTGTTCCTTCAGCAGAGCCACCTGACTCTCAGGGCTGAGATGGCCACACTGAGGAATCCACAGGAGATTCAGAGCAAGGGCATCTGTTGTCTGATTTGCAGATGGATTCAGAGAAATTGGCATACGTGGTGTAGGACAAGGAATGGGGCATTGCCTTCACAGCCAGAGCAACCCATCAGCACAGCAGATAACAGCACCCATGCTGCTCCATCTGTCCCCTCCTCGTCCTTCATACGAGACAGGTGCTTAAAAACAAGCTGCTCACACAAAGTTTCTATTTTTACTGGATGCTCCTCATCCACCCTGTGATCTTTTCCTCCAAGGGTTCAAAACTCTCAGGGATAATCACAGCCAAAAGGACAGTTTCGACCTGGGATCAATGAGATCAAATACACTAACTTAAAAAAAAAAAAAAATCCAAATTTTCTTCAACTAAGGGTCCAAACACTCAAAACTTTTAGTATTTACCTCCCTGCCTTTCAGCATTCCACCCACTGAACAGGAATAACTATGTCTCTTCACCTAACAGAAACATAATGAAAATGAATTAATTATTTTCCACGCAGTGGATGGGACTTTGATGAGCACGATAGATGAGCCCCAAGGGACTAATAATTCTGTCTTCAAAGGGATGTTTAAACAACATGTTCTAAATAAGGCCTGGGGCCACAAATTGAGCAATGAGTGGGAAACAAGCTGTGGAGTAGCTGTTCATTAAATGTGTGTCATTAGTTTGTTCATTGAATGCAGCAGGACCTGTGGAAAAAGTGTTAGGGGCATGTGTAGTTGAAGCCTGTATGGTGATGTTGGGGCATGACTGGGTCAAACAGAAGCTGCAGAAGCCTCTCCTAACCCTGCCCTCTCCATTAACTCTTCCAGTGTAGTTCTGAATGTGTGTGTACAGGCAGATACGTACCATGAGCAAGGGATGGTACATATCGAATATAGGATAGGATCAGAGAGAAGATTTCCTGATTTGACAGCCCCTGCCATTTCAGTGATCTCATCTCTGAGGTAGCAAATGTCAAAGCCATCATTAGAAAGCTGTTCAAAACAGGAAAGGGCTCCCAAGAATTACTTCAGAAGCAAAAGAAAAGGTTAATTAACTGAAAATACATATTCCACAGGCAAGACAAATCACAAGCTCTTCCAACTTAATCCAGCACTGACACCAGCTCCTGTGGCTGCTGGCAAGCATCACCAGAGGCAACCCCTGGAGTGCCATACACACATAGCCAAGTGCAACTCACTACAGCCTGGTTTTGTGAAGGCCAGAGAGGAGGATGAGCACAGAGCACAGCAGCAGTTTGAGTCCACCCACAAGGCAAGGAAATGATGCAGGCAGTGGTCACTTAGAGCACAGAGCAGGGGGGACCTTCTGCTAAGTCACAACCTCTTTTTGTACGGTGTTACTTTCAATTATCATTACTATTACTGTTACAGGACAGATTGCTTCAGTCTGCTCCACAGCCCTGTTTCTTCAGGCCCAAGGAGGAATCACAAAGTACTGCAACCTTGAGCCATACCTGCTCCCTAAAAAGCTTCCAATTCTGTGCCTCACTATACTGGCATCTTCCTGCACCCCGTCTTTTCCTGCCTCAATGTTCCATTTTGAAGTGTCATAGTTAAATATCTGGGACAGTTTCTTGCCTTGAGTGAAAAAACACTTCCTCCAACTTCCAGAGAAAACCTGCATGTCTATATATTTAGCAACAAAAAGTGGAGTAATGTTTCACAAAGAGTTTGTTCTTCCCTTACTGTAAAAGAACACTTGGGCTCGTCAAGCTGACATTCTTCTACTGAAAACCCATCTTGTTAGAAAATATTCTCTTTGGAACTGTACCAACATGTACTTAATGAAATACATATTTAAAAAATAGGAGGCACTTCCATTTTATTTTCACCCCCAGGTATTGTAGTTTGTAAAAAAATATTTTAAAAATAATTGCTTTCACAATATTAGAAAAAAAATTGAAAAGGAGTTATAAGATGCTCTCTTTGTGTTCAAATAAGACACTCAGTGCACAGAGCTGTTTAGGTCCTCAGTGCTGGACTGAAGACAATCCCAGACTGTGCTGGGATTTTCTGTGGATGTGCCTTGGTCATCCAAGGTCAACAAGAGATCCCTCCCGGCCCTGAGGCTGCTCTGAGCTGCTCTGGCAAATGACACAGGAGAAATTGAGTTTCAGATGACCCTTTTGCTCTGTCCTCAGCCAAGCACCACCTTCAGTGATCTTTCAATTCAGTGAAGCATTTAATCACATTTAAGCGCTTCTACGTATCACGATGTTCTTAAAATGCATGCTGGAGGGGGTAATTATAAAATAAACTCCCACAGCAGCCTCCAAGTTTATCTGTCCTGCAAATTACAGTGTAAAACAACGGCACACCATTTCTCTGTAGTTTTTCTATCTTGACTGAATCATCTTTAAACCATAAATATTTTTAGGTCAGAATTCTTAAACAGCATGAAACAAATGCTGTTCCTGCTTTCCAAGTTACACTGGATAGGCAAAACTTACTCAAGATCTTGAACAATTTACAAGTAAATTATATTTAATAATCAAACCAATGAGGAGTCCTAAATAAAACCATCAGCTTCATGTCAGAACATGCAGCCCAATAGTGAGCTCCATTTAGGAAACACGCTGGAAGAGACCATATTTCACAGCTGACACTTCCTTCAACAAAAACTGCTGCACGTACCAGCCTCTCTCAGATTCACCTTAGGAAGGTGACATTGCTCTTACCATGTGGCAATTAACACTCCCACGGAGAGTAACAGGATGAATCATTCTAACAAAAGCAAAAAGCCCCAAACTTTTCAAGGGAAATGGCTACAGTCTACTCTGCTTTCCAACAGGTCCTTCCTTCGCACACCCTACTGCCAACAGCCGTGGCACATTTGATCTTAGCATCACTTGGCTGTTTACAGCACCCTAAGCCAAAGCAATGGATGCCTTCATTTTTAACTCCCTGTCTCAATAGCAAACTCTGGCAGTGAAGAGCAAGGACAGTCTCTGACCACTGTTTATTCCAGAGCCAAGCCTGGGCGTGGTGTGGGACCCCTGGCTTTGGGAGACAGCCGTGTCCGGAGCCACCGCCCATGGCAACATGAGATGATTTACACATCATCTCCTTCCAGGAATGCTCTCCCCAAAAGCTGGGCTGGGCTCATTGCTGCCTGCACAGGTGCTTGAGATGACCTAACTTTCTCTATGTGATCATTTCAGCTACTGGAGAAATCTCCTTGTGTAAAATAGGAAGGAGGATGACAGGGAAGAGGGACACCTCTGCTGTGCACCAGGAGCTCACTTCAGTTTTGAAAATAATCATAATTTAAAAAATAACACAAATACAGTGCTGGAGAAGTGTTCATCTGCCAAGCTCTAGAAGATGAAGGTCATCTAGAAGACGTGTACATGATGTAGGATAAATTTGCCCATAAAGAAAACATTCACAATTGCTGTGCTTTGAGACACCTGCTCTGGGAAATGGAGGAACAGACTCATACAGTAGGATTGAAAAGCTTCCCAGAAGTTATTGGTTGTGTGATAAAAACTCTTTCACTCCACAGTGGTGACAACAAAACAGACTTGGGGGGAAAAAAGCTATCCAAATATTCTTCCAAAGACACCTTTGGTTTGCTGAGCCCAGCCTTCATCCAAAAAGAGTTCATCTGCCCACAAAAGCATTTTTCTGCTGACACATACATTAACTCAAGAGCAGGGAAGGTGACCTCCCCTCTCATATTTTTGTTCATCTTTTTGCAAATTTTTTTCTTTGCTTCCAAACCACTTGCTAAACTTACTGCATTATAAAAAGCTTTCAAATAAAGAAAAAAAATCCACATTTTTGGGCAACATATGCTATTTATCACCAAAAAAATTTTGGTAAATGGTCCACGTCTTTGTCAATTATTAAAAAACCTCTAGAACATCTCTATCTTGTGAAGCATTGTCAACTTTTCTTTAAACACAACTTTGGGATAACAACTGTCGATCTTGCCACATTTCTGGTGGTATTAGAGCACAGTGAAAAATCCCTGTGCTTTCAGGGATTCTGAAAGTCCTTAGAAATAAAAGGAAAGTCCTTAGAAATAAAATCTGGGGAGCAACAAGGCCACCTGAAGAGCCTCATGGCACAGGGACAGTCCTGCTGCAGCCACAAGAACCTCTGCTACACTCGACCTTGAGACACAAGAGAGGAAGATTCTGGGCTCAGTCCAAGCACAACAGGAATTTTTCTACTGGTGCAAAGAAACAAAGACAACAGAGAGGAAAGCAAATAAACCCAAAGACAGCTCTACACTCATCCATAATTGATAAGGCACCATGAAGTCAGTGAAATAAATGAACTGCACCCAGCTTCAGGGTGGATCCAGAAAGCTCTGTAACAAAGATCTCTTATCTGTAAACTCTGGATTATAAACACATTTTCCAGATCAGCAATTAACATATGCAATTATCTGGGGAAAAGCCTGAAACGTTGGAGTCCAACAGCAGGAGGACACAACAGGTAGCAAATAAATTTGGATTATAATACTGAAGAGGAGTTCTCACTGAAATGGGCAGTATCCATTTAGTATCTGTTTTGCTGGGTTTTTTTAACAGACATGTATTAATAATGGCTTTTTCCCTTCTGCACTAAAGTCATGATTCCTAATGAGCACAGATGGAGTGGCTGTAGCCTCTCTCTCCAGCTACAATAGCACAGGATTTTGAAACCCAATCTGATTTAAAACATCAGAGCTAATAGAACACTTAGGAAACTGGTTATTTCTAACTCTCTGTAACTGCAATTGTGCATTTTCATTCTGGAAATACAGGCAAGACTTCCACATGCAGAATAATAAGAAAAACAAAACATTTTATGTAAAATAAATGGATGCCTTATCCTGAAAAGACTTGAAAATATTTCCTGTTGCCAGCAAAAATACTCATAAAATTTGGAATGTGAAACAACAGCTGGGAACAGTTAGCTACAGGAGAACCAGTCTGGTTTGCAGTCATTTCAGAAATCAATGCACAGAGAGGCAACCATAGGTTTTCATTTCCTTTTTGATAAGCCTTTCACAGGGAGAAAATTCAGCAGCATTTTTCCCCGCCGTACTTTGAAACCTACTATGAATTTCATAAGCTGATATTTGAAGGGTCTAAAGCAGACTTGAAAGCACAGTAGTCCAAACAACCTGGAAACCACCGTGGAAGGGATGAAAAGGATCCCTAAGTCATGAGGGAGCACAGACACAAGCAGGGAGCACCAGGCTTGGCCCACAGTCACGGCACTCGCTCCAGGCATCTTTTTACTGACTGGCTTCTCGATTCCAGCAGAGACTCAGAACCAGTTTGTTCATCTGCCAGATGAATTTCCTCCTGCAGCAGATGTGCATCTTGTCTCACACGGCTTTTTCACTCTTTGTTTCCACAAACACATCCTTGCTTTTTACTGCACAGGATGGGAATCGAAACCTGGTACAAGAAGGGGACTTGCAATTCCACACAAAACAAGTACACAGCAAATAAACCTCATCAGTTGTCAAAAGACAGGTTGGCTTCCTACCAGAGATGACAAACACTATTCAGGTGTGTATGCCCACAACTGTTTGCAGATTCTCAGCACAGAGGTAGAGAACTGTATTTGAAATATGAAGACATTAAAAAAGCTAATGTCAAATATGCAGACTTTGTTCCAGCAGAAAAGCATTCATTAATTTCTCACTTGATAATGAGTTTTGTTCCTTCCCTGCAGTATTTGTAAAGTTAGAAAAACAGGTTGTGTTTTGATAGCATTTGAGAAACACAAAAAGCCAATTTTCTAACTCCTTCTAGTTCTCAGTTTTAATGGAAATATTTGCACTGCTGACATTGGCATGAAACCTAGGTAATGTGTCTGAATGGAATAAAGGCTATGGTGAAAAAAGGTGAAAAGTAACTGGTAAACAGCATTTCCCAGTACAGAATTGGGCTTATTTTACTTTTAAAACATAAAGCCAGCTTGGGTTTGAACACGTTTAGCTGCCCATGACCATCAGCCAGAAAAACCCAATAATCTCACATAGGGCTTCTAATACAGAAGTAAAAGTGTTCACTTGAAAAAGCATATATCAAGTTCAACAAAACTAAACAATGCCTTGGTGAGGGCTTTTATTTCCTCTTTTTCAGCCATCCCTACAGCTTAGTGTAGTCTGTTGAATCAGCCATAGGTGAAGGCAAACTGCATTTTCATATTGCTGTCTATGATTTCATAAGTAATATGAGTTATTTCAAGTGAAGTCAAGGACTGGCATCCAACACAAGAAGAAAATGAAACTTCAAGTCCTTTCATTAGGGAAAAGGATCCCAAACACAGATAAAATGATTACCATTACATATTTTTATCTCATGTTAATACACAGAGTTTAACCACATCAGAGACTGGGACACGAACTGCTGTTACCAGAGGCCTGGAACGAGTTCACACCAAAACCACTGCCAGGTTCAGCTCTCCCATACCCAGCTCTGCACTCTAACAGGATCTCCTCCCTCCTGAGCTGCTTCCTGCTGCTGCTCCCTCCAGTCAATAGCACTTCAGAACACAAACCAGATCTGTCTTCTTGCCCACAGATGCAAAGGTCAAGCTGATCATAAGATCTGAGTTTTAAGGAAGAACGGATCCAGGGATTTTGACATTTGGGAGAAGGAGGAGCTCCTGAAAGAAAACCCACTTGCAGCAGGCGTGGCTCCACTGAAGGCAGAGGGAAGCCCAGGGTCTGCTGAGGCTCTGGACAGCCAAGGTCCACACTGACATGCAGAGAACCAGAAGGGCCAGCCTAGAACTGGTGCTGTTCTCCAGCACATTTCCATGAGCACCATACATTTTGAAAACATGGACTCCAGAAAAGTGTGGGAAGCTAAAACCAAAAAAAAAATTCCAGAAAAAAAGGCCATGGAGGCCAGGGTTTCTGCAGGGACACAGGAAAAAGTTTAATTCTCTCAAGATGATGGAAAACTGCCTTGATATCTCCTTCCCACCATAGAGCATCCTGTTTTGATACAGTTGTATAGTTGTCTGCTGCAATTCCTCCCTTGGCTTGTAATTTCAAGTGTTTTCACTCTTATCTAGCTCCTTCTGTCCTACATGTAATTTTTTTCTGTCCTATTTTTTCCCCTACAAATTCTTCCCTTCTTTCCCTCGTTCCATTCTCTTGTCTTTTCTGTTCACAATTCCCCTTTTAGCTAAACTGCACCAAAATATGTATGTGTGTGAGTATATATATGTGTGTCTATGTGTATGTTTATTAATAATAACACACTGTGAGTGTTTACCAAGCCTCCTGCAATTTGTTTGTTCTAGGCCTTCTGTTGTCTCGTGTATGAATCATCCATTTAGACATAAAATTCTTCAGGAAAAGGAGAGCTTGTTGTTCTAAATCCATACAGTGCCTAGCACACACAACCCCATTCTTTTTTATTATAATAACTGCACCAGTGCTTTTGGTTTCCTCACTCCTAGAATGCTGGATGCTGGCTTTGTGTGCCTTCACTCCTCCAACAAACCCTTGAGAGAAAAACTGCAGCACAAAAAGCACGTGTGACAGAGCAAAGCTTTGTGTTTGACATGGAAACTCTGACAGGAGCACAGCAGTGGCCAGAACAGGAGCATCATCCACAGCTCCCAGCAGAGCCTCTTTTCCCAGAGGAAGATCCACACCAATTTCACCTGCACTTTGTGAGGAAAACAGAGCCCATTGCACACAGGCACAACCCACTGAAATGCAGCCCTGGCAGAGGGGCAGCAGTAAGAGGAAGGAATGGCATGTTCCTGCTCCCAGACACTCTAGGGCACTCTGAGCACTGCCTTCCCTAACAAAAGCTTCTTTTCATTAAAGGGTGGAAAAAAATCCCCTTTCATTCTCTAGCCTCTGAAGGGCTGACATCATGGCTTCCTCAATTTCAGGATTTCAGTGAAAACAAGCTTTTGCAGGGCTGGTCAAACAACAGCTAACTAAGAATTCCTGGGAGTGTTTAATCCACACTCTCTATTAATTTATCATTACCTTCTAATAACACCTCATCTAATGAAGAAACAAAACCACAGCAGAAACCTTCCCTGCTCCTACAGTATTAGTTACTATGAACCTGGGCATCTCTCCACCAAAGCAGTCACCCCAGATCTTTTTTTTTCCCCATCCCTTAATTACCCCAAGGCTTCCAAGCAAAAAACACCCCCAGCTTTATATATTGCCAAGAAAATATTTTAACACTGGCCTTGCATCACGCACACAAAAAGACAACATCATCAAGGCTGTGTCCAACAGCTGCCTTGAATATGATGACAGGAATTATTTGTGCATAGGAATAAAATTAATCAAGGAAAAGGTAGTTGCACCAGCCTTGTATGGTTTTTCCCTTCACATTTAAATTTAAGAAACTTGTTTTAACCAAAGATCCTTCCATACATGGGCCTGTGATTCATTCCTTTTTGAGAAATTCCCAGGTAACCCAAAGCAATACAGAACATGAGCACACATTTACCCTTCAACAGGGAAATCCTGTACTGAAGACCGAGGGAAGCTCCAAATTAAGGAAAATTTGTGTTTTATTAGGAACAAATAAGTTGTGCTAGTGATTTTCAACAGAAGGCTGTAAATGGGATTCCTCCCATGAGCCCTTCCACCTCTGTTTTACTATTTCCACAGCACAGGCTGCTTCCAAGAGCTAAGTGCACCCAACAGCACCAAGTCAAGGCAAAGTCACTACTTCACCTACTCTCCCCATCACCAGGCAAAGAAAATCACTTGGATTTAAAAGCTATTTTTTATACCTCAAACAACACAGGGCCTTTAAAGAACTAATAGCAATAGTTTTGAATTTCAGGCTAGATGCCCTGCTGTTAGTTATGGGCATCCTGAAACCCAAGAGGGAATTACAGCAATCTCTCCTCAAGGCTGGGCAGCAGTTTCCATCTGCCACCTGTAAATAAGCAACTCCATGAAAGGCTCTGCCACCATGAGCTGTTTGTCTGCAGTCAGTCTGTCCTGACCTGAGCATTCATCAAAACCACCTGCAAGCCATTCCTGACCAAGGGTTGCAATGCACTCAACTGTGATGTGCTATTAGAGGTTTCAGCAGGACCCTCCATAAGTCCTGGGCCACTTCTTGAGACTAAACAAGTGCCAGTTCTTGTGGGTGACACAGGAGCCCTGCACAGAGGAAAGCCAGAGAGCTGGCACACAAAGGGCCCACCCCAAGGCACTGGGCTGCTCACAGCTCTTCTCTGCTGTTCAGCTCACAACTCCAGCACCACACAGACGCGACCAAACAGACCTTGACAGATCAGACAGATGTGTCTTGCAAAGGTGGCCGTCCCCAACAAGGAAAAGGAGCCACAGAATGAAGAGCTGTGTCTAAAAAGGGTAAGTTACAGATGCATCTGCATCCTGTTTTGAGAATACATACCAGTAAATGATGAAAGGATGTCACTGGCATAACACAGAGTGCATTGATCACAGATGTGAAATACTTGACCAGTTAGGTAATTGCTTAATCTACAGGACACTCACTCATTCCTATTAGGTATGATTAACTTAAGCCTACAGAGTCAGATAATTTTTTTTAAAATGCAAGTCAACTTTCACAGACACAGATTTAGACATTCTTCATGTATTTTGTCTGTGAAATTAAATTGCAGTATGAATAGCTATCTGCAGAGAAGCAACATCATTCCTTAAAGTTCGCGTGCTTATTGTCACACCCTACTCACAACCCAAATCTCACAGTGCTAAACTAGTAAAGGAGACTGAAGATAAAATGGACCTGAAGGAATCTGCAGCTGGAAACAAGCCTTGGCCCAAAACCAAGAGGGACTTCCTTCATCTTATCACCTGGAATGAAAAACTTACACATCCAGCCAAGGAGTAACACAAATACAACCTAATTATCCCTATGCTTGTCTCTGCACGTGTCTCTGACCCGGCCCCTCAAGCATGCCCTGACTTCACACAGATGCTCTCTCTCCCCCCTGGACCAGACTACTTAGCACATGGAGAATATGAACCCTTAAGGATTTAATAAAAGATACCCTTTGGATCAGAAAATTGAGGTTGACTTCCCAGTGCGTCACAGGTAGACCCTGGTATTTATGAATTCAGAATGATTGCAGGCAAAGTTTTTCATCCTGGCAACACTGTTGCCATAGCAACCCGGGCTGATCCGATATTCTTAGCAACCACTCCTAACTCTCCGTCCCCAGCACTCCCTGCTTTCCTCCAAGGCTGAGCTGCACAACCTCATTTCCAAAAGCCCCTGACCATCAGCAGAACCACCAGAGCAGCATGAGCTCACAAATATGAGTGCCTTACCCACAGGTACTCCTGAAGTGTACCTGATACACCGGCACAACATGCTTTGCTCATGGAGAGGATGTGGGAAGCACACCTGGCTCAGGACCCCAAGCGGGGACAGTCATGCTGGACCTATTCTGCTAACACTTTCAGATCTGGGGACACAAACAGGACAGCAGTGAGGGTCTGTGATGTTCCAAGTCCACAAAAATCCACCTTATTATTTCACACACATACTTAGTTCACCATCCTTCCTCTGGGCTAAAATAGCATTTAATAAAGTCAATTTGAAGTTGTGTAATTGAAACCACAAGAGGACACATCTAAGACATCACCTGAGGTTTTACAGCACACAGCAATGGAGCAGGTAAACATTACACTATTAACAAGTGCCTCTCTAACACAAAACCAGGCACACCGTACTCCAGCAGGCTTCTGAGCCAGCTGAAGATAAATCAGGAGCTGGCAAACCACAACACCTGCCTTACTCCAGCTCCACGCCGTGTTTGGCAGCCGCCCTCACTTCCTGCCGGAGGCTGGGCGCTGCCACTGCTGCCTGGGGCTGGGCTTCCCTCCACCAGAGCCAAAACAAAGCCTGAGTGAGTTCTCACACTGATTCCAGGCAGGACTGAGTGACTTACAGCTCCTCATGCAAGTAAAGCTTTATGGGCTTCACCTGGGAGTGCAAAGAGGCAGAGCAGAAACCACTCCTCTAGTGGAGGTGGAGGGGGAAGGGCAGGACCAAGCCGAGCTGTGCTACCCACAGAAGCACTCAGTAGTGCCAAGAGCAAGGAATTTGAGGTGACTGGCAGCTGCACCACAAAGCCTGATGGCACAACTGCTCTGTTCTGGACTGCTACTCACTAAACATATCGCTCCTAAGATCTGCAACAAAACATTTAACAACTGTTAGAAACAAATAATCCATTACAGAACATTTACCACGGGCCCAAGAAATGAGGAAAAAGATTTTTCAAGTTTTAATACACGTGTTAATGTTTGGGCTCCAATCTTAAAGGTCTTTTCCAACCTAAGTGATTCCATGGAGGTCTCTCCAGAGGGAAGTTTTTAAAGCAGCAGGCAAACAAAGAAAACACCATGTAATGGCACACTCTGAACTAAGAGCACCAAACTACAAAGAAACATCATTTACAAGGTCTTTTTTGACTCTATTTCCAAAAGCCAAAGAACAACAATTTTCAGATATGTTCTCAATGACAGATTACATTTTTTCTATTGCTATGGTGAATTACAAGTTTCAACTAAGATTACAGCCTCAAACACATTCACACCACAAATGTGGAATAAAAGACTGTCACTAAATGAGGTTATTCAGTGTTTCTAGACTAGAAAGCTCCTGATAAACTTTTGGCTCCCTTCCTGAACAGAATTCTCTGAGTGTTCCCTGCTGTAATAATGAAGCATCCCTAGTTTGACATATGAAATCTACAACTTGTGAGAAACATTGCAGGAGGACAACAGCTGCTGGGCAAACCTCCTGGTCTTGACCCCATACCAACACGTACCAAGGACAATTTTCCAGAACCACAGTGGCTCACCCTCCATATCCCTTTATAAAATGGAGATCAGCCTGGACATAGATAAACAGAATTCTGCCAGATGCTTATCTAATACACAGACCGTTTGATAAATATCAGGTCATGTTTAACTTCTCCATCTCCTGTGTATTTCTTCACAGGGGGATCCTGGGAAGAGGCAAGACACAGCATTGCAAAGTGCCCAACAACGTTGTATTTACTTGGACAGATTTTGCAGTCTCTTTCAAGTGTGCTATATATAGCTGATTATTTTGCTTTCTAGTCTAGAAAAGGAAAATCACAGCTGACACAGATTTCTTCTCAGCAGTCGCCTGCCAGCCCTGGCTGCAGATCTCCTCCCACAGCACAGAACAAGCAGCAGAGTCCTGCAGTTGCAGGCGCTCTGAGTGTACACTGGACATCTACTTGTGATGCTTTCTGCCTGAGAATTAAGCACAGATAACAAAAGGGCAATGTTAGAAATATCAGTGCTTCAGGTCAGTTACCTATTTATTGTATTTGCAATTTAATCCAGCCATCAAACAGATTCCACAGGGAATATCATATTAGCCACTGGGCTTAATGTATTCTGGAATCAAAGATAAGGCTGCATAGATTGAAGTATCCAATTTATACACACAAGGGTTTTTTCTTTTTTTCCTTAAGACCAAAGAAATGCCAATTGACAGCTTTTCACAGTTATGTCACTTTGATGGTGCTGAGCCAGAACCCCCGTGTGAGGAGCCCTTACATAATTTATTCCAGTCATTTTCATTTTGAATAGGTGAAATAAAAATGTTTTAATGATTCTACCTTGAAGACAGCAAATTCCCTTTTTTTAACCTTTTTAAAGTGCTTTTAGTAAATATAGAGAGGTCTGATTATACCACAGTCTACCCAACACAATGCATTCTCTAAACTTCCAATAATCTTCTTATAAAGCTCTGTTTCTCAAGGTGAGAAAATGTTAGGAGCTCTCCATCAGTAGCATATGGTGCATTAAACAAATTTACTCATGTCACACTGAAAGAAACGGTGCTGAAAGAACATCATGACTGCAATTCCATAAACTCGTGCAGCAGGAAAGCCAGAATTAGGCAGTTTAAATCTGCCCTTTTGTCTATATCAACATTGTTTACCACAACACTATAGAACAGAGTCTTTTTTCCATAAGATCCAATGGTAATTAGGGGATGCCTCATCCAATCACCATTCTCTCTCTCTATTTTTGGCCCTGTTCTTTCATCTGTTGTTTTCTGTCGGGTTTTTTCCTGACAAAGTGCCTTTGTCCAGTGTCAGAGCTGTTTTTGCTCCTCACCCAGCCCATGTGTGCCTGCTCTCTCCCTGGCTACCATCCCTCTCTCAGCTCACCCATCAGAGGATGGCAGAACCAGGCCGATCACCCAGCCCAGGGTTTTTAAAGCATATTCCATTCATGCAAAAGAGAAGAACCAGGAAGGGAAGATTCCCAAACCTTCAGCAATTCATGTGTGACACAGCAAGGCAATGCTGTTCCCATCAAAGGTTATTGGGAATTTTTTGGAATATGAATCCAGTAAGCCCAGCTCCTTCTGTAGCTTAACATTTCACAGGTGAAAATCAGTGCCAGGACCAGGTTCAGAGCGTGACCCTGCAAACCTGCACAGCTTCATGCTTTTGCCTTGGAAGACACACACACACTTGCAAACGTAGCTCCATCTGTTATTAGTTAGCCAAGAAACAGACTCAGGTTGTTAAGTTTTATCCCTACCATCACAAACCTTCAGCTGTAATAAAATAGGAGGTACAGAGCTCGTAAGAATTTCTCCATAGACTTATAACTTGGATTAAATATTTAAAACTGGACAGAACTCTGAGACTTATTCCCTGGACATTCCATGTTTGCAAAAAGACAGTCAATGACCTAGTTATTGGATTTTGTGGAGGCAGCTGGGGATGGTGATGCAAGTCTAGAGTGCTTTAGTTAAAAGAAAGAGAACCAAATGAAAATCCTGTCCTGTAGCACCTGATTAACACTTATTTTCAGACTATACTTCCCAGAGAACTAAAGGGAGAAAACAGGGTTATCCCCAGGCTTGTACACATCTGGGTTTTTTTTTTTTCCTGAGCATTTCTAATTTTAAAGATGTCAGTTTTTCAGGAACTGTTAAGCCTTGAGCTCTAACCCAAAGTCAATAAATAAATTTACAAATACAGGAAGCTTTTTATGAAAACCCTTTTGGGATTTGCCCTGCATAGCTGAGAGAGGCCAAGATTTCACACAGAGGTAGCTGAGTTACTCTAAAATCTCTTAGATCACAGATATGCAATGCTGGCCTGGGCTCTGGGGAAGCTCATGGCCACGGCACAGGGGTCAGAATGGAGCAGACAGGTTCCAAGGAGTAACCAAAGCATCGAGGCCATGACTGGAGGAGGGGAGAAGTAGTAAGAAATGGGAACCCTTGTCCTAAGGACAAAGCAAACCAGACAACAACAATAATTGTGTGGAACAATTAGGAGTTTACAAAGCAAATAAAGAAGTTGAAAGACTAACCCTGAAGAAAGGAGGTATGAAATGAATTCTCAGGACACCAGCTATACACTTATTAAACCATGTATAAACATTTGAATGACAACTCAGCACTTCTACCATCTTTTTAAATCTTCCAACTACTAAAAAAATACATTAAAGGGAACAAAAGTAGATTGCCTTTCATTTTCTTTATATGGAAAATCCCACCAGGCAAGCAAAAGCCACATAACTGCTGTTCCATAAAATACTTGGTAATGAGAATATTCACTAGTTCTGTTATTAACGTCAACAAGCTATAACTCAGATGGCCCAAAAACCTAACAGCAATTCAATCCTCATGATGGATTTGTTGTTTCCTCATCCCAGGCCACTGTTTCTGATTATTTTAATTGGTTACTACTGGCAATACTGTATTTAGGAAAATTAAGTAATAAATTACACAGCTAATCATGTGGTCACAAGAATCATACAAGCCTCATGTTACTGTGTCTGGAAGCTGCCTGCTGCTCTGCTTGGAACTTAAGCAGAAAATGAATAAAATCTGTCAGCAGGCCAATGAATGTTGGTGTTATTTTACCATGGATGCCCTGCAGGCAGGGCTTGCTGAGATGCCAGCTCGTGGCAGGGGTAGTTCAGACACAGAGACAGCAGAGCCAGCACTGCAATCCAGGTCAGCAAGACCCCACTGCTGCACCCCCAGGACAGTGAGGAAGGATCTGGGGCCTCGTGTCCCAGCACCTCCAGCTTCTTTCCCTCCTAGATCCATACTAAACCAGAGTCTCACCCAATCTCCCTCTGACCAGTTGACTTTCCAGGGCTCATTGACTCTCATAACTCAATGCACCAAGGCAATAAAGGTGACAATATTTTACTTGTGGGTATTAATTGTGATTACCAGGGTCACACCTCTACCACAGGGCAGAACTCCCTTCCCACCCTGGCCTAAGATGGAGCTCTTTTAAGGAACTGTGCAGGGAAAAAAAAAAAAAAGGAAATTCATCAAGTGTGTTAGGCCCTGTTCTCCCTTCCCCAGCTTCCTCTTCCCACTCTAATTTCCCTCAAGACCTTGAAAAGGCTCATTGAAAATACAGCTGAGTGGGTGATATAGTACATTCAGGTTTGGTTCACATGAGATTTGACTGGGTCAAAAGATTCCTTCAATAAATTTTCATTTCCCTTGGAGTGAGATGTACATACTAATGGGGAACTCCTGGTGTTTTTAAGATGAGAGAGATTCACATTAATGTTATTCCTTTTATTTTTGATGTACTCTTTCCACTGAGTTGCAGCAGGGAACTCAGGGAAGAAAGAGCTGTTTAAAAACAGGGTAAAATTTTGCTATGACAGAAACACAGAGTAACTCCTGAGAAAAATGCAGGTATTTTCCAGTACTCCACTCACTGCAGACTGAACTGATCCTGAGCCATGTCAGTTATCCAAGGTTGGCTCCTTTAGTTATACATAAATAACCTGAAGGCTGCTCAGGCTGCACTTTAACAATTTCCAGCTAAAACTTCAACAGCCAAGTTTGCCAGCACGTTCCATGATGTGTAACTCACATTTGCATTGCTCCACAGAAATAGGCCAAGGATGGAATTTACTTGTTTCTAATTAGTCCATTGCATTGATAAACAATCTTCCTGCAAAACTTTTTACTCGAAATATGTCTATGAGCAACATTATTTTAGCCATTCTAGTCAGGTGTGAGCTCAAGTTAACTCAACTTTGGAATTCCCATCCAAGTCCAAAGCCAAGATGTTTGGAAAAGAGCAACCTAAGCTGAGATCATGAGAACAACCACTGCCAGAACAATCCCTCCTGTAAACAGAGAGCTCCTCTAATTCCTGGGTTTGTTATCCAGCAATTGCACATGCCATAATCAAAGGTACTGATTTACCCTCTGGTGATAGAATCCTACAATTGTTTAGGATGGACAAGACCTTTAATGACAAACTTTCACTGAGCACTGCCAAGGCCACTGCTCAATCACCTTCCCAAGTGCCACATCCACAAACCTTTTGAACAGTTCATCACCTCTGCCAAAAGGAGCAACCTGCTAAAATTAATTCCACTTCTAAATATTAAAGCATTGTCCCAAGTGGCTACACTGTGGAACACTCCAAGCTTTGCCATGGCTCTTCCATCCTCCTAAGGAGAGAGCTGTGTGCAAGCTAATTTTCAGTAGTGCTAAACCAGCACCAAGATATGGCATAAACACACACAAATTCCAACCACTTATTCCTCAGATTCAGCTAGTCTCATTCTGATGTTTCTTTGGCCACTCACATGAGACCAAGGGACACAGAATTAATTTGTAACTAATTAATTCATTACAAATTAAATACTTATATTAAAAAAACACATCTTTACAATTTTTACATTATTAGAAGTTTATGAATTTATAAGTATTAATTTCAGAATTATAGATAAAGAACATATATGAAAACAATAATGTAACTATTCTGCAGGCATGAAGAGACACCTCTGTTCTGATATCTTTACTTCAAGAAGTTCACAACCCTAAGAATTCTCACAAAGGAAAAAAATTGAAGTGATGAACATCACTATAAAGTATGTAAGGTCATATTTAAAAAAAAATCCAGAACAACAAAAGCCTAGGAGATATTAATAATGCACAGCTAATACCAAAATTCAAAGGCTTGTCAGAAGCCAGGCAAGCCCATGTTAATTTTGCAGAGATAATAAAAAGAGAACAACAGCAGGCTTGTTTGTAGTGACAATAAACCCATAAAATAGCAACACACAAAATAAAAAGATACAGCATAGGAAAATGTAAGGAGATTAACAACATTTCAAATTGCAAAAAAAAGAAATTTTTCTTTCATTTTTAATTAATACTAACAATACAGAATCATGTGACCCAAACAACATGCTGCAATGGGAATTCAGGGATACCTGTGTTACTCCAAGGCAGTTCTAATACTGGGTCTGCTCCACCTCTCAGCCCCAATCCTTAGGTGGTGCATTGCTATAATCCCTCAGGGGAGGGGCTCTCAGCTCCAAAATCGTTAGAAAGTGCTGGGCTGTAATTCAATGCCTTGTCTCTCTACTCACTGGGCATGTGCCAGTGCACAAACTGGACTGACAGGGGAAATGAATGGCAGTCAGGAGCTTAAATAAACTCAGAAACCCAACTCCAGCAGCACAGCAAGATGCTTTAACATACACTGAGACTGGGAGCTCTAATAGAAAGGCACATCTTTTAAATTGTCTTCTTAAATTCTTCATTTATCTAACACGAGTGTAAACACCCAATAGCAAAAGCAAATTTATATTGGTTTTACACATTTGTATTGGAGCACAAACTACAACATTATGTCATCATGAACACAGACAATGGTCAGCACAGCATGGTCTGGTGCAGTCAGAATTGATATTCTTCAACCTAGTTATTTCATGTTGCTTTTAACACATCTGTGTCTCTCAGCTGTCAAACTTGGGCTCAATTTTCACACATTGGCCTGTGCTACTGCTCCAAATTAAAACAAATTATGAGCTCCCTGACCTGGTATTTGCTTTCCTCCAGTCAGCTCATGGCACAGCTCAGTGCAGAGTGGAAAGTGTGTGGATTCAAATCCAGTGCAATTGAGCAAAGCTCTATGCTAAATTAATTTTTCCCAGGGTGGACAGATTGCTTAACATATCAGATTTTTTTCTAATGATATTTGAAATCATATCATCATATTGCTTTGTTCTTCAGGCACCTGAAAACCTCACAAGCTGCTCAGGAAGAGCTAAGTCATGTTCTAAGTAGCCTCTCCCAAATACACAATCATTTGGTCTTTATTTCCATTTCAATACATACACTTACTGGATATGCCATTTTTTAAAAAACCCTACAACTCTGCTAAAGTGCTAACACAGAGATCAATCCAATGCCACCTTCAATTAACTCCTGCTTTAAGTCACTCCTTGGTAACTCAGGACAAATCTACACCACATTTAAAGTATGCTTCAAGTCTGCTCACCAAACTGCTGGAAAATGGTGAGACACAATCAATTAGTCACTCCAAGTTAATTCTACTCCTTTGTTTTCTACACAAACAAAACCTAGAAAGAACATTTTTATTGAACATTTTTAAAGAATGAATTTTGAAAGAACATTTTAAATCATTACTATCTCTAGGTTTTTTATTTTAATAATTTCTCTGAGTGGAAGCATGCAAATGAATATAATAAAGGCCTTTCTATTCAACTTGCAAGTTTAAAATAAATGCTACTTCCTCAAAATACTAAAGAGCTAGAAATAGTTTAGAACCCCTCCTACTGAGTATCTTCTTTTCCACTGTAATCTGCAGTGGGATGATGAAATGAGACAAAAACATAAGGGGGAACCCATATCATAAAATACCAAAGCAAGTGGTAGTTAAAAGGTCATAACGTGACAGCATTATCTCACACAGAGAACAAAGAGGAAAACAGAATCAAACCAAACTGAAAGAGAAACTCTTTCAAATCTTCTATCAAACACTCAAGTGATCAAATGTTCAGGGTAGGTCTCTGAAATGGGTTTTTAATTGCTTGTTTATTTTTTTCCCTCTCTAATGGTGTAATTATTCTCCCCATGACGAGTGAAAAAGCAGAGACCTGTCAGAGCCCAGTTCATAAGCAATCTTGCAGGACCAGATATGAACATAAAAGGGCCCTGGAACACAGCAAGTGTCAAGAGGACACAAGCTGCAGGGCTGATGAGCTGTTCTCATTCTCTATCGAGAGGATCTGATCCATTAGCAGAAGGAGATTAGAAATCACTCTGCTACAGCTGTGGTTCTATTCCCCCCTTTTTGTAAAAATTATTCTTTTTCAACTTGAGGTTAAGTTCTAGCTGATCCCCGAGTCCTCAGCTGTAAGAGAAAAGGCAAAGCAATAAAAAGAGAATTGCTCTAATAACACAGGGACACACAGAGGAATCACTGGAGTTAACAGACCCTTTAGTCCACTTACAAATTAGGGAAACCAACAAAGCCAATCCAAACAACAATGCTCAGGAGTTATTGCATTTAGGTTTCAGCATCAGGAGAAATATTATTTCTGCAAAATTAATAAGAAACTTGGTCTCTCTGTGAAATGCTACAAGGGAATTTTTTTTGTGCTGCTGATGTAATGGAATATTTATGAGCACTGGGAATCAGGGCAGTCAGAATAACGACAAAGAGAGGTCACAGGGGGTAGGATTGCAAGGTTACATCAGTTGGGTTTATCTTTGTTTTTTACTGAATTGGTGCAACATGCCTCTTCACAGATATTTTTATTGTCCTTAATAAAAAAGAAGGCATTGTTGTGAATTTGTCTGTATATGACCCGGATATGTGCACTGCAATATCCATTTTTATTTATTTTTAATAACTATCTCCATTTGCACCAGTTTCCCAACACACACAAGCAAAGACTCCACTGATCCAACACATCTTGGTTTTAACCACAAAACTGCTTGAAGCTCAAAATCAAAACTAAAGAAGAACAAAGGGATCATACTGAGCCAGGCACATTGGAAATGTAGCAAGAGTGGATGGACACAACAGTAGTCACTACAGCAGGAAAGTCTTAATGCTCTTTTTGATTCTATATACCAAAAACTTGAAAACAGCAACAAAAGCAAGAAATTTCCTCTCAGTTCCCATTTGCAGAGCATTAAATTATATACTTGCATAGAACTCAAAAATGCCTTGACCTTGAGCAATGTTTTGTTCACAAACCGGGACAGAATCCTTTTACTACTTAATTGGTGAGAAGATACAGCGCTTACAGTACTCCTGGAACATGCACCCATCTTCAGTTGTTTTCCTTTGTGTCCACACAAACGGCCCAATTTAGCAGGGCACTGAGGGAATCTCTCCAGATGGGCAAAGTTCATGAAAATATTCATAGGAGGAAAGGTACGCCATTATCCCCAGGCTCTGCCGACTGGATTGTAATTATAAAGATCCCTCTTTTTTAGCAGATGGGTCTCCTGGCCTCTTTCCAGTCTACACTTCATGTTGTCTATTGTGGCAAACCAAACTGTGAAGGAAAGAACTAAAATAAAGCATTTCCTAGTCTACCTTTGGACAGAACCCACTCTCATATGTGAACAGGCTTTTTTAACCCGTTTTCAGGAAGAGGCACAAAGGCTCTTCAGTAAATTGCTAGCTGGCTATAGGATTACCCAAACAAGGAGACCTGGATCAGAGCTCATTCAGCACCACAGGGACAGGGTTGTTATTCCACGACAAGCTGGTGATCTCTTTCTAATTCCTCCAAGACAAGGAGCTGTCATAAGAAATACACGTACAAACACAGCCTTTGTCAGCAGCCCTAGCAGGAAGATCAGACAAGAACTGAAGGGCCTGTTCGCTTCTCTAACAGCTTGGCCAAGTCAAAGCCAGCCTGGAAGCTTGTACCAGAGCTATCTGCTGTCCCAGTAAACAGAAACCTTCCAGGCTGTTCAGCTGACCCTAATCACAGGCATTTTCTCCCAGCCCCACCAAACAAACCCAAAGAAAAGGTCCCATTCTGGCTGGAAAGCAGCACAACAGAATCACAGAGCCTGTGGAGAGCTGGCTAAGAAGAAAGGACACCTTCCCAACAGCCATGAAGCACAGCACACTTTTAGGAACACAACAGCAGGCACAGTAAAAGTGGCACCATAAAGCTTGGTGTGCTGTTTGAGCAGTGTTTCCCCAGGGAGCTCTGGCAAGAACCAAGCCCTGCGTGGAATCACGGCTCAGGGTCCGGAGCCGCGCTCTGCTGGGTCTGTGCAGGGCTTGTCAATTACCGTGAGCTGCGGAGGTGATCCGAGGCACAGGATCCGGCTGCTGCTGCTCCCCAGAGCCCATCAGGCTCATTTTACACTGCCTATTAGGACTGCTATTAGACAGGGTTGGTTTTCCCTCACTGCTACAGCTGAACAAATAATGAGAAAAATTACATGCAAACATCCCCACCGTGACTTCTGTAGGATTCTGCTCCAACTGCGTTCCCACATTTGCTGTTTGATTATCGTGGACTCTTGACATTTTAAGGGAGGAGTTGGCTCTCGACATCCTCTCAGGACCACCAACGAAATCTCACTATCAACAGCAATTTTCATGGGAGGAGGGGGGATTATTACACACAAAATTATGATAAATAACAAACAAGTTTCTTAAAATTGCCATCTGTTTGCAGACAATCTGCAATCAAGAAAGGAGGCTCATTCATCAAGCAAATTGTTACTGAAAATTGTCTTCCTCAGCTATAATGACTCCCACACCCAGGGCACTTGCAAACAGAGGTATGAGAGTCCCAGCACCGATTCCTGCTTTTATCTGCTTGTCCCAAAATGCACATTTAATTTAGGAACTTTGTATGTGGAACGAGTACCACATACACAGTGCAGTGCTAGCACAGCACACACCCACTGAAGGCTCAGGCCTGCCATACTTATTTGGATTCTGCCAGAGCTTCCACTAACACAGCTACTACCTAGGAGACTCCTACTCCCCCTTGGAAGCTGGAAAAAAGCTTCTGGAATGATTTTGGAGGGAGATCAGTCATTTTGGCACAATGGCTTCTGTCTGGCATATAATTAGTTTGCTAGGGGAAAATCATTTGCTCCCTATTCGCCCACGAGCTCTGCTGTGAGCACGGAGCATCCCGAGAGGGAAGATAGCTGCAGGTTAAAATTAGCAAGGAACAGCAGATGCCATTGTCTCCTCTCATTGCCTCCTCCCACAAAGCACGTCTCGCATCCCAACCGAGAGGGGCTGGAAAACACAAATCTACAGCAAAAAGAAAAACAGAAGAATGTAACAAAAATAACCCCTCTTCAAAAGAACAGATACACCAGACTTCTCTGGTCAGCAACAACTCTGCAGATAATTTTCCAAGCAGTAATGACAGTATGTGGCTCCATTAGCATCTCAGGGTTGTACTTGCCCTAGCCTCATGTCAGGATTAGATTCCATTATCTCAGGACAAGAAAATCAGGAGTACACGACAATTAACACTTCACATTACTTGAAAGAAAACAAGGAGCCTTCTGAATACTCTGTTTCTAGGATGACATGCTGTAAACAAGAACGTCAGCACTGACTTCAGCTCAGCTGCCACAGAAAAAAAGCATCTGTTTTTCTTCTTGGCAAATATTGATCACCACTGAAACATTCTCATAAATCTGAGATAGATTTACACCTTTCAAAAATATAATTAAGGCCAAAACATCATTTCTATGGCCACATGTTCAAATAATTTTCAGAGATCTATGTCTAGCCTGACAAAACAGTGACTAAGACCAATGAATTCCAGCACCTTGAAAAATATTTCTCCTTAGAGAGTCCCCTCTGTGCATCCAAAGGCAAATAAAATCTGGGTTTAGGACATTGCTCCTGGCTGTGTGCAAACCTCACCCATGTAAAACATGACCAGTGAAACACTCCTGAATGCAAACAAAACAATGCACTGATCCATTAATTTGCAGTTAGGTCAGGTCATATTTTAGTGAGAAAATGGGAAAAAACCATACACACTCAAATTTTAGATTTGTGTGAGTGTATACAGAGGAAAAGACTGGCACTACTGCTGTGGTGAAACCAATTCTAACACATTAAAGTTCTTGTATTTTCACCCACTCTGTTAATTCTATACAGACCTGCTAACTGGACTGGCTGGCAGGCAGATTTCAAGAGCACCAAGATAGTGTTTCTAAAATGTGTCAGGAGCCTTAATAGTGCAAAATATTAGGAGTAAATTAATCCTTCTGTCAAATGGCTGACAGCAACATAAAGGGTCAGGGTTTAGACACACAAAAGGACTCCTCTTGAAAAATGACTCAGCCATCTCCTGCTCCCTCCCAACCAGCAACCAAGAAAAATGAGGTCTTCATTGCCCTCAAATAACCCAAATAAGCAGATCTTTGCTTACCCAGAAGGACTTGAGACACTACCAAAGGAGAGGGGAAGAAAAATCGTTATTAGAGGAAAATTAATGTAACAAAGATATGAAAGTGAGCAAGCAAGCTCCTGATCATAAGGTTTACCCAGAAATTCATAAGCCTCCAACAACATAAATCCTATTAAAACTTTATAAAGTTGTGGTTTGTTAATGTAAGTACTTCATTAATAATGAATTAATTACAAATTAACATATATAAAATGTTCTGTATGTCTCTAAGCCTCTGGTATCTTCAATTAAATAAATTCATGGAGATTTCCTTTTAAATCCAACAGTACTGCCTATTTATTATTTAAAGAAGCAAGAGAAAGATGCCATTCTTGGGTGGCATAACTTCACACCTCCAAGTTGTTTAACAGAGCATCACTGGTCATAGACATGCAGGGAACTTCACTGGCTCTTGGGCTATCACAGATTGACTACCAGCTTGAACCATGGGATCAGAGCCCATATCTTTTGTGGAAAAGGCTCCACAGGACAAGGAAAGCCATCAGCTCAGCAGATTCCTTATGGCTATTTGAGTGAGGGTACAGACAGAAAGGAAAAGGAAGCCAACACCTTCCCAGAAAACAACATTCCTGGCTTACACAACTGAAGTTATCATGTAAGGAACCACTACAAACTCTTCAAAAATTCACTTACTGGAATGAAAAGTCCAGCATTTTTCAATTCCAAAATCTGACACTTAAGAGAGAACAGCAGTGGGTTTGGACAGGAAAGAAGGAGCAGTAATACAATTAAGGATAAAACGCTTCCTTTTCAATTAAAGACTAGAACAGAACAGAAATAGAAAAGCAGAGAGATGTTGGGATGATGACCCCTGAAACTATGTACAGCTTAATGCCAGGCTGTGAATTGAGCTAGTGCAGCCTCAAAGGGGCATTCCTCAGCTGGCTGGGGTTTAGTGCAGCAAAGGGATGCCACAGGCATTAGTATCCATGGGAGGAGGTTATAAAGCACGTGCTCTCTGTGAGCAAAAAGGGTCATGAAATCATGCAGCTCCTTTCTTCCCCTGCCCTCAGCACATCCTGCAGGCTCATTATCAGTGCTTTTGCCAGCTGGGAACCCATCCAGGGCCTGGATGCTGTGCTAGAACATGCCACCCCTGTGGCTGAAGAGTCACCAGATCTATACAAGAGCAAACACTGACTTATTTCTAACAGAGGCTCATACTGGCCTTGTCAGCTGTGGTACCTGAACCTCTGGAAAGAATGCCAAACTCCCAGCTATAGACATGGAATGGCCACTGGGACACAACACAAAGATGAGCACTTGTACACAGCCCCTTTACCCACAGGGTCTCCTAATGGATTTCTCCACCTGCCCAGAAGAGCATGCAACGTGATTTTCCACCCTGCCAATCAAGCCAGGAGTCACATCTGTCCAACTAGGGAGCATTTCCTTGACCTTCCCTCAGCAGAATGAAAAGAGTGCTTGCACTAAAACATCAGGGAATAGGTTTGTGCTCTAACAGCTGATGGCAGCTGAGTTGCCATGGTCACTTTCCTGCTGACCTTCTTTCATTCATTATCCATAGAGCACATTTCCCAAAGATACAGATTCAGTTGGAACTTCACTGTTTATCACTTAACCAGGATGCACTGACCTTCACTTGAGGGAACATTCTAAAGCTTGGGAAAAGATTCCAACACCTAGATACCACAGCTAATCTTAAATTGTTCCAAAATATAAATTTACCTTTGTCTTTTATTTAAGGATATGGTATATAGTTATCCCAGGGACCTTCAACTCCCACCATAATGCATGGCAAGCAGGACAAACCTTGGCCAACCTTTCCTTACTCATTCTTCTTTTCTTTATTTTCTCCTGTCTTGCCTCACTCTCCCTCACCACATTGCTACACCTCTTCCCTCCTCCATTTCTGGTGTTACTGTCTTTTCCTTGATTAATTCAATTCCCAGCTCCATGCTCCTAAGTCAAGCACAGCTCTAATGCATCTACCCACTTGTCACAGCTTGTTTTGCCAAAAGATGACCGAAGGGAGCATGTTCTTTCCTGCATTTGCAAATAGCTCCAGAAGAGTCAAGCACAGGAGGAGATTCAAGGAGATTCAGAGCTTCCCACATCAGACACATGCAGTCCTTGAAATCTTTCTGGCAGAGTTTCTCATCAGGGACAAGAGACATTCCACCATTTCCACTAAAGGAAAACGCTGCCTCAGTGCTCATTGAAATAAAACCTGGACAAACTTGCTCCATTTTAGCACTGGCTTACCCAAAAACTCCAAGCAGATGCTGCATTCTGCAGCTGATACTCAACAGCTCTGTCCCTCACTCCACAAGGACCTCGATTCAATCTAACAGGATGCCATCCCTGACCAGTATCCATTCCTATTCTGGTGACAGACTAGGAGTTAACTGTTGTTATTATATTGCAAATGTTCCATATTGCAAGAGTTTTTTACCTCCTGGGTGTTTCCCACGGGCAGCTCCTCTAAGCACTGGCTCTTCGTCTCATGGCTGACTCCAGTTCCCCCTCACCAACCAATCCACTCTTGGATAACACTCTTCTTCTTACTGGCTACAGCTGTGCCCTGTTAGAGTCAGGCCAGTTCCTAATCTCTAGTAATTGTCTCAGCTGCAGCTCCTTAAGGGTGAGATTCCTTTCTATACTACCTTTAATTCCTTACATTGTATCCCCCTACAGTTAACATTATTAGCCAAACCAAGAAAAAAAACATCTTTTCCAAGGCACAGTGCAAGAGCATCATCCAGTGTAAACCAGCACAGGAACAACACATGACTGCTGCTGTGACAGTGCTCGGGGTAGAGAGTGCCCTGAAGGAAACCAGAGGGAAGGCAGAGCTACACACAGAGCTCCAGGCAGGCTTTCCAAGAAGTTTAAACCTATCTGAACATCAACAGTGATTAATTTCATCTCAGCAGGCCATTTGAACATCCTTCTTCCATTTTAACCTTGGGAATCTGAAAAACAACTGGATTAAAACACTCAGCCCAAAGTTCCAGGGAAGTTCAGCCCCTGAGCTTGCTAAATCCTCTACTTGTCTCCTTTTCCTTCATTGCCTTCCCAAAGAAGCTCAGCAACTGCCACCCTACCCCACCTGTTTCTTTTAGATCCTGACTCCTCAGGGTTACACACCAGGACACTGAGCAGCCAGCTCCTCACTCCAGTTCCCACTATAAGGAACCATCTTGTTCTGCAGATCACAGACACTTCTCTGGCAAAAACAGACCATGCCCTCCTCTGACCTTTGATTTTTCCGTGCGCAAAATTGCAGCTGGGATCCAGCCTCTATGAGATAGAGAGGGAAGAAACCATCCCCATGAGTTCCTTATGGAAACAAAACAGCAGAATCCAGTTCTGTGCATCTGTACAGCAAATTCAATACAAAACAATGTCCCACACATGGAGACAGACAAGTTACACGGAAATTTTCTATACATCAGCTGGCGCTCAGGAAAAAGAGCATCAAAAGCTCATCAGTACTTCTCCTACCTCTTCCACTTTCTAGACAAAAACTTTTTCCCAAAGTAGTTAGTAGAACTTCAAGCAGACAATCACTAACAAACTCTCCTGTTTCTGCTGAATTGCTCTGGCTCCACTAGAGCCTGGTGTTACAGATAACCCAAAAAGTAACAGAGCAGTTGGGAGTTCCAGTCCATGGAAGCACCCGACAGGTCCTGTAGCTCCAGACAGAGCCCAGGTTCCATCCTGCTCTTTTCTTGCCTAAAAGACAGACGTTACCTCAGAAGCAAAGGTGACCTGACTGTCATGCTCTGGTCTAATGAAATGCACCTGCACGAAGGAAGGTTTAATATGCTCTAACAGAAAATGTCAAAGCTTGACTAAATGTCAAGATATCATTACACTCTCAAACAACCACTTACTGAAGAACAGTTGCAAGTCACATCAAATTTTTAAATACATTTATTGATACTACACTGGAAAACAGATTTATTTTTTAAAATGGTACTAAAATACAGCTTTTGACAAAATTTGAAATGACTCTTTGCAATCCCCCAGTTATTTTACACAAGCCTCAATCCAATTTGCAATTCTTAAGCCTTAAGAAGATCATTTCAAATTACTAACCAGATGCTGATGAGGCTGTTATCTAGTGAACTATAAATTAAATTAAAACAATAGAAGCTGACATCCAAGAAAGGCCAAACTTCAATTCCCCAAGCAGGAAAGCAATGGAAACTAAAATAGCAACTCATGGGAAAAAATGCTTCTGTCATAGTATGAAAGCTAATAGAATACCCCCAACAAGTGGATGTGCAATCACATCCTTTCTGATTGTGTTATTTTGTAGTAATTATAAACACAGGTAAAATAGGATGCATTTGGGGACCTGCCATTCTCTCCTATATCACCTACTTCCTGAGAGCTGGCTGCACTTATTTCTCCCACAACTCTGACTTCAAATTCTTTATCCTCACCAACTACAGGCAAGTGTTGAGCAGCCAAAAGGAACCTGTGATTTGCAGCTTCTAAGAAAGAGGGGAAGAAGAAGAAACAAGTGTATGATGATACACCTGCTTCCTCCTGCAGATCTCAGTTTGGCAAGTTTCAAGGCTGATTCCCTTCCTATCTAATTCTCCTGCTTAAAATTACCTGTTAGGACCATCATCAAGTTTCTTGGGCTACCTCTGTACCCAGAAGTTTGCTAGACAATTAATATCTCTTTCAGCCATCATTTAAACAGCACATTACCTCCAGCATTTTAAAAAGGACAGAGTTATACCGTGGCATTGCAAGGGAGCTGATATTTTCTATTTCTCTTTTCTTGAGTTCCTAATGGAACAGCAAGAAGTAAAATCAGTGTTCAAGCCATAGAAAAAGTCATAAATGCCAAAAGGGTATACATTGAGGGGAACACTTCCCAGAGACCACCAAGTAGAAATCTTCAGAACAAATCAATGCACTTTAAGTAATCAATTCTGCTTCCACAATTGCTTCTATTCCCTATTAAAGCATCCAAAGGCTAAAATTACTCTCAGATTCTGCAATTCACAATGCAATAAGCAAATATTGATGCTTCAGTTTGTGATTTGTGAGCTTTTAAGGTAATGGAAATCAGGCTGAGTTGCCCTGTGCCAGAGAAAAGGCTTACGTCTTAGTTTGCAAATTGATGAAAACTATCCTTCATGTTGCTATGGAAGATATTTTCCTTGCCTTATCTAAACAGGGCCTTGCATTCAGGAATCCAGAAGGGGAACTGACATTTCCTTTTGGCACAGCTTCCCTCAAACACTAAAATCAAATGTCATTCCTAATGCAAGTTCCCAGGTGCAACACGTAACGGCATCACGAGCACGGTGGGAAGATGGATGAGCAGAAGGTGGCAATAGAGCACCAGATCCAAACCCATCCACACTTTATTCCCTTTATTGGTTTTATTCCCTCTAAATCCACAGACACTTTATTCCCAATTAGATGTTGGCTCTCACCACAGCACACACCCTGAGTGTGAGCTGTGCACCTCCACTGAAAACCCAACATGATACAGCTGTGATTTCTTACAGCTGCATCAGCCCTGGGTAAAAGCACAGGTAAAAAGTCTACATTTCTCCTCAGGCAGGTGACAAAACTACAAGACTTCCATGAGCACTTCAGTGTGCTGCCTACGTGGCTCCCTGCATCTATCAGAAAACCACAGGGAACAGGGGGGTTGTGTAGCTCGTCCACAAAAAAGTTATTATCAACCTATGTACCTCCTCCAGCTGAAAAGCTAAATTATAAGGATTATCTTAAAGCTGGATTGGAAAAGTGTCATTACATTTTATACAATAATATTCCCCTTCATTTCTAAACAAATCATCTCCTGAGCACTGGTGGAAAGGGTATGGAAAACTTCCTGCTGCTCTTTCCAAGATGAAGAATACTTGGGAGTAGCACTTCACTGTTAACCAGGTAAGCACAGAGAAATCTGGCTCATCTCAAGTTGGTAGTTGAGCCTTTAGGTTTCAGTCAGAAAGTGCCATCCCATGCATGTTGGTAGAGACCTCCCAAATGCACAAGGATTCTCTGAAATGCTCTTTTCCATTATAAGCAGGTAGGAGGCACTGAGGAAGGCAGAGACCTCCCTCTTTCGGCCAAAGGGAGGTGAAGCAGGCGCACACTGCCTTGACAAGAGATTTTAAGGCAAATAGGATTGGACTTATTCCCCCACATTTCTGATGGAGACAAGTAAAACAGGATGAAACAATGAGGAAGAAAAAAAATTCACTGGTGTCACATGTGCAATATTCCCAAGCTGCCACATTTACCACAACAAGCAAAGACTGATCTTCCTGCACCACAGAAAGCCATTTTTCTCAAGTTTAACTTGGCATTATTATTATTTTCAAGCTCTGCATATATTTTTCTGGTCTCAAATCTCTTGAAATAAAGACATTTCTCAGCATGACCGTGGCAGTACAACACATGTTTTCCTGCCCTGCCTCTCCCTGCTGGAGTCCAGCAGGCAGCAGTATCTGCCTAAGATGTTGCCCACAGCTGGACATCACCCCCAGCCCTTCAGGGTCAGAAATGGCCCCCATCTGCCCCAATAAACCACACAAAATTAACACCTACAGAACCATGCTGACTAAAAATTATTTGGGTATAATTATATTTAATCATTATTATTATTATTCCTGGCATGTACTACTGGCTGGGGAGCAGGGCAAGTATCAAGCCATGAAGCAAATAGAAATAGTCAAGCTATCCGACATCCTAAAAAGCTTTCCAGACTTAAGCACATCAAAAGTTACCCAAGCAGCAATGAGAAAAAAAAAAGGGATTTCAAATGATTTAACATTCCAGTGCACCTTGTGCAGCTGCCTCATGTACCTGAGAGCAGTCTTTGTTTAAATATTTTATCAACTGACCATTTAAATGCCATGCTAAGTTACACAGAACAAGCAGCAGAGGGAAAAATTAAAATACAGAAATGCCACAGTAAGGTGCTCACATACTCTGCCAAAATAGTAAAGAAATCTCTCTCAGTAGCTTTAATTTCAGGAGTTTTAGCATAGAAAATGTCTGAAAAACAAACTTCCTCCACTGAGATTAAGGAATTAAAAAAGCAAATAATGGCACAATGATCCCCTCAGTGGTAATTAATAAAATTATTAGTAGACAGTTCCTGAATGAGTCTGCTTGGCTTAAACACTAATTACTTTTTATTACTGAGCAAAAAGAAGCAACTCAAGTGTAACACAGGGAATAAACTGTTAACTACGTATTGGATATTCTTTTTAAACAGTGTTAAAGGGTAAGCTACATAACAGAGCAACCAACACTTAAAATGTCTTAATTATCAGTGTTTTTAAATAACTTGCTTCACTGCTGTCCCAGCTACAGCTTCCTGACTGGTTCACAGATAAAGAAAATTATTTCAATGCCATTTCTTGCCCTGGCTTGTTGCCTGGCTTAGTGACAAAGGAACTTGGTCCCCACTCTCCAGCAGGCTGGCAGGGGACCATCACTCCCATTTAACCTTCATTCCAGAACACTGGCCTTTGTCAGAGAAATGCTGCCCTTCAGTCCCCTACAAATAACCCTCCTCCTCCTGGAAACTGCAGTTTGGGCATGCTTGGGACTTCAGCTGCTTCTGAAACACTCTAACTGCATTGATATGAGACTTTAGGTGAGGGAAATGAAATAAAAGTTTGTTCCTTCGTGGCTGGCAAGTATAAAATACATTAAACAGCACAAACTACCTAAGCTTTTTAGTTTTGTTTAAAGAAAGGTATGAAGGACACTTGGTTCAAGAAAAAGAAAAACTAACTCCTGAATACTGTTTTTCTGAATTCTTTGTGTTCACGTCTCTAAATATAAGTGATTGACAGGTCATGAAAACAGTCACACACTGAAAAATAAGCTTAACAATCACCAAACACACACCCCCAAACCTTGGAAAAACATAATTTTCAAGCTCATTCTACTCCAATGATGTAACAAAAAAAAAAACATAACTGTTACATATGTTTGTGGAGAGCAGCTCAGCTTGGAGAGAATATCCCAAAGATGGATAGCATGAGTTTTAAAGGAATAGTAAGGGATGGAAGAATCACTGTGGTACCTAAATATTCTGGATTTGTATTTTACTGTCACTTACGACTCAGATTCAATTCCTGTTAATATACAGCATTTACTTTACCAGCAATATAATACTATGATGTGCTGAACTATTCCAACATCAGTTCAGCTTTCTGCATTTTCATAATTCCACCCACCGGCAATTAAAGCAGAAATTGTTTAAAGAACAGCACAACATTTTCTTCAAAGTCCCTGGCTAGGGACTGGACAAAGCAGAAGCAATTCTTACACCAGCAGCTGGTACTGCTGTGGTGCAGAGAGCCCCATTTGCAGACTGCCCAGTGATTTACAGGATCAGGCATGGTGCTTCTTCTCATACCAAATTTAAAACCCTCCCCGTGCTTGGCATCCATCTCAGGCTGACTGACAGTCTAGGCCTATAAAAAACTGCATGTGCAGAACAGCCTATTTTAAGAAAATTCTCATCACCCTTTCACTGAAAACCTGTAGAATATTCATGCTTTGGAGCACAGCCTCAAAAATCTGGCTGCCATATCAGGGATAAATGGGCTTTGTGCTATGCCCAAGAGAATTCATCCAGAACTGAGCAGGTCACAGCCCTCTGTAACCCCAGCCTACATTGCATGGTACACATCTTAAAGCCCAGATGTGTCCTGGTGCTCCTGGGGGTACTGTGAGGAGGGAAATAGGGTGGACTATTCTGCTGAGCAGCCCTGCCTCACCAGGGACCTAACAAAAGGGAACTGACTCCATGGAATAAGACCAAATCCCCCATTTTTGATGCATTTTCTAAGTTTCTGTACTTTTACAAGGTTACTTTAATATCAGGAAAGCACCCAAAAAATAGGGGGAACAAAAATCATCAGCAACATTTGAAATGAAAGACAGAAACAACACGTAACGCCAAAAAAAATAAAAGAAAAAAAAAAAGAAAATCAAGTACATTAATTTCTTGTGTTATGAAATCAAGAGCAGCTTTTTCACAAAACTCCTGCATCACTCAGCACACAAAATGGATGGAGCTTCCTATTTTATCCTCCCTTTTTAAACCCAGCTGTGACTACAGTTATTCATTTCCTGATGGCTTCCTTTGGAAAGCTAATATTTTATAAATAAAGCCATACTTAGGGGAGCAAGAGAACTGACAAGACAAACAGCCAAGCACTGCCAAGAAACAAATGCCTCGTCATTTGGATAAGGATTCCTGTCTTTGGTACATGGTATTCTCTTTTTCAAATGTTTTGGGTTTGTTCTTGACCATATGCCTGTATTCAAAATAATATTTCAACTGTAGCAATAACCATCCATGTTCTGTAATATGATTATTTCCTCTTTAAGCCTGCATCTCCTCTCCCTGAACACATCCTATATTCTAGGAGAGCAGACTTGGTGTGCCCCAGCCCAGTGGCCAGAACAGAGGTGGTGGCAGGAATTTCCCTGGGGGAAGGGGTCACCTCAGCTCAAGGAGGGACAAGTTTGTGAAAGAAAAAACCTCTGAGGGTTATTAAATCACAGAGACAAAACCCAGCTCAGGAAATCCTGAGCCAAGAACAGCTGGAGGCCAGGAGATTATTTAGGGGAAGCATCAGATATGCTTGCCCTGTTCCTGTTCTTCCCCAAGAACCAGGCTGTGGATATTGTTGAGGAGAAAACACTGAGAAACAGACCCTCAGGTCTAATCTTGAAATGCAGCTTTCATGGAAGACAAATGTGGTTTGGATCTGAATGTCCAGAAAAAATTTATTTCATTGCAGGTTTTCAGTCTGTCTGAGGAACAAAGCAGGCAACAGGTTACTAATTAGTGGCATATTCTTCATTTCCAAACTACCACCAAAATAATCCTTAAAACAGCATTCAACAAAATAGGGAGAGGGTTGAGAATGAAGTGTTACATAATTTTTTGGCCACCACAGAGCTCAAACTTCAGCCAGAAAAACTGGTGTAGAGTTATGAGAAGATATGGAGCGAGAGGCAGCTCCCAGCTAACCTTCCTAACCTTCCCCCTAGGGGGATATAAACAAACCTTATCAACCTTTTTCTCACCAGGAGGATCCCTTCTTCTTCCCCCTCCCCTGCAAGCACCCCCAGTGTTCTGCTAGACAGTACAGGCCTTCCTTGGGAAGTCTCTGTTCTGTTTCTGATACATTTTACAACACATGCCCAACCTTGAATATTATTTATGGAGGATCCCACATCACTCTTTTGTTTCAGTACTTTTCAAGTTCTTAAGCAAAACTCAGGTTTTCCAGCTGCTACTCCATTTTAACTTTTGGAAGACTAGGGGATCAGCCCAGAATCCAGAACTGCTTTCCTTGAACAGTTATTAAATGGGGATCCCAGCTTCCCCCTCCACTGCACTTTGCCTCACGCTCACCCCCAAGCAATTCCTCCAGTGAGAAGGTGCAGCTGAAGGCTCTCTGCAGCTCCATAACTACCAACCTCAGCTTCACAGCATTCCAAAGGCCCTGCTGAGCAGTTTGGATTTCAGTCCACAATTTGCATTTGCTTAAAAATCTCTTCTACAACAAACTGCAAACAGACTCTTTAGACTCTGTACCAAACTGCCATCTAAAAAATGGCTATTTAAGTCTAAGGAAAAAAGCTAAATGCAGCAGAAAGTGTCTATTATCTACCCTGGCAGGGTTTTATCCAAGGGCCTTGAGTTTTTAACTCAGCTACATCAGCTGACTCCCCTCAGAGAATTCTTTAGTTCATTAACATTTGCTAATCTCAAATCATGAATATGGACTTTGTTTTATTTAACATACACTTACACACTCTACACCCACTCACATGCAGATATACACACACGCACACGCTCTGATATTTTCTTTAGAAATGTTTGGGGAGAACACTGATTGCACAGCTTTGATACATGCAGCTTCCTCCCTACCATTTTATGACCATTTTAGTTAACATAATCACCATTACAGCAGATCATAATTTGTTCTCATGGCTACAAATTCATGAGACAAACTGCTGTGATGCTGCAGCCTGATCAAAACAAGAGCAGGCAGCAAAGCAGCCCAGCTTCTTCAGCTGAAAGGATCAAGCACAGAAAGGAAAACAAAATCACTTGCTCTACCTTTGGGTTCCCACCTCTGCAGCCATGCAGGCTTCTTACTAGAGATGTGACAGGCATGGGTGGCTGTGAAAACAGGCTTACAGTGCTTTGTAAATATACACTATACACACCAGCCCTTCTCCTCCTTCCCAGAGAAATCTGGACAATGGATTTGGTGAGGGAGTACACAGAAGGCTTAGCTGGACAGCTCATTAAAAGCTTTGCATTCATAACCTAAGGAATATGTGGAGGAAAGATTTTGGTTCACTTTTAGTAGATGAAAAATTTGGGGTATTATCATCTTTTAATTATTATTTTAGGCCATTGTAGAATAGCCTAAGGAAGCAAATGATTTATGAGAACAGATGTATTAAGTACATGCCACTGATACTTTTGGAAGGAAAAAACCCCAGACCTATCCATTACAGCAAAAAGAGTGATGAGACTGACCTCGTTTACCCTCAAAGGTGTCTGTGGAAAACTTCCTACCATTAACACTTGTACTCAACACAAATCTCACTTCCAAAGGATTTCCCATTGACTTTTGAAATAGAGCCAAAGAAATCTTAGCCAATCAAAGCCAATCTTCAGAGAGAGCAGAGCATGCATGAAACACTCAGACTGCCACAAGATTAGATGCACATTTTTAAGAGGCACTTAGAGACTTAAGAGTGAAAATTCTGCCATACACAAACACACTTAGAAGCGGGCACAAGCTCAAAAGGATGACATTTGACACTCCCAAACCTTCAGTGCTGTTTGAAACCCTGGCAAGGATGTGTACCTTGGCCCATCTTCAACCTCTACCTGTGCCAGAAACAGCACTGGGACACGGATGGAGAAAAGCAAAAGCAACAGTATTCTGCATTATGTCTTATCTGAGATTGTCTGCAACACTAAAACCAGGAGAATATCTTAAAAAACAGCTCTGCAAAATGGCCAGGCCTACATTTTCATCTCTTCTGGCACAATAAAGAAACTGCAAACACTGCATCAGCATGAAATGTTTTCTCAACAAATGTTTATAAACAGAACGTAAGAAATTTGTCTGGCTGATAAAAAACTACCCATTCTCTCACTGGAAAAACAATGCCCTTTTGTCTGCCATGCTTGTGCTAAAAGAAAACAAATAAGATTTTGGCAGAAAGGCTAATACAGACTAAAAGAATTTGGCAGCCAACCTGTTGCTCTTTGCAGTTAATGTTTCACATGTCAGGTTTTACTTTTTGTCTGGAAAATAAGCTGTGGAAAAGCTCAGGACCATGTGAGACACTTCCTCAAGATTCAGACTCTGGGCTCTTTTTTAAACAAAGCAAAGTCACCTTGGGAGATTTCAGCCTATTTGAAGTGGCTTCTTCCTTCTATATTTATGCCCAGAGAAAAAGAAAGGGAAAAAATCCCAATCAGAAGAGAACAAGCCACCAAAGAGCCACATCCAGTCTGCTCCTTAAACCGTGACTGCTCCAAGCAAGAGCTGCTTTCCACACTCATTTCCTTCCCAGGCACTAAAGTGGAAGCAGTTTTCAAGCCTGGCTACACAACCCCATGGAGCAGCGAGCTCTGAGACTCCGAGGGAGCGAGCGGCGTTCAGCCCTGGGCCAGCGGATCCCGCCGCCCGCTCCTGCTGGGGCCACTCCAGCTGCTGGTGCTGGACACTGGAATTATCCTCCTGCCTTCACGGCCCATTAGCTTCAATTGCTGCTGCAGCAGAGGCTGTCCTCAGCTGGATTCAGCTCAGCTGCTAATCGTCCCAGCATCTGAACTCATTCCATGGGAAAATCAATAGCAAACCTGAAACACTTTCAAGTCTTCATAGAGACCCAGGAATTTCTCCCATTTTGTACTCACAGACCTCAAGAAGACAAGAAGAAAATAATTCTCATTTCTCCATGCTCATTTTGGTTCCTATCAACATAAAGCTTTTCCTTGTTTTGTCTAGTACAGGGGAGATCATGATGGATTAAACTCATCATGGAGAAAATGAGCCCCTTACAAAGAAATACACAGAGGCAAGAAGCAGTGCAAATGTACCACACACCATTCCACTCTTGTTTTGAAGGAACAGCCTAAAGTCAAAGGGTAATTTATTCATTATGCCCATTTAAATTTTCATGTCCCCTTAGGCTTCCAACAAAAACACCAGTTAATGTGAAATGCAATCCTGCTTTTTTTTCCAGACGTAGATATCTGTTCCTTAGAAAATCCAAACAGGCAGACAAGAGCCACAACTAAAATGATTATATATCTAGAGAGAACTTAAAAATATGTTTGCACATACAACCATTTCTCACACTAAGGTCAAAGATGCAGCTTCACTTTTAATGTACACAAAGAAAAAAACTTTTAGTACTGCATCTATTTTTTTTTAAGCAGGAAAATATTACAAAGGTGCAACATAAGAGCCTTCTAACAGTTCTAAAATTCCCATTGCTCATTGGAAAAAAAACTTAACACAAGAACACACGTCCTCCACTTATAGCCCTCTTCATTACTATGACAAAGAAGTTACCTGAAGTAAAATGCCACTACCAGAGTGAGGGACACAATGAAACAGCCAATGACTCAGAATCAACTTGGGTTAAACAACAACTCAGGCTCAAGAATATTTGGTAAGCAGATCAATCCTTCAAGGCCTGGAAAAACAAGTTTCCTTTCTTGGGACAACTTCTTTACCTACATGTCACCACTACCTGATGATGATGTATACCAATCCTTACAAAAATAAAATCACTTTTTAGATGCTTACTGGCATCAATATGAGTCGTACATTGGCAAGCTACAGAATCTGTCAGATGTTTCAAAAACAGCCACAGCAAACACACAACCTAAATCATAAGACACAATAAATATCTCCCAGTCAGCAGACCTAGCTGATCTTGCCAGTCAGTTACTATTGACAGTTTTTGGTTCTCCAGTACTAAAAAGACATGGGAATCATATTAAGAGAATCCCAGCAAGTTCTCTGGTGAAGCTGGATGTTAAATCCCCCCACCCAGTCACCTCAGTTTTCCCAGGAAAAATCACTGCTCCTCTCAGCATTTTATCAGGGGCTGTGCCATTGCCCCAGTTCAGGATCACCACTTAAAAATAAATGTGGCTGTTCAGAGCCGAGCCAGAGACAAAACAGCAAAGAAAGGATGACGCCTGTCCTGCTGCCCAGCTCCATGGAAAGCTGGGGAGACCAGGTGCCAAAAATGCACAAGTGCCTTTCATCAACAGCCTGAAGGATAAAAGGCATGGCAGCATTTCCCTGCTGCATAGCACAGTACTGGCCACCCTGTTACCCATCAAAGGCAAATAAACAAATTCCCATCTGGGATATAAAAACAGATACACACACAGAGAGGTTTGATTAACAGCCCCTTAGCACACTGGAAAAAAGAGAACACCTACCTCTTGAGAAATCCATGTGGACACGGTCCGTGTTTCCACTGGGACCTCCATGATCCTGCAGGCTAGAAACTGGTGATGTTAAAGGCAAGGCAAAATTCCTAGAGAACCTGGAAGCTCAGAGGATTTTGACCTACCTTTGTGAATCCCTGACCTTAGCATGTTGTTTGGCATTTATCTGAATTAACTGACAACATGACACCGAGATGGTAAAGTCCTTTATTGACAGCTCACACTCACACATATGGCTCAACAGACTAAAATGTAACGTACCAACTAAAAACAGAGAAACAAAAAAATGAATCTATCCTTCAAGAATCAATATTGCTCGAGATGGTGATGATGTAGCCCACAGAGCAACGCCTGGCTTACTGAGATGACCTCTGAAAACTTACCAAGGCATAATATTATTATTCCCATTAAAAAAATAAAGGAATTTTGTTTTCCTCAGCAGCAGAGTCTCTGCTGGCTACTGATAGAAGGTACATAATTACAGCAGCCACTGATGGTCATTAAGACAGACAGGACACGACATGCTTCCAAGAGAAAGCTTCTAGTTATGTTTCAGAGACCTGATAGAATGTCAAATGCAATAAAGTAAATTGCCTGAAACAAATCACTCTAATTTCATTTTTTTATACCATTATATCTGTTTCTCCACAATGTATCCTAGTGTAGCCCATGGGACATAAATGTATCCAGGACCAAGGTGAATTCAGTTTACACTTGGCAAATACATGAGGCATTCAGTAAGCCTTGCACCAGATCCAATACTGCTTCTTGCTCTATAAAAGTAGTGCACAAGTAGTTACTGCTGATTTGCTATAAATTTTTATCAGTTCCAAGCAACCAGGGGTCCTTGGTGCTCAGAACTCCATGTGCAGAAAGCAATGACTGTACTGCACTGAGTGTTTCTCCTTCATTCCCATATTTCTGCAAGGTTTGCCTCCCCTTCATAACTGAAGGTTTTTTAAATGTCTGGCTCCTCAAATTTAAAAAAAAATTCTAGAGTGGCTACAAGCAGCAGCATTTTGTTTCAATGTTAGCCAAGAACTCTCTTTTCAAAGGCTAAAATGATGTTGTGGAACTCTCTGGGGAACAGAAAAGACCTTTTAGTTCTCACTAAAAGGCACTTATTCACTGATAAAAAGCAGAACTTGTGCACACTGATATGTCTGTTCTTCTGCTCACAAAAACCTGTGAGACAGTAAAAATGCAGCAAGCTTCAGGAAAGTAACAAATGGATTTCTTTTCTGGCTTGGCTGCAACATGTTTCTACCCCATCTTTCAAAATACTTCTTATTTAAAACGTAAATCCGAAAAATTAAGTGCAACCAAATTTTCAGTTGGACATATTTGTTCTTAAACCTAAATTTCCCCAAACTCAGGTTACTAACTCAGCTTCAGGTGAGCCTTTGTTTCTCCATGGCATTTCTTTGTCAACTAAATCCCAAAGCAAAGGAAAATCAGGAAGAACGGCAGAGAAACAAAGTAGGTACATGCAGCCAAGAGTGGAAAGTCCATAAAAGGAAAAACCAGAATATTTCAGCCAAAAACCTTGTCAGAGAATACTTAATTTTTGTGTCCATTATAGTCGGGGGTTTCTGACTCAAAATTGGTGGAAGGAGAACGGATAACAATCCATTAGACTCCATAATCTTTTCAGAAGCAGGAAATTCAGGGATAAATCTCCGTTCTGCCTCACTGAAATCAGAACTTGCCTCTGTCCCCACAGATTCCCTAATCAATAGGTCTACCTTCCTCTTGGCACCCTTTTGTCAAAAAGATTAAGTATAACTTTCACTCTAATGGAAATAATTAGGAAACACTGGCATTTTTGTAAGGGAGAATCCTCTTCCTTTAACCTCTGTGAGGATCCTTCCAAACAGCTTTGCATTACCATCCCTAATTGGAATTAACAGGAACTGCTCTCTGTAACCATGGCTCTCCCATCAACCTCCACCCTCCTGAGGGATTCCACAGACAGCAACATGACAACAAACACTCCACAGAATTATAATCGATTATCAGTGATGTGAAAAAATCATCAGGAGGAGAGCCCCTGCAAATGAAACAGAGCTGGGCTTGCTTTGGTGCTTCTGTGGGGGAGGCAGCAGCAGAAGCTCCAGCGTTTTGTTCACAGCATATTCACACATGTACATTATTTCCCAGTGCAAGATAAGGCCTCACATACCTCCATATCCACCTGGCTGCCAAGGAAGGAGCTGTTTAGGGATCAAATCCAGGTTTAGCTTCCTCACAGTTACTTAGTGGTATCATGTCTTAGAAATCAGATGCAATGCATCTATCCCTTGATAATCAGCATGTAAAGCAGACTTTGCAGTGATCACAAGTGCAAAAAGAGATTTTCAAGAATGGCACAAATACTTCATTCATCACCATCCCATTATTATTATTACCACTTTTATAGCAAGTAAAATAATTTCAGCCAATTAGCTGGACCCAGGTTCATTAATTCCTCTGCCAAGACAGTCTCAATAGAGCAAAAGAAAAAAAAAAAAAGGAGGAAAACAATCATAAAATATGTACTCAAAGTAATTATTTGCACATTTCTTATTGAATCTAAATTTAAATACCTTTTGCAACATGCTGGCCATTTAAATGTCAATTCTTCATGTCCCCTTCAGTTACTTACCTAAAAAAAAAAAAGCAACAGGATAAACATTAATTTTCCATGTTCTCAGATGTATCATGGATATATACATTCTTCTCCACTGCTCTCCAGTAAGTTTTCAGTGGTTGTAACTTAAGTAAGACAATTAGGATAATGGGTTTGGGTTGTTTTATTAGTTTAGATGGCATGTTCCCACTTGGCCTCAGCTAAGCATCCAGTAATTGAATTTAAGATCTTTTTTCTTATTATTGCTGTTTTCCTCCATCGTACATGATTTCTAAATAAAAGCTACTTGATGCCCTCAATAATTTGATTTTCATATTCTGTGTATTTACTCTGGAAAAATTCATAATTGCAGTCACAGTAATGGAAATATAAAACATTAAGTAAAAGAACCCAAATGTGGTCTTCAGTACAGACATTTGTGCAACTTCTTAGCAGCTACAGGTAAAACAAATTTTGGGCAGATGGAGCCCAGGACAGGACACCCTGGACAGTGCTGTACCCCAAATGGTAACAGAAGTGCATCTTCCAGTTGGGAACAGCAAGGGCAGCATGTGCACAGCAGGTTCCCCATTCACTTCCACAGAAACATGGGGTTAACACCATTATACATTACATCTCTTCTCTATAAAATCTTTCCAAACCTGAAATAACAGGCAGGTGTGAGTTCAGAACTTGCTAGAAGTCCTGTCCCCTCCTTTTCACCCCCAGGCTCCTGCCTGGTAGCTGAGCAGATGGAAAAACCTCTGGCTCAGCCTGGCAGCAGGACCCTGCAGGCTCCTTGAGCACCCACACCCAAACCTGGGTGATGGCTCTGCCCTCCCCCCCAGCCCACACAGGAGGCTGGCAGATCCTGGCACGTGTGGTTGCTGCCTAATCTCAAGTGAACCTCAGCCCCTGTTTCTCACATCATCCAGCACTCCTCTGTGACTGAACTGCATTTATCATTACTGCCTTTCAATACTCCAGATAATTTTAATAGTTGACAATACATCCTATAAACAGTGTGACAGACTTACATGGTCCTCAGCTACCAAAACTATATCCTAAAAGAGAAGAACACCATTTCACATTTCATCCATACCACCACTTTTGTATCAGTTTTTTAGATGTTTTCTTAACCAACACAAGTTGAAAATTATAAAAACGCAGGTGAATGTTGTTATTATATTGCAAAGGTTCCATATTGCAAGAGTTTTGTACCTTATGGGTGTTTCTCACAGGCAGCTCCTCTAAGCACTGACTCTTCCTTCGTCTCATGGCTGACTCCAGTTCCCCCTCACCAACCAATCCACTCTTGGATAACACTCTTCTTCTTACTGGCTACAGCTGAGAGTCAGGCCAGTTCCTAATCTCTAGTAATTGGCTCAGCTGCAGCTTCTTAAGGGTGAGACTCCTTTCTATACTACCTTTAATCCCTTACATTGTATCCCCCTACAGGTGAAACCCTGAACAACCAAATACCTTTCATATTCAGTGAAGAACTTGTGTGAATTTCTTTAAACTCCTTATTTTCCAGCATTAAGCTTACACAAGCTTCCTGATGAATTTCAGATGGAAATATCACTTATTCCCATAATGTGCTCAGGCTGAACAGAGTGTACAAGCTCAACATTCTCTCTGCCTGCATGCAACTAACTTTATTTTAGACTGAATTTTAAATCCCTGCCAAATTCAGACATCTCCTGCACAAGTTCTGCTGCTTCTACCTTCTGTCAGCCTACTCTGTGAAGCCTCTGAAGGAAGCTTTTTTTTTTCAACCTGGCAGAACTCTTATTATCCTCCTCTTTGAAAACAGCACAATTTGCTCCTCTAGTCCCCTTGCATGTGCAAGTTCAGCCTTTTTCAAGAGCAGTGTAAGTTCCAGCTACAGTTCAGAGCTCTCCAGGATATGAACCCATTTCAGAACACATAACACCATGGTGCTTTAGCCACAGGAGTTACTAAGGTGGGTTTAACACATGCTACTATAGATTTTTGTCCTTAAAATGACAACTCCAGGTATGATTGCCATCTGACTAGAATTATCTGATGACTCATGCTAGTTGTCAGGTTTGGTTCATTTCCCTCCTTTTCTCTTTTAAGGGGAAGCATAATTTTCAAGGTTTAAGAGAAAAATTGATTCCGTTGATCACAGGCACTCCCAAGGCTAGTTTTCCTACAGTAGTTTGTAATGATTATCCACATACCCCTTCCACAGGGAATTCTGAGTTATCATCAAAACTTGACTTTTTTTCAGTGCCTGCTTTGGAATTTAAAAAGTTGGGAGGGTCTCCCACAACAAGCACATATTAAACTTCAAGAGCTGCAGTGCAAGCTTATTTCTGAGGAAAAACACCATTGTGCTTTGCTATTTGGCAAGAGTTCCACTGAGCCATCTGCCCAGAGCTTTTAGAAAAGACAAAATGAAGACCAGCACCCCTTGGTGTCCCTTAAGATCAACCAGCAGGAAGATCCATCCTTCTGCTGTCCTTTGCCTATCTATCCATCTGATCCTATGGTAGGATCACAGCCTTCCACTCAGCTGACGTGTACATTTCTCTTCTATCAGTGCAAACAATGACCAGACAGACTTCAAATGAGGTGACTCACTGGCAGATAATGAATCCCATTCCATTTCTCCCACATAACAGCCTTCATTTTGTGCAACCCAAGGCATCTCAGGCTGTACAGAGTCAGGAACCACAAAGTAAAAGCTGTTCAGACTTCATCTGGCATTCCAAACAATTCCTTCCAGAATGCCCAGCAGCAGGTGCCATACCACCACCTTTATCATGCTTATCCTCCAGTTTTAGAGGGGGACAAAGATGCCATAGTTACTGTCAATCAGGGAGCAAATCTGTCTAACATTTAAACATCGAGCTTCCCGTGAAATAGGATTAGCACTAATGGATGAAGCTGTCTCCCGTCTGCCTAACAAAAGAAATGATCCTGCAAACTCTGACCAGAATTGTATTAACTACCAATTACAGACATAAATATAGCTGGGAGACTGAAATCATATTTTTCCTGCTGCTGCAGAAGACTTGAAATGAAAATAGTTCCATCCAAATCAATATACAGCCATCTGGTCTGCAAAAAGCTGACACATCTCCTTCCTTTGGGATCTGTGTCCCCCAAATTAGATGAAGAAGTTGCCTTGCCTTTGCAATGCTCATTCCAAGAGTCAGCAGAGGCTGGTCAAGGTCTACTGTCTTGCACTGATGGCTGATAAGTGCTTTGGCTCATCCCACATCCACCAAATAACTGTTCTTTGATTTCCGTGCCAGGCCCTTGCATCTGCTTGGAGCGCCTCGTGCAAGAAGCCAACACTGTGGTTTGCTTCTTAAAAGTCACTTCAAAAAGCCATTAACACAGAGCAAGCTGAAAGCCAAAACAACAGCCTACCAGAAGAGAGAGACATCTCATTTAGAGACTGAATGGATGGTCCTTGGTGGAGCTGTATGGGGGACTTTTCTTATTGGCATCACATGCACAGGAGTAGGGGTGCATTAGCTGACAGAACCTTTCCTTCATATTTCCAAACAAAGCCACAGCCAGGGAGATTTAACTGAGCACGGCTCAGTTTTTAGAGCATTTGCAGTGGTTCAAATCCACACCTGGTTACCACTTCTAACATAAAAAGTAAAATATTAATCCCTGCATAGCAGTAAAGATGGAATATAAATCTCACTTTGCATCCCGAGACCATTATACATTGCCCAAAATGTTCAACAAAATTAATGTATTTTTGTGCTCAAGCACTTTCAAACCAGCTGCCCCAGCATCCTCCTCTCCAAGAGCTGCACAGTGAGCTCCTGATCTTCTGCAGCAAATGGTCTGGGCACGCTGGCTGTGCACTGATTCCCTGGGGTCAAGGAGAAGGGAACAAAGCTGCCTTTGTGCACACTCCCTGGACGGCAGTGAGAGCTCGGTCACAGATGCAATACCAGCAGGGACAGTGCCAGTCCCAGTGTGCCCAACCACTAAAGCACTGACCCCTTCCCTGTGACCAGCTAAGTCCCTAGTACATCTCAAGATTATCAGTTTAAAAAATCCTCCCAAAAACTGCTCATGTCTCACTGGAGCTTTAACATTTCAGAGCCCACTTCTGCAAACTCTTGGAAGCCATCAGGGCTATTTGTAAGACCGGCAACTCCGTCAAAACAGTAATTTATTCTCTCTTCCTCCAAAGCCTAAGGACCACTAAAGGGATGTTAATAGGTTTTGAACAGTTTAAATCCACTGTGCTCCTGCAGCTGTTCTATGTTAACAGCAAATTCATGGTCTTGCAAATGCCAGTTAAATCTTGAGGGTGGAGTGGCAACTCAATATACCTTTTTATACATATACACACTACCTACATAAAGCTATAATGCAGTATTTTGTATTTGGCTTCATTTACTGCCATTACAGCAATCTTCTTAAAAGCACTAAAGTGCAAGACTAATATCTGGATCCAAGCTACCTCTGAAGTCAATCCAGGCGTTAGCAGCAAAGTAATCTCTTTAATCCTTTAGGGAAAGGGAGATAGCTAATAAGTAATGGAAATGCAGCCAAAGCAAGATCTCCACAAAACCACCCAGCCACAGAAGATGGGGCAGTAAAAATGTGTAGTACCAAAACTTGCATCTGCCCTCCTACACTGCTGCAGTCCTAATCCCTCCCACATGCTGGCTTCCAGGGGAAGCAGCAGCTGGCTGTCAGGTCAGAACACAAATCCCACACAGAGGATCCAGCAACAGGTAGTGCAGCACGGCTTTTCTTTGCCTACAATACAGAGTGCAGAATTGGGCCTGTGATATTCAACAGGAGAAAGGAGAGACAAAGAACTGAGGGAGCAATCAATCAGCCTGACATCCCTCACTTCCCTGAGCAGGTTTAGAGAGTACAGATACTCATTAATGGCCAGTAATTAGATAATTGTCCTCCATAAATACACACACTGAGAGCATGTGGAACGACTCCTAACAGCAGGGACTGCTAACTCAATTCCCAGTCACTGATAAAGCAGTTTACAGCACTTATGAATTTTGACACGTTTTCTGAGACACCTCAGCGCTTCCTTGCTCCGTGACCCAAGAAGATCTTGTTCCCATGTCTCTCTCAGGACAGGCGACCTCTGCTGACCGTGCTCTCAGCTTCACAAGGGACAGGGTGACAGCACGGCTTACCGTGACATTCACCGGGTGCCAAGCTGCTCCCGACGTCAATAGATGGGCTGGAAACCGAGCTGCAGGACACAGGGCTGGAGCCCCGACTTGCAAGATGAAATTATCTCAGCAGTCATAACTCCTTGGCGGCCTTCCTATTTTTCATGCTACGTGTTCAAGAGGCTTTAGCTAACAGTCTTTTACTTAATTAAAATTAAGATACTAATCTAATATTTTTTAAAGAAAGCAGATTGTAAATGTGGCTCGGGGGAAGAAAATTTGTCTTCATTACTGAGCCCTGCTAGACTTGCAAGTTCCTTCCTGGCCTGTGACAAGAGATTTTAGGGGAGCAGGGAGGGAAGGCACCTCACGAAGCAAAGGGGGTGATAGCAGAAACAAAAATTGTATTTCAGTTACATTATTCCCCCAAAACTGGTAGTTCTAACAATTCCTGAACAGCTGCAGCACAGAATAAACTGACTGGAAAGTCACAAAGCTGAGAAGGAATGCCAGCCATTAAGATGCCCTTACTATATTAAGGACCAAAGAGGACTTGTAGTGCCCTTTAGCTGACAGGCCTAAGCTTTACATTCCTCTCACCAGCTACTGAGCCATTAATGTGTTACAAAAATACATCCCTGAGGATGGCTCCACACAACAGCTGGAGGATGAAATGACTTCAGATGAACATTTCCCTGTTCAGTATGAAAAACCTGATGAAGGAGAACTCCCTTACAGTCTGGCAGGTGTAAAGGGTGAGGGCCACAGGGCAGAAGCACCGATGGCAATTGGAAGCAAACTTCAGACTGGTGGCCACAACTCCAAGACAGGGCTGCTCCTCCTCCACCTTCCAGACATGAAACGTCTGAATGGGGAACAGGATGGAAAATACACAGAGAAAGTATTTTCTGCTTGACTTGGTTTTAAAACAGGCTTGTATTAGCAGTCAGACTTCACTTGTATCTAATTAAAAACTGATTCAGTGACTAAGATAAGGACAGCCCCAAAAGGAAATGCCAGAATGCACTGCACTAGGCATGGTATTTACTGCATGAAGTATAAGATGCCCATTGGGTTTAAGATTAAGCATAGATGGGGCATAGTTTTGAGGCTGACCTATAATATTTCAGATTAAAGAGTCCCAAACTAGCTCCAATTCAAAAGCCACATATTCCTACACAGTCATTTAAGAAAAACAAAGAGCTGGTATATTACACTCCTGTTTTCATGTATTCAAAGAGAAAAAAATTTTAGAAGCGTACAGTCAGAAATATCCTAATTTCTCAGTGGTAGAATAAAACTCAGAGAGCACAAGAAACTCAATAGCCAGGACTGTGCCAAAGACCCAGGTGTCATTTTCAGCCTCAGATAACTCTCATATTTTTGTTTCTGAAGCAGAGCCACCAAACAGCTTTCTCCAAAGCTCCTCAATGCAGCTTTTCTTCTAAAGGTACTTAGTAATTTCTTTTGCAAAAGATTAAGTCAAAAGCTACATTTGTAAGCAAAACATTAAAATTGAAAACATCCCATCTTGCAAATGATACAGCATCATGTACTTGTGCATTGTCTAGTCTTTCTTGAGAGCAAAAGACAGTATTTTTCCTTATTACCAACTGCTAACAGATGTTCTCCCCTGTGTTGTTAAACAAGCCTGGATAAAAACACACTCGTGTCTCAATAGAACTGGATGTACCCTGAGTGGGTTTCCCATTTGATCTGCTGTACGGCTCAGAGGCTTTTTTGTCTGCTTGTTGTAGCACCAAGTGTGTTTGGTCCCACAACAGTGACAGCTGACAACTGTTTTTCCTGTTTGCAAAAGCTTTACCGTCCAACTTGAACCAAAAGCATTTGTCATGTTGCGTGGCAGTGAAGTAGATTTAATCAGATGAGGCCACAGAGCGTTGTCAGCGCCAGGCTGAAAGAATTCCGCAGGACAAAAGCTGGATTTATCTCTCTGGGAGTCTGTGTGGGGAGCAGCAGTGCATCTTTGTCAATGCACAAGGGGCAATCTCAAGAGCAGAAGAAAAAGAACCCAAGAGAATATTTTCAGTGCAGTTCAGCCAAAAAATAACTGTTCTTAAGTGACCAGCAGGATGCTCCTGCCAGCCAAGAACAGTGTTGGGAGAATTTTGACAACATGAAGCCAATCTCCATGCAACTCTTTCAAATGTCACTAACACAGAGGATGGTGCCTTCTGTGCTCTATCCTTACATAATTCCATTTCCAGAATAATAGGCATCACTCAATATCTGTTCACATTCAGTAAACAACCTGCAAAAAATTATTGACAATGGATGACTGCTCCCATACTGCAGTGACAATCCTCCAAAATAGCCTTACAATGCACACACCTGTTCTAGATAATGTCACACTAAAAATAAAAAAACTACAATAAACAAACCATTAGAACAAAGCCTTCATCATTTTACATAGCCACTGAGATAATATTTTATACTCTTTGTATGCTTTTGGATGATCAAGCCTTTCCAGAAGATTTCCACAGGTAACCTAAGCTCAGAAGAAAAAGAACGAAGCCGTGTATGCAAAAATCAACTCAGCATTTCCAGCCTCCAACAGAGAGTGCAACAACAGCAGCCCCACCTTAGGGGCTTTGCCAATTTACACCACCCCAGTAAGGTCTCATTGCAAAGAGGATGCTGGCGCTTTCCCCCTTCACCAGAGAGAGAGGGAGAGAGAGAGCAGGGAACAAAGCACTCTGAGTTGCCAAGAGAGTGAGCACTGATCATGCTGCCTTGATACTCCCTTTTATTATTTTAAAGGGGCAGCTTTAATGTGCCCGAGGTGTGAGTGAGCAGCATGCAGAGGTGGAAGAAGCTGTGCTTGCATTTCACACAGGGTGTGCTGGTATAGCCGGCTCTGGCACGGCACAGCCTGGCTTTGGCATTCCTATAGGGAGGGAGAGCCGCCTGCAGTGCACCCATGAATTGGAGCTCAGCCTCGCATCAAGTGTTCCAACGCTCACTCCAACTGTGCTAAAGGAATTTCCCACTTGCTTTTTTCTGCTAATTAGAGAGCCACTGGGGCACAACGGGGCCTTTGGAGAGTGCAGCAGGCCCTCAAGTTCTGCCGAGTCAGGAGAGGGCCGGGATATTTTGATCCACTCAGGAAGACAACCTTCAACTTCTAAAGGAGGCTGCAGGCAGGACAGTAGCTGTAAATGTTAGCTAAGATTTACAACCTATAGGCACCAATATCCATCTAGACTTATTTAGTCCTTCATCCAGGAGGTAAGGCAGCAACAGGAGCTGGTGAATGTACAGATTTTTGAAGACTTAACTCATTTCAGTAGGTATCTGCCTTGCCTAGCACACATTTTATTGACACATCTTCAAGGCAGAACACAACACCTGAAGCAACTCCTCAAAAGTGACTTGCAGAAAACACATGAGTAAAAAATCTGTTATAAAGCCTTGATACAGCATTCAGGTGTCTGCAATCTCACTGCTTCTGAACCCTGGCCCACCAAAACAGTGCTCACATTTATAATGCAACAGGCTCAGCAACTCTTACATGTTTATTCTTGATTTCCAGCTGGAGATAATGAATTTTAAGAGATATCAGAACTGCCTCAGAAATGCCTTGTCATTTACTGTATCCTGGATAGACAGAAAATCACTGAAGAGCTGATAATTTTAAAGTAACTTCAAAGAAGTTGAAAACAGATGCCTGTATTCTCCTGTGACACTGCATCCAGGCTTTACTTGCATCCAAGGAAAACACCTGCTGTGCTTCAGGCCGTGCAGCAGCACATCTCTGATTTCAGCTGTGCAGCAGGTGAGTCAGAGGATCAGCAGCACAGGCCTGAGGGTGTGATCCTGCTGCCACTAGAAATCTCCTGCCACAGAAGGTGAAACCTCTCAGCACCGCTCAGCAAACGCTGTCCTGTCAGCAGAGGCAGCCCCTCCTGCCCCTGGCTGTGCACTCTGCCTTGAGCAGCATCCTACAGTAAGGAGCAGAGCACATCAACCACAACCTGCATTTGGGATACCCACCAAAGTATGATAATCATAATACTGATTTATTTCAAGGCTCTCAGACTGAAAACCAGCCAAGTTTCCCACTTATTTTTACCCTTGCAACAACAATAATAATACACATTATAACCAAGATTTAAACACAGTTTCTCTGTTGGCTTGCACTGATGTTTCTCTAAGTAAAATGTGATGTTTTATCTGAATATTAAGACATAGAACTAATAACTAGTCAATAAAATCAGCACTGCAAATTTTTACATGACATGTAGAATATCAATAAAAACCATTTTAACTAATATTAGTTTTCATGGTTTGGTTGCCTGAACTGGTATTTGAACAGTACACCTCACTTCTGCTACAGAACTAAGCAATACTCATTTGTAAGCCTCTTTCAACAACTAGATAACATTTTATAAAGATCTTACATTATTAATCACTTTCAAGTTTCTGAAAGTGTGGTTTTTTTCTAGAAGACAATAGTGGCCAGCTTAGCAGAGAGAAGAACTGAAGCTGAGATCTGAATTTCCTCCAGATGTTGCCAGCAAATTGGCATCAATACCCAAAAATGCGGGAGGCTCCCCTCTCAACATCTTCCAGGCAAGATGTGCAGTGGGATATGGGATGGGAGAATCCATGAGAGCAGGACTATGCCCAGTAAGGTAGTTACAACTGCAACCACATCTCTCCTTTGCATATAGGAAGCATTCTATTTTCCTCCTGTCCCTAATGTAAATATTTGCAATCAGGTCAGGTTTTGCAGAATTTCAGAAGCCTCTTCAGAATGGAAGCCAAAATCCCAGAGCCAGGCCCAGGGCAACCTCAGTGGAAAATGATGTGAGGGAGACTGAAAGCAAAGATGGCAAGCAAGGAGCAAAGGAGGCCAGGAAGTATGAACAGCACTGTGCCAAATAAACCCAAGAAGGAATAAAGCTGCAGTGTTTTATTTCCTTTGAAAAACAGAAACCTGGAGCAGTTCCACCTAAGTCACCAGCTGCACCAACCAACCTGACTGATGCATGCACACCTCCAAACTCACTTGCATTCCATGTTTATTTTCTACTCCCCCCTCTCCCAAAAACACACTATTTACTTCACACTTTGAAAATCTTACGAGTACCCATGCAGAATAAATCTAAAAGCATCTCCTCTTACACTAACATTAGCACTGCAGACAAAAATACAACTGAGAACACAATTTCAGAGCAGCTTTAAAAAAATGAGAACAGAGGATATTCCTCTGCAACACATTCCCCATTTTCCCAACATTTATTCTTCAGTTCTCTTTACATATTTTTTTCAGTACTGTGGAAACAATTGGGACTTTGAAGTACAGCTGCAGAATTTCAGCTACAGTGTTTCAGAATTTCCATAGTGTTTCAGAATTTTAATTTCTGATCTGCATTGGCACCAAAACCCACCCAAATAATCAAATCTCATTTTTCTTCAACCTAAAAAAACCCCAAGAATGACTGTATGTCTCTCTTATCAGACATGTCTTTCTTTAAATTCCTAGTTTTTCTAAACAACTTATTAAGGTTAACTTAAAATGAACAGTTTCTCTTTGTTTAGTAACTCCTGATACTCAGAAATCGTATAGGAGTTTCATTCCCAAGTGCTGAGCACTAAAACATGATTGATTCCAGCAGGCAATAAAAGCACACAACATACAGGATAATTTTAATACATGCAAAGATCACAAGTATTTGCGTATCCTTCTAAGGACACAGGGTACCAAAATAGAAAGCCTTAATTCTAGAAGAGAGTCCTGACAGAATGACCACAAAGAGTTTCCATTCTATCACAAGAGATCAGCAGTTCTGGGTCTTCTGCATCTTAAACCAAGGTCTCAATCCCAGGTTACAGAAATCAAAGGGTTCATAAGAAATTCCCCTATTTTCCTGCTTTTTTCACTAAATTAAACCAGGTACCTAGTCTGAAATTAACAGATGTTAATACAACTCTTTTATTCACTAGTGTCTTAAGTCCTTACAATGTTTTAATTAATTTTACCCTTTAAAAGGCATGAAAATTTCACATCACCTTTAAATATTTATTGACAGTTTAGATGAATATTTCATGCTGATTTTAAAGAATAGAGAACATTTTCACAATGTTTCTGTTAATTCAAAATGGCAATTCCAAACTCTCAGGTATGCTCTCAGCACAATGAAAAGGCATTTCTTATCTTGCTCAAAGCAGACTATGAACACTGGCTACAGCAGAGAAATAAAAACATCAAGGATGAGTTTTTGCAAAGCTACTTAAGTGATTAGGGAGCCCACACAGCTCCCATCTACATGAGTAGTAACTGCATGTCTTAATCTTTTGAGCATTTTTGAGTATTTCATTGGTCTGTGAAAGATTCTCCCAGTTAAGAGTAGTAGGCTGGGAGTAATTAATTGAAAACACATTACCTGTGATGTACAACAGAGACAATTCTCATAGCACAAGTGAGGATTTTGAGATGCTAAAATTGACCACAAAAGCTCTACAAAAATGGGACCACCAACCTGTTTAAAACCAGCTGCTTCATTTCTGCACAACACCTGTCTTCCCTTTCCACTTCCCGTTTTTCTGCCTTTTTGGTTTTTTGAGAGCCTTGTAAGGCTGCTGGAGATGCAGCAGAGGAAGAGCAGTGTGGTGGGTCCGACTGACTTAAGGAATGTGGGGCCACAAACAGCTGGGGCAGTAAAGGCAGGTGCAAGTGCTTCCCCTGATGTTGAAACAGTCAGTGCAGGTTGGTTGTTTACACACAAACAGCCCTGAATACTGAAATAAATCCACCTGTTTTTACACTTAGTTTAAAACAACTTTTCCTATTGCCACAGAAGGTTGTAAATATTTCTAATTTTAGCAGCCAGGTGTACAGAGGGCCAGAAAACAGGCACTTGAAAACAAAAGTTCCACTAAAAAAAAAAAGCTAAAGCTGTAACAGCAGCTTAGCATATATAGAAACCAATGTATTAATTTACAAAATGTCTTGCAAACATATTGCCCCTTGAAAAAACTTAGTAGCAAAATCTTGGCATCAGGTGGGAGGGATTCCAGACTTCAGTGGTTCCTATGCTAATTCTGCCTGAAGAAATATCAAAACAGGAGCTAAAATCTTTTAGCTAATGCAGAACACTGATACTCGCCTTCCTTTGTTCTCAGGAAAGGCTAAAAAGTTGCCTACATTTAATGATATTCTTATATTTTACCCATTAAAATGGGTAAAAAGGCAAATGACAAGCACCCAAATAGAGGGGTGGAATTGAGCACAGAAAACTATGATTCTTTCCAGAAACTGAACGCTGTGGTTAGAATAAAGCACTTGAATATGCTGTGCCACAACCATCATTACCAACATGCTCATTAGCATTAAATTAACATGGACATGAAATATCAGGATGTAAATTAACTGCAGATGATGCTGTGAAAACGTAAGAAATTACTGTTATTTGCCACTAATTCAACTAACAAAAGCAAATTCTGTTTATCACATGTAAACTCCAATGCTGTGTTACAGTGTTTTGGTTTTTAACTAAAATCAACTAACAAATACAAAGAAACAAAAAATGTTACAATTCCACACTCACCTTCTCTTTGGTACTGCTTGTGTTGGGCACTAATTACACCAATGATCAAATCCAGGCAGCAATTCAATCCGACTCAGTTTTACAGAAGTAATTCTCACTTTTAGTAGAAACATTTCTAACTTACTTTCAATGAGACCTTTGCTATTTTCCCTGAAGACCTGACCTGTACTATTTTCCAGGTCCTTTAAGGTTTCATTTTAGCTTTCTCTGCCAAATTGACCACAGCATTATGATCAAAACACATTTTCAGTAATTATGCCCTAAATAGTTTGCAGCACATCCATATATTGACTTACACTGCAGAGCTCAGATATTCCACAGTAACTCAGAATTCTGCAGACCCTTCTCATCCATGGCAGGGTATTTCAAGCCATGAAGCCTGCACGGCCTTCAGAGCCATCCCAACACCCACACCAAATGCTCAGTCAGAGCAGGCAGGTGGCAATAATTAGAATGAAGATAAGCTGAGGTGACAAAGCAAAGAGAGCACATCAATTACTGCCTGTCACTCAGACCAGGGACAATCTCAGAAGATGGACTGATACCACTCTATCATTCCCTATTATATGCAGCTTTTCTCTCCTTCATTTCCTCAAAAGGCCACCACAACACCATGACATTTTTTAATAAAGAGATTTTTTAAATAAATATTCACTGCATGTGCAATACAATCTAATGTTTGTCTACATCTCACAGGCTGCACACAGAATAATGCTGTGATTTCCAAATGTAGGTCACTTGAGGGTAGTGGCCATCAACACTTCTGTTGAGTAAGAGAGAGAATGATCCCAGAATCATTTGATGAGGTTTTTTTCCCATATAATTATTTGTATTGATATTTATCTTTTATATTCATATCCACAGAAATATATCTAAATCTATCTCTCCATCTTGGGAAATAAGTGGAGGCACTGTATTTAAACTCCTTAAGGGGTAAGAGGAAATACACTCCCAAGCACACACTTTAGTGCTGAGTTACCAGCAAGAAGTTGAAACAAAATAATCCCAATTTTGAAACATTGAAAACTCTCACAGAACAGGTTCTCCATCCCTTCTCTCGCCCTGCTGACCATCCTATAAATTGTCAGAGAACTTGTGTCACCTATGATCCAGCTGCTTTACAAGTAAGTAATTCTTCAAGTCACTTTTAAGATGGTTCTACACCATCTTGTTTTCCACAGGATTTTATAATCAAACTGTCCAAATGCATTTTTGCCTTGAAATAAAAGCAAACCAAATTTAAACTCTGTCTAAAAGACCACTCTGTCTTTAAAGGACCTAACTACACCATTACAAAAACAAACAAGCCAATCTGATGGATACATGTCATGTAAAAACTTGCACCATCCTTCCTTCTGGTGATGCTGCAGCAACCAAGGCCCAAGGAGCAGGACAGCAAGAGGCTGCCAGCCACAGGACAACAAACAGGGGGCTGGCCAAGTACTGAAACCCTTCAGACAGCAACCCTGCACAGACAGAATCAAGTTTTGCTTCCAAAAAATAGATGGAGGTGAAGAGAATCATGGCTAAGACATTTTGCCTCGCGTTACATCCTGGATTTCAACTTTTAAATCCAGACAGCTTTTGGAAATGGATGGTTTTCAAAGAACTGCATGTAGGGCAGAGTGCTGTGGCCACCATTAGAGCATATGGTTGGTGCAGTCACTAACCTGACACAGGAAGACTCACCATCCTTTTTTGCACATCTTCCTCTTCCATCAGACAGAGGGGCTACAAGAGCACATCACCTCTTCCCTGTTTTACCCTCCAGTAACACATATCACAGCCAATATAATTCCTTGTGTTAATTGGCAGTGCAAAAACTCCCCACAAACAATAAATAAGGTCTGTGAAATTCAATGGGGTCAAAAATATTTTTACTCGCTACTCCATGACCATTCTCTTGGGATAGCAGAAAGAGGCAAGGAACAGCAGGAAGGCCCTGAAAGCCATTCCTGGCTTGCACACACTTCTCTGCTGGACACCCCTCAGCCCCCCTTACTCAACGTGCTTTGTGCTGGGCTGACAGCAGGAGGCTTGAGGGTAATTTAAAAGGGAATCATCCATTATGCTCTGCCCCACAGTCACAGCACTGTATGGAAATCACAGCAGAAAAGATTGGATATTTTCATATCCCGTGGGACAGGCAGAGCCATCTCCTGCAGTGGCATACACTGTCATAGGAATTCCAGTCCCTGCAGCTCTGCACTATCAGTGAGTCATTTCAGAGATTAGAAATAGAAACCTTTTAAATGCTTGTACACAATTACCCAATATTATTACGGAACGCTGACAGCTGAACACTGCTCATCTCCCAGGAAAAAAACCCTCTTTTCTCAAATTTAAACCAATAATTTCTTCTATAATACATAATAATTTTGTTTCATCCACGTGTGCACCCCACCTATTGCCTTTCAATCAATCGTTCAAAACCTATTTTATGTAAGAAAAGACAGACCTGAAATGCTTTATTTTCCTGAACAGTATCTAGTCAAGAGCCTGATGTGCCAGCCGTAGGAAGCCAGTGAGTGTGTGACACCTGGGAGTGGTGAGCACCCACGGCAAGGGAAGGAGGGAGCCAGCCAAGCTGCCTCACTGAAACAAATCTCACTGAGAAAACTTGGATTAATGGCTGTAATTGCATTTATAAAGAGTTCTGCTGTCACTCTGAATGAGAGCAGCATGCTGATGAAACCTGAGGAGGACCCGGGAGGACATCCTCAGTGCCACCTTCCTTTCCAGGTATGCATCCCGGCCCCTGCTTCGGCCTCAGCAGTTCCACCCTGTACCCTTCACTCCCACAGGTGACAGGGAGGAAGCACGTGGAGCATCCAGCCAGGCTGAGAATTCCACAGAGGCAGGCAAGAGGCTGTATGGCTTTGTCTTTCTGAGCACCAGATCCATGAAGCAAAGCATGGAGTGAAATGAGCCCAGCTGCTCTGCTGGGCAGGGCTCTCTCTAACTGCATGCAATTAGGATTTCAAGTTTATTTAAAACAACTGAGAAGTAAAAAGAGCCCATAAAGACATGTTTGCTTCAGCTCAAAGCACAACATTGATTTCACTGCTTACAAACAAGCTCCTGAATCAATTCATCTTCTTAAAAATTGATACTTATTTGTAGTAGTCATCAACTTTCTGTTCAATAAATAAATAGAAATTGAAGGTCTTACAAATAGGTTCTTTCTGTTTAAGATCAAAACCATGCTAATAACTGAACTTTTTGTACAAGGTACGATATGTAAAACTCCTTTGCAGCTAATTTTGCAGTTTCCCCCAGGTAGATTATAACTGTAAAGCCCCAGCTGATTTAAGTCATCTGCATGTGCTAAAATCTCACCACTGCCCTACATCTTTTCCCAGAGAAAACAAAGAAACAGCATTAGGTATTCACTCAACAGCTTCCAGTAGCAGATGGGAATACACCTATTTTTTTACACAGGTAAAAAACATACGCTGCCATCTATGAGCTCAGGAACTGGAACACAGCTACAACCTCAAAACTGTGCTGAACCACAAAATAAAAATCCCGATAGAGTTCAACTATTGTTAACAGTGAGTGGTGAATCAGTGCACTGTAAGTAAAAATAAACCCTGGGGATCATTATCTTTTGCTTAGCACATGAAAAATGGCTTTACATTCAGAAGAGTCATCTTGATAAACAGTTTTCAAGGCTCTGGAGCATGGTAGAAAACATTTTAGATTAACTACCCTTTTTTAAAATAATGATGTATGTTGCCTGTTTTAAAAAGTTCTCCCTCCCTTACTTTGCAAAAGAAATTTTTAGAGTGAGTTAAGAGGTGGTGAGTCAATCTTTCTATTTTACTGATGTATGTCCATGTGTATGCATAAATTTCTTAAATATAAACAGGTATTTTTATAACTTCTTTGCTTCTTCTCTCCAAACCTTGTTAAAGTTGGGGGAAAATGTAAAATGAAAGCCTCTCTCAGGAAAAAACAAAAGAGTGGGGGAGGATGAAAATATTCTAAAAGACATCGAAATTAAGTTTTAGAAGCAACTTGGAAATCATTTTCGGGTCAATCATTTAATAAGAAAAGACTTCCTCAGCCTAAATTGAAGCAAATGATATGAGTGTCTTTGGAATTCAACCCGTGGGCCCAGATGAAAGCCAAGGAAACAGCACAGGAAGGTGGTCAAGTGACAAGTTTCAGCCTCCACTTTCACTGCCAAGGTTGAAGAGGGGATGCAAAAGAGGTGCTGGGGGGGTGGGAAGGCAAAAAGGATGTGTCTGGAGGTGGAACAGGTGGAAGCTTAACTAGCCAAGCAAAACCATGGAGCACCAAATACACATTTCTGACACTCTTTCACATAGGACCTATGAAAAAATAAACTAATTCTGAGCAATGGTGACAGCAGACTTGTCTGGAGGGAGACACAGGTCGTGCCTGTCACCAGAGGAAGACACCAAAGAGCTGGTGTTGCTGAGGAAGCGGGGGAAGCCTCAACACTGCACAGTCCCTGTGCCAGGATTGCCCTTTTGGGGCGCTCAGACAGACCCACAGCCACGCCAGACCCCTGTTCAAAATGCCCACTCCAAGTGGAAGGTTTCCCCCTGCAGTAGCCCACAGCCAACAAGGCTGAGCTTGGTGACTAAGTGGGAATATGTGCTGAAAAAAAATTGCTACCACAATTAAAGCTGCTGCACCAGAGTTTAAGAACTTGCTGTTCTGCGTAGTTAAACCAGCCTTGACAAAGTTGTTTGTGGAACACAAATATTTGGCTTCCAAGAAGACAGGTGTCCCAAAGATCCCCAGTATCTCGTTGGTTTATTCTAAGGAAGAGCTGAGGTTGTGAAGCTTAAAATCTAACTCTGTATATATGTGTTAATTTGAAGCATCAGAGTTAGCATAATTTAAGATGCCCAGCCTCTTTACACTTGGCCAAGCATTCCCAATGAATGGGACTGAGCCACTCTGAGGAGTTAAATCTTCCAAAGTTAAACACACAAATAATTTTGGATTGCAAACAGCAGCAGTTGCCAGAGGAGAGGTTTCCATGCCATTATCCCCAGCACATGGGAATTACATATTGAAGTCCTCATCAGAGCCTGCATTAGCTTGTCACTGTTAGTACACAACCAACTCCAACGTTGCGTTTAACAACTGGAATAGTCTCGGAACACTAGGTTGGAATTGCCAATGAACAAAGGCTTTTCCCACAGTTGCCCCGCATCAACGCTCAGGATTTATTGCCAAAATTAAAGCATGGGCTTGTAAGTATATTATAGTATGAAGCACACATGCAGGCTGGCTTGCAGATGCAGGTATTGTCTAGTTATGCATGAGGCACAGGCTGTTCAGACGTGCTGCTTGATATTGTATTTTGATCTATATGATCCCCTCACAAATGGATCTAACCCAATAACCTTCACACTCCCTGTGAAAAAGGAGGGGGTACCACCCACCCGACTCTACCCAAACATTTAATGACTTGCCCCAGGTCACACAGGAAATCTGTGGAGGCAAAGCAGGGAATGGCTCTCCTGGGATCTCTGAAATCCCATCTCAATATTCCGGCCACACTGCCACCCGTCCTCAGCCGTACTTAATACGACTAAATTACTGATGGCAACAAACAGCAGAATCTGACTTTCAGATGAGCTGATTCGTACAATGAGTCAATCCATAACTTTTGTCTCCTCCAGACACTTAGATCGATGGGCTGTATGCCCAGCACGTTATAATAACCCTGAAAAGCTTTTGGCTCAGCCTGCCAACACATTAGCATTAACTTAAATCTGCTGCTTTGTTTACTATACGAGATATCTGCTTGTGCTCTATGCCCGAGTGACACCAATTAAAGAGACCCAAGTACAGACCTTGCAGAGCAGTACAAGACCAGAGCTACCCATGAACACAAAATTTACTAAACTTTAAATGGTATTTATTCCTCCAAAGCATTATGGTCTGACAGCCACATTTTTCTTTCCCAGTCATGGACTTGTCATGATTTACATTCAGAACCTACCCCAAAAAGCGATTCAGAGAGCGTTCGGAACTGGCTCCCCTCCCACTGCTTCCGAAATGGATTAACATGACTCCAGCCTTGGATCCACAAGACTACAAATTACAGTGAAGCCACCCTTGATTTAAGCTGTTGGAGAGCACAACAGGAAAATCACCCAGAATTCTGCTTTCAGCTCCTTAAACCCATTCATTACAGAGTCCACAGGGCCACATAGGTACCAGAGTAAATCACTCGGTGGGAGAGGACATCACCAGTAACAACAGGCTTTTCTTATTTCCTCAGAGGTTCAAACGTAACAGGGCCAGGAGGGGTCTAATTACTCTCAGAACACCCAAGAAGCACTGGAAGTGATAATTTATTGACCATATCAGTGTAGCTTAGTGCACAGAATGAAAGACAAGCCAAGGATTGTGTTCAGACCACTGAAATGCCCACAGTTTGCCAGGGTAGACAGACTGATGCAAGCCAGCCAAGTCATCTGGCAAAACCCTAAACCAGATTTATAAAAGAACCCTACTTGGCTTTTTACTGGGTTTTAGCAAAATAAGGTAAGACTTTAATTTTATTTTTAAACACTTAGAAACAAGTTTGGGAATGGGACAACCTGCTGAAATCCTGAGTCCCTAATTATCCAAATGGGCAGTTGGGGACCTGATCCAGAAATCTAGCCAGGTCAGCAGAGTGCTTTTTATCAATCCCAGAGGCCACCAGGTGAAGCCCTGGAACACCAGTGCAAACCTGACTAGTACTAGTACTAGCTTAGCCTTGAACTCCAGCAATAACCAGCCTCCAGTGGCAGCCTCTGCACGGCTCTGCCCTTCTGTAAGCACAGACCCTGGAAATAACATCCATACACAGCACACCAAAGTCAAACAGAATGGCAGAACTTATTAAAAGTGTTTCCTTGCTCTTCCACACCAGCCCACTCTCCCATCTTGTGCTACCAAAAAAAAGGAAAGGTTTTGGAGTGAAAAGTGCAACAGATTCACAAACACATTTTCCAGCAGCTACAACATCCTACTCTCCAGTAACACCTCCACAAAGCTCAAGCCCGCTTTGCAGAAAAATGAGGAAAGAAAACAGCAACAGGGGAATTTCACAGACACGACCCCATCCATGTACAGTGACTCATGGCTGCTGAAGCATGTTGTTAGGATGGATTTTCCCTCCTCGACACCAGAACCAAAACAAAAATAGAGGAAAATAACTAAGACTAAAATGGGAAAGATGAATTAACATCTCTGGTATCGCCTTTTTTCCTCACCTGTACAAAAATATAGGAAGCTGGGAGCAACGGCAAAGGTTAAATCAATCTGTCTTTTCAAGAGGTGACACACCCAAGGGCCTTAGTCTAGGCTCCTGCACAGTCACAATCTGTGCACTGCTGCCAATGGAGCCTGGAAATCATTTGGTGGAGTAGCAGACACGAACAGCTTCTACATTCAGATGGTTAGTATCAGAAATGCTAACTCGTGTTGCTTGATTATATCATGAGGGAAAATTAAATAGGAAGCAAGGGTTTAACATGCATGTCTGATAGCCAGGCTTCTCCAGGAGAAAGAAAGGGAAGGGAGAAAACCTCAGGAACTGGGGACATTTTCCTTCCCCTGAGCCCTCATTCATTCCAAGGCAAGAACCCGAAACCCTGAATATCTCCTTTAGCAGCCCCCTCCCATAACATCGAGGGAAATTTTTTTCTGGACAGCTCTTTACAGAGGATACAGACCGAATCGCCCAATCTGCCTCTGCTGTTTCGCACCTGATGACTGCAGAAAGGCAGAGTATGCACAGCTGAGGCAAGCCCCCCTTCCATGCAGCTCTTCCAAAGATGCAGCAGGAGCACCTGTGCCTACCAGCGCTGCACGGCTGTGGGATGGCACAGAAAATTCTCTCCGCACCCAGCAATACGAACGGGGGCTTCCCACCCGATCCCCTCGTCTGCCTGGCATGTTACTTCGGCACAAGGCAGACTTCCTGCTCCTGCTGGAAAACACAAATTTCGATTATCCCTGCCTGATATTTACATTTTAACAGTTCCACACGCAGGACAAGCTCTGCGGTTGCCACTGACAAACACCGACGGGAAGCAGAAAAACCACACAACCCCACCACCCAAACCACAACCACGAAACACGACACCCTTGCGCGGGCTCTTGGATGGCCAGGGACCCCGGGTGACTTACGGGTGTATTCCTTCCTCGGCGCCGCGTCCCTGCGAGCCGCCAGTCAGAGCTCCGGTGCTGCCGCAAGCCGCGGGCGCTGCCAGCCGCCCCCCGCCTGTGACAGAGCAGGGAGCCCTCCCTCTCCCCTCCCTCCCTCCTCTCCCGGTACGTCCAAGCCCGCTCACGCCAGATCTGGCCCAGGAGCACGCAGGACGGCGCGGAGAGCGCTGCTGCCCCCGCCGGGCGGCGGCCACGGGCGGGACCCGCCGCCCACTCGCGGAAAGCGGCGGGGCGGAGGCTCCCGGCCCGCCTGGCTCCCGGAGAGGCGGCCCCGGCCCCGCGCCGCCCCTCCGCCCGCGGCGGGGGAGGAACCTGCGTGGGCACCCTCCGCGCTCCGCTCTGCCGGGGCGGACTGGGGAGCCACGGACTGCGCGCACGCAGCGCTGCGCTCGTTCCTCCGCTTCCCGCTCCCTCCAGGAATGGACTGAGGGAACATCTGGGGCTGGCTGGTTATGGACAAGCCAGGTACAGGAGCTGTGCTGGGAGCAGGGAAAAGGGGAAATTAAGCAAAGCAGCTGCTTCCAGACAGCTTTGCTGAGCCACCATGAGGCCAGCAAACAGTGCTAATTTTGCTTTACTGCTGCATTATCATGTACTTCTGGGAGCACAGCTATGCTGAAATAATCATGGAATCACCAAATGGCTTGGGTTGGAAGGGATCTTATAGATCATCTCCTTCCAGCAGCCCTGCCATGGGCAAGGGCACCTGCCACTAAACCAGGATTCCCCAAACCCTGTCCAACCTGGCCTGGGACACTGCCAGGGATGGGGCAGCCACAGCTTCTCTGCCTCTGGCCCTAACCAGGGCCTCACCACCTTCACAGACAAGAATTTCTTCCTAATATCCAATCTAACTCTGGCCTTTCTCTGCTCACTCCAGGCCCTTGTGACAAGTCTGTCTCCAGCTCTCTTGGAGCTCCTTTAGGTACTGGAAGGTCTCCCCAGAGCATTCCCTTCTCCAGGCTGAGCAACCTGTTTGAGGTGCACAGCTGCAGTGAGAAATTAAGTCTAAGCCAGTACTCCAAAGAACATCCAAAGGCATCCCTGGAAAAGCAGAGGCTGAGAGAAGCAGGGACAGAAGCAAAGGCATGTCATGGCATAGGGCTGGCAGAGAGCGAGCAGCATGTCAGCACCTCCAGTGAGACACAGCCCAACAGACCCCTGCTGCAGCAGCTCCACGTGCTGACTCATGTGGTCTGACACGTCCAGCCGCATGGGCTGAGCAAAGCACAGGACAGTGCCCCTCACAAAATACCATCTGCTTCAAAGATCACAGATAACACCTCATTCTCCTCCTATTCCAGCAGCACTTAGGCACAGAACAGACAAAGTATGATGCTTTTACAATATTGAGGCCTCCTCAGTGCAATAAGAGGAACTTACAATGAAGGGCACCACGCATTTTCCATGGCCGTGCACTATGCCAAAGAAAGCTCAACAATTAAGCATACAAAAACCCTGTAGTGCAAACACGTGGATATTGAAGTCTGAATTGTTTCAGTCACATAAGATTTGATAATTTTTAGTAAGAAAATATTAACTCACACATCAAGAAGAAACACAAGATAGTCTATGATGTGCTGCAAAAATCAGGAGATCAGGGTTAAAGGGAACAGGAAATATGGAGAAATGCAGAAATAGAAAAAAGCTATTCTGTGAAGGTGCACACATCAGCTCTTGTCAGTGCTGTCTGGAACCAACGCTGAGAAAGATTCAACAGTTCTCAATGCTCCCATTAAAACTGTAAATGAAGTTTAAAAAAATAAAATACAGCATAACTACCTTAACAGATGTCTTTCTGTATATTCCCTTTCCCTTTCAAATTAATGACATTATGCATCCACATCCCTGACATAAAACAACTAACATGACCTACAACATCATTCTGAGACCAAAGCAAGCAGTGGCTGCGTGCACAGCCTGATGGGGCTGGGCATTCTGAGCCCTGCAGCATAAAACACACACCAAGTGCAACACCAAGAAACTCAGGAATGATAAAAGCTAGGAAATTGCTGCATTGAAATATGTGGCATGAAACATTCATTTGTTTTTCCCCATTCCTCCTTCTCTCATTTTCCCAATACATCTAAGTTGTTTCAGTCATAGCAAATGCAATCAATAATGCTTTTAGCTCCAACTGCATAGAGAGTTCAGCATAATACTGCACCCACTTCAAACCTAACCCTTTCCAGAATTACACGGGAGCAAATCCCAAGTGCAAAAAGAAACTCAGGAGCAGGCCCAGTGCAGCCATAGAGGAGGGTTTTTTAACAAGGAAATATACATCTATACACATGGATTGGAGCTCCAGGAAGGAGGAGGAAAGCAGCAATATTTCAGGGCTGCTTAGTGAATTGGGTGTCAAAGCAGCTCTTAGGGGAGCAGGCCATTTCACTAATTAAAGCTGTTCTTCCAATTTTCATTTTCTGACATTTGAGCAGTCCAGTTGCCTTGCCACTGGCAGAACGGAACTGAGCTCAAGCCAGGGGCTGATCACTTGTGACTCAGCTCAAATTAAAAATACACAAATAAAGAGCTAAAGCGACAGGTTACTGCCCAAAGACTCATCCATATCCACTGAGCTGCACAATGCCTTGTCCAATATGGAGTTAGGCTGTCTTTCTTACCTAGCTAGCAAAAAGGAGTGCCAAAACAAGCCATCATCAACCAGCAGAACAAGGAGCTTTCTTCTGCTAGCAATGTTTCAAGGGTTTCACCATTAAATAAATTCTCTGCACAGCAACAGGCTACTGAAGAAAAATATTCTCTCCAGCATCAGTTCCTTCAGAACTAAGTTCACAAAGGCCAGCTGTGAGAAAAGCCCTTCCTGCACTGTCTCCTAAAGCACTGAAGGAAGGACAATTGTCACCTGCCAGGGAGAGCAAGCCACAGAGCAGCAGCAGCTGTCAAATGCAGTTGGCCCAGGGCTACAGAACAGCTTTGGACTACTGGAGACCAGAGCCTTGTGTGTCTCAAAGGCCACACGGTTCACTGGGGGTTTTAAAGCTGCACTCTCCAAGGCAGTTACTTCATCAAGGTAACTGCAGCAGGGAGCCTGGAGAGCCTTCCCAAAAGGAACTGCTCCTGAAGGGATGGACCAGACATTTTATAGAAGCAGATCCTTTCTTTCTCCCAGGGGAGGCTCCACTTGCAGGGAGGGCTAGACAACAACTACCCACAGGTTTGGGCCTCCACCTTAGCTATTGCCACTAACCCCAAACCAAATCCCACAGAAAAACTTGGACCAAGGAATGGGAAAAGGAAAGAAAAAGGAGAGTGCTTACGTTCTTGACTTCTGCTTCCAAAACCTAGGAGTTTGGAATGGAAACCCATCAGGAAATCTCACACAGCCAAATGAGCAAGTGAAGGATGCTGGGCAATCATTTTTTGCTTCAAAGGGTGACTTCAAACAATTGCTCTACAGTCTATCCATTTGTTTTCCACACTGTTGTTTGCTTTCCCTTTCCTTGCCCTCAAAGCCTTACTGGTCAAGGAATCTAACTTCATTTGGAGAGCAGGCTAAAGGAAGCTCTCTGGTATTGGTTCATTTCCAGCATGATGTCTTCCTAATTAAATTTCTGTGCATCTCTGTTCAGCATTAGGGCCACAAGAGAAGGTGTCTCCTGCAGTTCAGCCACCAGCATGAGCCAACCTAAGCCTTTTTCCAAAGCTCTCAGCAGGAACAAGCAGCTTTCCAACAAACCTAACAATTCCCTGGGGAGCTGGAAACACAACAGGCAGCTTCCATCAGCATTCCCAGAGATGACCACACTGTAATCCTTACACAAGCACAGATCCACAGACTGCATCTACTCTACAGTATCCAGCAAAACTTAGATTCTGATTTTTCCCCCAAGAGAAACTGTGACTTATCACATCAATCCATCCTACAGCCTGTGGAAATCAGAGCTACAGCGTTCACTCACTGAGCTAACAAAATTTGCTATAAAGCACAAACTTGGGAAAATCACATTTTTCTTAATTGAGCACAACTTTTCCTCAGGCTTTCACCTACCCCCAAGGGATGCTTACTATCCTCTGGGATTCAACTCACTGCAGAGGCCTTTGGAGTGCACCAAGAGCTGCTTACTCTTGCACACAGGCCACTCTCAAACAAAATTTATTGAAAATGCTTCTCCCACTGCACCTGAGGGATAGCTGGGAGACTGTGTGTGGAGGAAAATGAGGAGAGCCTGAAGTCAAAGAGTAAGATGCTGGCAGGAGGCAGTGTGAACAGGGAGGGGTTTTATAGTGTCTCCTTCTTCCACTTGAAAATAAAAAGAGTTCTGGGTATTGAGATACACCCCCTCAGCCTACAGATGAATCTGGACTCGTGAACAAAAGCTTCTTGTTAAACAGCAACAACTAGAAACAAAACAACCTTTGCACTCTCTGTCCCTTAATGGAACCATCCTTGAGGTGCAATATGAAGGCGAGTTCGTTTCCTGACAGCCTGACTCAGCCTAATGGGCTTGGAGGCTGCAGTTTTTCCACTCCTCCCAATGACTTGTTGCAATGGAGATGAGTGCTCTGCATACAGCAATGCCATCTTCTGGCACAGTTCCTGTGAGAAAGGCCACTTGCTGAATACCGCTGGAAGAAGGCTCCTGTTTCGGGAAAACAGAAACTCAGGCTCCACAATAAATCTGGAATACTTGTCCTCTCCACTGCACTTGCTGTAGGGCTCTAATTGTCCAAGGGCATGGAGGGAGGCAGGGGGAGCACACACACAGTGTGGCTCAAGTGTCTCCTGAAGGCCAAGTGCCAAGTACAGCAATGAGAGTGGGCTTTTACAGGCTGAAAACAGGGATGAGCTCAAAGCCCATCCATGGAGGAGTCTGGCAGCAAGGGCAAGCACTCACCCAGAGCCAGCTCTGCATGTCCCTGGGAAAATCAGCAAACACCTCACACATCTGACTTTTTAACTTCTGTGTTCCCAGACAGACAATCTAAATTAAGCAACAGCAAAGATGGAAAACACGTGCTCTATTTACACTGAGGAAATAAATGGGCAATCCATGACTTCCCCACCAGTCTCACTTGCTCCTGAACAATCTCCATTTGGCTACAGAGGTGGAGTAGGACAGTCTTAGGACAAGATTTCCCACTCAATTCTAGACTTAGGCTTCTTTTCCTCTTAAAATGTGCAAGGTTCACGCTACAAGCATGCATTGAGAGTACAGATTTTCACCTGAGAAAATCACATCTGAGGTAGTTCTAGCCTGAAATAATACCTGAGAAGAAACAAAACTGCGGAATTCCTACCTGCTGTGTCATTTGATACCAAAAGCCCTCCCAGAGAATCAGACACACTGCAGAGGTGCTAACCTGGCAATCTCAGCCAGAACAGCCCATGCTCTGCTGCTTCTAAGACAGCCACAGCAGTGAGATGAGGACCAGCCAATTCCAGTCAATTCCTTTTCCTCTCTTCATTTCTATTCTGCAACTCATCCCAAAATCCCCAAAAAATACTTTTCAACACCCATAAAACACCAATTTCATTGTCACTCAAGCAATGAAGGAAATAATCAAAGGAATTGGGTTTTTTGACTGAAGTCAGCCACTCTGGTTCTCAGACATTTGCTCATTAAAAAACTGCCCCCTTCACATACTTATTTAATAAAAGAAGAGCATATTTTTGAATGTTTACACTTCCATGTATGAGGAAGATATTTTGGGTTGTAATTTGTCAACAGTCCAACAAAGCTCCAAGTGTTCTGCTTTCATTTCCAATGGCTTTGATGCCTTCCATTGTTTTTCCTTTGCTTCTTTCCCACTGACAGTTTTGTTTACCTCTTCTCTCTCCCGTGTATCTTTCAATTCCCAAAAAAAGGGGCCTTCCCCAATTTCCCTGTACAAAAATTACCCCCTTTTGCTGTTGCCCTAAGTTAAATGCAGTTTTTATAGAGGGCCCCCTCTGTGAAGAATACTGCCTTGCACAATGCTTGTAAGTTGTCTCTTAACAAATGGTTTGTACAAGAAGAAAGCAACCAGAAAACATTTATTTTGGAGGAAATTTTACCAGTTACTTTTCAAAGAAAAGTATCATAGGTTTTGGATTTGAAAGAAGATACCTGACAAATATCACCAAAAGAGTTTTCTGAGCCCTTCAAGCCCTAGACTTCTGCCTTATGCTGGTGAACAAGTTAACTGGCTGTCACATCAAAGGTGTCATTTTTTAAAACCCTAACCTTTCAATCTGAGTTTCCAGTGCTGATGCTCACAAAACCCAGATTTGTTTTAGTATCAGTTTTAAAGACTGTCAGAATCTGTCAGCATCTTGGCCTGGCATGACTCAAGGCTGTGCCCTGACAAAAACACCTTCCAAACCACACTGCTAAAGCATTAGAAGGAAATAAGAGGAAGAAATGGAGCTTTGGAGCCATCAGAATTGCTCTAGAAGATGTCTGAATTATTTGAACAACATTAAAGTTTCAATGTGAGCGGCATCTTAGGAAAATGTGTATGGGAAATGTCTGTCTGAAATGAATTCTTAGGTGACTAATAAGGAGAAAGCTCTGAGTAAACTGTTTCCCATAATAAGTTGTGTCTAGATGCTCTCATTCCCAAGGATTCCCATTAGACCAAGGTCAACAGTTACAGATATGCTCCATTCTCTCATCAATTCTTGCTGTTGATAATAATTCACTATCAGAAATTTTATGTCTCATCTTCCACAATTTAGAATATACCCAGAGGAAAATGCTTTGATCAGGCTCTCAGCTGACATTTTGCCTGAAAGAAGGGACACATGTATGGAAGGCTGGCCTACAGCTCCAGAGCATTTTTCAAAAACTATTTTCATTTATCTGGTAGACCATTCTATGAAAAAACAGTCAGGCAGGCACTTCCAAGAAAACAACACTATTACAGGAAATCTCTTTGGTTAAATAGAACTTACCCTCTGGACACATTTACATAACAGCCACTAACACTGGCCCAACACACAGTAAATGGACCAAACAGGCAACCACAGTCACCCAAAACACGAGGCTGAAGAGCTGACATAGGTCTGGGTTTAAGGCCCTGTAAAAGCCAAGCATCCTGTTTATCTCTCCCTCTGTGTGGGAGACCAGTCATTCCAAACAATACTGCTTGGGACTTGCTGCTGAAATTCTCAGTCACTGCCTGATTTTGCTCTTTGAGAGTATTTGAATGCTGAGGTTTTGCAATCATCAAGCAATACAGCCAATAGCACAGTTGTGTCTAGAAAATCCACAAAAGCTGTAGAATCAGCAATACCCCCAACAGGGCAATCAGTGTGAAAATGCTGCTACTGACATTTTGGAAGCTGTATATTTATTTTTCTTAAAAAGCTATAAATAACTAGCTTAAAGCTGCTCCAGTATCTCAGTTATTGATGCATTAATACATGTGAAACCAGGATGAAAAGCTCATTTATTTGATCTTACCGTTCCATCTCCCCAGCAGCACCTTGAAGTTAGCCACGCTTCCAACACCACTGTGCCTGCAGGCAGTCGATAATCCAGCAGGGCAGTTCCAGAGGTGAGGATACAAACCATCAAGCCTGGGTTCAGAGGTTTGAAAGCAAAATCTGTGTCCTTACCTCAGCTCTAGCAACTTTGCTCTGTGTGAGTGAACAGCAGGCTGCCTGACAAGCTTTTGCAGAGACATGGGAAATCCAGTTCTGGTCTCCAATAGGTATAAATCCATCCTCTCACAAGATAAAGAAAAAATTATCAACAATGAAGAACACGTTGCTAATTTCAAGATCTCATTATCTCAGAGTTCTTGCCATACAGGTCTGTTAACAGGTACAACCTTTGCTGGCTCTGGCAAACCCACAGCAAACAAAGACTTCCAAAAGCTTGGGAAATACAAACCAAATTGAATTAAAAAGCACTTAGTAAGAATTAATAAAAAAGTAATAATTCTGCAGCTCAGTGGCTGAACACAGTGGGTTTTTTCCTACAGGGCTCTCTCTTCAGGGACTGTCCAGCTACACAAACCAGGCAATCCTGCACAGGGCTCTTGAGCCAGTGCAGAGATTTAACTACAAAAAGGCATTTAAAAACCTGAGCAGGGCACAGAGGACAGCGTGATACACAAACACATTTGTACACAGGATATCTGAAATGCGTAGGCTGCTCAAATATTTGGCTAGTTCCATGACTTTGCTTCTCAAGTTCGTGCATCTGGGTAAACAGGAGCACTTCCCATGTCCACTGGTGTCCAAATTCCTCATCAGCAATCCCAACAATGTAAATTTGGAGTCGGAAGTGAACTATTTGTCATGTCTACTAACACACAGTAGCAATAGTGTTTGTGTCTGGCAACACAGCCAAATAGTGGGCTCTGACAACAGCACCCAGGCTGGTGGTCTGTTTGTTTGTTTCAATAGTTGTAGGGGTTTTCCCCTCATATTCAGGGTAACACCAGCTGGTCCTGAATCCCTGCACTCTGAAAATCAAGTAAACCCAAACTAGGCAGCTCTGTGGAGTTTACATTTGGGGTCACAGATGGCGTAGCTGTGGCTCCCCACCACGTTTCAGAGCTGGTTTGAGGCTGTTTTCTTGGGAACAGGAGCTTGATGCCAGCTGAGCAGAGGACTTGTCAGGTAAAACAGGATTACTGGATGTTCCTTCCTCAAGAAGGCGAGACATGAGTGCTCATGGCAGGGAATCATGATTGATGACAACTCACCTCAAAAACCTGAGACAGGCTTCTTAATTTTTATTTTATTATTACTTTTAACTGACATAAATGCTGATCTGCCCTTTAAAAGCTGATGAGTGTTGCATCTCCCATGGGTGACACAGACAAATAAAAAGCTGCCTAAACAAGACACAGGTAACTTTACCTGCAGCTTTCCCTTAGTCTTAGAGAACTGAAGATACCCATCTTTCCTGATAGCTTATTTTCCAACTTTTGTGGCCACCAGTGTAAAATTTTGACATGAGTTTCCCAGCTTCACAGCAGAATAATTTCTCAGTCTAACTAATGTAACCAATGCACCAAGATGCAACAGTGCTTTCACTTCTGCCAGATTCCTTAACAGAGATATTTAGTTACAAGCAGGAGATACAATTACACTTGCACAGGTTTTCCATCTGCAGGAGGGATGCCAAGTGCAAGTCCTTGTCCAGTGTGTTTGTGTTAGAAGAGAAGGATTTCTCCAAATGTGTACTGATTTCTATATGCATGTTTATGTTCCTCTAAATTTGATACTCATAGTGCATAAATTACACAAATTATACATTGAATGGGCTCTGAGTGAAATAAATCATCATTAACATAATTAAAAATGCAAGAGAAGTGTTACCTTTTATAGTTATTCCGTGGCTTCCACTGGATCTTAAGTATAAAAAAGTCAATGGCTCAGCTGTCATAATCTATGTTACCATGGTAAGTGTTCTGCCATACATAATTCCATCTGCCTACAAACAGGGACCAAAAATACATATTTGTGTCATCTCAAAATGAGAAGATTTTATTTTTCACTCCTATATCAAAGAAAACACATCTATATTGGTAACTGCATTTGGGTCAGGGTTATTTTATGACAAGTACAGTCAATATGCCAAGTACAGACATCGAGAGTTTAAGAAACATTCTAGAAACCACCCATTCCTAGCAAGGAATTTTTACGGTATTTGATTTCTCAATACTTACTTTCCCTGCTCGAATCCTTTCAGCTTCCTACAATATGAAAATATTTCTTTTGAATGTACCTTAAGCCACTATTTTCCTATTTTTTGCTTCCAGCAAAGTGTGTCATAATGTGCTATTCTAGCTATATGTCTGGAAAAATAAGTCAGGAGGGGTCACTCCAATTTCTTTACAAAGTCTGTGATAGATATGCTGCCTAGTAGATCTCTAAAAACACATATTGCCTCAGCAAAAGGACATCATGGAAACCTTCAACCATCTTTCAACAAAAAGCAGGGTCCTCTTTGGAATAAGACTTGAAACAGCCTTTTTTTACAACACTGGACATTCTACAGGTGAGCAGCTGCATGAAATACAAAATAATCTCTCTTGGGAATTGTTTAACAAAGATAGTGTATATTCTGCAACAATGAGCCACTGGGCACTTACAGACTGATTCCTCAGCTTGCAGGTACAAGCCTTAGAAACCCCATGTAAAACCCATCTGATCCAAAAGCCAACACAAAATGGGTATTGATACAGTACTATCTCCCCAGCCCCTCACACAGGATCAGTTCACATCAAGATGTGTGCTGCAGCATCAGCTCACTTACTCTAAACAACCCTTGGCAGTGCATTCCAGAAGTAGAACTTAACTCAAAAGCATTAAAAACCTGCTCTTTATGCAGACCTGAAGTTGGCTGCCCTTAAGTGAATACAGATTTTGTTACTTCTGCAGAAGCAGCAAAGTCTAAATAATGGATTTCAAGCTGCAGCTGAAACTAAGGTGACCAGCTCCCTCGAACCTTTGTTGAATAGCAGCAGGACTGGGCAGACAATTGCTTAATGCTCTGGAGCTGGTTTGTCATAGCAACACTGCTGGAGGGTTCACCAGGAGCTTGTTTTTACAAAACATGGCATTTCCAGGATTTCAGAGTGATAGATCATAATTAGGATCACAGTCATCGTGACATTCTATTACTCATTAAAAAAAAAAAAGAGGGAAAAAACCCCATCATGTTGCTCAGCAATTTTCTCTGAACTGAATCTCTAATCTGCAAAACCTTGATGAAAAGAGAAAGAGAAATCACAGGTGCAATCCAGCCATACTCTGAGGGGAATTGTTACAGGGAAGAGAGAAGCAGGCTGCACTTACACACCCCACAAAGCTCAGTGCCAAAGCTCCCACAGACCCCGCTCAGATTAAAGCTCCATGGGACAGCAGCAGTGGAGACTGGCTTGGCTTAGCCTCCCAATGCCTCAAAGGACAGCTCCTCAGAGAGGTTTAAATAACTTCCTTTGCAGAACAGAAAAAGGTGAGCAGCTGCCCTTCAGACGTGTGGGAGGCAGCTCCAGGTGAAGGTCTGGGTCTGTGTGCACCCTCCAAAGCAGGCAGAGCCAGAAGCAGGCTGACAGGTGCACAGAATACCAAACTAAGTTTAGTCGCAGCAAAGGCTGTGTCAGGTCACACGACGGATAACCAGAGCTTCCTTCCACCCCCAGCTCCACTCTTGGAGATGCCAAGGTTGGCCCCTCACCTCTGCACTGAATCATCAGCAGTCAGGTGTTTCTAACAATACCATTGCAAAGGGCTTGTCAAGTGATGAAGGGTTTCATCAATTTCAACAGCTTAGTTCAAAGAGGAGTGCCAAGAGCAGCCTCAGTCTGGGGGATGAGAGGTCATCGCTCATTAGCCCATGCTGCGTATGAAATTGATTAAGTAATTCCATGTTATAAAAACACCAATCGATTTTCTGCAAGGCCTGCACCTCACCAGCACCACCTCCAAAACCTGTCACACAAAACACTTTGATATAGATTTCACACACATTTGCTTTACTAAATATAGACTCTCTCCTTCGAGCTGAACAAACAGAAGGGGAACTGGCAGCAACTGGAGCCAAAAGGAGTTTTGCAGGGGTAATTTTGCTTCTATATATTTATACCCAACTCTTCTGGCTCCCTGCTTGCTCTGACTTACCCACCTGTCATTCTGAGAACCAAAAGGCTTCACCCTTTGTCATTTCAGTGTCACAGAAACTTAAGGTCACCTGTTCTTCTCACCCTCTTTTTTAAAATAAAGAATTTTCTCCAATTGCATCCTTACAATAAAAAACTTAAAAATCAAGTTTCTTGTTTGGGGCTTTTGCTTGCTTCAGCCAGTGATCCATTGGGATGATTAATATAAAGCCAAGGTTCCCTGAATATGAAATTTCCCCTCTAATGGAGAAGTGACACACATAACAGCTTACTATTCCTGTAATAGGAATGGGATGAGTGCTCAAATAGCAGGAATCTGAGCTCCTGCTCCATGCTGACTGTTTGCAAACAAATACACACGAAATCTGTCAACTCAAAACAGGCCATAGTGAAACTTTGTGCCTCAAATTTGCACATTGCTTATGCAAGGCTTGCACCCAGCAGGTAGAAGGTCTATTATCCATTGATTTCAGCACTCTGTGACCCCTGGGAACAGCCTGTTCTTGCTCTCAGTAAAGGCTGAAGAAGGTTGTGCTGACACTCGCTCGGCATGGGGGGTAAAAATAGGACTGCAATGGCATCTTTTCATCAATTATTGTCATCTGACAAATCATGTGTGCTCTTGGTCCCTAATAAAGAGCCACAGTCAGAAAAATTCAAGCCAGATTCAAGAGTGTCAGTTCTACGTTCTGGTCTCCAGGTACACCCCAACAATGTCCATACCAAAAAAAAAAAATAATCTTAAAACTGTTTGGAACATCCTCCTTGTCAAATGCCAGCCAGCCAGGAGAGAGCAAAAAATGCTCACACCAAGACAACAAAGAGCCCAGCAGGGGTGCCAGGTAGAGCATTTCCAGTGCAAGCCTCCAACCGCGGCAGAAATAGCCTCATTAAAGGGCAGGTTCAGATACAAGGAGCTATTTATAGGCCATCTAAGACTAAATTATTAGTGACACGCTCCGGATCTAAAAATTCCCAGAGTTTACAGCGTTACAGGAGCTGTACATGCAGCATGTGATGCCCCTGATAGCAAGCCCACGGGCTTTGGCTCCAGTGCACCGACCAGCTGCTGCTCCCGGCAGGAACTAAAACTGTCCTGAACCGAGGCCAGGCTATTCACATCCAGCCCCAGCCAGTCCGAGTTTTCCAGTTCCCAGAAAGCTCCTGAGAGCCGCCAGGAGAGCTGTGCTGCTGGCCAAGCCCTGCCAGCTCCCGCCACCCACACTGGGCACAGATCAGAGGGAAGGGCAGGCTCCATCAGCCGGACTCCCGGGCCCAGCAGCAGCTGGGGGCCACAGGTCACTGACTGCTGGCTGCCGTCCCACACCCAGAGCAGGGGGAGACAGATTTTAGGAAGATGGAACTACAAACAAAAATGTCTCTGAGCACACTCGCAGAGCCTACAAAGGATACTTCAGAAGGGCTCTGCTCGTGGGATCTGAGAGCGGTGGCTGGCTTAGATCACGTACCAAACACTCCACAATTAATGGCAAAGTTTATTTTTTCCCCTCAGAGCTGCATGTGTGGGAGTGCATTCAGGGAGAGGGGGCGGTTGTGCTGTTTTTAACCCAAACATTTTAGGTACAAGCTATTTGTGATGGTATGGAGGAGCTGTAAAACTGCCCTCAGTTGGCTATTTTCTGAACATACACATACAGATACATAAATAATCTAGAATTACTTTTATTACTTTTATTTCTTTTTTTCTCCCCTTAAGAAAAACAGGAACCACGACATTTAGAAACAGTGCAGAAGATGAATGAGGTCTGGACACCCTCCATCTTCTCAGAGGTAAGCTCATAAAACAACACTTCACCCTCTGACCTAACATAAACGACAAGGGTATTTACAGCATTGTGCCACCCGCTCAAACCCAGCCAGTCTGAATGCTTGAGATGCATTCCCATCCAGCAGATGCCTGTAAGCATCCCATGAGCTACAAGTTCTCTAACAGAGCTTACAACTTAAGCCAGGACCTCTCACAACTTTTGGAAGACTGACAGGACTTTTGGGCGCACACCATCTCCTCACCAGGATCTGTGCCTCCACACGCTGCTCGTGGCAAAGTCTGTTTTCTACCCCAGAAACACCACCTCCAAACACCCAGATCATCCTAATAAATAAAGCAAGGGATGCATTTCATAAAGCTTCTCACCTGTTTTCAGCAAGCACAGCTTTAATGCTGAAGGCAACACACAAGTTGTGGGAACTTTCCTTGGCTCTAAGTGGTCAAAGCAGCACTCGGAGAGAGCCCCTGGGACAGACAGGTGAGCACTTTCATCTCCTGCAGCTGCACCTTCATTCTCACCAGCAGAACCAAACCCAAAGGGGTAACATGGCCAACCCCCAACATGTTGTGCAGGAGGATGTTGCTGAATGAATCCTTGTTGCACAGAGATTCCTTTAGTATAGGAAACCTGAACTGCCCCATGATATATTGTGCTGCTACTTCTCTTTAGGATCCATCAAGTTCTGCAGATAAATCAAAATGCCTCCAGACCAGATGGCCAAACCAAGCAACAAAAGACAATAAAGGAAATAACCAAAATGCATAAGCAGAGACAACAAATAACACCCCTGTAACCCTTTTTCTGTCCAGGATTACTTCTGACACCTGTAGTGAGCAAGGTGCAGCTTCTGGTCCCCTCTTAGGAAGAAGTTTTATCAGACTGTTTCAGTCAAATGCACACGAGCAAAGCTCCAGCTATCTGAGCATCAACAATGGATGTGGGATACAACCTGCTTTTCCTACCCCAGTTCATAAATCTCCAGTGGGTAATGAGCAACCATTTCTAGCTCACACTCCCCTCTCCTTTCCCTAAATGCTTTGATTTTTTGAATACAGTTCCATCCTGAAGTCTGCATCCTGCTGGATACCACAGTTGATTCTGTGTTCCCAGCTGACTCACCATCCCAGCAAGGACAATAAGGCACTTCAGAAAGAAGGATAAAAGGGAAAGGACAGACAGAACAGAACATATTGTGTTTTTCCCACTCCGTTAGTCAATTCCTTATTAACACTCAGCCAGAAGGATTCTACAACCCATTCCCCAGGCAGTGTTTATAGACAGAGAGCAACCCCTTGTAGTTTCTGTAGCCCTCTACAAAAACAACTTTGCAACAAATACTTCACAATAAGACATCAATACAAGCACAGCGTATGTTCCTTGAACAGCAGGACTGCAAAAAGCCCTACAGGAACTTCGCAAAGGTCTCACCTCGACAGGCAACAAAGCTACGGACATGAAGAGCAGCAGGCTGTGTTTCCAGCAGACACACGCAGGGACCAGCATGGAAAAGCTCACCAAGAGTTTTGAGGCTTTTGGACAGAGTGGGCATTTTTGTATGTTTTCCAGCTTTTATTTTACACAGAAGAAGCACAACACTTTCAATAGTTAACAGCTTGATGAACAAAACCACTAGGGCAGGAGGTGGGCAAGTCACCGCTTTTTGTCAAAGCATCCCGTGCTACTTGCTCCCTCTCCCACCCCAGTGCACCCCAACCAGAAGCAGCGGCTGCACCTCACTACAGCTCCCACAACAGGGCGGGCAGCCCCTCCCTGCAGGACAAGGGGAGCAGCTCTCACCCTACACGACATGGCCAGCAGGCCCCTGCACCACAACCTGATGGCAGACAGCCCGATGCCACACAAAAAATGATGGGAAGCCCCCTGCCCACACAATAAATGGCAGACAGAGCCCCCCGCCCAAAATGGCGGGCGGCCCCTTTTGCCCCCCGCCCAAAATGGCGGGCGGCCCCTTTTGCCCCCCCAAAATGGCGGGCGGCCCCTTTTGCCCCCCACCCAAAATGGCGGGCGGCCCCTTTTGCCCCACGCCCAAAATGGCGGGCGGGGCACCTTCTTGCCCCCCCACCACCCAAAATGGCGGGCGGCACCTTTTGCCTCCCCACCACCAAAATGGCGGGCGGCCCCTTTGACCCCCCCACCCCAAAATGGCGGGCGGCACCCTGTTGCCCCCCACCACCCCAAAATGGCGGGCGGGCCCCCTACTGCACCCACACAAAATGGCGGGCGGCCCTCCTGCCCCCACACAAAATGGCGGGGGCGGCCCATCCTGCCCCACCACACAAAAATGGCTGGGCGGCACCTTTGACCCTCACAACCAACCAAAATAACGGGCGGGCGGCCCCTTTTGCCCCCCGCCCAAAATGGCGGGCGGCCCCTTTTGCCCCCCACCCAAAATGGCGGGCGGCCCCTTTTGCCCCCCACCGCCCAAAATGGCGGGCGGCCCCTTTTGCCCCCCACCACCCAAAATGGCGGGCGGCCCCTTTTGCCCCCTACCACACAAAATGGCGGGCGGCCCCTCCTGCCCCCCACACAAAAAGGCGGGCGGCCTCCTGCCCCCACACAAAAATGGCGGGCGGCCCTCATGCCCCCCACCACAAAATGGAGGGAGGGCCCCTTTGCCCCCAACCAAAAAAACAAAAGGCGGGCGGCCCCTCCTGCCCCCCACACAAAATGGCGGGCGGCCCCTCCTTTGCCCCCCACACAAAATGGCGGGCGGCCCCTCCTGCCCCCCACACAAAATGGCGGGCGGCCCCTTTTGCCCCCACACAAAATGGCGGGCGGCCCCCTCCCCACAAAAATAAAAAGCCGGGAAGCCCCTGAGGCAAGGGGCATCCCCAAACTTGATTTGTTCTAAGAAACCATGAAGTTTTGATCCATAAAGTACAAAAATCTGAGTATCAACAGCCAAAAGTAAACCTTCAAACACTTTATCAAATATAAATCTTGCAAGAGAGAGAAAAATACCGGGGGGGAAAAAATGAGGGGGGGGAAATGATGGGAAAAAATTGAGGGGAAAAAAATTAAAAGGAAAAAAAAAATTGAGGGAAAAAAAAATTTGGGGGAAAAAAATTCAAAGGGAAAAAATTCAGAGGGGAAAAAAAAATTGAAGAAAAAAGAAAAAATATTTTTAAAATATAAAAAGAAAAAAGAAGAAAAGTAGAAGAACAACAACAACAAAAAAGATAAAAGGGGAAAAATAAAAACCCCAAAGAAATTAAAAACATTTTAAAAATAGAAAACCACCCACACAAAATAACAAAAGGGAAAATTACCAAACCCTCTAGTCTTCCCTGAGGGCAGAGCAGCTGCGAACAAACTCCACATCCCTCACGCCGAAATAAAGCAGAACTGACACAAAAATCAGCACCGAATTACGACCCTGACTCCAACCTGCTCCCTCAGCACTTGTACCCAAAATAAACATTAAAAATAAACCACGGAAAGCTGGAGCAAGCCCCTACCTGCGCATCCCAGGAGGAGCCCTGCAGGCGGCGCTGGCTTCTGGAACCTTCCGGCGCCAGGCGCTGCCGATGGAGCGGGAATGCCGTGCCCAAGGAGCGGCAGCTGCCGAGGCTCACGGAGCCCGCCGGGCACTGAGCCGCCCATCCACTGCTCCTCTTATGGACTCGGCAGGGAGAAACTGGGATTGCAGCCCTTGCCTGCTTCCCGTCCCACCTGGGCTGAGCTGGCACCGGCAGCTGAAGCTGTTTGCTAAATTAACTTCACCTGCAAACCCACCTGTAACCTGCTTTTCTTTCTCCCTTTTATATTTTGCTTTTCCAGCAAAATCCACAGAAGACCTAACTGGAATATGAATTGAAAAGTTTTAATTCTTCCCTTCCGCTGCTGGTAGCTAACACAAGCAGGGATTTCAGGAAAGCGGTGAATCTTCACACAACTTAGTTCTACTAATTACTTCTAATTCCTTAGGGTGGCAGAAGGTAAAATAGAAAATAAACTTAAATCAAACTGAAGTTCAAAGGAACCTCAAAACCATGGATTTCAAACAAAGGAAATTTTGGAAATTATGGACCTAGAATCAGCACCAGCAAAGACCTGGAGGTGAACAACACGCTGCCCAAAGCCAAGAGGCTGCGAGAGGCATTGGCCTAAATCACCCATGAAAGAGAAGCTTAAAATATCCTCAAGCCTTGCCAAGTGTTGGTAGGGGACAAAGTACATCCCGCAGCAGGGAAAAACCTGGGCAGTGGATTAGAAAAGGCAGGAGCAAAGCACAACAGCAGCAGATGAACAGTCATTGTGGTGTCAACAGCGACTGCAGTAGGATACAAGCTTTCAGGGAAAAAAAAGTATCAAAGACAGCATAAAAGATGCAAAATAAAGCAGAGTTACAGAGAAAGTCCTTGAGAAAAGGAAATAAAAATAAGAAAACTGGTTCCTGCAGTCCCACACCAATTGAGGAAGAGATTTTTGTCCAGCCCTAGGAGTAGATTTTATACTGTCTAACACACATCTATTAAGAGTTCATACAAGCTGACAGGCTGGAAATCTGTAGGATTTGAGCTGAATTGGATGGATTCACAACACAGGGCCCTTTTGCCACACGAACATCCCTGGAGAAGCAGAATGCCAGGAGCTCTGTTCCACTCCAGCACTCCCCCTCTGGACACCAGGGTGTTCAATCTCCAGGTTTAGTTCTTAGTCCAAACCCCAAGTTTCGAATCCCCAAATATCCACCTCCTTTTGGATTTACAAAATACATCAAACCCTATTTCAGGGAGGGGAAAAAAAAAAAAAAAAGCTGGAAGAGGAAAAGGAGGACATCCAGGCAAACAGACGTCATACCGAAAGGAAATTAGACAAATAAAGGGATTCCAGGGGGATCAATAAAGCATGACTGCAGGACAATTACCACGTACATTGCTCCATGATAAGGAACTTTACCAGAGATCAGGTAAATGACTCTGGAAGACACTCCTGCACACTTTCTCTCCATATCAGATAATGGATTAGGAACATTGATTTATTCCTGCATCCTCAGAAGTGCAGTGGGAGAGCAGTACCGGAGTGCTACCACATTCCCATGCAAGAGACTATTTGGTTTGCAAATTTTATTCATGTGAGTGTATTTTTTATTGTGAGAAGTGTTTAAATTTCTTTTTGACAAGTGCAACATTGACAAGCAAAAGGAAAAACAGTGAAATAATTCACTTGCCTACTGCTAAGAGAAACAACTTCCATCCTATTCCAAATAAAAGGGTCTCCATGGTGTAATTTACAACAGCTCGGTCTTTTATATGGTACACTCTTGGTCAGGATTTATATCACAAATGTCACTGGTATCTTGACTGCAGTACCTGAAGCCCAATTTGAATGTAACAACACAGGTGTTTCAGGTAAAATGCACTTCTTGCTAAAACAGGTTCAGAGATGTAAACATTATCCTCAGTTCTGCAAGTGCCCTCAATATTTATTTCAGATAAAGGGCACATTTAAAGATGTCTTAGATGGACTGAAAGACATGGTAAAAACTCCACAAATACCAGTTTGTTTCAAGCAGCTTCTTCAGTGAGTCTTGCTCTCAGGCTGCAAGCCAGGACTAACCTCAAGGATCTCCCAAAGGTACCCATGTAACAGGAATTCAGCAGGTTGCCAACATCCATTTCCATTCAGCATTATCACAACAAGTGCAATGTGATAACAAAAGTCAGTACAACAGCTTCAGACAGACATGTTCACTTTCCTTCTGTTTGTACTCTTCTCCCCTCCTAAGGATGCAAGAAATGCTTGGTGAAGTGGGAGGCTGGTAGTGATTTATAGGAAAACAGATTGGCTTTTGCCAGTGCTGCGTTCTTTACCTTGGTCTGAAGCAGCTTTGGGACTTTTTTCACGGAGTTTCCCACTCCTGTGAAGGTCACCCAATAAGCTGCGTGTATGATGTCTTATTGAAGGGCAGCAAAAATTTAAATAAAGAAATAAATAAATGAACACCAGACTGTACCCCAGCCGTAGTTCAGAGAAACATGAGCGATGAGTCATTCCTTCTTAAATGCAATTAAAAATAATTCTAAACGTAGAGTGGACAAAATGCAGAGGAAGACAGTAAAACAACCACAGTAGTCAATTTTATAATGAGAAATTTCTGCCTCCTAGTTCAGGATGCTCGTTTCTTCCTCATGCAAAATGAATAACCCCGTGAGAGGCCAATTCAGACGCTCCGGAGAACGCAGCAGTCTGGGTTTGCTGCTGGATGTGCAGCAATAAATAATAGGTAACCTTGTGTTTCCCAGCTCCTAAGGAGCAAACCCAAGGTCTGAAACAAGGAGGATCATAGAAAAGGAGCTGCCTCCAAACAACCTGGTCACTGCTTGGAAGGATGCTGCTTACCTGGTCTCAGTGAGCCCACAGACTAAGTTAGAGGCAAAGAGAAGCCAGTTTCAATGAGGATCCCCCCCAGTGCTTGGGGTCCTCATTCCCAACTCTTTCCTCCCCTACCTGGAGCTTCTTTTCCATCCTCGGCACTTCTCACCTATCCTGCTGATCACACCTACTACAGGTTGCAATAAACTGGAGCGATCATGGCTGGGCATTCACCCTCCCAAAACCAAACTTCAGAACTAAAACCACTTTTTCTTCTGGTTTGCAGCAGGCAACAGAACAGGAAGTGCCAAAATACTCGGGTCGAGGGGGCAGCTGCCCTGTGCCATTCCCAGCCAGAGCCATCAGCACACCCACACAAAGGCTTTTTTGCTGGAGCTGCCCAGCCCAAACTTCCGGCGTGTAAGGGACTGACAAGTTTAAATATTCCCCAAACTCTCACACGTCTGTCCCAACTCCAGACTTCTGAGATTTCCTCATCAGCACTACCACCAGTGAAAATGGGAGGAAAAAAAAAAAAAAAGAGTAGGATATAGGATAGGATTTCTTTTTGGATTTATGTTTGAGTATATACATACTACACTAATCTGATTATGCACTGGGAATCCTCCTCTACAACAGCTTTTCCTTTATTGACCTTATTTTCTTTATTAATAACCGCCGTAACATTAGAGTCTTAGGAGGAACGTGAAAACTGAACACACGGCACCGCATTCCTGCCTCTCCCGTTTCCATGGGGCTCACGGAACGAACCCCGCAGACACCCAGCAGCAGCTCGGCCCCACCGACCCAGCCGGGCCAAGAACGCCAAACAACTCCAGCGACCAACTTGCCCATTCCAAATGTAAATTAATGCAGCAGCCGCCGCTAAGAGCGGAGCTCCAGCTCCCGCCTTGCGCGGGGAGAGATGCGAGAGGAAAAGCGCTGGGTGCAGCAGGAGCGGGAGCAGCCTCTCGGAAGCTGCAGCATTTCATTAATTAAGATTTTATCCATGCCTTCGGAGCCGCGCTGCCACGGCGGTGCTGCAGCACGACACGCACCGCGCTGCACCACTGTGAAGTTACACACACGCGTGCCTGCGCTCCCCTCTGCGTGTGACGGTGCGGGCACACCTGCGCAGGTGCCGCCCGCGATGGTTTCGGGACAGGGATGGCATTAGTGGTTTTGTTATGGAAGCGGGTTTTTTATTGAACAGAACAGGAACCATCCCCGGCCGCACATCCACCTGCCCACCTCAAAAAACTGCCGCTGCACTTGCGGGCCGCTCGCATCCCCGCCTCCCGCGCCCCTCCGCATCCCGCGGGCTCCGTGCCCCCCTTCCCCGCTCCGCTCGGGGAATCGCCCCCCGCCCCTGCCCGCCGGGGAGCACCCACCTGGCGAAGGCGAGGCGGGCCGGCGGGGGGCGAGGGGCCGCCTCCCGGCGCGGGGGGCGCGGGCGAAGCCATCTTCGGCTCCTTCCCGCCGCCGCCCGCCTCCTCTCAGCCCCCCGCGGCCGCCACCATGCCGGGGACCCGCGGGTGACCTTGGCGGCCGCTGCGGCGCGGGCCGGTGCGTGGGTGGGGGCGCGGGGGGTGCGGGAGGCAGCGGCCGCGCTGCCGATGGATGAGCTCACGGACACATCGGCGGCTGCCGGCGGGCGGCGCGGGCGGAGGACCCGCCTCGTCCCCCCTCCTCCCCCGACACACACACACGCACACACCCCCGGTACTCCCCACCCGCGATCACACCCCGCGCGCACACACACACACACACACACACACACACACACACACACACACACACACACACACACACACACTCACGGCTCCTGCCCGGCACCCCTCCGCACACGCCCCACGGGTGCTGAACCCGCGGGGGCTTTTGTTTCAGATGACAGCGGAGTGCTGCACCAGGCGTCAAAACGCAGGGATAAACCCGGGTGGAGAGAAACGCGGGTATCCTCAGCTGTGATTGTCCTCATATCCCACCCCTCTGCTCGCAGGGTTTTAAATCCCCGAGTAACCTTTGGACGTCATCTGGTAGCATAATGAATGAGGGGGAATTCTTCCCTGCTGCCTACATAAAAACCTTTTAAGGCCAGGGAGAACCCTATAATCAGAGATCCCGATCTCCCACGTATGACAAGAATTTCTGGGAATACAATTTCCCTCGAAAACAAACCCCAAACAGCTGGTGAAGCTACAATATGCACATCAGGAAAGCGATTTAAAATTACGAAGTTACGATAAATCCATTCCATCTCTAGGCAAGTGGTTACAATGACTAATGACACTAATTTATCCCCAAATATCAACCACGGGAGCTCACTACACCCCTGCCTCCCTTTCTGCCCGAGGAAACCTTCACTCACTCCCATTTAAATGTGGCACCGTGTCACAAATCCTCACCAAAATCCCTGTCTCCTTAACAGAGCAACCTGCTATTAAAACAAATGATCCCCTTATTCAGCAGAGAATGAATTTGCTGCTTCACTCAAGTTCCTTTCCAAAAATAGCTCGTTCTTTAGCACGAGGTGTTGGAAAGCTGCTAATCAACATTTATTCCTCCGCAAAAGTGGCACGGATGCCCTGTCCCAGCCTGTGATCCCGTCAGCCCTCCTGCACCCCGGTGCCATCAGCTCAAAGTAGCCCTGGGAAGCACAGGCTCCAAAGTCACCGTGATTTCCAGCGCATTAGGGAGATGCTAAATTTACTCCAACCTGCTAATTACTTTAACAACGACTTAGTGGCGTTGGCGTGGGGATTTAGCCAATACCTTTAAGTCCCACCTCCAGCTCCGTGTCCCCGCATCCATTCCCTGCTGACGCCTTGGCAGCCTTCTGTAACACCTGGCATGTCTTTGGCTGAACAGGAGCCACCGGCTGTGGGAAGGGAAAGCACCGGTATTCCTCGCTTGTGGAACGCTGCAGGTGTAGAGGACATTGCTCCAAAACCATCTAAAAGCAAGGTTGCACCTGCTTGCCTTATATCTCCTCCTCAGATCCTGCCACAATGCCTTGTGCACAACCCACAGGGTTATCCCTGGGAAGTACCAGCACATCTCCAGCCTGCTCCAGGCTGGCAAGGGAGCTCAGCAGCTCCAGGGCCACAGCTAGACTGGATGGATCTGGATGACAAGGAAGGCTGAGTGGCCATAAAAACCAGTAATAGGTGATGGGAACTGGGGACTTGGTTATCAAGAAGGGTGGAGCAGAGGGAGTGAGTTGAAAACCAAGTCCCTGGTGAAAGGAAAGCAACATTCTGGCCATGACAACATGTCCTGTATTTTAAGATTTCGTTGGAGGAGGTCTCCCAGGGAAGCTTGGAATACTGTTCCTGCTCACACTCAGAACTGAGTTTCCCTTCTGGTTTCTTCCAGATGATTTTTACCACTTACTTCCAAAATAATCTGGTTTTGTTGTTCCTTTCTTATCTCCCAAACCTTTGCCAGGTGAAGGGCTTTCCTTACCTGTGCACTCAAGTACAACCCATTCTAAGAATGGAGCTGCTGGGGAAGAAATCAAGGACATAATAAAACTCCAGGGGGCTCCTAGGAAGTTATTGTAGCTAAGAGAGGCTCCCTGTTGTTCCCACCCTTCCCAATAAAACACCCTTTTCCACCCCTGATCTGGCTTAGTGTTCTCACATCAGAGGTACAAAAACGGGCCAAAAGTGAGATACCTGGTAGGAAAAAAACCAGCTCCAGTTCTGAATGCCTCAGCAGGGACAGATGATCCCATTTCCTCAACCACCAAGGCTGCTTGAATGCTATGTTTCCAAGCCAGGCTCCTTAGTTTGGTTCCAGCCACAGCTCCCTGCCGGTAGGAGCTGTTGATGGCACAGAGAGAGAAGAGAGAAGGGAAGCAGAAGGAAGAAATCTGACTGAAAATTAGCTGCAGTGCAGAGTGGCTGTGATTTTCAGGACCGCCTACGGGACTTGGATGACCAATTCCTACTTAATTGGGCAATATAATTTCCTAGGCATCCTTGAAAACCTCTGCCAAGACTTGGCAACAGTTCATTTCCATGTTCAGCTTTGGGGAGCAGCCCATTCTATCCCAACACACAGTGCAAGCTTAACCTTAATGAAGAAAACAATTTTTCTGCTCCAAGAATTGAGTTTTTGTGATGAGGACATCTCTTTCCAAGCCACCCTTGTGTCCTTGAGGAGATTGTTTCTATATTTTGATATTAGCTCTAATATTGTTCCATTTCTCATTGATATCTGCAGGTCCTGGGTTAAATTTCATTCCTGTGCACAGCCTGCTAACAGAGCTGCAGCCTTGTTCCCACCACTTAAAGTACTCTCCCCTGTGCCTGGAGTTAGAATCCCCCCTTGGGCACAGCTTTGCCCTTTCGCCTACTTTTCCACTTGGGCAGTGATTTCACACTCCACTTCCTTTTGGATGAACAGCCTGTAAGATTCATGGAACTGCTTTTCTCGCTAAAATATTCCTAGTATCAGGCTCTAAGCACTCTACTGTGATCGGGGTTTTTCCCGAGGGATGCTATCCCTGGGCATAAATTCCTGGGGCCAGGTTAGTCAGCCTCCTGACTCTGTACCTGACATGAGGACCAGGAGTTCCTCCCTGCTGATGCCGTTCAGGGCGGGCAGTACTCCAGTACCAGAACAATTAGCAGAGAATTTACACCGAGATAACACAGAAAGGAGCTGGATCTCCCCAGTGCTGTGTGAGGGGAACGATGCTGTGCGGTACATCTTCAGATCATCAGCTGTCTCTCCAGTGCCAGATAAAGATAGAATTTGAGTGCTGCAGCAAGCAGCATGGCTGCTCCTCCTTGTCATACCTCTATTGCTTTTCCATTTTACAGCAACAACCCCTTTGGGTAAGGGCCCTCCTCTGATTCTGCTTAACTGACAGGCCAAAAGCTGAGCCGAATTCTCATCTATAATCACCCAGTTCTGTTCAAAACCATCACTCCACGCTTCCCAGAGGTTTGCCAGCGCGGCAGGCTGCGGGATGCTTGTGTGGCTGCCGCCTGGCAGCTCTGCAGCACTGGCACGCAGTGCGATGCGCCGCCTCGGGAAACGAGCCGGTGCGGCGCGGTGGAGAGGGGAGTGCAGCCTGCAGACAGGTCTGCACACAAAGCGGGGCACCATGGAAACTGCCTGAGAACAAAGGCGCCACAGAGAGGGTCGGAGCGGCGAGCCGTGCCACGACCCGCCAGCAATGTCCGAAATACTTCTGTGCGCCTGCTGCGTCCACCTCCCAGGGCTGCAGCCCCCAGCACGCAGCGCTGACCTGGGGCTGCCCAGGGAGTGCAGCGGGCTCTGGGATTCGCTTCCTCACCTCTGAAAGAAAATTAGGAATCGTGACAGGCAGATTCCGCAGAGGACTGTGTTTTCCATCACCAAGGTGATGATGTAAAGTAGGGCAGCCCGCAGGGAATACACAGAAAAAGCATTTACTCTTCGGTAAGGACTGGAAGAGAGCCTACTAGAAGGGATAATAAGCAGGAGTTAAAAGACATACTTTGCCCTCCAGAGGCTCAGGGGCTATTTCAGGGAACTTTCAGCATCTGTTTTTTCCCTTTTTTTTTTTTTTTCCCCTCCCGTCTTCCAAGTGCCAGCTGCTGGAGATGTGTGCTGAGTTCAAGGAAACCTCAGTCCCACTGGGTATATGGCTGCTCTGATTTGTTCTTCCTTTGAACATCTGCTGCTAGCCAAATCTTCATCTCATTTGTTTTAAGACAAGTGCATGGAGTGATACCAGCACATTGCAGCTAAGGGAGTCCCCACTGTCCTGTGCTTTTCCTCCAGTGGTTGTACTGTACAGCAGGATTCAGACTGTAGCAGGGGGAAGCTGACACACCCAGCCCAACATCATCCATCTTCCTCTAGCTCAGGAAGAGCTGAAACATGATTTTGGTCTGGAAATCCTGATGGATAACAACAGTGTTTACTCCTAGGATGGAGAGGTATTTATAGATCTAGTGGGTTTTCCCCCACATGACATTTGTATGCCCCTGACAAGCACCAGGAAACAACCCCTAGCAATTCCCACACTGCTTGTGACGATGTTGAAAAACCACAGCATGACATTGCCAGTTCTTTTTCCTCTCCAGTGGCTCTGAGTCTCAGTGACAGATGAACACAAAACAGATGGGATGGTGGCAGAACCTCATCAGATGGACCTGATGGGCCCCAAGCTGCCCGTGCTATCGCATAGATTAGTGTCACATTATGCTGGGCTTTGCACTTTGATATTGAAAGCCACAGACTGGCTTTAGCCTTTTGTCTTGTCCTGTCCAAATGCCGAGATCCTCATTTTGATATTATGCAGATAATAGATTTTAGAAGATACATCTATATTTTTGTGCATTGACTCGCTGTGCTAACCTTTGAAATAGCAGAAGAGGCTCTTGTGCTGCGTGAAAAGGCTTTTTGAATTGCTGCATTTAAAAGATCAGACCAAAAAACTCTACACAAGTATTTGGTCTCGCTAGATTTTTGTCATGCATGCTTCTCAGATTGCTATTATTTCATGTAATTATTTAATAGCCATATTAGTTGGAAATATCTGTATATGGCCACATCAACAAACCTGACGTGTCCACTCAGCCTGAGAGATCCCTGTGAGCTGTTCTGCCAGCAGCTACAGCAAAGCCATGTCACTGAAAAATAACATCTCTCCTCTGTGACACAATTGCTCCTTGCCTTTTGCACAGCAGACACGGGATGTTCCCAAGAGACACTCACTGCAGGCACCCCATGGAGCCAGCTTGCTGGGACCAAGAATGTCAGTCAGTGCAGAAGGGTGTGTCCTGCCTCTGCACAGAGCCACCATCGTGTCCTTGTCAGCAAACAACTGTGGCATGCTAGGTGAAGACAAAAAACCTGGGAAGCCCATTTCTTTGGAAGCAGAGCTGCTTGGTCGAGCTGGTGTTGCTGGAGGGGTCTGGCAGGTCAGCTCCTCTCTCCGGAGGTTTCCAGTCAGGCTTTAGGCATGATGCAAACCCCAAGAGAACAGCTCCCCTGTGGCACCATGTCACTTCTCATCCCCATCACAGCTAAAGCCAGACAGTGCTGAGACATGAGGGAAAGAAAACTGTTTTAAAATTAACCCTTTGAACCTAGGTCAGAATCTCTCTGGATGAGGCAGCCACAGAGATTTGGAAGGGCCAAAATCAGAATAACTGTGGTGAGACAGGCTGATGAACATCTGCCCAAAAAGCAGGACACACTGACTGCCATCCAGCAGCCTTCCCACCAGGAGAGTGGAGAGAGACTATTTTCTGGGCAAGCTGTTTCTTCCCAGGGCAGGATGCCAGCTCCCCTTGTCCCTGTCTCACCCAGCACCAGCTCCAAGAGGAATAGCTCCATTTCTCCCCATGAAGTGCCACCTCACATCCAAAGGACAAGGTATCCTCTCTACATACCATGGGACCACACTCACATTAGCTCTCACATCCATACCTCCACATTGTGAAAGTTCCAGCCACCTCTTCCCATTAAGAACTCCTCAGGAAGCTGCCCAAGGAAGGGCTCCCTCTTCTGCATGCACTCAGCTACCAGTTGCTTTAATCCATTTGAATTTCCCTTAAAATTGTTGCTTTTGCACAATATAAGAAATCAGACATATATATATATATAATTATATACACATAACTGAGGACAAGGTCAATGTGAGGTTCCCAACCAACAATGCAAGACAGTAGGTGTTTGAAGACTGGGCCACATGGTAAAGGCAAGATTTCATACAGCACAGGGGTGGTAATGAGGGCACCTGAAACAGGGGATGAGGTGCCAAATTCGGGCTTAAAAGCTGCAAAGTGGCTCTGTGTGTGTCTCCCTGCTGGAAGCTGCAGCTGACCATGTCTCTGCTGCAGCTGTACCTATATTTAGTTGTACTGAGGCAAAGAGGTGGCTATTGAAGTACACCTATAGCTGCAGCCTAAACCCAGTCAGGCTACACAGCTGCATGTTTCAGCATCCAAACAATTGTCAATATTTTGGCTTGACTGTAACCACGTAACCTGGTTTTGCCATCAGAGTAAGAGCGTGGCAAAAGGACGTGGATCAGAGCTGGAGAGTTTCAGACATGCTGGTGGGTAAGGAGGTGGTGAGAGGGGAATCCAGTGGAAAAGAGAGAAGGAATAGGCAAAAAAGGAAGACAGTAAAGGAAAAGGAAGTCTGAACCAATAAGAAAAGGGAAATGAATTCAATCTTTCTTTATTTTTTCAAGATACTGTAATTTTTCCACAGTTCTGCTTTTACATCAAAAATTACTTTGGTGGACACACAGACCTGAACCAACAGGTCACATACGCTTTGTATCTGCAGACATGGAAAAGGCTTTCTAGGCAAAACCTTGCAAGAATTTACCTACTGAGGCACCAGATCTGAGAGAGTGGCCCTATCCCCGAAGCACTCATAGAACCAATACTGTACAAAGCACCAGGTAACAAAAAGCTCCTTCTTGTAACAGAATGTTTCTGTGTGTAACAAGAAGGAGAAAGAGAAGCAACAACCGTGGTGAGGGAAAACAAACCAAAACAAGAAAATTGCACGAGGCACGGAGGTGAAAAGGTGTTCAGCCATATCTGGTCCATACCTCATTCAGCGAGTAGGAGAAATGGACCATCCTTCTTGCCCAAAATAAAAGCACACAGCTTCATCTAGGGGATAGTCCAGCTGTTCCTAACGCTGTTTGTGCCTCCAGCCCAGGACAGCTGGAGCAGCTTTGCCCTCTGCTGGTCCCGGGAGGGCTCTCAGCCCAGCCCAGGCAGGAGCATTCCTGTGCCACGGACACCTCCTGGGGCTGTCACCCTTGCTCCCGGCCTCCCCAGGCCATCAGAGCCAGGATTAGATACAGCACAGAATTTGAGGAGCTGTCAGCTTAGTCAGGGTAATAACACCACAGAGGGAATGAAAAGTCTGGAAAAAGAGCAAAAAAAAATCCCCAAAAATGAAATATGATGGAGCATTAGTCCCTGCTCCAGCCCAGAATGGTAAAAGGGGTAATCAATGGCCCTAATTAAATCACACCACACTAGAAGGCGTTTCCCATCAGACTCCTCACTGCATTCCAAGTGCTTTCTTTCACGAAAATCACCAGAATTGGACACTGCAAGGAAACATTTAGAAACAGCATTCCTGGCAGCCAGCTGCCTCCAAGGGGGGCACAGGGCCAGAGGAGAGAGACCCCAGGTAGCCCCTCTGCCCACAGAGACACCACTCACTCCCAAGTGCCAGAGCTGGTTTGTCCCTTCCCTTCACCCCGGTCCCACTTGTTTTGCCACTTTGAGGAGTTTGTTTGGTTGCACTCAAAATGCCACAAGGCGAGAAAAGCACAGCAGTGTTTGTCCAGCACAAACCCAGTCACCCTGGCAACGGCCAGCAAAACTTTCCCAGCCTCTCCACTAGCTCCATTTTGTCCCGGTTTTTGCCGGCACTGGTGTGACTTGGGTGACAGCAACCAGTGCCAAGTATGCCGTCAGCACCATCCCAGCAGAGGCAGGGATGGATGCAAGAGCTGGCCTGGCTCTGCTGGAAACTGAGGGACACTCGTGTGCTGCCAAGCCCCTGGGAGCTGGCAGCTTCCTAACACCATCCACAGCAGAGCCCTCCCTTGTAGGAAACGTAGCTGCATTACTTACTGCCTCACTCAGGCAGTCTCAAAGTCACCCAAGCATAGCTGATCTAATTATTTTTCCAGCACTGTGCAGCATTATTGCCATGATTTAATCCTGCCCGGGATCATTAGACACCGTGGTACCGTTAAGAAAGCAATTATGACACTGACCCATGTTTTCAGGGACCTGGGCAGGCAAGTGCCTTTGTCATCTATCAGAAGGTAATTTTCTAATGTGATTTAGAGCCTCTCTAGAAGAAGATAATGTACTTACCTGCTGCCTTTCAAGGATGCCTTGAAGTCTGACTTAAACTCGGGTACAGCGAATGTCCTAGGGGGGAAAACCTCTCAAAACACAAGTGTTAGCTGTGTAAAATAAAGCAGGCAGAACAGGTTGGCTCCAGGTGATGGTAGGATGAGGAGAGTCAAACAAACATTAACCCAAAGTTCAAAATCAAGTGTAAAAAGGCTTTTCCACATTGCAGGGATAGTGGGGTAGCAGCATCATGTGTGAGTGGGATACTGGGCTGAGTGGGGGCCACTGGCTACTGAAAAACAGCAGCTCCAGTCACCGTGGAGTATCAGGCATGTGTTCCACTAAAACCAGTCCTGCTGCTGCCATGCACAGTCTGCAACTCGTGGAAGAGAGGTAAAAATATGAGTGCTAAAAATAATTTCAGATTCAGCCCCGTGCTGGGTCACAAAGAGCAGAATCAATGCTGGGTTCTGCTCCAGGCAGATGGATGGCAATGTAATGATGTTATTCCAAAACACTCAGTCCAGGGAGACAGAAAAATCAGCAACAACAAAGGAGCACTCCAAGGTTAACAATTCCTACAGTTTTACAGTGTCATCCTGAATTTCTAAATAAAATGTATTTTCTGGGGAAAAAGAAAGGCAAATGTCAGTGTGGGAAGCTCCTAGAGGTCAAAGAGAAGTTGCTTTAGGGATGCATTTCTTGGGCTGGTAAAACTCAGTCAGACGAGGAAAAGACAGCAGCAGCAATTAATTGTGGTTTGTACTTAAAGAAAAAAATACACAAACCATTCTGGCACACTTGAGAATCCAGGCTTCTTTTGTAAAAACATCTAGGCCATCCTCTCCATTCCTGACTTCTGAATTAAGTGGCAAAGATTCTGTTATTAACTCCTCGAGGAAGTCTTAAACAGCAACTGGCCTTCCCTGCTGGAGCAGATTGCTGCACTAGTTTAGAAAAGGAGAAAAATAAAATTGATGTTTAAATGTTTAAAGGAATTAACCTGCATAAATATGGAAAGAAACAGAAGGGTGACTTCTATGTGCTCAAGTGAGGAATTATTAATAAACGAGCAAAACTCCCCAACTCACGCTTTTGCAGTTCTGTTCCACTCTCCACCAAACATAAAAAGCCTGAATCATTTATGACCTAAATTATTTATAACACAGATATATTTTTGACTGAAATGAATTTCAGCAGCAAAATCCCAAGCATTTTACCAAGAGTAGGCTGTGGGGTTTATTTTTTCCCTTGACATCACAAAGGGGAAAAAACCCTCCTGTCTTTCAGGCTGGATGCCTAGAAGACATTAATTGATCAATTCTTTTCACAGCTGGGTATGAAACCTCCTCTCTGCCATGTTACACAACTTCTCACCTAGCCAGGAAGAGAGGAGTTAAAGATCTGACAATAATAGATTCAAAATGCTGCAAGTGGACTCAACAGGAATACTGCAGGAGTGCCTGGCACACAGGTTAGCTCCTGCTCTTCCCCTGCAGCCCTCTGGGAGGAATCCTGCATGCACCATTTCCAAGAACCATCAGCACGCTCTTCCCCTCTAGCCCCAAAGCTGGTTCCTTATCTTGCACTTTTCCCCTCTGTACTCTTGCTATCTTCAGTGTGATCACTGCTACTCCCTCTCCATTCAATCCCGCCCCACCAGCAGACTCAGTCAAACAGAAGTGAAACCTTGTGGAGAATTCCAGTTCCACATTTAATTTTCCCCTTTTTCAGACTGCTGGTCCTCCGTGAAATACCTTAAAACCATGAAGATCACCATTCTAACTCGTGAATTAGACAACTTGAACACTTATCTGCAAATGAGTAACAAGATGGAGTTGTACCAAACATACTCTTATTTCTTCTTCTGAAGATTCTTCTAAAAAATAAAAAAGTCTGAATTCAGTTTAGTGTGTATTTATACATTTCCTTCCAAACTCCTCAACGGCAGATTTCCTGCCAGCCCTACCCACCTGAAAGTAACAGAAGATTATTCTCCTCTATTTTGAAACAGCTTGATGGACTAAAAAGAGGCCTAGAGAGGTTTATGCAGCATTTATCACTTTTATTATTTATAGTCTCACAAAAGCAAATTGAAGAATTAGAAATACACAACTGAAATTCTCAAGCATTTTATTTTATAACCTAGTGTATAAAACATACAAAAAAAACCCCAAAATAAAAAAAAAAAAAACAAAAAAACAAAAAAAAAAAAAAAAAAAAAAGAGAGAGAAAATCCCAACAAAGTGGAAGTGAACTAAAGGAAGATCTCATGATACACATGTTCCAAGAAGCTTTACCTAAGGGCTCAGAAGCAGTAAACATTCAGCCTAGTAAAAATGGGGTTCAGAACCAATCGTCACACTTGCAGTCTGCAGAGTTATGGCTCCAAGGGCCCGGGTTGAGTTGCTGGAAGCAGCAGTGCGTGTGGGGGCTGGTGTTGGATGTTCTGTCTGGAACAGCTGCCGTTCACTTCCAAGCTCACATCAGCCCTGCTTAGGTGTCCTCAGTGAAGCGAATGTGTTTGCTCGTCTGTTGGGTCTTCTCCAGCCGCATCCTTTCGGCTTTGGCAATCAACTGCAAGCAGCAGAAATGATGTGGAAAATTAGAGGAAAACCATATTGTTAGGATTTGACCTTATAGTCATGGATATAGTCTATCCCTCCTTCCTCCCAACGTGTTTGAAGACATGGAAATGGCAATTTCAAAATCCTAAAGTACAGCCTCATACAGAAGTTAAAGAAGTCTATTCTTTTATTAGATTTATTTTGCTACTGATGTAGAAAAAACAAGGTTAAAACACAAAAAAAAAACCCAAAAAGAGTGCTTTATGAATATTGTGGAGCTTTAAACACAACTCCCCCCCAGCAAAAAATCCCCACCTGGCTCCCTAAAAATAACAGAAAAAACCCAAACCCACAGAAACTCCAGAGGAACGCACTGAAGAAAAACCACAGAAGCACAGAAACCACAAGAAAAGCACACAAAATAAAAACACCTTATAAATCCCATACATGAACAAATACACAAACACACTGAAAACACACACAAAAATATCCTAAACCCAGGCAAAAACATTCACCCTGAAATCACAAACTCACATGAGAACACGCACAGCAACCACAAAACCCCTAAAACCCACACAAGAACAGGAAGAAAGCACAAACTCCCCTAACACTACAAGAATGCACACAAAAACACACACACAAACAAGAAAACCCACAAATCAACACAAGAATACACACACAAAGGCTCCTGGAGAAACACCACAAACCAACACAACACCACAACCTGAGGGCACATAAAAACTCCACAGAATCCAACACAGGAACACACTCGAAAGCACACACAGAACCCACAACTCGCTCCCACCAAAAAAAACCCACCAGGCTCCCTAAAAAATAACAGAGAAATCCAAAGCCACTAAGAAACACCAAAACCAGCTCCTGAAAAATATGCAATCTGCCAAAAAAAAAAAAAAAAAAAAAAAAAAAAAAAAAAAAGAAAATAATTACCAACACTCTTCTAAGCCTCTCAAAACAATTACAAAGCCCCAGTACATGAAGAGAACTGAAAGTACATATAAAATCTCCAAATCCCACAAAAACCAAGAGTCAGAGGCATGTACAGAACCCACAGAACCCATCACAATATACACAAAACCACACATACAGGAACCACTAACCAGCACAAGAAACCACATGAAAATGCACTCACACAGAACACAAAAATACCTCAAAAAATTAGGAATAAAATTTAAAAACCCCTACAACCTAAAAAACCAAAAACCAAAATCACCACCCCCTAAAAAAACAAAATAAAACCAAATCAAAACAACAACAAAAGCCAAAAAAAAAAAACCCACAGCAACTTCTCTGCTGGGGACAACTCAACCATTTGAGCTGGAGTTATGGGGTCACTTGCACTCAGACAATCCAGTGTGCCAGATTTGTTCACATACAAATCAAATTATTTATTACTTCCGCATATGACTGAGTCCTGCACACAGCATGGAGGTGCACCTTATGCTGCTGCACTCATGTGGCAGGCAAGATTTGAGGCCTTTCCAACCAGTTTCCAGCAATAAAACTGCCCTCAAGATGGCTAAGTGCCTAAAGAAAACCAGTTTAAAACAGTTCAGCCCTAGGAGGGAGCAGAGTAAAGTGGTTTAGTCCTTCATCATATGGGATGGACAATGACAAACATGGGAAGGGAAGCTCTAAGACTTGAGCTGTCCAGCTCATATTGCTGAGTGTTTCTCCATTAGAGAATGTGCAAAAGGCCTCTAGGATTTCCATTTCTAGCTTATCAATCCAGCACCAGCACCCACGTGTAAGCACAGGGCTACTCCTGAATGCAAAGAGGGATCCAGCCATTCCAGGACACCAGGGAAAGGTGTTCTGGGGTGGCAGCTGTCCCAGAGCCCCACAGACATGTCCAGCCTTGCAAGGACACAGCCCCCCAGGCATCATCAGGGGAGGGCTGCCGTGCCCAGGCATTCCCACTGCCCTTGCCAAATCCTCCATTCTCACTCCCTCCCCAAATGCCTTTCATTTGTACCACCCCTCCCAGCCTCCCAAACTCACTCCCTCCTTCCCCTGTGGAAAGGGTCCAAGGTGCAAGGGAGGCCCAGCAGCACTTCCCCCCAGGAGATGAGGATCCAGGGGGAAGCTTGCAGGCACTCCTGCCTTGGCTTTGGCAAAGGGAGCCTCCCTTCGGTCTGGAGTTGAAGGCTACAGACTGATGAATTGCTCTGGGGCTGAATGAAGTGGCACAGCCTGAAAAAGCAGCTCTGGCTGGAAGTTTTCCATCTGTGCCAGTAAATCACCCAGGTGGTTTCATCAGGCAGTTAAACAGACAATGGGGAAGATGGATTGGGAAGGGGCAGCAGAGAGGTGACAATCTACCAGGCCTGGGGGAAAGACAGGACACCTTTTTCACTCCAAAGGATGGCCAGGCCTTTTCTGAGAGGCCTTGGGATATCCTATCTCTTTTGGACATCTGGTTTATTACAGGAACTGCCCCAGAAGAAGTGAAATCTCAACCACTTGCTTTGGTTTTGGGCACTGCACCAGCTGTGCGTTGCAGTGATCCTTAACCATTATCCTGAAGAAAGCCAAACAGGCCTGGATTTTTAGAAACCATGGAAAAGAGGAATCTCAGACTACCTCAACTGTCCATGCTTTTCAACACTGATTCAAAGAAAATCTAAGATGCCTTAATTCCAATCATAATGCAGCTAACAGGCAAAAAGTTCCACTTCCAAATGGTGTAAGGGATTTCAAACGTCATTAACAGAATAGACCTTGATAAGGAAGGGACACTAATGGCACATTTTACTGAGTATGTTTAATTATGAATTATTATACTACTTCTTCCCACCTTTGGGACCTTCACAAGAAATCACCTTAGAAGCACTAAGGAAAACGTTTTAAGTGGGAAAATATTAATGAACAGAAAAAATATCATTTTTTTATCAGTCTATATTTCAGGAATACAGCCTGTAAAAGAGTGAGGAAGGGGTTAAGACTTACTGACTGCAGCGAGGCATTCCTGTCTTGATGTTTTGCTTAACAGCGTTAGCATTTAAATAGAATTCCCTGGCTTTGAAGTTCACACCTCCCTGTGTGGCAAGGTGATGGGCAGGGGGAAGGAGCAGGAGTTTGCATCCTTGTGCTGCCAATTGTTAGGCAGAACCGAGACAGTTTGTATTTGCAAGCCCAGATGAGGTACATTACTGCCCAATTTACACCAGCTTGGTCAACAAATACCAATCTTCAAAAGATGAACAAGAGAAACTCGAGAGCAAGGGCTGCTCCTACAGTCAAAATTCAAGTCAAAGGTCTCACTGGCACCTTTGGTTTAAAAAAGTAAAAGTACATGACAAAAAAAAAATCCTGGCAGCAATCAGAAAAACGTTCTAAAGCTGTGGTTTTAAAATTCCAAATTCCTTTTCTGCTTATATTAAACAAAAATGGCTCGAATCAATGCCATCTTTAGGCTTTCAAGAAAATTAAATTAGACATTTGGGCAAATTCTTTATGCACATCTTAGTTTAAAAAATTCCAACTCATTTTTCTGCGGGATCTCTGAAAGAACATTCACACAAACAGGATAAGACATGCAAAATATGCCTTATACATGATAAGGTTTTGACCTGTACAACTGCTGCTCCTTTAGGTCAATGAAATATTTATTTTCCATTTTATGTGGGACAGGATTTTTTTCTCTAAAGTCCAGGAAACAAAGAGCCTCCAAAGTCAGCAACAAATAATTAAGGTCAGATGATTCTGAAGTTTTGCAAGCCACAGCAAAAAAAATTCAGGCTAAAGCCAACTCAGAAACCTTATCTGGATTGTGTGTGAAGCAAACCTGGCAATAAAACGTCTGTGAAATACTCTCTGGCTCCTCTCTGTCAAGTCAGGGATCTGACTGGCTTAAGCAAGGAACCCTTCATGCCTGGAAGGACCTGCTGGGGCTGGAGCAGAGGCTGCAGCCTGCAAGTTCATTGCAACACTCCCTCAGGGCTGCAGCCACAGGCACAGCCAGGAGAAGGCTGCCATGTCCCAGTTTGGAACTGGAAGCTGTACAGCCATGGATGCTGGCAGCAGCACCCAGCTTTGGCTGGGGCAGAGCAGGGGCTCCTGACCACTCTGGGAACACACAAATAGAACTGTGTTAATGGTGAGGGAAATGAGATTCATTCTCAAGAAAATTATTTTCTGGATCATATTAGAGATTTAAGAGTGTAGCACTAGACTTGATTTCACTAGAGCACATCAAGACTACTTAACTTATTATTGAGCTCATCCAGACAGGGTTTCAAAAGAAATCCAGCTTACAAGTTAAATTCAGGCCTTTAGTCATGGACTTAACTTTCTCCAGTTGTCCCTGTAATGGCAAGTCTTGCACTTGCCAGCTGCAGCAGGACAGCCACACTCTGTACTTTGTGGCTGTAAAGCCCTGCTGCCAGGTCAGTGGGAATTGATTTAGCAGAATTAAATACACAGACTATCAAACCACGTGGAGCAATGCAGAAACAGGGTCATGTTTTCAGCCCTGGCTGTGGAGGGAAAAGCTGAGGTTTGCAGATTACCTTCTCTGTACCCCGCTTCTTTTCTCGAGGCTGGTTCAGCTTAGCTTGCCTGTCCACCAAAATCTTCTGCCAGTAACGCTGCTCATGGTCACCTTGGGGGAAAATTGACACGGAGCAATGTCAATAAACACAGCCACCAGAAATGCATCCACTTCCTACACTCATTAAAATATCTGTTAGGCAAAATCAACAAGTATTTCCCCAGTAGTTTTAAATTTCCAACCCACAGAAGCCAGAGAGTTGCTCTCTACCTGTCATCAGCAAAAGGAGCTGAGCTCTAGCTGAAGTTTCACCAGAGCACACACAGACCCCTTTGATTTACTGATGTACTCAACCTCAGACATATTTTAAACAGCTACCAAACAGGAGATAGAAAAAAAAAAAAGGAAAAAAAAACCGTAATTATTGTAGGAACAATTCAGGCTATTTTGTTTCATCAAAACCATTGCCTGGGGACTTCGTGAGCTGTCAGGAATATTTGAACATGGGCAGCAATACAAAAGGAAAAATTTCTGCAGCTCTTCTCAGCAGCTACTTGGCAGGGAAGCAGAAGTTTGCCACTGTTCCTTCTGGTTTGTGATGTAATTATCACAATGGGAATTCTGTGATATCATTTTGCACGGTCTCAGGGTTCATCTTCAGCCACAGGGAAGTTTCTGAATGATCTCAGAAGAGATTCCTGCAGAAGTTAACATCTCAACGTGATCACATCTTGCCAGATGCCAAGCAGAAGATACTTAAAGTCAAATCCTGAAGAGTAAAATACTACTGGGAAATCTTTAGTCCCTGCTGCAGAGAGCATTAAATATTCCTTCCTTTTCATCTCTCACCTTCTGCCACCAAGTAAAACAAAAATCCCAACTGTGAGTCCTTTGTGCATTCCTGGAAAGCTTTTCCATTCTCATTTCAATGAGCCACTTAGAAAAAAAATAAATCTTAAGACCATGAATGGAATGCTCCTACAATGTAGTACTTACTCCTAATCTCCTACTACACTCTGATGTAAGGACACAAAACCAGAGACAAACAGACACAGAGCACACAGCTGTAGAACACCAAATTTGAGATTATTTCTGGATCTCTGAAACACAGAGAACACAGGAGACAAATCTGTCTCCAAATGACATTAGCAGCACTCGCTGAGTCTCAAACTTCAATTAACTTTGGTATCATCATGAAGGTTAATGCTTCCATCAAAGCTTCTCCTCCTGCAATCCTTCACTGGCATCTGCATCCCTTCACCCACCAGACTGGGTCCTAAACCAGGATTTAGGCAAGTGTGGGATAAAATATCTAAATACAGATAAGGCAGTCTCATACTGACTGTTTAATCTGGGGGGTTTTGGAGTTTTTTCCTCCATTTTTGGGGGCATCTCTGAAATACAAAAGTTTTATGAATACACCAAGTTTCACAGACTTCCTCTTTTTTTTCTATCCCTCAATCCCACAAAGAGGCTTCTCCACACAAGGCAAACTAATCCAGTCTGATACAAGATACAAATTTAGAACAGCACAGTCATTTCAGAAAGAAACAACACGCATTAAAATGAAGTTGAAAAGTAGAGCCCTTCTTATTCTGGCCTAAATTATTCAACTTCCTGAAAAATAAAGATCAATTAGTGGGTAAGTGCTAAAACCCACTTTAAGTGTATCCATGCTGTTAGATCCTTGTCATGTCATTTCACACATATGCTCAGTATTTTCAACCAAGTCTTCCTTTAAAATTCTTTTGCATTATCAGAATGTTCTATTCATAAAGCTGCAATGTGAATTAGGCTCTATAACCCCTTGCTACTGAAAGTGAAGCAAATCCATCTAAAAAGAACAAAATTTAAGTTTGTAGTAACAAGCAAGAATCATCATTTTGCTCTGAATGGTGACATAAAATCCCTTCTTTATTTATCAATTTCACAGTAATTACAAAATGAGAAGACTCCCAGAATATAAAACAACTAAACACACAATCTTTTTCTCCTAAGATATCTAAATATATCCATAAACTCACCAGGAACAATCCCTTTCACAGTAATTAAGGCTTCTCCCGTACTTGGATGAAAAAAAGAAGTCTTACCAGTGAGAACTTCGAATTTCCAGTTGTTTTTGATCTGTATTTCTTTGTGTGATTTCATGACAGTCTGTGCGTCCTCAGGAGTCTTGAATCGGACGTGACATTCCGTGTCCCCCTCCAGCATGTCAACATAAGCCACCTCAGCCAGCACTGCCAGAGCGTCCTGCCAGAGCATGAGACAACACACACCATAAATCAGCCTTCAAAAAGAGAACTTAAAAAGAGGGACTTTTGACCATTCCATTTGGAGGTCGTTAACATTTCCAAAAGGGTCATGAAGTAGGAGGCAGTAACCGAAGTTTGTCATTTAATCGATCAACCCCTTGTCAAAGAGTTTTGAATTAACAGTTTTTCCTAAGAAGGTTATAACTAAATTCTGATTTATGAGCCTGCAACATCTTCCTATCTATCTCTCATCCTGCCCTCCCATTAACAATTTAAAGCAGTAATTCCTGGAAATGTTATGGTATCATTTTACTAATGGAGCATCGCTCATCTATTTCAATTCTGTATTGGATTTTTTTCAAAAGTAAAAACTGAGCACTATAACGCTGATAGATCTCAGCCTAACAGAAAAATATCAAACTTGATTCTACACAATAAATGCATAAAAGCAAGCCCATGCATGGCAGATGATTTGAGAAAGGAGCAGTAGTAAAACAACTCTATCTTTATGAAGTGACCTCTGCCTGAAATTTTTCACTGACAGCTGAAGGGAGAGGAGTCACAAATGCTCTTGCAGATGAAGTACTCCACTTGTAATTCCTGCTGTTAGGGAAATTAAGTAGGACCACACATTCCTAGTCAATTTTGTTCACAGCAGGCAGCTCATGTAAGATGCTTCTATTCAGGAATCACACACTGCTTTTAACTCTCCACTAGCAAGGGCAGCCTTAAAACAAAACAAAAATAAGTGACAACACTGTTAAGATCATTTGAGAGGCAACCAAAGCTACTTTCCAGCTTTATTCTGTCATCCCAAAGTAATCATTTCATGGAAAACTAAAACAAACCAAAGAGTTCGTTGGAGCTGGCAAAAGTTAGTAGCTCTGAGGAACACCTTGAGGGCAAACTAGGGAAGCAGAGAAGTGTAAAATTAAAACATCAAAATAATATTTGAACTACACTGCAAAGACCTTCCTAAGTTGTGTGGCATGCATTATTGCTTCCATGCAAGGAGAAATGCAGCTCAGTTCTGGAAGTCTGAGGGGAAAAAAGGCCTGAAGCACTGCGTAGGGGCAGCTTGCTGCAGCTGACAGCCCAGAAACATGGCAAAGCCAGGGCTCGGTGCACTTCTGCCTTCCACAAAGTTATGCAACTACTGTGGCCAAGAAAAATTTAAAAAAAAGGAAAGAAGTATTAAAACAATTTAAGTTTTCTGCTTTTTAAACACAGAGCTTTCCTACTGCCCACAGCCTATCAGGGTGTGACACCAACTTAACCCAGTGAGGTGTATCCTGCAGTCCAAGAGCCCCCCCAGGTTACAGGAACAACTTGTGCCACATTCTCTCTGTGTCTCCAGCACTCAGACAGCTGCCTTCAGACACAGGGAGGAAGATCAGGCTGCTGAAGCTGAAAGCTCACCACCAGTGAGATGAGGGGTTTCAGTGAGTGTCTCTCATGTTGCTTAGGTTCATGCACACACCAAGCCTCACGCGCTTGCAAGCAGCTGGTGACTCGAAATGGCCTCCCTGGGTTACAGATGTTCCATAAACAGCATCAGAAACCAAATTTTAAACCATTCCCTCACTGTCCTGAGCGGGCTGGATATCTGTGTGCACCAACTTGAGTTGAAGCTGCTCAAATTCTTTGCAGCTGTAACTCATCCTAAAGTGCAATTTGGGAAAGAAAATGTCCTGCTAACATTAATGGAAAATTCAGGATCTGGAAAAAACCTGTTATTTCTTTTGGAAAACTCTTAATATTTCCATTTCAAAAGGCTGAAGGTGAAAACTGGTATTTTCCTTAAAAGGAATTGATGTAACTTTTGGTTTGTGTCATCACAAAAAACTCAAGGTAACAAACCACTTTTTAAATGAGAAAAACGAGCACTGGCACTAGGAAAAAAGAGACTGAATCAACAAGTTCCACTGCTGTCACTCTCCCTGAAATGGACTCTTTGTCGCTGTAAACTTCTTTCTGAAATAAAGAAAATTGGTTGCTCATGCAGAGAGCATTTTCCTGCCCCCAAATTCCCGTTAATGATAAAAACACCATAAACTTTTCAAAGCCCCCACAGGTATACTTTTATAGCTCTCCTGTCAGGGTGACTGGCACAGTGACAAACACAGAACACTGAAGAAGTCTCCAGCTCCTTTTTTTTTAAACTGGAAAGCACCAGAGCATTGCTTACTCTCTACAATATTTTCATGATAAACTTGACATTGCTGCAAGCACCCTAAAGGCTTGGTTTTACTTTGAAACATCCTCCTCAACCCTATTTTGCCACAGAAAAATCTTCCATTTACAGACACTAAAGAATTTTTACTCAGCTACTGGCCAAATAGATGAAAACAATAAAAAAAAAATCAGTGAGTCTGGGTGAAATGGTATTCCATATTCAAAGATTTGGGGGGCAGGGTAGGAGGAAAGGCTAACAGCTACCCTGAGGTTACAAAGGCATTACCTTGATCTGCTTCCTGCCCGGCAGGGGCTCGGTGCTAATGATCTTCACAATTACTCCGCTGACAAACTGAGGCCCCATTGTGTTGGCCTTGGCGGGAGGGGCACAATCTTCACTGGCGGCTGGTCAAGTTAAAAACAGGGGGGGGGAAACAGAAAAAAGTTTTTACATTTATTAGGTTGAAAAAATTATGACATTGTAAAAGCACAGCAGTAACAATGTAAACAAACATCAAATAAAAAGATCCAGACTCTCTACAGGGTCATGACAATTTTACTTAAAAAAAAAAAAAAACGGCTTCAAGAAAAAGTATTAGAGAAATTTTTCGAGTGAATAGGGTCCTTCCTATAGAGACTTTTTACACTGTACCAAGAGTAACCCTGCAGTTATAGAGTGATTAAAAACATGCAGAGGGCCATTGGAACATCAGTGTTGAGGTTAGTGAAGAGAAGCACAAAGTATTCAGAGAAAATAAAATAAAGAAGAATTCTAAACCAGAAAATAATAAAAAAAAATTAACTCCAAAGATATAATTTCAAAGCTCCTCTTATCCATAGAGCTGATAAAGTCCAATTTCAAGGTGGTTTTTTTAAATACCTCTAGTACAGATAAACCCAAGCAGGTCTGGCCCAAACTGCAGCACCAAGACAGCAGATTGTTCATTTACCTCTCTGAGGCCTTACAAGGACAATGACATAAATATATCTGCAAGCCTGGGAAGTGCTATATGCTAAATTCACTTTAGTATTTACTTAGTACCAAATCCACCAAAACACAGTGAGGGGGTAACTTTTACCATCTGACATTTTGAGAAAACAGCAGTATTTTACAAAACAAAACCTTGTGGCAGTGTTTCTGCAAGACCAGGGACTTGCACCACTTCTGTTTGCATACAAGAAACACTAAGGAAACAAGACAAAACCCAGGATTACTTTTGTCATTTTCAGATTTCTGCACACCAGACTCCGTCTCCATTTCTGCCACAGGCTCAGGTTTGATTTGAGACATCGTTTTCTTTAAGGAGGCCATACTGGCTTTCTGCAGAGCCAAATATTCCTGCTTCAAACCCATCCATTCGGTCCTAAAAGCAGCAACACAGGCACAGGATGTCAGTTGTAAACAGAAACTGATGTTTAGAAACTTACAGGTAATCGAACAGGTTACAAACAGCTTTAGGTGAACTCGGTGAACAGTGCAGACCATTCTGACACCAGAGATGTCCCTGAACTTTGGTCAAATTCAATTTTGTCCTTAACTCAATCTCCCATGACTTGCCTTCAGAGAGTTCCAACTACATCAACCTATCACTCCAACAGAGTGGCTTTCAAATTTGCTTTAAATATTCAGACAGCATAGAGAAGAGTTTGGTGAACTGTGTTTCCCCCTGGAACTACACAGAGCACAGGCACCAAATTCAGAGTTAATTCAGAGACAGTGAACTCTCCATTCGATGAATTAGTTCAGTGAACCCGCTCCTGTGACACTACATTAAGATACAGTCGTTCATTTTCTAGAAAAAAAAAAAAATCATTGCTGGAAAATCAACAACTGGTTAAACTGACCAAAAACCAACCGAGATAAGGACATTCCTCCCTATTCAAATGCATTTTGGTTAAAAAATCCCCCCCCCATGGAAGCAATTTATATATTTACATACACTTAACATGGAGATGTTTCTGCAAACAGCCAGAGCTTTGCTCCACAGCAACACAATGCCCGCAGTGCCACTGTGAGAACAACTCATTGTTACCCTAATCTGTGCTATCAAACAAGCTGATAGAGGATTTTTAAAGAGGAGGATATCTTGTGGTAATGGTTTTAGCTGTTAACAGTGACAACTGTATACTTCAAAAAAGCATCCAGACTCGCCCAGGATCATACATTCTCAACGGAGCAAAGGCATTAAAATAACAAAAGAGCCACGTAATGATTCTTGGAGATAAAAAGGCAACACCATCCCATAGCAAGGTTTGGTATAAATACCAGCTCAAGGAGGAACTTTGAGACTTGCCCAGCCAAGGAAGAGGAGATCATGGAGCCTGAGTCAGGCAAGTATTTGCAATTCTTCTACTCTTTAAACATTACACATTTTACCTTTTAGCTACGATTAAATAACTTGTAACCAAAACTTTTGTGTTTGTTGCAGATTGCTCAGAGGACATGCTGCGCTGACAACCTCAATTTTTTTTTTTTTTTTTTTTTTTTTGCGGACCCCTTTTACTTTAACATGGAGGTGCTTTCTGTGACATTGAAAAAGTAAGTGCTTCCATGTTTTAGTAGAGGTGAATCCTGATCGCAATCCTGAAACTTCATCCGGGAAATTATTTTTTTATGGCCTGCATTTCACTTCAGTTGAGGATTTTTAAATCATGAAGATTTTTTTGATCCGGGAAAAAGAAGTTAACCTCTGAGCAGATCTTTTTCAAGGGCTAAAATGAAAGTGGCTAAAGTTCATTTCAAGCAATTTTTAATTTTGAAGGTCTCCCTTTGCTTTAACATGGAGGTACCTGCTGCCTAAAAAAGTAAGTGCTTCCATGTTTCAGTGGCGGTGGATCCTAATGCTCAAAGGCTACTAACAGGAAACATGCATAGATGCTTTTTATTACTGCGGTTTTGTTTTAATTAAATGTAGCTTTTCCCCTGAAGGACCCCCACAACTTAAATGTGGATGTGCTTGCTTTGGTTCTCAACAGTAAGTGCTTCCATGTTTTAGTGGTGGTGAATCCTTTCAACCTCGACACCTTCCTCTGGAAATGTATCAAATAACACAGACGTGTCACTACATAAAGCACAATTTTGCAGCACAAGGCGGCGAGGACCCCCTCTACTTTAACATGGAGGTACTTGCTGGATGCCTAAAAAGTAAGTGCTTCCATGTTTTAGTTGTGGTGACTCCTAAAAGCCCAACACTTGGAGTATAAAGTTTGCAGAGCTCTACACATCAAGCTAAGAAAACTTTGGTATTTCAACCTGCTTGCTACAGGCTAATACTGTTGCTAATATGCAACTCTGTTGTATAAAAATTGGAATTGCACTTTAGCAATGGTGATGGACTGTCAGACATAGCAAGACTTAAAAAGGATAAGTATTTTCAAAGGTGTGCAATATGGTCAGTTAAAAATTTTAAACAATAAAAATTCAATAAACTATATTAAACGTGTGTCTCAAATTTCCTACAAGTGACTAAACACTTCATACTACAGAAAACATAACCATTTTACAAACATAAAAATGTGGTATCACAACACAAAACCACCTAAATATCCCTGAGATACATATACTTAAACACTAGTAAACTGTAAAAAAACCCAAATAGGTCCAACATGGAATGAGATTCAAACCTGTGGGTATATTTCTTTTTCACATTTACGTCCCTTTACAAAGCCAGCCAACCATTTTCCTAATACTTGCATTAAAAAAAAAATCAAAAATTGAATCAGTGCTAACACAGAATATTTATGCCACCTACTTGGAGAGTACCCTGAGGGGAATGACTTCTTCCTCCATTTTGTGTCTCTCTTTGTGTTTTTTCTTGTGTTTCCTTTTAGATTTGGCTAGGGAGGTGTCTTTTTTGTCTTTGTCTTCTTCTGCAGAAACTTCTATATTAAAACGGGTGAAATTTAAAACAACTATTCAAACACGTTATTACAATAAAATTACATTCTATAACTACCGGTCCTTTGCTTTAACTGCTCCTTGTCTATTTGACTACCCAAGTTTACTCTGCTTCCCACACTAAATCCCATTTCACTGCAGCTCTTCTTATCTCATCCAACAAATGGATTATTACCTTTATCTAGATTCCCGTGCTGTCTCCATTTGGCCAGGCTGTCTGTTTAACCCATACTTTACTTACACAAGTTCTATTGATAGGAACTTCTTTGAACCGTTTGACTTCTGATTAGATTCCCCTACCATGCAAGTCCTTCCTCATTCCCCGTGCTGCTCCTCTCCTTGGAGTGAGGCCTAACAAGGTTTAATTTTAACTGCTGGGAACACTGATATGCCCAAGCTGATCTCATGTTTTCCCTCTATCCATCCCATCACTCCTCATCCATAAGCTATATCTATCATTCCATTTCATTCATGCACAGAAATAAACTTATTAAAAGAGGCACAAATTCTTACCATTGGAATCCTTAGGAGCTTCTGTTGTTTCTTCTTTTACTGTTTCAACTTCATCTTTTTCAGCAGTTTTCTTTACTTTTGGAGCTGATGTCTCACCATCTCCTGAGGTGGTTCTTTTTCTCTTTCCTGGCCTGCTTTCCCAAGTTACCTCTGAGCTCTCTGTTCTGTCCCATTTCCTCTTCTCCCTTTTGGAGGGCTGCTTGGGAGGCTCAGCTCCCTCCATCTCAGAGCACTCTGATGGAGTCCTGTGTCTCTTAGACTTGGGTGCTGCCTCTGTTGTGTTGTTAGTGTTTGATTCCTTTGGCTCTGCAGCTGCCTGTGCATTGCTCTCTTTTTTGATTTTGGATTTCTTCTTTTTCTTCTTTTTCTTCTCTTCTGGATTAAAACCACAACATTTAAAACTGCCCATGATTACACACTAGATTAGAATATTTACTTTAACTACATAATCAAAGCAGCAAGACATAGACAAAAAGTTTCTCCGGGTGTTTTAAGAAGAGAAAAAAACTGGGTCTAAAGCAGGGTTTGAAAATTATCAGTTTGATTTCATTTTTTGTTTTCATTTAACAGTTGCTGGTGTAAGAAAGAACTGGTGATAATTGTGAGGAATATTAATGTGATTTATTATTAGTCTTACAAAAGAGAGGGAGGGTGTCTGAGGTCTGGGAAATTGTATTATACCACCAGAAATGAGGGAAAATGTTTTAGTGATGAAGTTGCAACATAAATATGGGCTACTGGTTTGTAAATTACAGCAGAGTTTTCATACTTCAGCCCATGCTGACCAAAAGCTGCAAGGTGAATTGTTTTTATGAAAAGCTTTTAAGACATGTGAAATTAAACTGCAGTAACACAGCAGGTGAGAATTGTCTCTTCAGAAGCTGAGGCACAAAACAGACCCAAGGAACTTGGTAACACTTCCTTGTTCCCAATAACTTAGCACCACTTACCTACTACAGTGTTGTCACTTGAATTCAGGGTAGGAACTGGTTTATTCTTTACTGTTTTGGGGAAAATCCCAGGTTTCCGTGGTGCTTCTTCTGGTGGATTATTCAAAAACTAAACCAAGGAAATTGAGAACCATATAACACCACGCAAAACATACTTTCTTTAGAGTTTGCATTCAAGTTAAAACCAGGAATCCTCAAGACATTTCAATATATAAATACTTTCAAATCACATTTCAATACAGAAAATTAGGTGTGAATATGCTTGCATGATAAAATTTAAACATAATTTTTTTTGTTCACAGAGATCTTTTTAATGAAAAGATGCCAAGAGTGGCCAACCAATAAATTACAGAAAAAAAATTTCTTATTATATTTCTGAGTCTTCATGTTATCAATAGGATTAAATCTGTGAAGAATTGTGGCAGTAATTGTAGGTCTGGGAGCAGGAGAGAGGAGCTAAGGCCTGTTATGTGAAGCTTTGAAATGGTGATATTTTGGGACTTTCTCTAAGATTCAGTGGGTGACCTAGTAAAGAGCACAGCATTCATACCACAATGTGTCACCAGGAACAATGTCAGCAGCAGAGGCAGCAGCACTCACCTCAATGGCTTTCTCTGCTTGTTCTTTAGTTTCAAATTCAACAAAAGCAAAGCCCTTTGGATCCCCAGTGCTCCTGTACCGGGGGATACTGACATAAACGACATTGCCACACTTCCCAAACACCCGCTCAATCCAACTGTGATTGACGTTTTTGGGAAGCAGCTCCTAAAGGAGAAAAAAAAATAAATTGCATTTTGATATCAGAACATTGAGAGGCAAAGCATCCAGGTAGCAAAAAGTGACCTGAGAACACAACTCTAATTATTCATATACCTATAACAAATACATTATATACTTAATTTAGATGTTTATCTTCTTCACATGACAGATACCAAGAGCTCACCCGCAGCTGGATTTTTGCAACACAAAATCTCTTGGTAAATTTCAAACCTTGGAGCAAATACCAGACTGGCTTCTCCCAAACTACTCCCTGCAAAGCACAAGCTATTTTTTCAATTGCTGGTAATGCAGGAAGGTATCACAGAAAGAATTCCTGCAGGCCAGTAAAGAGCCACTACTGACAAATTTTTTACCAGTAGCCAATATTTTCAAGTTTAGCAGTTACAGCTTAATCCATCAGATGAGCAGAACCTTTTTCAGCAGCTTACTGGATGACAAAACTGTCTGATTTTTACTTGTATAAAGTTCTTAATTTAGTAACACGTTTTAGCAGCTTGCAGACACTGTGTCTGAGTTCAGCATTCCCCCTCCCCAATCACACAGAAATCGTGTCACACCAATTTCTCACTAGACCCAACGGAACACTTTAAATTCCCACTCTCAAATTCAGGCCTAAACTACAACAGAGTCGGCACTATTTCATTCTTTTTTCACAAGTTACTGCACTAAAAGTTTCTCCTTGTAGGGAAACACTTATAACATTCAGATTTTCTTTTCTCATAAACTTTGCCATCCTCAGAAAAACATTTTGTTATAGTTTGGCTTTAAGTTGAAAGGCCAGTTACTCCAAGTTTTTTTCAAGTTTTAACAGAATAATAGTGAAGTCTATGGTAAAGCACATAAAAATGTCAGATAATTCCAGAGAAATTTAACTCACCAATACCTGGACTACTTCTACTCTTCCCATTGCCACATACCAGCTATGTACAAAACATTTAGCCACGCAGTTCAGCTCTGTATGGACAATGTCACTCAAAACTTAAAATATCTCATCCAAAAATGATATAGACAAAGTATTTCAGAGTACTAAGCTGTCCCTGTAATCATGTCAGGAAAATATTATGTCTGGCACATTGTATTTAAAAAAAACAAAAGCCAACCACCTTTTCCAGGCTTTTGTTAAGGAAGGAATCATCAGAGCAGATCAGTTCCTCCTTATCTGGATGGGCTGGCATTCTGGCCATGATTATGGTGTATCTTTATCACAGAAAACTAGGGCTGGAAAATACTAACTCAGCTGCTACCAGCTACAGGTACACAGCAAAAATTGTACCTGTCATAAAAAGCAAATAGAGACAAAGCAAATTCCACAATGGTTTCAAATCTGGTAAATAAAATTGCCCAGGGTCTAAATAAGAAAAAGCTCAACCACCAGATTTCTTTCCAATCTACCCCTTAGTTGGCTCCACAATGTAACAGCTTTTTCACTGGACAGGGCTGAGGTATAGTCTGCCTTGAAAAGAATGGTGTTTATGTGTACAAAAGCAGAGGCACCTACAGTAACAGATCTTATGACCAGATAATGCTGTTTTAAAGTACCCTGATCAACTTGAGAACACACCTAGATCCTGTTTGATGAAGCCAATTTAGTTATTATTAGAAAGTTTCAACTACATTAATGTAATTAGCAAATATTTCTTAATACCTCTGGTGCTCCTCTAATGGCATTAAAAAACCCAGTGAACACAGCAATAGCTCAGTGCAATGAAATTGCACTTTTGCAGCCTGAGAAGCAGCACTTGGCTTGGCATTTAAAATGATTTAAGCTGGCTCAAGAAATCCCTGCACCAAACAAAGCCCTTCCTTGCCACAGCCACTCTCAGCTCTTGCTCACCTGCCTGTGCTTAATTAATTTCTTTTACCTGTGCTGCATAACCAGCAGCAGCCAAGGAAAATCCCGATGCACAAATGGAGTTTCCCCAGTTAGGGACACACACACAGCTCCAGCCTTACCACATAGACAGTCCGACTGTCCACGTCCGTCGGGCACTCGCCCAGGGGCTGCCGTCTCCTGATCCTGGTTCCTTCCAAGTCCAGCTGAAAGCAGGGAGAAAGAAGCATTTTCCATGAGATATTTGCTGACTTCAGTGCCCCAGCAGAACTTTTCCAGCACCAGCAAATAGAGAAGGGTGAGATGTTCTATACCTCTACAACAGATGAACTTTTAACTGCCCGAGCGATCAGCTTCCCGTCAGTAGTCAATTTTTTCATCTTGTTGAAAGAAACAAGAAGTGATATGTCAACATCTAGGGGGAAAAAAAAGTGTGATTATGAAATCAGGTGATGTGTTGGACTCCACTTGTTTTTTTGTGAAACAACCTGCAAGTTCTAAGTGCAGTATTTAATGAAGGATTCAGAGAAAATTTTTACCGTCAAAATTTTAAGTTCACTTATATTTATAATTTTCTTCTGTGCTAACCACTATCAAAGGAATTTTTTTCTTTTACCTCCCCACTGATAACTGCTGTCTTTGAAAAGAAAGGAAGAAAGACCCCTTTTCTGATGTAGCTTTAAGCACAAAAACCAATTTGCATTGAAAATATGCCTCTCCTTCAAGTACTCATCGAGTATTTAAGCCGGTGCTGCCCACACAGAGCCCCTGCTTGCACCTCAGTTTCAACCAGACACACTGCTAAAACCTGGACAGAAAATTATGTAGCACTAGTCCTCATAAAAATTTAGACATGTCCAGTATCTCTAGAAAGTTAATTCTTACTTCCTTATTACTTCAGTAATTATTTAAGGGGGGCCCTTAGAAAAGTTCAAACCATCACATGAAAAATTGTGTGAAGAGACTCACAGTAACCCTAGTAGCAAATACACAAATTCTTATCAAACTTGTAGAGAGAAAATTAACCAAAAACCTATGCTTAACAACATATTCGAGTGACATTTTAATTTCTGCATCTATCTACCCTGCAAAACAAGTTCAGTACCTCTGAGGGCAAAATGACTCTTGTTTCATGGCTTGTTCTTCAAATTACATAAAAATGGACAATGAAAATCAGGTCTCCCAAACAGTCATTTCTACCCTGGCAGATGTCTTTATCCTAGGGCTGACAGGACAGGAGAGCAAGAGCTGAGAGCAAATCAAATTTTTAAGATCTAGTACTGGTTCTACCTCCTGAGCTGCTGATGCTGATTTCCAGGATGGAACTCCTGCCTTTCCCAGGAGAGGACATGCACCTCAAAATAACGTGTCATAGGTGCCAGCAATACAGGGAAGGACAAAGTCAAACTCAAGTGTTTGGCTGAAATAAACTGAAAATAAACTTACACCCATCTCTGGACTTCTCTATTTGTTCTCGAAGAAATCTGTCTTTGTGGAGATTAACATCACCAAACCAGAAATCCACTTGCTTGGCTATATCTGCCAGCACCTGTTTAACTCTTGACCTCTTCTTCTTCTCTCTTTCCTTTTTCTGCTCGGTACTTTCTTCTTCCATGGCTTTGTCTCTCCCTGTTTCAGTCTCCATTCCTGTCATTCTGTCAAATGAGACGTCAACATAATTTTAAAAACACAAAAGGACTCACTTCAAGGAGTAAATGTTCTTGTTTAATCTTCTGCCCTGTTCCCAGAAAAGCAAGTTACTTGCTGGAAAGAGTCTACAACAACTAAAGCTGAAAAGCAGGTAATTTCCCTTCTCATAAACACATTTTTCTAAGAATTGAAAAAAGATACATGACTTTCTCCCCACTCCCCCCAGCTCACAATACAAACCACTAGAAAGATCACACACAAAACCCAGGAGCACTACACGCTTCAGAATCTGACCCTGTACTAGCCTTGACCATGGCAGATCTGGTAGCAGTAAGGTTGGTTTTTTAAAGTTTGTCTTTATTATGTCAAAACTGCAAACCACTCACTGCAGCAGCTGCCCAGGCCCTGCCCAAGAGCAGTAAGTCAATAAAGTGTCTCTAATGGCAAACCCAGGTGGGTTTGCCATTAGAGACACCTGCAGAATAAACCCTCACTAGAACCAAGTGACTTGATACACAGATTCATCTGGAAAAATATAAAACCATTTTAATGCACCAATTCATCTCTTCTGTTGACCTTTCAGTTTGCTCTAGCTGAGACCTGCCAGTCACCACTTCAGTACCTCATTTCACTTGAGCAAAACAATGCAACGCTGCCAGAAGCAGACAGCTTTTGGAAAATTTAATTACCACAAAAATTAAAGCCATTAATGTCACAATCACCATATGAAAGACTTCTCAGCTCTCTGCCGAGGCAGCAGAGAGGGAAACGAGAGCACAGCCATCAGAGAGGAAGCCCACCTCGACAACAGGATGGTGAAATGGAAATGGCTCCCGAATTCTTGTGCAAATCAGGCTTCCTCAGCCGGAGGTCGGCTTCTCCCCCGCTGGGAGCTGCCGACTCCAGATAGTGAAAGGTCAGCAGTCACCTTGGAAAGATAAGCCAAGTAAAACTGCTCAGCAAGTTCAAGCTTCACTCAAGGCCTTCAGCAAGGTTTTCATATTAATAACCAGCAGGCACGCCCTGCTCAGCCGAGGGCTGCACTGAGGTGCTTCACAAATGCAAAATGTCATTATGGGCTATCTGTCCCGCCTGAACAGCATGAAGGGACCACACCAAGACCTTAGTGTGGCCCAGGACAGCACAGCTTTGGTTAAGAGGCACTTGAAGTCACTCAGCTCGGGGACTTCCTTCCCAGAAGAGGAGTTCTCCCTCGAGCCAGAAGAAAAGCAGCTGCAAGCTGCACTCCAGGCTCTCCTCTCACTTTGTGCTTTAGAAACGAAGCTTTGAGGAAATTGCTTTGTTCTTCAAGCTCTTCCCGAGTCAGAGCAAATATCAACGACTAATAGGTACAGAAACACCCCAGTAATTAATTCAGCAGTCTTCACGTCCCCGGGTGTAAGGCAGTCTGCATTTCTCACAGGCCAACTCTCACACTACCAGCACTACTCTGATAAACAAATTAAAATCACAGCAAAGCAAAAGCAGGGTCAAACCCTCACCCTGATAACACAAAGGTCTCCTCAAAAGAAATAAAATCGCAGTGCCTCTGTGTGGCAGAGTGAAACCAGAAAAGGAGGGACAATTAAACAGGGGGAAGGAACTTCAGGAAAGCAAAGATAATGTATAATAAAAAAAAATAATAACACAGCTTCACACTCATCTATAGACTCGATAAAAATTAAAGATTTCAGTGCTAACCCATACACAACCCCAGTTTCTATTATTATCAACACCCGGAAAACATAATAAAATTCAAGGCCGGTAATACAAGGCCTGGAGGAAAGAGGGTGCAGATATAAAATATACTTTATTCTTTTAAGCCTGGATGCAAATGTTTGTTTGCTTGGGGTATTTTTAAAATTAAAATGGGGCAATAGGGGATGAGGGAGAAAAAAGAAGAATTCAAAATACTTTGTGTACTATGAGAAGGTTTCTGTAGAGTCAGGGGCAACCCTAGGTATGTACTGCAGAACAAATCAAAGTATTCAGCAAACCTGAAACTACTTAAGAAGACACATCCTGAAAGAGTTTTACACCAATACAGACACAGGCAGAGCTGCAGGCAGAAGTTCCTGGCCTGCCCTGAAACATCTCTCTCTATGCAAAGTGAGGTAACAAAGGACAGGAGTTAAAACATAGTTAAAACATGGAGGCCAACACAACTCTCTTACCCTAAAACCAGAAAAACTTCTGCTTTTCTCCTGGCATTTTAGAGAATGAAACCAATGCACTAATTTAATCTGCAGTTTTAAGGCATTCGATGGATTTCAGGAAACTGGTGTGCCCACAGGCAGAAAAGGCTTTGCTTCCACTTGACAGTGATGAGTGTTAAAGCTGTTGCCTCACATAGAGATCCGCACGTGTTAGTTGTGCCCCTCCCTCTGGCACCCCAGGAGGCACAAAGTGGATTTATTTGTGTTCAAGACTGGACGTGGGACTGACTGCCATGGTCTGGGTGACAAGGAGGGGATTAGTCAAAGGTTGCACTCAATCTCAGAGGTCGTTTCGGTGGTTATAATTAAAATGTATGCCAGCACCAGACTCTGATTGGGCAGATTCACCTGTAGGGCACCAAAAGAACAGCCCAACTCCTTCACCTCACAATATCTCACCCTCAAGAAACACAGCTGAATTTTAAGGCCTGAGAACTTATTTCTGGTTCTTCCCTGGGGTGACAATCAGGTGATTAGGGAACTGAACAAGCAGCAGAGCTGCTGGAGAGAAACAGAAGGAATAAGTACATGGAAGGAGAGTGGATGTGGTTACAAAAACCAAGCATTCTGCGGTCCTGGTAACTGCTGCATTAGACCAAAACAACTGAAAATCTATGGGAGAACCTCACCTTCTTTACTTTTCAAGTGAGGGGCAGACTACAACGTGAAATAGATTTTTCTAGCCTTGACTTATGCTGAGAAGCCTGAGCACCACACACTTACCACTGCACAGGTACTGACCACTGTAGGTGCAGCTGCTGAAGGGATTTACAGCTTTTACCGACACAACACTTAAAAAAACAAGCACAGACTATCTCTGAGGGTCCCAAAGGCCCCTCAGCACGAGTCCCTCGGCGCCAAGACACGACATCACGCACAAGAGTCACCTGCGCATCACTTGCGGGCAGAGCCGCCTCAGCGCCCCGGGGCAGTGACGAGCGCTCAGGAAGGCGCCGCACGGGTCGGGATCAGCGGGCACCGGGAGAGTAGGATGCCCGGGGGCGGGCACAGTACGGCTCAGGGTTACATTGCGGTGACCTGAGGGAACCGACGCGACCCCCCCGCCCCGGCCCTGAGGGGAGCGCGCGGGGGCGTTGTTAAGGGGGGGGGGGGGGCGTGAGGGGGGGAGTTCAGCGCGCGGGCGGCGGGAAAGGCGCTGAGGGGCCGACAGCGCCCCCTGTCTGCGCCGCCACCGCTGCAACCGACCAACCCACAGCCCCTCCCCGGCCGCTGACCTGCTGCCGCCGCCGCGGCCACACCGATTTGGCTCCGCCCGGCCCGTCCAGCGGCTCCGGCTCTGCCTCCGTCCCCGCCGCTCCCGGCGCGAAGCGCTGCCCGCTCCCCGGCTTTCCAAGAGAAAAAAATAATAATAATAAAAAAGCCCCGCGGCGGCGCCCGCGCGTGCGCGGCGGCGTCGGGGGCGCGCCGAGCTCAGGGCGCACGTGACTTCCTCCCGGCGGGGCGTCGCGGCCGTGGTGACGTCAGGCAGGCGCCGCGGCGGGAAGTTCGGAAGGGCCGCGGTGCCAGCGCCGCCATCCCCGTCCCGGTGCCGCTCCCGGAGCCGCTGGGTAGGAGCGCGGTGGCCGCCCGGCACACCGGGAGGGGAGGCGGGTCGTGGTCTCTCGGGGCCTCCCGCCGGGAGGCGGCGCTGGCGGGAATGCTGGTGTGGAGTGCCTCCCTTTGGCTGGGTGGAGGCAGCGCCTGTGACAGCGGCGGGTCCAGCTGCTCTGATAACTCAAGGAATAACTCTGTCCTCAAAACGGATCCAAGGGTTTCCACCTTGTGAAGCACCCAGAGAGGTGGCATCCATAAGAAACAGCGCGAATCTTTCCCCTTTCCGTCATATAAACTGCTTCTCACCAATCCAAAGTATATATACCACGTTATATATTGATATATATCAATATTAAACATAATGCATTTCTATAAAATGTATAAAATTGGAATTACATCTAAATATTGTATAAAATATACCTAAATATTAATTCTAAATATTTATAGATTAAAAATAAATTAAAAATTTCTTTTGAAATATCTCATGGCCTAACTTCAAATATGCAAAGAGGTTTGGCTCCACGGGAAGTCAGTTACTTTTTGCATGAGCAACTCCACACCTGGGACAGAGTCATTCTGCTAACAGCTTCTCTGTTTGGTTTTTTTTTTGGTTTTTTTTGCTGCAAGTAAACTTTTGGGTTTTCAATTCAAGTGATTCTGAACAAGAGTATTCAGAGTTGCCAGCCATTCATTTAAATGAATGAATTCATCTCAAAGCTGGAAAATATCTTGACATCTATTAAAAGGAGAGATTTTTTTTTTTTTTATCAGCAGTCTGTTAGATTGTTTTTGAGGTTTCTCTTTAAAATGCCCACAGCAGTGCTACTCCACTGGTTTGATACTGTCTTGTATCTAATTCTCTTTTTTTTTGAGGATAAAAAATAAGAATTTTTTTGTCCACACTTTGCCTTCACAGCTCTGGTGCACCCTGACGGTTTCCCTGGCTCTCAGATGTGGATATTTGTGAAATAATCTGTTGGATGTCTGTGTTGCCAAAGCAATGGCCTCTCAAGAATTCACTGTGAGTGATTTTTAACACTGTGCTATTAAGTTTAAAGACTGTGGCTGCTGAAATATTTGACCATTTTCTTACTTCTTATTTTTTCAATATTTTATATTTAAAACAGGTGTTATACACTCACCAAAAGATGAAAAAATCAAAAACGTGGCAAGATGGAATTCTGAGGGTTAGAACTGGCAGAAATCAGGTGAAAATTCAGATTTAACACTTGGATTTAATACCTGCTACTGCCAGTGGCAGTCTAGTTGAATTGTGAAATAATTTGTGGTTATTTAAAATGTTATTTTTATTTTGCAGGCTACCTTGTTTGATGATAAAGGACAATGTCTGGAGAGTATTTTTATAAAATCTCAGGTATCTTTTGTTCAGAGTTGTTACTTTTACATCTGGTTGTGGTTGGTCTTTCAGGCAGCATTCCAAACACTTGTTTGGTAGCCAAAAGAGTAATTTCTCTACTTGTTGATATGGAACTCTGCTACAGTGCAGATGATGGAAAGGGAAAACAGCTTCTATTAATTAATAGCTCTTACTGTTTGTCCAGAAGGTTTCATGGAATTTTTCTTCCTCTGTGGTAAAAGCAGTGTGTTACAGTGATAAATGAAATAATCATTGGAGCTAAGTGCTACTGCTAATTACAATATATGGATAAATAAAAGTATTAGGTGGCATCTGTGATATAGTAGGTGTAAGCAGCTGAATTTTTTACATAGAAGTACTTAAAAGACTGGATTTTTTCAGTCTAAACTAAAGCTATATAACATTGTTTCTTATACAGTCCTATTGTGTACACACTGCTGCTCTCTCTTTTCCAGGTGACTCCTGGAGATGATTTGGAAAGTGAGCGATATTTAATCACAGTTGAAGCAGCCAAAGTGAGTGAAAAGCCCTCTGAGGAGCAGCCAAAGCAGGCAGAAACTCCAGCAGTGGACAGAAACGGTGTCAAACCTACTGTTCTACCCCCAAGACATCTCCCTGTTGGCTTGAAAAGGAAGTTTACGGTGTGGTTTTGTTCCAAATTTTTATGTCTTATGTTTACATGCCCTGTAAAACACAAGGGACACACATTTTCATGAATGGAATATATATGCAGAATTTCCCTTCTTCCTCCCTTCTTCTTCCTCCCTTCTTCTTCCTCCCTTCTTCTTCCTCCCTTCTTCTTCCTCCCTTCTTCTTCCTCCCTTCTTCTTCCTCCCTTCTTCTTCCTCCCTTCCTCCTCCCTTCTCTTCTTTTCTATTTTGTTCCCTTTTTTACCTTTTTTTCCTTTCTTTGAGCTGTAATCCAGAATGTGTTTTTTCCACATTTAGGAGATTTGGTTTAGCACGACTGGTGTTGCCTGCAGTAACAATGACAAGGGCTTGAGGTTGTTTCTGTGCACCTGTGGGATCCTCATGGATTTGAAGAGCATATATTCCCAGGCCATTTGAACACAATGTAGTGTGCCCCATTTTCAACACCTGGATTAATTGCAGATTTCTCTCCCAGGGTTTCCGAGGGCCACGCCAAGTTGAGAAGAAGACACCAGCTGTGGAAGATGAAGGAAAAGCAGCAGTGCTGCCTTCATCTAAGGAGTGCCAAGGGAGTTTTCCATCCCAGTTTTATAGCAGCTCGCCATTGTTTTCCACGGTTTGCAGGAAGGATGCAGGAAGAAGCCCCTCTGCAGGCTGTCAGGAAGAGGGGTGCAGGGACAATGGCAGAGAGCAAATGTCTGTGTCCTCCCTGCTTTCAGCTCCCTTCAGTGGCAGCTGGGAGGGGACAGAGAGGCAGAACTGCCATCAGTTGGCTGGGAAGCAGGAACCTCCTCTCCTCACTGGGTGCACTGGTGCCGGGGCAGTGTCCCACCACATCAGGAGCACAGCACAGATCATTGCTCTGCTCAACTCTAAACCAGCACAAGGACACAGGGAGCCAACATCTGGAGCCACAAGCTGCCTTTCCAGGGTTCAGGCAGCACAAAATACAGGTTCATGTGACAAAAAAAGCCCTGCTCTACCTGCTCTTTTAGGTGACCCTGGTAAAGGACTGGTTCCAGATACTCAGCACCTGCCTTTTGTGCAGGGAAATGTACATGATGCAAAGGACTGGAATGTTCTAAATTCACTTCCAAATTCAGCTGAACAGCCTTGTGGTGAAGAAGTCACAGGACACAGTCAAGACAAAAAGGTAAATAATTTAAGTCAAGATTTACAAGATGGCTACAGCACAAATAGTTACTTCCTGCCTGAGTCCACTCTAAGTAGAATGAGTGACAGTCAGTTTGTCCCATCCTCAGGTGACATTTCCCATTCAGCAAGTCCAACCATGTTTGAAAGCCATCCCTTGGGATACAGGGAGCATTCAGGGACTGACAGTCTTAGGAAGAATTGCTCTGAGGAGATGCACAGTGAGCTTCATCCAAGGCAATATTCAGAGGGAGTGTCTAGCGACCCGGAGCTCTCTGGGGATGTGACATTGGCTGAAGCTGGAATTGGGAAGGAGGAGTTCAGGTTGCAGGGCACAGGCTGTAGTCCTGATGGGGAACTGATGGAGGTGAGCTTTAACCTAATGGACACTTTTGATTTTAATGACATGGACAATGAAGATGTGTTTGAGAGAGAAGGGAAGGGAGACACGCCTTCATGGAGCCCAGGCGGCTTCAAGGGACAAGGTGCTGCCTTGAGCCCTCATTTGAAGCCTCATTCTTGCTGTGAGCTAGAGACACACAGCAAAAATGAAGTCAAATGTTCCAAATCTGATGAAGAGGGGGGTTCACCACCCCAGCTTTGTGACAATGATGCCAGGAGAACTGCAGAGGATGCTGCAAAGCAGACCAGAACCCAAGTGGAACTTCTAGGGGATGGACACAACATAAAAGAGATCAGTGAGAGTCAGTCAAGTTTTGAAGGCTCAAACCAAGAGGAGGATCTGGATGGCTGTGCAGCACTCACCATTAATGGCACATCCTGGGTAACAAAGCAGCACTCTGACCTCTTGCCTGGGGACACCAGTGTTAATGAATGTCACCCTGAGAGCAGGCTGTTTGAGGCCACTGGAAGTCTCACAGGTGTTTCTCCCAGCAGAATAATTTCTGCCTTGGACAAAAAGACTGAGGAAGGAGTTACACAGCTTGCATGCGTGGAATCCCCAGATGCTGGCTCAGAGCACTTCTGGGCTTCTGAGAGTGATGCCATGAAACCAGGCAGCCCTCTGCTGGCTTTGTCACAGAAATCAGATCCTTTAGGAGCAGGTTATTCATCTCCGGAGGAAACAGCAGTAGGAGGAATTGCGTTGGAAAATGCAGAGAGTGTAACTGCTTCTCCTGAAGCCTGCCAAGGAGAGACAATAGGGGTGGACTGCCTGAAATGCGCAGCAGTGGCTGAGAATTCCTCAGGACTGCCTGCTTTGGTGAATGATATTGCTCTTCTGAGAGCTTTGACTCAGCATAGCACAGCATTAGAGAGCTTGCAAAGGATGGAGGAAAACACCAGCATGTTCTGTGAAACAGACTCTCCTAAGGAGACACTAGAACCCCTTGAGAAGGATAAAGGTTAGGTCAGCTTCCATTTCAGACTGGATTCTGTATGCCTGTACCTGTTTGATTTCTCTGATTTCTCCTCATGTTTAGAAATACTTTTAGAGTGCTGTGTTACGTAGGTTCCTTTGTGCAATTTTTACTGTTTAAAGCAACATTGTGAGCTCCAAGTCTGTCTCTGCTCTCATTCAGTTAAATCCTAATTGTGCAATTTGTTGTGAGGTTTGCAAGACCTATAAACATATTTATATGATGTTTTCATGTAAAGAAACCCCAGACTATTGACTGTTACTCACTGTGCTTTTCCATCTCTTGTAGCTATAAAAGAGTTTACAGAAATGCCTTACTCAGAAAGTTTACAGGCATCTTCCTGTTCATACTTTGATTCTCCTGGCCTTATGGTAACCAGTTTTTGACTACATATATTTATCTGTACAAGATAAATTCATTTTCCATCTGGCTCCTGGAATAAAATTCTTGGTTTAGGAACCATAGAGGTTGAGCTACAAATTGCTTAGAGGCATTGTTTATGAAGCTGATAATAAATAGAGCATGTCATCTTGACGATATTCAGGAGGCCTCATGTATGACAAGAAACTTAATGAAAAGTGTAGTATTCAGTAATGTTAAATATCCCATCAATATGTCTGGTAATTCTCCTTCCCTACCCCATCTTTTAGCTCCTTTTTTTTTCCCACTAGCTTTTTTAAAAACGTGGCTTTTCTTAGAATTTTAGCATTTGGGTCAAAATACACTGGGAAAACTGTTTGTGTTTGATAATTCACATTGATTTTTATTCAATGCTATTAACAGCCTTTTTTCTTTTTCAATCCATCTAAAGTTTAAAGAAAGATTTTAAAAATCTTTCCTTTTTCCTGTTCTGTTTGAAAAACAAACAGAGTTTCTTATCCTGTCATGGATGGCTTCCAAATAAAAAAGCTGTAACTGAAAAGGCTTCCTTTGTATAAATACAATTTCTTAGCCTAAATTTTCATTTTAAATGGTTATTAAATTGTTAGACTAATTAGGTTTTGGTACTTTCCTGTGCAGCCCAACTGTGTGGACAATTTCTTACAGAAGACAGAGGCATATATTGTACCAATAGCAGCAGCCCAAAGGGACCCTGGGCCATCTCACTGGCAACCAAAGGTACCATTTCTGTGGAACTCAAGTACAATCAACAGTGTTGCCTATATTTCAGTTCAATGCTTTGCTAATTGTAATATATGGCACTAAGTCCTAATAAAATTTTAACCAGTTCTTGTAATTTTAAGTACAGTTCACTGCAGGAAGTTTTCTGGGAGAGCTTAAAACTGCAATTACAAGGAAAAAAACCCCAGATTTCTTTTGTTTGTCTTCTGCAGAGTCAACAGGTTAATTTTGTTGTGTGTGTAACAAGTACCTGTACTGCCTGTAGATAGTTGCAGAGCAGTTTTTCCTTGCTGTCAGTGCTAATTTCCTGTGCAGCCTGTTGCCTTCCAAGGGTACCAAGTGAAAGGATCAGCAGCTAGTGAGGTGATGCTGAGAGCTCCATGCTCCCAGCAGGGATGGCAGCAGCACCCAGAGAACGTGGACTTTGCAGCTGAGATGTTTTTCTCACCCCTCTTTTCAAGGAATTATGACCTTTATGACTTGAGACAGGTAAAACTTTTTTTTGTTCAGTTATCCATACTAACCTTAGTGCAAGAAAGTATCCTGTCAATTTAGGATAGAAAATAGTTCATTTTTAAACTGCTACAATCCATAAAAAAACCAATTCTTTTTACTTACCTTTGTCACAAAACGTAATGTGTCACTTTTTTTTTCTGCTCCTTTCATCAGCTGCACTTTGAAAAAAAGAAGAGGAACAGTTTAATTTCTAACAAGGTTTTGCTTATGCTTTTTTTTTTTTAAATGAAGTCTCCAGGTTCCAGGAGCCTTCTTAAGGATGATGTTGACATTATCAGAGAAGGGAATTTTCAAATGAAGCCTGATGTTATTGAAGAGCCAGGAATAAACCAGTCCTGTAAGTGAAAGTAAAAGGAGAAGGGCAGTGATTGGCCTCAAAATTTCTGCATGACTTCAGCACTTCACTGTTTTTCCTAGCACTGGCATTGGATGTGCAGCCTGAAGTGCCACCCTGGACAGTGTCACACCCACCCTCTGGCCTGAGACAAGCACAGTGGCCTGCCTGGGAGCCTGGCAAGGTGGGGATTGATTGTGTCTTGGAGATGTTTTTTGCTTTATCTCCTGTGTGTTCATGGCAGTTTGTTACTTTAGGACCTGCTTTATCTCAACTCTGAGAGATATTTCAACTGTTAGAATGATGAGAGAGAGAATACTGATGAAAGAGCTATAACCAGGGTTTTTTCCAGTCATTCACCTGCCATGTTAATTCTTGCCATGTAGGTTTCACCAGAACTGACTTCCCCACTTGATCCAGACTGTACAATTTTTCCACCTTGGGGAAATGAGGAGCCTGTTGGAGACATCCAGGAGCCCCTGACACATGGGACCTTACCAAGTGAACCACAACTCCCAGATTTCCTTTTCAGTAAGAATTTACAGATTGATACTGGCACCTCACAGTGCTTTAGCTGAAAAATCTCTGAGGATTCTTGAAGCACAATGAATTGGGCCATCACAGACAGTTACTCTGCCAATTATATTCTCCTGAAGGAGCCTTGAGATATTTAGTTTTATAAAGAAAAATCAGCTTCTAGTGTGGGGGCAGAAAGGCTGTAAGCTAAGCTTCTAAATAATTCCTATGTTTTTATTTACCTGCTTTGAGTTTTCTTCCATATTCAGCTGTCCTCTGACCCTCTCCCACCTCTCAATAAATGTCACCTCTCTGTAACTGACACTAATGATAATTAATTTAGCCAAGAGAGTGCTTTTTGGTAGTAAGAGCTTATTTATCTGCATTGTTCAATAGTAATCCATAGGTTTGTGGGTTATCTTTTGATGATAAGCTGGGTGTTTTCTAGTTGGCAGATGTCAGTGACATCAGGTTCATGACCTCCAAAATACAACCATGTTTAATTTAATAGTTGTTCTTTTATACAAGCAGAGTAGCTACATATTGTATTCTGAATATGGAGATTTCAAAGAAATTTTTAAAATTTTAATTTCAAAGAAATTAAAAATAAAACTAATTAAAAGAATCACTCGAAATCCATCATTTAGTGTAATACTGCACAGGAGCAATCCAGAGAGCTTTCCAGTTAGAAGACAGGGTGTAGGAGGAAGAATTTAGAATCCCTTCCTTTTGGTACATCTAAAGTGCCATCCCTGGGTGCTCCAGGTTGCTTGTAAGCTGTATTTGCCCCACAGCCCAGGAGAAATCCAGCCATCCACAGGAATGCAGCCTGCCAGCACGGAAGCCCACGATGAAAACACGAGCTCCCTTTGTCACTGTTCCTGCCACCCACGAGATTCCTGCCGTGTTTTACCCCACTGAGAGTGAGGAGCTCCAGCAGTCTTTGGGCTCTCCAAGAGGCCATTTGTGCAGCCAGTCAGTGGCATTTCCTAGGAGTGCTCTGGGCCCCCAGGACAGGAATGATGACACCTCCGTGTTTGGGGAGTACACGGAAGATGGACAAAGGGGAGCTGTGCCACCAGTGCTCCCTAATGTGACTGCCCAAGCCAGACAAAGCAAGTGGCTGAAGTATCAAAGCAGTGCCCAGAGCGATTTGATCCCTGAAAACAGCACTGAAGGGGAAGAGCAGGATGACATCTGTGCCCGGAGCGTCCTGGGAATGCTGCCGGGTGACCCAGCAGAGGGCAGAGCCACCGATCCGAGTGCTCCCAGCCCTGGACCGCCGCTGCCCGCCGGGAGCTGGCCAGGGGAGAGCTCCGGGGCTGCAAAGAGCAGCCAGGCAGATCCAGTTTCACAGGGGAACGTGCTCTCCCTGCACTTAAGGCAGGCGCCTTTGGCTGCGGCCACACAAAAGGTGTTGAGTCACCTGAGCTGCCACGGCGGAACGGGAGAGGGCCAGGTGTGTAAGTGTTCGAGCAAACACGGCTGTCACTGACACTGACACAGTGCTCTGGCCAAAGGGGCTGCACTTACCTGATTTCCTGCAGATATTATCAGGAGGATTGCATAGGAACACCAAAAAATGTATTTTTTTGAAGTGCCGTGACTAATCCTTTGTAAAGGTAATTCAGTGCCAGATTTAGATTTTTAATCTGAACGTTGAAGGGAAGAGGATAAAAGAAAAGCTGCTGGGCTGTTTTGACATCTATGATTGGCAAGAAATTGTGTGCACCAGGGGTTTTTCTTAATGGTAGTATCAGCATCATTTTAATTATTACCTGTTTTTGCTACAAGTCTTAGTCTCTGACTTCAAATTATTATAAATTCCTTCAGTTTTAGTTGCGTAAAAGTCAAGTTATGGCACTGAATAAGCACCTAAAAATTTAGCTGAGGTGTTTGTGATCAGTAGGCAGATGGAGTAAATTGGGAGGAAGCACCAAACCAACCACAAGTTAAGTTTTTAAAGCTGTCAAATGATTTTGGAGTTGAAGGAAATGTTAATTCTTGGGGTTTTTTTTAAAGTTTTTTGATTCTTTAAAACTGTCTAGTACAGTATTTGTGTGACGTAGAGATGAGGAAATAACTAATATATTTAACATGTACATGGCTATACGCATTGTGTGTGTTTTTATACAAATATATATATTTAAAATCCATATACCAGACTTAAAAAGCGTATGAAGACACTCTAGAATTCATATATTTCTGTGCAAAAATGGTGTTGAAAATAGGGTTTGTGTGCTCCTTCCCCATGCCTAGTGCTGGAAAACATGACTTTGAACTACATAAAATGTACTCTAAAGCCTTTGGAAGTATTATCTGTGTTATTCTAAATGCAGGCTGTTTGGCAAGGAGCAAATTTTAACCTCATGGTGCATCCTAAGTGGCAGCCCCAGCTCTAGGGAAATTTTTAGTATTTTTTACAAATCTTCAATTTTTGTCTCATTCAAGGTCTTAGAGTTTTTAATGGTTTATTTTCCTGGGTCTCTTTAGGACATAACAATTTCTGAGCTGTCTTTTCCTCCTGCGGACAAAGTGAAACACGCCAATCTTCCTAAAAGAAAGATTTCCATCCCAGCTGTGTTCCAGTCTCACACTCACTACAAACAGGTTTTTAAAGCTGCTCTGATAGGTAAGTCTCTGCTCTGTGAGATGCTGTCATTTCAAACACTGCCTAGTAAAACAGCAGAGGGTGCACTTCAGTTTTTTATATTTCTACTGAAATATATTCAGTCAATACCCAAAATTGCAAAGGCAAACCCAAAAGGCTTCTGTTTAACTTTGTAACCTCAGGGCTGTTTTCCAGTCCTAAGACACCTAAGCCTTTTTTTTTTCCCCCTGGAATGAGTGAATTTTTCAGGTCACATGGTTTCTTTTAGGACTCAGATTAAATATTTTGATTTAGGATGGAAATCCTCCAATGGAAATACATTTGTTTGGATGTTGTGTAGCTGTGTAAGCATTTTAAGGGTGTGCTAATGATTGTGTTGTTCTCCTTTCCCCACCAAGAGCAATTGAACATAATGCTGTTTGAGTTGGCACAGAGGCTGCACAATGCCCTCTCCAGGGTGGATATATCCTTTTACACTGCAGTGAAAGATGGGCAAAGCCAGAGCCAAGGAAGCTGTGCCCCACTCTGCAACCACATGCACCCTGCTAAGCTGGTGATGGTTAAAAAAGAAGGTCAAAACAAGGTGCTGTTTATTCCTTGGGGTTTTTACACTTTTGGGGTGAAAGTATCCATGGCTTTCTCTTTTTTCCTTGCTTGTTTTAGTTTTCATGGACTTTTTTTCCCCTCCCTTCCCTTGCAGGGTCGTTTATTCTATGCCTGTGATGCCCCAAAAGCTGAGCAGTGCTCCTTTTTCAAGTGGGTTGAAGATGTGAACCCCACACAGACAAAATCCAGACCCAGTGCAGTGCTCCACGACACAAAAAGTATTGGGACATACCTCAGGAGTCAAAAGATTGCTGTCTATGAGGAATGCCAGCTTTTGGTGAGGTATCCTCAAATGCTGTGTGACTTCAAGGTTCATAAATATTCCAGTAGCTCAGGACTTCAGCAGGGTTGAACACGTTTTCTCTATATTTAAAGAGTAAAGATTTCTTTCTGTAAAAAAATCCAAGAGCAAAATTAGTGAAAGGAAAATATTTACAGCAATGGTTTTTGTTTTTAGCAAGAATCAAAACTGCTGACCAGCAACTTGATCAATTGCTTAATGTCAGAACTGTTGCATTTGAACTACTGTTCATCTAAGCCTCAGTAGGAGAATTTGATTTATTCTCTTCAAGGTGGTAATTTTAATGCCAGAAGTCATCTCAAAGGCTATTCTGTGCTGTTTAACTGTAGAGGAAGCAATTTAATTGTGGCTGAATGTGAGGGGATTTTGCAGTCAAGACAAATGGAGGTTTCTTACTTCTGGTGCTGAATCCAAAATATGCTGATGGTTTACATACCTTTTTTCTTTTTTCTTTTTTTTTTTTTTTTAAATTACAATTTCCCAGGAAAGCCTTTGAAATTCCAACACAGCGGTACAGTAAGTTCAAGAAATTTATGAATACACCTGCCAGCTGTGATGGTGACTCCAAATCCAAATTATACCTGAAGCTAAGCAGAAAGGAGCATTCTTCTCTCTACAGCAAAGGTGAGCACACCTTGCACATGAGATTTAAAAGGTGGCAGTGGGAGAGGCTGATGAGGACTCTGTATTTTTTTTGGCAGATGACATCTGGGTTGTGTCCAAGACTCTGACCTTTGATCCCATCGATACTTTCATTGCAAGCAGTGCTTTCTTTGGACCATCCTCCAACAATGAAATAGAATTGCTACCACTGAAAGGCTACAGTCCCTCCAACTGGAGATCCAACAGTGAGTTCCACAGCAGCATCCAGAACTATGGGAAACAACTAAGGAAAAATCCAGCCAGCAGTGAAGGATGAGTTGCTGAGAATTTGAGAATTTCTCAAACCTTGCTCATGATTTAATTCACAGTATTTTTTTTTCCTTGTATGTTTGAATATATAATTTGAATACATTAATTGATGCAGTTAAACCTGCAAAATAGCTGGCAAATTCCAAATGGGTGGGGAAGAAATGAGAATAATATGAAGAAAGTAGTAAATTATGTAATACGATATACAATGCAAGTTGACTGTCAGAGTGTAAGTAAAAGGAATATGTTTTTACTGTCCTTGAAAAAGAAAATGCAGAAACCTCAGACAACTAACTGGAAAATTTATATTTATATAAAAAGCCATGTAATAGGTCTGTGATTCTGCAAAAGTTTCTTGGTTTTGCTCTCGAATAAAGTTAAAGTTTTGGGGCTGTTTTGTTTTGTAAATGGAGAAGATAAAATCAGTTAATTTCACTTTTGGCATTTGATAATTGATTTCTTTAGCTGATTTGCAGTTTCTCCTCTATTAATTCCTTTCTCCTTTTGTTCTTCTGTGGCCCTTGCAGTGTGTGTTCATGCCTTGCTGGTTTGTAATGCCAGTGGTGAGCTGGCCTCCTTAAGGAACATGGAGGAGCACTTCAATCCATCCACGTTACCACTGATCCCATATCTCCTGAAAATGTGAGTCACTGTCCTGTGATACTGTGAGCAGTCCAGTGTAGGAATATCAGAACCAGGAGATAGAAATTGTATCATATCACAACTCGTGTGTATTTTTTGCTTTCTTAGGAATTTTAATTCTGAAAATACTACAAAAAGAGTGAACAAAAGGAAATTCACTCCACCTGCCATGACTGTGAAGTGCTCCATGATGTCTGGCCCTGTGAGCTCTGAGGTGGCAATGGGAGTGGCTGAAGAGATGATCCAGAGGTTCTCCCTGAACCCAGACCAAGCAGCATCGCTGATTCACGTGGCTCAGATGATGACCTGTGAAAAGCCCAAAGCAGGGGAGGAACACCAGAGCTTCCCCATCACCATCATACGTGGTACACAGCCAAGAATTGTGACACTTGCTGCTGCTGTAGCTTTGCACAAATGTTGATTAATGGGAAATGCGATCAATATGGAATGCCAGATCCAGCACCTCTGTTCATGACTGTGACATTAATACATCCATTCTATCAGCACAGAGCTTTTACCCCTTTACATTAAATTAAATTAAATTAAAATTCTTCCTTTTGCAGGATTTCACAGAAGCATAGGAGCTTTTGCCTAGAAATACCTATAGACAAAATCAGAGTTATTTATCATATGATACCTTTGTTTTTTGTAAATGTAAGCAAGCCCATGCAATTTTTTACAGTTATCACAGCATAACTGAAGTTAAAGCAATTGATTCAAACTTTCTAGGAAATTCTCACTTGTAACTTGGGTTCTTTTTTCCCAAAATCCCAGGTGTTTTTGGAGCTGGCAAGAGCTACTTGCTGTCTGTGGTGATCTTGTTCCTCGTGCAGCTCTTTGAAAGCAGTGAAGCTACAGAGGGTCCGAGGGCAACTCCTTGGAAACTCCTCATTGCTTCTTCCACCAACGTTGCTGTGGACAGGATACTGCTGGGGTGGGTTGCTGAGGCTTTTATGGTTCTTCTCCTTCCAAAACCAATAATGCACTTACACTGTAGTGGTAATTGTGTTGGTGTTTCCTGTAAAACACATCAAAAAGATGGATTTCTTTCCCTAATAAGTGCCACACACAGGCTTTAATTTTACAGTTATTTTGCACAGTTAAGAGTGAAACCTACATGAAACATTTACAGGAGACTACTTTAGGCTCTGCTCTCATCAAATACACACACTGTTAAAATCCAAGTAGTACTTGGACAAAGCAGGACTGCTCAGGGATCTTTGGGATGTAGCAGTAGGGGAAAGAAGAGCAGAGAGGATCAGATTTGTAAAAATTTAGCATGAAATAAATGCATGGTTTGGAAGGAAAAAGGAAGGGAACATACTTATGGAAGACTATGAGAGAGGAATCATCAAGGCATTAAATCATGATTAGGTAATTTATTTTGATTTTCTTGAGTTACTGAGGTACTTTATCTCATTAATCACTGAAGTTTGTATTACTGAGTGTTCTGATGAGTCTTTTGAAACAATTTTTTAAGTTGTCTAAAGATGTCTTTTTTCCCTTTCTGTAATGTTTATAATCTCTTTTTCTTTCAAGTCTGCTCGATCTTGGATTTGAGGATTTTATAAGAGTGGGAAGTGTAAGGAAAATCACGAAAGCAATTCTTCCCCATAGGTAAGAAACCTCTTTGAGGGATCTGAAGCAATTTTCGGTAGGTGAATACTTTGTTGTAAGTTGCTGTTATGTATAAAGTGTGGTCATTTTTCCAAGCATTGCTATTTTCAGTTACTAGTTACTGTAATATATGTTACAAAATCTTCTTTGAAGTTTACATGCAGGCTCAGGAAATGAAAACGAGCAGCTGAAAGAGCTGCTTGCTCTCTTGAAAGAAGATCTGACTCCAGCTGAGAAAATGTATGTCAGGAAGAGCATTGAGCAGCATAAACTGGGGACCAACAAAACTATTCTGCAACAGGTACAGTCCAAGACATGGGATGGGAAACGGGGCTTTGCTGTGTTTTATCCACAGGGCTGAGCACATGGGAACAGGGAATCCCCTCTCACACCTGCCAAGTTCCTGGTTTTAAAATACAGTGAATGTTAGGTTTGACTGCACAGGTATAGCTTAGTGCCCTGATTCTAGAAATAAATGTAGGTGTATTCTCCTGCTCTAGTTAGGTGCTGCACAGAGATGAACTATGAAATGATGGTAACTTTCAGCCTGCCTGTTTTCTCCTTGCTGCTGGCAGGTGAAAGTGGTTGGAGCAACGTGTGCTGCCTGCCCCTTTCCCTGCCTGAACACGCTCAGGTTTCCTGTGGTGGTGCTGGATGAGTGCAGCCAGATGACTGAGCCTGCCTCCCTGCTCCCCATCGCCAGGTACAGCCCTCCTGCACCTGAGGGGGCTCAGCAGGGACACAGCTCCCAGCAGTGCCACACTCCACACCTCTGTGAGCACAGGAACCCCGAGGTCTCACCCTAGCCAGCAGGAAGAAGGATTTCAAATTGAGGCCTGTCCTTAGGGGTTATTAAACTGGGGTGGAGAAGGGAGGCTGGTGGGAAGCAGTGTGATACAGAAACAACACACACTTTGGTTATGAACACTTGAACATGCTTTTTAGAACACTGTTTTTTTTCACGTTCTTATTTAGGTTTCAGTGTGAAAAGCTTGTCCTTGTTGGAGACCCCAAGCAGCTGCCACCAACTATTCAGGGGTCTGAGAGTGTTCACGAGCAGGGATTGGAGCAGACTCTCTTTGACCGGCTCTGCATAATGGTAGGTGCTGCTGAACACAGGTTTGGGAAAGGTGGAGAGCAGAACTGTAAGTCCCCACTAGGGGAATTCTAGGGGAATTCACTAGGGGAATTCTGGTTTAGGTATCAAGAGGATCAGGGTTTCAGCACTGCAAAATATCATAAAACCACAGAATGGTTTGGGTTGGAAAGGACCTCCAAGGTCACCCCCAGCACAGACAGGGACACTTCCACTAGACAGCTTGCTCAGAGCTCCATCCAGGTGAGCTCTTCCCAGCCCTGATCTCTGTGTCCTCCTCCCTCAGGGACATGACCCCATTCTCCTCCGGACGCAGTACCGCTGTCACCCTGCCCTGAGTGCCATTGCCAACGAGCTCTTCTACAGCGGGCACCTCATGGATGGCACCTCTGAGCGGGACAGGGCTCCTCTGCTGCCGTGGCTGCCAACACTCTGCTTTTACAGCGTCCACGGCATGGAGCAGGTGAGCTCCTCAGCACAGCTCATCTAACCAGCTCCTTGGTCAGAGCTAATTTGGGAATCTTTTTCCCTCTTCCCAGATGGAAAGAGACAACAGCTTTTACAATATGGCAGAAGCTCATTTTACAGTCAAGCTCATCCAGTCTCTGATTGCAAGTGGAATAGAAGGAGCTGATATTGGCGTGATTACCCTTTATAAATCACAAATGTATAAGGTTTGTGTCATAAATCAGGAACAAAAATCAATAAAGCCATTCTCTTAAATGTACTCTGAGTAGCCAAACTCATCCCCCTTCCCTGTTTCTTTGCCCCCAGATCCAGAATTTGCTCAGTGGGGTTCACTCCGAGGCTTTTGAAGTCAAGCCCGTGCAGGTGTCCACGGTGGATGCGTTCCAGGGTGCTGAGAGGGAAATCATTGTGCTGTCCTGTGTCAGGACCAGGCACTTTGGGTTCATAGACTCGGAGAGGAGGATGAACGTGGCACTAACGAGGGCCAGGAGGCACCTGCTGATTGTGGGGAGTCTGCCCTGTCTGAGCAGGAACAGGCTGTGGGGGAGAGTAATTCACCACTGCAGAGGTAAGAGCTTCTTTGCTGGGGTTTTTGAAACCTGCACCTCATTACCTTTAATTAGACTAGGTACAATACACCTTACAGTGTTTATATACTGTATAATAACACATAAAATATATGGTAAGTACACTACAGCAAGCACTCTCTTCATTACATATAAACTCCAATGTTTAATGTTACATAGAAAATGTAGTATATTGCAAGAACATGCAAGTTACACATTTGCAGCTTTACCTGCAAACTCTTTTTATGTTCAAAGGGGTTTTTTAAATCCAGTAATGGAACTTTACCTGCTTGGCTGACATCAAATGAAGCATGGTGTTGGTGACTGAACTCCACAGAGCCATTTTCCAAGCAGAAATATCACAGCCAGTCAATACTCTTGGGGAAGTAGATGTTGGCACTGCCAGGGGCTGATTCCATGATGGATGCTGTAGAGAGAGATGTAATTATCCTGTTTATTACTGCTTTTAGGATGGGAAAATGGCTTGCAACATGCAAGCCAGTGTGAGCAGCAGCTAAATGACATTCTCAAGTCTTACTTGGAGAACTGGGAGGAAGAAGAACAGCGCAAGAAAAAGGCTAATCAATAAAAATAAAATATTTATTGATTTTATGAACAAAATATTAACTTCTTGTCTATAGCAATAGCTCTGGCAATTTGTAACCTAGTATTTATTTAATGTGGGGCATTTTTGTTTGTACCTCAGTGCACTGATACTTCTGTTTGACCTTGTGATCATAAGACTAAAAATTATTAAAGTGATTTTATTTGGTTGAGAACCGTAGAGTGATTTTGTTCTGCTTGAAAAGTGAAATCCTTTTATGCTTACAGTGTAGTTAATGATACTAGTGATGTTTCACTGTGGTATTTTAGAACAATTGTGTCACCTCCCATCTTTACAGGTAGGTCCCATCCAGGAGGGAGCTTGGCTATAACAATTAAAAGGCCCCTTCTACAGCTTTAGGGAAAACCTTGAGCACCATCCAGGCCCTGTGAGGGCTCCAAGAGAGCTGGAGAGAGACTTGTCACAAGGGCACGGAGTGACAGGACAAGGAGCAATGGGTTTAGCTGGGATCTCAGGGATAAATTCTTCTGTGGGAGTACCAGTGAGGCACTGACACAGGCTGCCCAGAGAAGCTGTGCCATGCCTGTAGCTGTTCGAGGCTGGGCTGGACGGTGCTTGTGAGCAGTGCTGCAGCCGTGTCCGTTCCGACGGATGCCCGACTCACCGGGAATTCCCGCTCTGCTTCCCGGTTTTCCCGCTCCCGGCCGCCTCAGGCCGCCCGCGCCTTCCGCCGCCGCCAGATGGCGCCGCGCGCGCGGCGGAGGGAGCCGCGGCGGCGGTGATGCGCCCCTCCCGCCAGCCCGCCACCGCGGCCGCAGCACCGCTCCGCCCTGAGGGGGCAGCGCCCGCTCCTTCCGCCGGGGGAGGGCTGAATGGCGCTTTTAAATTACTGCTGACACCTCTGTCCCGGCTCCCTAAAATCTCAATCAACAAGCCATTAGAACTCAACGGGAGTAAAACTAAATCCTCGTTTAAGTGTATTTATCCGCTCTCTTTTCTCTCTTTCAAATGCTAAATCCATTTCAGCATATGCCCCTTCTTTCTCTCGCCTTTCTCTAAAGACTGGCAGCCCGCACTACTCTTGTAAATATGAAAGATGCTAATCATATGACATATCACGTCTCAGTCGGAGCCTGGAATAAAGCCTTGAGATTTGGGATCATTGCCTCCAGACAACAGCTTCATCAGCCGGAAAGTTGGGTTTTTTTCTCCTTTCCTTCAACTCTCAATCCCTTCTTTGTCTGAGGGAAAATGCAGCCAACTCGAGCCACCCCGGCCATATGGTTCACTCTGTGTTTTCTTAGTTGAATCCTGAATTGTTTGTGACTTGCGAAGGGGTTTTTTTGGGTTGGTTTTTTTTTTTTTCCTTTTTTTTTTTGGAAGTGTGTATAAAGACATAGAGGAGGCTGCCCAGACCAGGGCAGCTCAGCAGGATAACTCCGTGTTCTTCACGTGTTTGCCACACAGGCAAAAAGTATAAACCTGCAGACACGCTTCATACCAATAACCTGCTACAGGTATCTGGTCTTCTTCCCCTTCTGGGCAAAAATAGCCAGGTGTTTTTCGCTTTTCTGGATGGAAATTCCTTCTTGAAACACCATTTGTGTCTTTACTCGGCTAACATAAAACAGCTATTGCTCACTGGCAAATCCCTTCTAGAAATGCCTCGACTAAGAGAAGCCCACGAGTGTTTTGAGTAAGGAAAAGTGGCTTTTTAGAGTATTTTGAGTAAGGAAAAGTGGCTTTTTAGACCTGGATAAATTAGGAGCCGAGCGAGTTCGGCACACCCGGGTTTGGCTATCCCCCTGTTTGATAGCCAGGCTGCCAAATTTTCTTTCTCTCTTTCCTTACACAAACCACCCCCCCCTGCCCCGCCACCCCCCAAAAGGCCCTTTCACCAAACCATTAAATTCTACAGAGGTGGTCAAGCTAGTCCTGCTTTTCAGGCGTTGGAGAAAGAAAAGGGTCCTTGAAGTTTAGAAGATGCCCAAGGAAAACTCATTGAATGACATCAAAAGAATGAGTTTCCATAGCTGTTGAAGCACGAGAGCCGTGTAGCTGCACAAAGGCGGGTTGGGGCAGTGGGACTGTCCCACTGCTCTATCCCAGCACAATTGGGTCACTGAAATAGGGAATTAATTACCATTGGAGAGTGGGCAGCCCATTCACCACTGGCTGAGTTTTATTAAACGCCAATATAAATAACAAAACAACTCTTGTGGCTGCACTATTCCTACACGCCAAAGGAAGGATTATGTTGGGGATTAACATCTTAAAGTCTATGAGACTTTCTGACTCAAGGCTCGGAGCTGGTAATCGTATTTGTCTCCTGGTTCAGCGATTAGTGCTCTCCCTCGCGCACCTTCGCCTGGATGGCCAATGTCCCTTTTTGCAGGCACTGGGTTTTTCACACAATCGGCTGTTCTTTTCCCCACATCTATAGAAAAGAATAAGAAAACTGAAGCGTGTTCACGCGATCCTCAAGCTTCTTCTCTTCTTCATGGGAAAGGAAGGCACCGGCAGCCTTTTTTCACAAGGGGGGGGAGGCAAACCCTCTTGGTGGGGCGGGGGGCCAGCCCTGCAAAATCGCTCCACAGGCCTGCACCTGCCATGCAAATCCGCCGGGAACAATCGGCCCCCGACGAGGGCCGGGCTGGGGGGAGCAGGGAAAGATGCCGGGACAGCGCTTGTGGGGGGACCCCTCCTCGCCTTGATCCCAGAACAAACCCCAAATGTGCTAATACAGCTTGGGAGTTGGGGGGCTGCTCCTCGTCTTGTCCCTCCGTGTGGCACTGCTGGCAGCAGCGTGCACGGGGTGTTCGGGAAGGACCTGGATCAGGACGTGGGGGAGACACACCCCAGCATTTCTGATTGCTTCCCTTCCCAGTACTCTGCTGTGTGGGGACATATTCTCACCCCCCATTTAAGAGCAGAACCACGCCACTCTCAGGGATTGTAGGTGCTGCCCCAGGGATCAGGGCGCCCTGGTGTGTGTGGGCAGCCCTGGGACCCTGAACCCTCAGGACACTGCAGGCTATGAGGGAGGCAGAGCTGGGAGGGGTCAGCCCACCCTGTCCTCACTGCTTTGTCCTCCCGTTTCCCGGGATGTCGTGCCCCTGTTCACCTGAGGCAGGCTGGCCATTAAGGCCGGCTCTCAACTTGTGAGGTCGACGTGTGGATGGGCTGTGCCCAAAGGTCTCTCAGCAACACAGACCCTAAACTTTTAGGGCTATTGGGTCGCCTCAGAGTTCAATCTTCTTACAGCAAACAAAGCCCTTCTGAAGGTCTCCCCCTCTCCCCCACAAGAGCTCAGCGTCCTTTATTTCTGGGCTGTGTGATAAGCTTAAATCATTGTGCTCCCATTTCTTGATCGTTGCCTACTTTGGGCTTTTGTTCCCCTAAAGTAGGATTGAGTCTGGCAAAGGGGCTGAAGTTGAACAGTTTGACCCTTGGAGGACAGTTCAGGCGGTGGGCAGTGGCAGCAGCATTCCTGCTCCTGATCCCACTCCCTCTCCCCCCGCCACCTCCTCTCCCCACCTCTCTTGGCCGAGCAGCTCGGCCCTCGCTCTGCCCACGGACCACACAAGCTCCTATCCAGAGCCGTGGGGATTTGGTAGCCGACCTGTCCTTGGGCACCTCGTGCTCAGCCCTACGGAAAAAACCACTACATGGCAGGAGCTGGCAGCAGGAATGGGAGTGAACCCCGGAAAGGCACCACAAAGGGTACCTCACCTCTCCGGTGCTTTGCACCAGCAGTGGAAGCACGGAAATCCCGGCAAGCAGGATGAGGACAGAGGGATGGGCTGGCCCTGTCACAAGTGTACTCTGCTTTGTCCCCTTAAAGTGCAGAAAAATAAGTAAGGTATTTTGCGTCGCTCTCCTGGGATCCCGAGGGGAGCCGTGAGCCTCCCGTTTTGCAAAAGGAGGCGAGGGAGTGTTAGAACGTTTCACAGAGTCACAGAGACACTGACTGAGGCACCCGCCCAGCCTCAATCGCTTCCAAAAGCCATGCACCCAGAGTGAGGGACTGCTTTGGGGGTGTTTGCGCTGTGCTGAGCACGGCTTCTGCACGGGTTTCAGCATTTTCATAAATTTGGAATGTTTCTAGCAGTTGCAAACAAAATTCTGTTTCAAAGCCCAACTCCCCCAAAGTGCCTTGCTGATGGTGTTTCCATATGGAGAGTAGATTGTTCTGGGGTTTCAGTTTTCTGTGTTCTCAGTGTCGTTTCTTTGACAAGGGCTTGGAGTGACAAGCAAGAGGGGACAGCTTCACACTGACAGAGGGAAGACTTAGATGGGATATTGGGAGAAATCCTTCCCTGTGAGGCTGGGCAGGCCCTGGCACAAGATGCCCAGAGAAGCTGTGGCTGCCCCATCCCTGGAAGTGTCCAAGGCCAGGTTGGACAGGGCTTGGAGCAACCTGGGATAGTGGAAGGTGCTCTGTGGAGCAAAGCCAGCCTGCCGACTCCACGGGCATGTCACCAGGCTCTGCCAGTGAGGGAGGGCTGGAATGGGGAAGAGGGGTGAAAGGAATGAAGATTTTCCTAGTGCACTTACAAGCTGGCATTTGGGGGTTTTTCGTAAGGTCTCCTCCAGCCTGTGAATTATATTTGACAGCATTGAGCTGCCCGGAGCTCCGGGCGTTCCCCCAATTCGGGCTCGGCCTGATGCGAACGGAGCAGCCGCTTGCCCGGAGCATCTCCCCAGCAAGCCACGCACGGAACTACGCACCTTTACCCCAGCACCGAGTGTCCCCAGAAGGCGAAACCCTGGCGGGGAATGAGGGGGGGCTGAAGGGGAGTCCCTCTCCATCAATCCCTCCCTTTCCTTGCCGGGGCCCGCGAAGGAGGAGCGGCTGGAAGGGAGCCGGCCGGCCCCGGGCGCGCGCGTGGCGCGCGGGGCGCGGGGATTGGCCGGCCCCGCGCCTCGCGCCCCCGCCCCCCCGCCCCGTGCCCATTCATTAATAAATTAGCGGCACGCTCCAGCCGCGCGCGAGGCGCCAATGGGGCCCCGCCGGGGCGGGCGGGGGGTGGGGGGGGGGAGCGGCGGCGCCCCCCGACAAGAGTCGCGGGCGGGGCGGGCAGGGCGAGGGGGACCCCGGGGGTAGGTTTGATTGTTCCCCGCGGGGTATATAAGGGGTGTTAAGGAGGGTCGTGTGCCAGACACGCAGCCTGACCGGGCCCCGGGCGCCGCTCACGCCGCCGCCCGCCCGCCCGCCGCCCCCGGGGCGCGTGCCAGCGCCGCGCCCCCGCCGCCCCCCCCACCACGGTCCCCCGCGCTTTGCCACCCCCCCCCCGCCCGCCTCAGGACCCCCGCCCCGCTCCGTCAAACCGGCGAACCGTCACACCGCCGGAGAGGCGAGGAGAGCGCGCCCGCTGCTTCCCGGTGCTGCCCGGTGCGGCCCCGTCCAGCCGCCGCGCAAGGATGCTGGTGAAGGCGGAGGTCCTGGCGCCGCCCGCCGAGGACGAGCTGCTGCTGCTGGGGCTGGGCTCGCCCGCCCCCTCGCCCTCGCTGCCGTCCAGCGCCGAGGAGGAGGAGGAAGAGGAGGAGGAAGAGGAGGAGGAGCTGCGCGCCGCCCCGCCGGCTCGCCCCGTCGAGGCTCCGGGCGGCCGCGGGTTGCGGCGGGCGGAGGGGAAGCGGCGGCCGGGGCGGTCCCGCGGCGCCCCGCGGGCGGCGCGCACGGCGGAGACGGCGCAGCGCATCAAGCGGAGCCGGCGGCTCAAGGCCAACAACCGCGAGCGCAACCGGATGCACAACCTGAACGCGGCGCTGGACGCCCTCCGCGACGTGCTGCCCACCTTCCCCGAGGACGCCAAGCTCACCAAGATCGAGACGCTCCGCTTCGCCCACAACTACATCTGGGCGCTCACCGAGACCCTGCGGCTGGCCGGGGCGGCGCGGCTCGGCCCCGACGGGGCGGCGGCAGCGGCGGTGCCCGCCGAGGGCAGCCCCTCGCCCGCCTCCTCCTGGAGCGGCGGCGCCGCCAGCCCCGCGCCCTCCGCCTCCCCGTACGCCTGCACTTTATCGCCCGCCAGCCCCGCGGGCTCCGCCTCGGATCCCGAGCACTGGCCCGGCCGCTTCGCCCCGGGGCCGCCGCCGCCGCCGCTGCCCCGCCGCTGCCTCTAGCCCGGCCCGGCGCTGCCGGGGCTCCCCCCGGGGCGGCGGCGGCGGCATCTGCCCGCTTCCCAGGGCAGAGCGGGCTGTGGGAACGGCACCTGCCAAACCAAACTTTCCGTCTCTCTCTCTCTTTCTCTCTCTCTCTCTCTCTCTCTCGCCGATGTGCACTTTGTCCAGTTTTCCCAGATCTGTCACCTCGGGGCTTTTGTGTGTGTGTCCCCCCCTTTCCCCGCTCCCCTCTTTGCCATCTGTCCCTTATGATTTATAGGCGGGAGGGGGGTGCAAAGCGAGGGAAAAAAAAAAAAAAAAAGTAAATTGTTTTGTTAGGGGTCCAGGTTAGAAGTCATTGTATAATTTGTAGGCTTTGTGAGGGCTGAATGCAAGCGTGGAAATTTAGGCTGAACTCTCTATCAAAAGGGAAAAAAAAAATCGGGAGGGGGGGAATGGGGAAGGATCTTCTCATACATTATTTATTTCGACCTTTAGGGGACAAGGAACTCCCCCCTTCTTTCAGGAGATTAAAAATAAATCAACAGACTGAAAACCTCAACAGACACGGAACATTACAGCGATCAGCCACACACGTGTTCACATTTATTTATTATAAAGACAGATTTCATGGAAAATATGTATTTTTTGTATAATTTACAGAGTTTATTCTAGTATGTATTTACAGCTGAAGAGCAAAGGGTTTGTCCTTGTGATAAAATATAAATAAAAAGCTCTAATTTTCGTAACTTTGGGGTTGCTGCTTTTTCTGCTTTATGTGCCAGTGACTGGGAATTACTGGATTGGGCCTGTCCTTGTCTCTGGTGAAACCAAGGTCCAGTGGGGCCTGATGTCACTGGGTCCATGGTGGAAACAGCATTAGAGAGAGATAGAGAGGGAAGTTCAGTGAAAGTTTACTGCTCATTTACCCTTGGCTGTCAGTACGGAAGATACTGACAGCAAATGCGGGATGGATGGATAAAGACTTATAACACTTCAGGCCGATGGATTTCACCAACAAGGCCGTAGGATTTAAATGTTGTTGAGCTAAAAATCCACGGGTTACAAGAGGAAGAATTTCCTCCCTGTGAGGGTCAGGTGAATTCCGGGTCGCAGGCAGTTCCAGGGGGTTGGGTTCGGCGTGCACAGCACACAGCCAGGCATGTCACCGTGCAGGGGAGTGCTGGAGGCCGCCCAGGCCCTTCAATCACCGTCCCCGTGCTCCCGGGAGCACTTTGTGACTTCTGGGTACAAACACTTGGAAATCATTAAAAACCAGCAGAGGCGCCTGGCTGTATTAATTAAATAAAACGCTCAGCACGCGAATCCCGCCCGATGCCCTCCGGATCCCGGGAGCGTGAAACCCGGCCCTCGGAGCGACGCCCGGGGAAGGAAGAGAGGGGAAAAGAGAGAGAAAAAAAAAAAAAAAAACCAAAATGTGTGAAAAGAGAATTAGTGAAATTAGGTTAGGCCAATAAACCGCGCGGGGGTTCGCCCCCCCGGCCCCACAGCCTCGGGCGAGCAGCGCTATCTAGCCTGATCTATTGTTTCCCCCCCTGGCAGGGGGGTTATTGTGTGATAAATAATTCCCTTAAAAAAAAAAAAAAAAAAAAAAAAAGGAAAAAAGAAAAAGTGGGAGCATTTGCATAATCACTGCTTTGATGTGGCCAGCAAGATGAAGCTGTGTTCCCCCAAATCTGCCACGGGCCAGGAGGGAGAAAACAAGGGGGAGCCTTTCACGGCGCTGGCGGTGCGTGGGGCAGCCCGTCGGGAGCGGGGTTTTCACTCTCACCCGCTTTTGACGACCCCTTTTAATGACCAAACTCCAGGAACGCCAAAAAGGAGCCGAGCGCTCTCTCCGTCTTTTCTGGTCAGGCCTCATTGTCCTTCCTGGCTTCTCTCCCTCTCTGAAGAGGCACTGGAGTAGGTGCCTTCGGCTCTTCAAAAGGCCGGGGTGGACGGGATGTGCTCCTCTCTCTCTCGGTGCTGCAGCCACGCAGGAACCAGAGGGACATCCCGGGTGGTTCAGCACCAGGATGCTCCGCGCAGCTTTCCTCGGGGAGGGACGCTGTTCCCTTGCCAGGTGTGTCATCCTGCAGGGATTTCCCTCCATCCCAGGTACAGCTGGGATGGGGCTGTGCCAGCGGGAACCGCCGTGGGAAAAAGCACACGGCACGTCCGAGGGTGGAGGGGGGGTCGGACAGGATTTGGGGTGAGAGCCACGCCAGCCAGACCTCCCCTGCTCCCTGGGAGAGGCTGGCCTTGGCTGGAGATGCCCTCGGAGGAAATGGGGCAAGGCTGGCAAGGGGTGGCAGGACCATGCTGGCAAAAGCTGAGTTGGAGAGGCTGGATTTGTCACCTAACCCAGTCACCCTCATCCCGATTTTTCGTTTGAACGTGGCCAGAAGTGCTTATTTCCCGTTCTTGCTGCTTAATTTGAGTTCACTCCACTCCTTCGTTTCCTTCTTTCAGATGTTTCCCTCTTTTCTCTCAGAAGACTGATTTTTGGAGGTGACGCCAAAAGGAGGTGACCCCAGAGCCAACTGCAGCCACCCTGGAAGCAGACCAGGCGATGGGAGATGGGCAAACACCTCCTTGGAGGATGTGAGGAACCTGGGGGTGGTTTCCATGGCAGCCCCTTGCCCCAGAACATGTGTTTATGATCCTTCTGTGTATTGTATTTTGGCATAAAAGCTCCTCTGCGCCAGCAGGGCTGGAGGGGCAGCCCGAAGGCCCCCGGGGGGGTTTATAGCCCTCCTTGGCATAAGAATGGCCACGAGGAGCCAAACCAGCAGCCCAAGGGCTGCCGCACGCTGCCTTTCATGGCAGGCATAAATCTGTCCAGCAGCGCCGCGGTTAAAGAGCCCTCCCGACACGGCTCTCAGCTGGCCGGCGCATTTCAAACCCGCTCTTCCTAAAGCCTTACTCAAGTGCCTCAGGTCGGGCTTCCCCCTGCCCCTGTATTATGTATGGGTTTGGCCCACGCAGCCCCAGTTGCCATTCCCCACGGGCAAAAAGGATCTCAATTATCTATTATACAGCCAATCCCCTGGCATAAGCTGAAATCCCAGTGGGATCTTTCTTGTGACTTGATGTAGGTTGTTGTCTAAGTACAAGGCAAAATCTTGTGTTTTAAAGTCTGAGACAAACTCTTTTGCTCTGACGAGCTGACAGTGTAAGGATATAAAGATGTAAGGATTTCAAAATACAAGGACTTCCTGCCTTCTACCTACGATTCTGCAACAGCTGTGCAGGTCCAGCAAAATTCTGGCAGCCTGCTCATCCCCGTGACCTCTCGTACTGAACTGAGATTAAGGAGAGGCAGAACTCCTGCCAGATTTAAAATCAAGCCTCTAAAAACTGATTGGAGTGAAAAAAAAATCCTCGGAGGGTCACTTTCCAGCAGCCAGGAGGGAACGGGGATGGTACTGGGGCGGCTGTGACACACAGCCGTCCCCTCTCCCTCGCCTCCCCTCCTCCTCCTCCTTTTATTAAAAAGCAGGGAGACCGGCCCAAAGCTGATGGCATATTTACCTTCATGAGTTTTAAAAAAAAAGTTAATTACCGCTCGGAGCAAGTTGGTCGGGCTGTCCTGAGCTGTCTTTTATTAGTAGTCGCCTTCATTAATTTCCCTCGCTGGATTTGCTCCTAATAGCTGCCTGGTCCTGGGCAGCACAAAGCAGCATCTGTGCCATTGAGCAGAAAAGCGGGAGTCAGGCAAAGGGGGGCACTGGGGCGGGAGGGGGGGGCGACGCCGTTTGCAAATCAACCTCTATTAACGTGATGTCCTGCTCGGAGGGGACAACGGCAGCCCCGGTAGCCGGCACGACAGTTTGGGCTGTGAGCGAGGGAGCAAAGGCACCTGCTGCCTGCCGGGGGGATCCTGCCCTCATCCTGCTCCCCCAGGCGCTGGCTGTGCCCCCGGGATGCGGACCTGCCCCTGCGGAGCTGTGCGCGGGATGCTCCGCTCCTGCGTTAAACAAACTGTTCGCAACTCGGAAGATACAATCTGTGCCTCAAGAGCAGCTTGGCAGAGAAGTTTGGGATTAGGGAATGGGATTAGGTTCTGCAGGGAGGGGGCAGCGGGCAGGCACAGCGTGCTCACACGAGCTGGGGCAGCGGGCGGCTGCGGAGGCCAGCAGCCCCATCTGCTCCCGCTCCGCCAGGGGAAAGGGGAGATGATTTCATCCAAGTGGAAGAAAGGAGGGTGGCGTGTGTCACTCCCGGGAGAGAGGGTGAGAGCGGCACGCTGCCGCCAGCTTCCCCGCCGAGCTGGGGGAGGCACCCGTGCGCCGGGGCTCCCCTCAAGGCAGCAGGTGACAGCAGCAGGCACGAACCAACACCTCGCTGCAAATGCCCCGGTCTGGTTAAGGGGAAGGAGACGCCGAGGAAGCTGCTGCTGCTGCTGTGTTCTTCCAAGCAGAAGAGATCGGGCAGCCCGGGCTGCGGTTCTGCCCTTGCTGATGTGAGGCTTTCCCCCCGCTCCCCATGAACAGCCGTGCCTGGGGAAGGAGCAGTGCCGAAATCCAGCAGCTGGGCTCTGGGGACGGCTGATGCCGGGTTTGGGTTTATGCTGCCTCGCGTGCGGGGGCTGCCTCACAGCTGGAGGGGTCAGCCCGTGCCCGCTCTCTTCCAGCCGGAACGGCCCGGGATGCTGCGGCTCCGAGGGAGAGGGAAGCAGGGAAGGAGGGAGGGAGGCAAGCTTGGCTCAGCCCCGTATTGTTGGGATCCCTTCCCACTGCAACTTTTCTAGGAGAAATTCCCCGAAGTGCTCCAGTTCCTGGCAAATGAGTGAGAAAATCACTCTACCTGTTAGCAGGCTTTGGTTGCATCAGCTTGTTCCCTGGATATCAGATTGACTAATTTGGATGCTCAGGCACAACACAGCCAACAAGACTCTGCCTTTCACCTGGATACCTGCAGAAAGGGAAGGAGGAAAAAGCTCTTTGAGCAAGCCTGACTTGCAGCAGCACTTACACAAGTCCTTACACTCAAGTCCTGGAGTTTAGGTGACAGGAAAAAATGTTTCATGTTTCCTCAAGCGTGACGTCCCTACATCTCATATTTCACTGTCCCAGCACGGCACAGCTCCACTCCTTTTGTACTGCCTGGCCCTCAATGGTTATTCCGAGTACTTAGGTTGGAATTTGGAGAGTACTACAATTAATCAAGCCCAAAAAGCATCTCTGTAGCAAGTTATTTAACACAAACCACTGGATCTCCAATAAAAACTTCCAGTTTCTAATTTAAAAAAGACAAAATATTCCCGATATTCTCAGTTAGTTCAAATTACTTTATTCTGAAACCAGAGGAAATAGCAGCTTTTTTTTTTTTTTTGTCAGTAGCTCTAAGATGAAATTTACAGCCAAAATATTCAATTCTCCATCCTCAGAGTCAACTACTTGTTTCCTCAAGAACCCCCTATTTATATCACAAATAGCAGCCAATAACTTAAACTCCATGTGTTTGGAACCATGTTCATGAGGAGCCCCAGTTCTTCAGGCAGTGAGGTTGTAAATCCATGATTTCCAGTATCCCAGCCCCGGATGAAGAGAGAGTGCTTGATACATCTGAAATTGTGCCCAATCCTGTGAAGAGTAAGACCAGTAGAATATGATTCCATGTCTGTTTTAGCAGGGAACTGAACAAGCTGATCCTCGACCCTAACTTTTACTTGTGAGTAGCCATAACTTTGGCTGAGGTGGCAAAATGTCTCCTAAAAACCAACAAAAGAAATAAGCTGCCAGGTGGAAATCTTAGGAAGAAATCAAAATATTAAAATCCCATAGGGATGAATTTATTCAGAAGTATGTCTAAATAAATTTTCTTTTCCTTCCTTTGAGCAGGAAGGACTGGAAAACGCATGACTGCTCAGGGCTCCCAAAACTGCGTGTGCTGTCTGCTGGCAGCGCATTAGGACACTTTGAATGTGCAGGGAGTGTCCGAGAGGTTTTGTTTTGGTTTTAATTGTCCCTACAGAGCAGGGAAAGCTTCTGCAGAGAGGCTTTAAGGCAGCATCTCTGCCGCCCGTGAATTCCCGGGATCTCGCTGACTAGCTTTGTTCGCCCCCCGGAGCCCGGCTGCGCTCGCCGGCCGGAGCACGGAGCTATGCGGGTTCGTCACTTAGTTAAAGCCAGCATTTCCCCACTGCCGAGCGAGGACAAGGCCGGCCTTTATTGGCTGCACAACAAGATAACGGGCTTAATCTTCCCAGTAACACGTGAGCTTCCATGTATCACTTTAATCTGCGAGACACTGGGGCCGAGTGTCCCGTCACATGCCGATTTCACCGCCGTGTCAGCCGGCGACTGCCCAGCTCAATGATGGATTGTTTGCTGGCTCTTAACAACAGGCAAGATGGTGAATGCCCCGGGGTGACAGACAGTGTGCAATGGGAACGGCCGCAAATCTGATGGCCCGGTTCAAGTTCACCTGACAAAGCTGGAGCAGTCTGCGAGCAGCGCCCGGGAAAGGATTATTCACACTGGCATTATATTTTTCAATGCATTTTTCTCCCCGCGCAGCTGCGCAGCTCCCCAAGACTGAAGGTTTATGCACCATAATAAAGAGATTTAATTTTTTTTTCCCTTCTTCCTTCTCCCTCTTTACACCTAGTTCTAATCAGTTGGCCCAGGGATAGGGCATCTTTCCAAACAACTCGGCACAAACATCACCTAGAAAACAATAGCTTTGCTAAAACGCGAGGACAAAAGCCTAAAAACCTCTGCTGGCTGCAGAAACAAAAGGGGATGGTGTTGTTAAAGCAAAGTCTGTTAGGGACCCATCTTTGTGTGGAACTTTGATGCTGTGCCCCCTTTCTCATCGAGAAAATCTCCCCAAAGAAAGGATCCCAGTGCTTGGGGGCAGAGGGACATGGGGGCTCCAGGGGAAGAGGAGAATGGGAAATGAAGGCAGCTTTTCACTGACTGGCTGGACAAGCTGCTCCCAGAGATGTCTGGGGTAAAGCAGTGTCCAGCTCAGAGGTCATTCTGTGGACTGACCTGTGCCAGTCTAGGCCAGCAGCTCCACAGAGGGCCTTGTCAAGGACAGGCAGCTACAGATCTCGTTGCACTCCACGTGTTGATCATTAAAAAAGTAGTAAATTCCTTTCTTCCCAAAGTTGGAGCGTGAGTCTTTGCTGTTGAGAGAGTGAATCTGGGGGTCTGTGAGGTAGATGAGGCCTTTCCCGTTACCTGTCACCCAACCTGTGGAAGAAATGGCACATGTTGATATCTTGTTTATCTTGATAAACACCATAGCCTTTGTATTAGCACCCTCAGGACTCTGCCTGGCATGGCCCTTCATGTCCCCTCAGTGATTCCCAGTTTCCACTCAGACCCCTATGAGACACACAATGAATTTTAACCAAATGAATGCCCCAAAGACCCTGTGGGCCAGGAGCTGAGTGTGAGAGGCATAAACATCACTGTCACACACCTTGAAGGTCGACGACCACGTCAGTTCCCTTGGAGAACTCGTAGCAGAAGTGGCCGTAAGCCAGACCGTACTCCGTGGCTTTGTACTCATTCTTCACCACCCTGGTGTTGTTGGACAGCTTCACAAACTCCCCCAGGATGTAGGGCTCCACACTCACACAGCCTTTAATGGTTCTGTCTTCCAGAATCTGAAAGGAGACAGCCCCATTGCTGCTATACCTGACCCAAGACACTTTTCCTCCTCAGGTCCTTGGGATTGCTCAGCGCACAGCTCTTACCAGGAGCACTGCGGAGGGGATGTAAAAGATTTGGGTAGGGACCTTCTGCTCATACAGCCTCTTGTTGAACTCTGTCACGTAGTACTGGGCTGTCATCTGTCTCTCCACGTCACTGAAATGATGGAGGAGTCCTTTCTCCTCTTTGTATTCCTTCCCAACATACCTGAACAAAGGGAGAAGAGTTGGAGAGGTGTTTGCTCTGGGTGCTGTGCTACAGAAGCATCACTGCAAAGCAGAACATGTCAGAGACAAGTCCACCTGTGGGTGATGCATTTAAAATGGCTGTGATTAAAACTGGGTGGAATTCTTTTATTTTCCATCTCACAGAGGTGAAAAATTATCCATCAAATCCTGGGATGGGGGATAACACTGGAATGTTGAAACTCAACTCTTCTTAACTCTGAAGGGAGACCTGACTCACAGGTATTAAAATATTGTTCTCCATCCATAATAATTCATAAGCTACTCCTAGCAATGATCTGAACTCTGCATTAACTGTTAGAGGACAACAGTAAAGCAGCTTTTCCTTCCTGGGAATTAAAAGCTAGAGTTCCATGCAGTGATGGGAAAGATTGCCAAAATGTCCAGCACATTTGGGAAAGCCATAAAGTATTCCTGCTGAATACTTTAAATAAGCAAATCTTACCAGACAGTTTTCATCCATATTTACAAATAAGCAGCACTGATGAACACTCTGTTTCAGAAATCTGCTGGGCCCATACCTTCCCAGGCTTTCTTCTTGGTGCAGGAAGTGTATCCAAAAGGCACTTCTCTGCTTGCCTTCCTTGGCCACGTTCAGGTAGTCCCCAATGAACACAGCTGTCTCCTGGCCTGTCCACAGCCCCGATTTCTTGGAGTATTTCAGAAGAAGAGCAGCTATAAAAAAAGAAAACACCACAGATAAAAGGGAGAAATCCACAGGGTTGCTCTCAGCCTGTGCTGAGGACTGGCTGTTAGTTAGGATTAACTTAATGCTCATTATATTAGACAGATTTCAGGGATGGCATGTGGAATCTAAACTCAAGTAATGGGGTAAAATGCAATAAAAAATTAAATCCTGACTAAAATATTGAGTCAAACTTGCTCTCTGTGGAGGCACAGGTTGCTCTGTAGGAACTCACAGTATGCTTTGTGAAGCTCTTTGCTCCTAAAGATCCCAGTAGGCATCAGTCTCTGGACAAGCCAGTTATGCTCCACCCCTGCCAGGAGCTGCCTGTAATCATCATCCCTCAGAAAGCGAGCATCCAGGATCTCTTCCTTCACTCTGCCAGGTGTGAAGGCAAAGCCACCTCCCCTTGGCACTAAACCTGCAGGGCAGCTCGTGGCCAAAGGTGCTGATGTGATCCCTGAACTCAGAGAGGAGCTGGACTGTCCCCTGCTGCCCACCACATCCTGAGGCTTCTCTTCATCTTCCTCTGTAGTGGCACATTCGAAGGGCTTGGTTGTGGATATCTTTCCCAGGGAGGGCAAAGCTGCTGGCACACTGGGAGTTGCTTCATGCTTTGGAGCCAGTGCTGCAGGATAATCCTTTACCAAGTGTCCCATGCTGACGAGCTCAAATTCAGTGTCATCCACTGTTTCTGCCTGGGTGTCAACTTGAGGCAGCTGGGGAGATCTGTTCCCCAGCACGGCAGATTTCCTCACCCAGCCAGTCAAAGAGGAGTCACTGCTCACTTTCAGCCCTATGTTTGTTGATGGTACAGAAGGGCCCCTGTCCTGGGGGGGCTGTGCCTCAAACGAGGGATCCTCGGTGCTGTCTGCAGGTTCTCCCGGGTGGAGCCGCTCAAAGCCACCGATGCTTCCCTCCCTGCTGCTGTCCTTGGTCCTGCAGCTCAGCTCCGCACAGGAAAAGGACTTCTCCTCCTCCTCCTGCCCTGTAGGAACAGAGTAGGAGATGGAGAGGGAAGGAAACTCGTTGTTTGAGCCCTTTGCTTTCTCTTCGGAGGAGCTCCTTCCACGCTGTCTTCCCTCCCACAGCTCTTCTCCGCAGAGAGGCTCCTTCTCCACCATCCTCCCTGCTCGAGGGGCACACCCCTCTAAGGAATGCCGAGGAGAGCGCCCAGAGCCACGGAGGGGCTCCTGAGGAGCGGGATGCCAGGCTCTGGGAGGCAACGAGCACAAGGGCGTGTCCTGGCTGCTTCCATCGAGTTCTGTGGTACAGCACTGCTCCTCCACTGAGCCCTTCTCCCCTTGCTGCCCCTCCCTGAGAGACTCTCTGCTGCTATTACAACTCAGCTCCTCCCAGCTGGTAGAGTAACTGCATTTGGACAGCTTGCACCAAGAGTTCTCAGAAGTAGTGCTTTGGCTCCTGCCTTCCCCTCTGCTGAAACCATCTTTTCCGCTGTTTATTTTAATTTCTAATGGCTCCATCTCTTCTTCGAAGGAAATTTTCATCACTCCAGAGCCAATGTCTTGAATTCTTTGGCCACTGAGTCCCTCTAAGCTGCTTCCTGCTGTTGGTGAGCTCAGGATTTTCACAGCACCACTCCTCTGGTGAGCTGTGTCTTCAGCAGTACACACGGTGTCCATGGTTTTGGTCTCTGTTCTCAGGGTTGTGATACAAGCTCCCACCTGGATCTCTCCCGGCGTGGTTTTATGAATCCTGCAAGTTTTTTCAAACACTTGGCACACTGACAGGTGGTGCTGGGAATGCTTGGCAAGGATTTTCTCAAAGCTGGCTTTGCCTTGCAGGACAGGTTTTTGTACCGGGCCTTTGTAACTGTCTGGGACGTAAGACCTGGCATCAGAATTCGGGAAGCCTCCCACCCGTAGGCACCTCTTCACGGATGCAACCAGAGACATGATCTCTCTGGCAAGCATCCCCTTATCTTCCTCCTCTGGGAAGGAGTTGCTGTAGGAGTGCAGCTTCCCCAGGGCTTCCCTGCACAGCTGGGTGACCTGCTGGAGCTGCTGGCTCTCCCCATGGAGCCAGCGGTGCACGGTGGCCAGGCAGAAGGCGGCTTTGATGAAACTGTGCAGCTCCTGCTTGCTGGTGATGGCACTCTGCTCCTCCTTGGTCAGGAGCCCCACCTCAAAGGATTCTTTGGCTTCAGACAAGTAGAACTCTCTCTTTTCTGGGGGACAGTCCTTGGAGTGGCTGTAGGACAGCAGACACATCCCACGGATGTTCTGGGAGGGGATCAAAGAGGAATGGGGGAATTAAAAACACATTTCTTTCCCTTACACAATTTGAAGCAAAGCTCGGCTCTAACCTCCTGCTGCTGTTTCCTGGAGGAGATAAACTTCCTCTTTTTTTATCTTTTGAAATACAGCTGTACTTCTAGGAGAAGCAGCACTCCCAGGGCTTGAAAGCCCATCCCCACTCTGGGGACAGCTTTCCCTCAATGTATACCCCATGTAACCAGCCCAACCCTCAACACAGACACCCTGTGTGATGCACTGCAAGAAAGCCATGTCAGAGCCAAACTGAGCAGCCTGGGCTCTTCCCCTGCACAAATCCCACTTCCAGAGGGAGGAGCCACACTCACCACGGCCGTGAGGACAAACAGGGGGGTGTACTGGCTGTAGGCAGCTGCCAGCTTGCAGGCCTCGGCCGCCGACAACAAGCGGTGGTTGAACTCCTGCAGGAGGCTCTGATGAAAGAAAAAAACCCCCAAACATGAGGAAAAAACCTCAAGTCAAGGACTTTATTTCCAAATATATGGGGCCTGGTAGGCAGGGACAATCACATCCTAAACAAGAGCCTGGTCTGTCTCCGCAGGACCCTTTTTGCTATGGTTCACCACAGATACAGCACTTTCGACTCTATAAATATTCTAAATATATACACTTTATAACATACTCTTAATTAAATGTTCATTTTCCTGAAGGTAGGCATTCTCCCATCTAGCTGCTACTGAGCTTTTTCACTGGCAGCAATGGAAGTTTCTTCAGCCCTCTCAGCACGGGAGAGGAAATGTGTGGGTGAATTTGAGACCACCTGAAGCACCCCCACACACAAAGCCCAAACCAAGTCTCACCAGGTCAATGTCAGAACTGGTTTTGAAGCGTGCATAATCCTGCTCATCCATGGAAGCAAAGATGTCTGCCATAATACCCAAGGATGTGGCAATTCCCTGAAAGAGAAATTAAAGATTTTCATAGTGGGTGTTTTTCCCCCCTTTATTTTGAATTTTGCTGCTCTGCTGTGTAAAACACACCAGAAAAACAAGCAACAAAGACACAAAAAAGATCCAAAGAGAAGCATGGCTAAGAAATCCAGAGATGCCATCTTGGTATGGTTTTATTAATTTCACTTGCAAGGAAGTGCAGTAATCTGGAAGACTTAATGCCACCTAAGGGCTTGCCTGGCCAAATAATTAAGAAACTCAGGTATGCTTTCCCAAAATTCACTGCAGAACCCCCTGCTGCCACTGAAATGGACAACACAGACACATTCTGAGCTAGAGGTCAGGATTTAAGACATGGCAGACAAGAGGTGACAAGGTCTGGGTTTGTGGGATATCTTGTGCTGGGCTCCAATTACGAACCCCCTCCAAGCATCACCCTGGGACTTGGCAGGCTCAGGCTGACATTCCTGTTTAGCTATGGACACATGGTGTGACTGCTGCTCCATCTCCAGTGGAGGATGAGTGCTGCCCAGCCTCACAAAGGTGCCAGGGACAGGCAGGGGGGCTCTGCGAGCTGCTCAGGTCCTGCAGGGCCAGGGGAATCCATCACCCACCACAGACATGCTCAGGGGGAAAAAAAAGTGCTCTAATCCTAAGAAACAGCTAAAATCTGTGGCTGCTCTCTGGAATTAAGCTGTCCTTGTTGGAGGCACCAGAGGCATCCTCAGGGATGGTTTCAGTTCAGATGGCTCTGCTTAATGAGGAGTATTGCTTTCATCCCCCTGCAGGAAAGGAAGCGCGGGTGAGGCGGTGCATGCACGCGGAAACAACGCGGAATACAGACTTTGTGCTGCCTGTTAACCCTGGCCCAGGTGTGGCACAGAGGGAAACAAAAGCTAAGCTGCACTGGGGATGCAGAGTGGAAAGGAGATGCTACCTTTTTATCTGGCTGGGGAAGCTGGAAGTATCCCACGATGGAAGCCCAGACCAACTCTGCTGCCTCAAACCACATCCCTGGAATAAACCAGAAAACAGGCACTGAGCAGGGACTGCCAGGGATGCATTTCCACAGATTATTTCACACCTTGGGTCCTGAGGACAGGATAAAACCATGCCATGGCACGTTCTGCTTCAGTGACTCAGATCATTTATGAGCTTCCTTCAGCTTTTGGCTGTGCATGAACACCCATTTTGTCCTCATAAAAGACTTCAGCTCCACGGTCATGGAAGATTTGGTGTCCCAAACCAAAAGCACAAAATTAAGGCTGTTACCTCAAGTGCCAAACCCCGAATACAAAAGCCCATCCTGCTGAAAATGAGGGATTTTCTTGTGTTGAGAGAGGACATTGCCGGGATGTCCTTGTGATAAAACTACTGCCTGCCTTTGGGAATAGTGAATTTGGGACACACAGGGAGTGGCACAGGGAGTAAGGGAACATTTCAGATTGTTCCTTGGCTTCAGGTGAGATTAGTAATAAAATGACAACTCCTGCAAAATGCTTCCTTGGCACGTGGCTCCAGGACCTTGCTGCAAAGAGATGGGTGTGCAACCTCCCATCCTCTGTGCCTCTGTTATGGGCACAGGGTGTTCACCACCAGCCAAAATTCTGACATGTGCCCAGTGTACCATTTTAAAGGGGAAAAAAGCCCGGGGGAAACCTTGATTGGAAGCTTCCAGAAGAGAGCCTTACCAAGCTTTTGGAGGATCTGTCCCCTGATTTGCAGGCAGACTGCCTGAACAAGAACCCGATCGCTCTCCTCGGCGTATCGCCAGGTTCCTGCAGGAGAGGTGGGAGAACTCAGCACAGAATGAAAAATATTCCTGTCACTCTCAGCCTCCAAGGGTTACCTGAATCCCAGCAAAGTGCCAGGATCCTCCTCCTTGCATGGAGGCCCTTTCCATGGGAGAATCTCAGCTTCCCAGGGAAAACAGACCAACAGAACCCTGAACTGCTTCAATTTTCACAGTCATACAGCAACCTGAACATACCCACTAAAGAAACCCTGAAGAAAGGGAAATAAAACATAAAGTATTTATTTAGTCTGTGAGATCAGTGGGAATTTAGTCTGTAAGATCAGGCTGAACACTACTCCAGCAATCTGGATTTTTGAGGGGATAGAGTTGCCTGAGTTTCCTCCATCACTCTGTTCCTTGAAATTGCTCCACAGGTTAAACTTCTCCACTCAGGATATTTTCCCACCCAATTGAAAGTATACAAGGATGAATTAAAGAAATTTCAAAAATAATGTTCCCACATCTTAGGAGGGAATGGTGAAGGAAAGAGAAGTGTGATGTAAGGAGTCACTACTGGGATTGGTTTGGCTTATTCAAGGCTGGTTTAACTGTTAAAACTGGGATCAAGAATCATACCAAAATTGCAAGTATGAAATTGGAAAATAAATTTACACATACCCGTTGCTCCGTTGTCATTAATCAGGCTGCTCAGGATATATTCAGCTTTTAAAAGTTTACCTGATTGAAAATTAAAGGAAAAAAAAAGATAGAAAATGAACATAAAAATGTATTGTGGCACAAGGTGAATAAAAATGCTAATCAGATATCACCTGCACATAGAACTGCTGCTGTCTGTAGCCAGAAATGCAGGTGCCCCACATGCCCCACATGCATGTTTCATGTGGTTGTGCATTGACATGAAATTGCGAATGTATTTATTTATTTATTTTACACATCATCCATTCCTGGAAGATTGTCGGGATTCCCAGCTCTTATTCCCACCCCCCAGAAGAAAGTAGTCTAGCCTGCTTCCTTCAGCAGCAATGCTGCTGGATTCTGCCCCAAGGAAACGTGGGCTTTGGAAACTCATTAAGGACTCTCCGTGGAAAGCACAGCCACAGGAAGATGTGTTAAAAATCCTTCAGGTGCTGTCCATGTTACAGGAATGATGGAATTTTACTTTTTTTTTCCTGGAGGAGTTGCAACCTCCATTGTTGGCATAGTCAAGTGGCCCTAGTGAAAAATAAAAAGCAGCTGGGACAGTGGAGAGAAAATGCCAGGATTCTAATTTCCTTTTCTCGAGGCCCTTGCTCAGGAGTACAGCAATTCAGATATCCCCGTTTGAAACCAGCAGGGAAGATTTGTTAAGGGACAAAAGCCCCAATTAGTATTTCCCACACCCTTTCACAACTTTCTCTCCCTCTTTTGGCTCCGAAACCCTTTACACCGGCCCCTTTGTGCTACTGAGAGGAGCCGGGCAGGGCTCAAGGGGGCCGGCAGCGGGAAGCGCGCTCGCAGAGGTGGCACCGCCGGCGTGTCACTGCCAGAGAGGGCACCGAGTGTCCCCTCCCGAGTCAAGTGGGGCTGAGGAGAGCGGTACCTGCGTTGACGGCGAGGCGAGCCTGGCGGATGAGCAGCTGCGGGCTGATGGGAGCGGCGGGATGCAGGCGGTGCAGCCCCTTGGCCAGCCGCAGGAGCCGCCCGGAGGCGTCCAGCCAGTACAGGAAGCGGTCCAGCAGGAACACCACGGCCGTGGCCGTGCTGCTGTCCCGGACCACGATGGAGGCCTTCAGAAAAGCCTGGGAAAAAAAAAAAAACCAAAAAATCCACAGGCAGCCTCAGGAGCGCTGGAAAATGTTCAGCTTCACCGACCCTGTTCCTCATTTTCACGTTTAGGATACAGAGGTGCCAGCTGTTTATTTTGTTTGAGTTGTAGATACAATTCTTGATTTTTTTGTTCTTAATTGTGTGATATTTGGAACTGCAGAATTTGGTGGTCTGCTAATGGATTTAAGTCATGCCCAGCAGCAATTAGGTGAAAAGGGAGGGGGGTGAGACTGGGAAGGCTGGAAATGGTCACTGTAGCCATTGTCCCACTCGGAGCTCAGGCCACCCACTCCTCTGTACACCCCAAACAGGCAAACAGGCCGGGAATCCAATGTTTTTCCCCTGCAGGTCATCCTTAATGACTCCTAAGTGCCGATGGACTCTCCTGCATGCCCACAGCAGCACCCACATGGGGAATTGTCAGAATTCCTGAGATCCTTGCCCCTAGCAGGACAGGAGGCCAGCAAAGACAGCCACGGGACACACACAGCCTCATCACAGGTGCACAGCTGGGGACATTTGCCAAAACCCGGTCATTTCCCATGAAATGCGGGCCCAGGCACGGCCCGCTACGGGCATGGCACTAGGGCAAGGCAGATTTGTACAAATTTTCTTCTTTTCCTTTATCTTTTTTTTTTCCCCCTCAGCCCCAGTTAGATTTTCTGAGAGGATGGCACTTGAAAAGGATTCCTGAAGCTCCGGCAGGCACAACTCCGCCTGCTCCGGCCAACAATGGAGGAATCCCCCTATCCAAGCACCTGTAAACTGACACTGCGAACCAGCCATTCCAAATGCTCATCAACAGGCCATATATTTAAGCACAGAGCATCGCCTAATCTATTTTTTTTTCCTCCCCTTCTTCCTTTAATAGATCGGAGCACAAAAGCCTGAGAGAGGGTGACCTACCAAACAAAAGGGCCTTTGAGTTCCTAGGAAGAGTAGACTTGGAGGAGGATGGAAGGAATCCAAGTGGCCCTATTATTTCCACTTGCACTAATTAGACATTTTTCTGTCAGCTATTGAGCACTGCTGAGAGGCCAAACTCACTGAATTCATTTCTAAAGTGTTTACAGAAGTTTGCATCTGTTTGTGTCTCTTCAGGAGGAAAATAAGCACTTCAATAGCATTGTGGAAAATCTAAACGAAGCATCCCATTCTGAAGGGCTTGGCAGTCTCGCAGCTGCATAATTTAACTCCCCGCTCAATGCCGAAACCTCTTGTGTCCCTCTCCAAACCCAAATGGACGCAAAATGTAGAAAAGTCAAGCCAGGGGGAGAAACGGGGCTATTTTTTTCTTTCTTTTTTTCTTTTTTTGGGAGGCATGCTGTGTGGCACACCGCGCCACGGCTCGGTGTCAGCGCTGTCCCCTCCCCGTGCCGAGCGGGGACAGCGAGGAGCGAACCCCCGCTCCTTTCATTGCCTGCCAGCTCGTGTGGCTGCGGAATTCCTCAGCACCTCCGGGGAGCCCTCCCGGAGCATCGCTCCGGGATCAGCCGGGACAGCGGCTCCCAGAGCCTGCGAACCCCTTCTGGCTCCCGGGATGCCTCAGCCTGCTCCATCCCAAGCAGGACAGGGGAGATTTACTCACTTTCTCTGTCGCTTTAGAGAGAGAGGAGGTGGGGGAAGAGCGAGGTACGCGCGCACTTTGTTTTCACATCTGTGCCCGCGACGTGAAATGGATCTGCCTAATTGAGTTTATGACACAAAGGGAAGCTGGCCGCGGCTGGGAAGTGGAATCAGGTGGCGGGGGAATTAAATTTGCTCCAGATTTCTATACAGGGACCATTGGGGGAAATGCAAAGCAGCCTTTAGCGAGGGGGTAACTTCTTAATGGCGCTGAAGTTTGGGTCCCGGCTTTGGGTTCAAAGCCACGACGCCTCCTCCGCGCTGACAATGGGGGCCGCTCCCAAGAGAGGGGAGAAGCTCAGAACCGGGGCCATCTGGCACTAGGACGGGCAGGAAAGCGTCAAAGGGAAATTATTGGTGCATAGTAAATGAGGATGAGGAGGAGGGGAAGGAAATGGGGGGAAATCTTTATGTGGCAGCTGATGTAAGAGGAATTACAAGCCCAAATAAATGAAATATTGATTTAATCCACTCTCTCGGCCCTCTTTATAAAGCCAAGATCCCAGAGGCAAGCCCTCCTCCACAGCCTGCGGGCTCTGGAGGATCCCCTTTGGAAAAACGCCTCTACAAACAGCGTGATTAAAAGCAGGGGAAAGAAAGATTTAATTTTCAGCTTCCCCGCAGTTCTGTGGGTGCTCTGGACTCCTGTGTTTGCCGATACCCGCTCGTCTCAGACCGGTTCAGCCCTAGTTTCACTTGCGACCGGAGCCGAGCTTTAAAACCTTTTTAAAAAGCCACCAAACTGAGAGGGGCCGGCAAAGAATTTCTAATTCCGTGCACAAGGCAGGAGCGTCGGAGGCACACACGTGCTTCCAGGTGCTCCAGTCCTCTCCCAGGAGCTGCTCCTAGTTAGCACTCCACTGAACCCTAACAAATTGCCCGGTTTTCTTTCCCCTGTCAGATTAAACACAGAGGCACAGCGCCGATGGATGGGGCCGGAGCCTTTCCCCCTCTTGCCCACGCGCCGCCAGCAAAGCCCGTCCTTCCCGGAGACCAAAGCTGCTGTCACCGAGTGGGACTGCTCTATCAGTGCCTGCCTTTCAGCTGGCAATCAGAGCCCACTCCACAAGCAGCAGGGAATTAAGCCTCCCACCACGCCGGGGATGGCAGGGGAAAGCATGGCTGGAGGTGCGGGCTGACACACGGGACAGCCACACACTGGATTGCTGCAGGCTGAAGGTCCGGGCAGCTCCTGGACACTTCCCTCTTGGCTCAGAGCAGATGGGGATTCTCCCCTGCCCTGAACCTGTTAAATGCCTCAAGTTATTCATCCTGCAGGCAGAGGAGAGTTGGGAATTCAAAGGCAGCAGCGTCAGGACCATTAGGGGCAGCTCAAAACACCACAGACCGGGGCAGCTTGTACAGCCAGCCTTACATTGCTTCACCAAGTCCAAGACTGGGAATAACTCCTGATTCCCTCAAGGCAAAAGAACAGCAGCATTTTGTGATGAGGACAGAAGGAGAACTCTTAAAGTGCCCAGGAAGCTGCTTGAAGGGGGGTCCTGGGGGATCTCATATCCAACAGGGCAGCAGGGATTTGGGGCACCATGGCCACACGCAGGGTTCCTGCTCTTGATTAATACCAAAGATACAGAGGTGCCACAATCGTTTCGTGGACCTGGCTTGTTCTGGACCACTTATAAACTATTGTGGCACATTAAAAGGAGATATTTTAATACTTCAATATAGCAAAACCAGCCGCAGAACCGCCCTGAGGGAGCAACTGCAAGACCATTAGCAGCATCTAAAAATATGAGAGACTCTTCCCTGAGTCCTCAAAACATCGATGCACTTGAGGAAACACATTTAAAGTTGTAAATACTCCAAAAAGCTGCCTCTGGCAGGAGTAAATCCTACCCATGAGCAAAGTGAAGTGACAGCCCTACACAAACCCAGGATACAGCTTCCCTAAAAAATTTTTAGGGTCCACACAAATTCTGCTGTAGTTTTGCCACACAGGCAGCAGAAGGCAGAGTGCTCCGCAGCACCAGGGCAGTCACCCTGGGGAGCTGCAGCTCTCCTGCCCGCACCTCATCTCTGACACTTCTCACTTACAAAGCCCCCGGGAGGCTGGGGTGCCGCGATTCCCGATTCCCGGCTGGAATTCATCCCTCACATCGCACTCCGTTTCACTGGGATCACCCAAGAAGAGCTCTAAAGGAGGCAGGTAGCAAAAGGTCAGCCTTAACAACCGAGATCCCAGGGCTACGATTTAGGGCTTTAATTCTCCTGTCACCACACCCACCGTTAGGAGGAGGAGAAAACGAAACCCTCAGCCCCCAGCTTTAGCTCTTTTTCCAAAGGCTCCCAGCTCCTCATGCCACACACACACCTACAGTTAGGGCACAGCCCCTTGGAATGGGCTCCCTAATGGCAATCCATCAGCACCTAATTAGCCAAGGGCTGCAGGGCCTTATTTTCCACTCTTTTCAATATTCCCGTTAAATCCCAGGAGATCCCGTGCCAGCAGGGCCGGATCCGAGCTCCCCCATCCACAGCAGGGATCATGGAGCCAGCCTGCGCAGCTCCCTGCAGAAGGACCAGAGCAGCCCCACTCCTGAAGGCTTTTCCTGTTGTGTTCCCATCGTGCCCATCCCAGCAGATCCTGCACCATGCATGGAGGCAGGAATTACTGAGAGGTGTGATAAAAATGAAGCAAAGCCCCACAGCATCACTATGGTGGGCAAAAAAAAAAAAAAAAATTAAAAAGGGAAGAAAAAACCCTTCAAATATTAATGTAGCATGAATCATCCCACAAGAGAACTACGTGTGTGCCTAGAATCATCCTTCAGCTGAAGGCACAGCAGGTTTTTTGGGATCAAAGCTTCCGTGGATATGGGCATGTTGCCCTCTATTGGCTGCTCCCCGAGCATTAGGCTAATTCCATCTCTTGGGAAAGCCAAGACCTGCGGGAAGGGCAGCCCTGGCAGCCTCCCTTGGGGATCTGCAGCCCCATTCCAAACCCCACAGCACACCTGGTATTCACGGAGGAAAAAAAAATCCTTCCTTCCTCATCCCTGCCAGCAAGGATCTGGGACAATTCTGACTTTGTTTTGCCTTGTTAAAAAAATAAAATCCCAATGTTTCCCAGTTTTGGCTTTGGACACAGATGCTGGCTATCACCCTTTGGGCCTTAGATTCCCATCACAGGGGCTGCAGGAAGAGCTTGGCTAGCTGGCTGGAACTTGTCAGGAAATCATGGAAAACCCCAGCACGCTGAACTTGCCGAACTGTGGTGGCCTTGGGGTGGTGAATCCCGGCAGGAAAAAGAAAAAAAACCTCAAAATTCAAACCAAACCCGGCACCTTCCCTGGGATGCAGAGGGGAGCTGAGCATCCCCCAGCAAAGAAGAAGGAGAGCACTCGAAGAAGGTGGCTCTGCCTTCCTGACGAGCCGGCAAGGCGGGTCCCACCTTTTTTAAAAGCTCGAGAAGGCCGAGGCAAAGCCTTGAAGCCGCAGCCTAATCCTCTTACTCCCTGCGCCGGTCTCATGGAGCTTTTGAGCCCCCTCCCAGAGCGAGCCGTGCTCGGGAGAGCGGCGGCAGCCAGCGCTGGCTGCTGCAGCAGCGCCAGTGTGTTATGGTAATGAAGCGCCTTTCATTCACCCATCTCAAAGCGCTTCTTAAATGTAATGAATCACGGTTTATGAACTTATTCTAAGCATGGCAAATTAAAATAAACAGAGAGGGGAAATTTTTAAAGGGTTTTTTTCTTTTCTTTTTCCGAACAATAAATCGATAAAGGCTAATTTTTTTTTTTTTTTGTCCTTTGGGGAATTAAATTATCCTTCTATCCCTCATGCCAAAAAAAGAAAAAAAGAAGAAAAAAAAGTTGCTCAGACTTTTATCTTTCCTCATCACACTGTAATCACTTCTCTTCAGCCTCATTTTCCCCCCAGCTTTTTATTCAAAGAACTGAGGCAGCCTTTGCTCTGCCTTGAAATTTTATTTAAAATAAAAAAGAAGGGGGAGAAGGAATGGATGAAGGGGGAAAAAAAAAATCCCTTTTCCTGACTAATACTAATAATACAGGTCAAAATGTCAGTCTATCTACAATTAAATGGAAAACAAAAAAGGTTTTCCCTTTTTCCCATGGTACAATGGTGCTGGAATATAAATTACCGATGAAGATGAAATAATACTTCAAAGCACATGGGCGAAGGCAGCACAACGTTTACAAAGTATTTTCCACCACAGGATGAAACACTGGAGACAACGGCAGCCAATGGACTTCAGGGGGTGTGGGTGAATAGCCCAAAACTAGCACGGAGGAGGATTTGAGGTCCCTATAGTCCCTGACCCCACGATAGGCTTTGTTTAACAAGGGCAGCTGCAGTTATCAACAGATGTTTCAGCAATAAATAATTGGTATCATCCCAGAAAAGACCCATCTACCTGGGGAGAGGGCATAATGCTGCAAACACTGCCCCGCTATTAGAGCCACATTAATCTCCCATCTAGCCAGGTCTCTCGGGGAGCTGGCTGCAGGTGTTTATCCCGGGAGGGAGCTCACAAACGCTCCCAAGTTACAGGGAGCTGAGCTGCGATTGTAAAGGAGGTCAACCTCCGCCATAAATTTCTGTCTGAGGCCACACACACCAAAGGGAGAGAGAAAACAAATACCCGAGAGAGAGCAGCCACTCCCCTCCCGCCCTCCCCGGGGAAATCCAGGAGCCCTGCGAGGACCTGGGGACGCCGGGGCTGCCACTTCCCAGCCCTGCAGTGGCTTTGCTGAGCTTCTCACTGCTCCACAGAGGAATCAAAGCTGTTCCCAAAGAAAAGCTGCTTTGGCAGCTACTGAGGCCCAACTCTCTAGGGCAGGTGAGACCTCCTGGCCACCTTGGAGTTAACAACAGGCAGGAATGGGATGGTGTTGGCTTCAGACATGTGCCACAGGAACATAACCCCCCCCCCCCCGCAAAATTGACAAACCTCACCTTTATTCTTGTCCTGGCAAAGGGATAGCCCTTAGCCCAGATATTGCATTTGCCATGGAAAAAAGGCGTCCTCTATTTGCCACATGCCTGACGTGCCTCCAGGAAAATCAGAAAAGCAAAAAGCAATCCACACTTATTGCCACTTTCTAATCTTTGAGCTTAATCTCATCACCTTAAGGGATGGGATCCCCAAGGACCATTGGGATTATGCAGCTCCTTACCCAGGAGAAATTTCTCACAGGAGAAATCACATTGAATCCTTGCCTATCCTGCCTAGGTTTTGGCCAGCTTTGGTCCTCAAAGGATTCTGCCATGTAATTTTATTGGAAGAAGAGCAGGTGAGGAATTGTGCAAGCCCTGCTAAAACTGGTGATCCTCACGACCAACCTGCAGAGCAAAATTAAACAAAGCCACAGCATTCTTGTCAAAGTAGAGTTTTTTTAAAAACCACTATGTGAACACTTGGCATTTTAGTGTTATTGTAATGCCAGCTCTTCAGGGAAGAGGGAAGCATCACCTTAGTGGAGACAGACCCAGGAGTGCCCTGTGAAAGCCCCCGAGCACCACAGCTGTGTTGAACTTCATACCAGCAAGTCAGGCAGCCTGGCGCTGATCATATCTTGCAGGTTTGTTTTGTCTTCTGGGCCCAGCTCTTGTTTGTACTGCCACCTCTCCGGCACAAAGGGCCACTTCATTTCCTTTGCCTCCTCCAGCAGGCTCCTCAGCTCCTCGGGAAGCAGGCCTGAAAGGGTCAAAGAGCAGGTGAGGCCCTTGCAGCAAGTTCAGCCATGCCAGCCCCTCCAAAAGGCTTCTCCCAGTTGCTCCCAGGGGCTCTCAGCCTCGGGAGCTGGCCTGCTCTCTGTTCCCCTTGGCTGCACTGCCCTCCAGGGAAATGGGAGCCTCCAGCCATTAAAAAGGCTTTTAGCAGGAAGTCCTGCCGGCTGGTGAAGAGCTGCTCCCAACAGAGGCAGGAGGGAACCTGTTCCCCTGTGTCAGGAGAGAACAATGGGGTCAATGGCACAGAGGACCTGTCCCCCTTGCTCAGGTGACAGCAGCTGAGCCGTCCTGGAAAGCCACTTCCAAACCCATGATAAACCTGGACCATAGATGGCAACCAGACAGAAATCTAAGGGTTATAATGAATATGAAGCACAAGCTCTTGGGCAGTTTGTCCCTCTCCATACTCGTCCTAAGCCACTCCATCAGCTTTGGGTGGATCTCCAATCTGATCCAACTAAGAAAGCAACTGCAAGGAGCACAAAGCCAGAGGTTTGGGCTTGGATCTGCCCCTTCCTCTCAGCCACTCTCCATGTTCCTTTTCCATTTCATTCTCCTTGCAGCAGGGGTGATGTGGGTGTGCTGTGCCGTGCTAACCACTCGGCTGGGCAGCCTCTCTGGCCAATAAAAGTGGATTAACAAAGATTATTGACCAGATGGGGTTAATGGTGATCATCAGCTGCAGATCTGGCCCCTTCTGGCCATTAATCCCCCAAAAAAGCCCTGCTCAGGGAGCATGGCTGCTTTAACGAGGCAACGCAATAAATGCATTGCTACAGATTTTTTAATCAGTCCTTTATGCAGGGTCTGTACAAAATGAACTTCATCAAAAGGATGTTGCATGCTTGCACTGCAGCACATTCACAGGTATGGTTTTCCTGGGAAGAAACACGAAGTTGGACATTCAGGGCCCACCTCCAAAAAGTGAAGTTTACAATGTTCCCGCTTTTTCCAGCCCACGTTTTCTCACTTGTTGCCATCCCAAGGAAATGTGGGGTTTGGAAATCTTCCTGTTACACATCCTGGCTTAAAGTAAAGCCCAATTTCCTTATCCTCCTGAAGTGGTGCCTGAAGGGGCTCAGCCCTGAACGCCGAGGCAAGGTGGCCAAGTGCCAGGGCTGATGGGGAGAGGAGGTCCTGCTCCCACCCTCACACTGGAAAATCAGTGCAGGAGCAGAGGTATCCACCTCAGCACAGGGATATTCACCTCATCACAAGGAACAAATTGTTGGACAGAAGGACTTATCTCCCATGTGGAAGGGGGACGACTGAACTGCCTGTGTCTTTCCCCAAGGAAGATCCAGCTCCAAGGACCAGAGTTTGCCCTGGTAACAGAGAGCTGTTCTCACCACTGGCAATTTAAACTCATCAATTAACCAAGGCTGAGCGGTCACTCAAGTGGACTGGGATGATTTCTAGCCTAAAACAGAAACAAAGAACAAATCCAGACCCACCCAACACCCGTTCTGCCCTCTAAAGTGAGATAAAGATGTGCTCCTCCTCTCCCCACCATTTTTACGGAATTGGCCTTCAGTCCTTCCTGCTGCGGGTCTGGGAAAGCCGGGGGGAACAAAGGCAGCCCCGGGAGGAGAGGGGCTTCAGGAAAGCCCCTCGGCCCCAGCGCAGGGAGGGTCCCCCCGAAGCCGAGAGCCGCCGAGCTGCGGGGCCCTGCCTCGGCCAGGCAGAGAGCCCCAGCAGTTATTAATGTCGCTGTCACCACCCCGCTGCTGGGTATTTTCCTTCCAGCTGATGGGAACACGGCCCTCGGAAAAGGCCGAGCAGCACTCGAGGCTCTGATGGCCCATTTCCTCAAGCAGTTTACCTGAAGGACCGTGTCCAATCGAGTGATTATAAGGGCACTGATTCACCTTATCTGGAACTAAACTGATTATTTCTCATACTTTGTGGTATTTAATAGGAGAAAAGGAGGGAGGAGGAGGATGGGGGGGAAAAAAAGCGCTACCTGATTAGGGGTTCAAGAGCCTATTCTGCGGAGCCACAATAAAACTTAAAAGAATTTGCGACGAGGAAACAAAGTGCTCTTTGTTGGAAACAAAAGAAGAGGAGAGAAAAATCTTCCCGTATCCATAACAGAATCCTCCACGCCACCCTCCAGCGCAAACAGACTTAGGTGCTTCAGGAAAAGGCAGCTGACCTCCCAGCAAGAACAAGGATGGTCGGAAAAACATCTCCTCAACGGCTCCGCGCCCCGGGACGAACAAAGGGTTTTAAGGATCACATTAACGTTAGGGCCGAGCCACTCAAGCACGGCGAAAACGAAACATTATTAACACCGAGCTGGGGAGCGGGCAGTGCCGCAGATGTGGCACGCAAAGGGAAACCTTAATTCCGCTGGAGTGGAGAAATAATAAATCCTCCTTTCGCGGCCATAGCAAAATTGCTGCTGGTTTCCAGCAGGTAACGGCAGCATTGAAGCAAATGAGGAATCCTTTTATTCTTTATTTAGCCCTCGCTAAACGCTGCTTCCTTTACTGGTTATTTATTCCAGCCTGTAGCCAGCATGGATTTTCCTTTCAAGAGGGATACGGCAAAGGGTTTTTTTTAGGTTTTTTTTTTCCCCTTGGACACCACTTATAGAGGTCACACACATTTTACAAGATAAAGATTGGGGCAATGAGCTCTTTAATATATGAGGAGAAACTGACAAACAGAGAGGGCCCTCCCCCAGTTCCTATGAAAGGAGAGGAAATATGTGCCCTTATTCAGAAGTTGCATCCTTTTTTTCCCCCTCTTTCTCTCTCTCTCTCTCTTTTTTTTTTTTTTTTTTAATAACTGAAATTTATGTGCATCAGCAAACTTTTGGGTATTGTTCTTCCCAAACTAAACTGTTCCTTACAGCCTCATGTTTACTGAAGCTTAAAATTAGAACTGACAGCAATTCACTGCAACAAAGTGCACTTCTTTCCCTGCCTGCATCCCATTCACGGCCCCGAAATCCAGGCATCTCTTGACACTCACGGAGACGAAAAATAGGGCAGGGCTGAGCGCCGGCGGGGCGCTGCCGCCTCTCCTGGGGAGAGCTCACCTTGGCACCGCCGGTATTCCCGCTCCTCCGCCTCTCCCGGTGCCCGGGGCAGGAGCTCGGTGTCCAGGGCCCGCTGGCACTGCTGCAGCAGAGCGGCCACGGCGCTCTGCCCGCTCATGGCCCGCTGAACCCCCCCGCTGCGCCCTGATCAATGACTCAGGAGGGGACACGGGCTCCCCGTGAAAAGGATCCCTTCGAGGCCGAGGTACCTGGCAGACAAAGGAGGGGGAAAATGATTAACTAAAGCATCATCAATTATCCGAAAGGCTCAAGCTGGGGGAAAGAATAGGGGGAAATAGAGGAAAATAGGTGGCTGCCTCGGAGGACTTTATCAGAGGAGTGTGTGAAATCACTGCAGGCTCCCGGGGTCAGTGTGAGAGGGGAGCATCTCTGAGTGCCAGGGAGACAGGACGGGCTCGTCAGTGGAGCCATGATGGGCTCACCAGTGGGACCATGACATCCCGAGCACGGAAGTGACTGGCAGGGCTGTGCCGAAGCCCTCTGCACCTGGGAGGCTCGGGCTAACCGGGATGGAAAGGCAGAGAGGAGCGTGCTGTGTGCATTCCCAGACCTTCTCTTTCACCCTGGGATGACACCCCGTGGGTGAATGTTCTCCTCCAGGTGCTTAGGACGTTGCCAGTGGTGAAGCAGGAAATCCCCACCATCCCCATGACAGGCATCTGGCTCAGTACCTGCCAGAACGCTCAGGCAGCTTTCAAAAATTAAGCACAAGATAAATATTTAGCGTTTGGGGTTTTTCCCCCATCGATTTAGAAAACTGTTCCTGCAGCCTGAAGCAATAGTCAGGAGCAGCCTCAGTGAAAATATATCTAGAACTGGGAAAACACTACAGCAGTGAAGGAGGGAGTGCAAAGGACAATGCACAGAGGCACAGTTTGCTCTGCTGGCTGGAAACCACTCATATTTTGGGAGCTAAAATGTTTCCAGGCAGTTTTTCCCTTTCTGCTGTGTCTCTGGGATGGCTGGATGTGGGAGCTGGTGGCAGATAGGCCGTGCTCTCAAGGGCACTGAGCAGGAGCAAGCTGCCAGACTGAAAAGCAGAGGGCAAAAGAGAGGCACTCATGCGAAAGCAGAGAGGATCAGAGAGCCTGCCGTGGAGGGGCAGGTGGAGCAGGGCAAACCATGGGATGCAGCAGCAAAGAGCCTGGGGGCAGGAGCTCCTCACTGGGGTTCTGACTGCCTCTGCAGATGCAAATGTCACAGAAAGAAGGAATTTAAAAAGTAGCTGTGAAGGAGAGACCAAGGGAAAGAGCACGAACACATAAGAGAAGCTGGGGAGCAAGTAAGAGATCAGCCAGAGGCATGGATAAAAGCAGAAGGAAAACCTAGAAAGCCTTGCCCATCTTTTTAGCCCCAAGTAAGAGCCACTCTCTGCAGGGTTTGAGCCTGCTGAGCATGGCTGGGTGCTGGGAGCACATCCCTGTGGATGCACCAGGAACAGAACCCTTTCAGGGGCTCCCCTCAGGAGCAAAAGGAGATGGGGCCAGAGACAGCATGGCCCACCCAGGAGATGGGGCAGAATTACCTGTTGCTGGTAAAGATGAATCTAAAAAAAGGGGACAGCAACGGGATGTGCACATGGTGCAAGTCCACATCCCAGTTCACAAAGGTGCTCTCTCCCTAAGGATCTTTCAGGGGCACATCTCTGAACCCAGGAACAACAGCCAGAAAGCAGAGAGCTCTGCTCCACCCTGCCAGGTCTAGACAAGCTGATCCTGTGGCTGGGTATCCATCAGGGGAAAGAAAAGTGTAGTCACACTGACACACCTATGCCAGCGTGGCTTGCTCTGTTAACTGCACTGACATCTGCTAATTGATTTATCTGATTACCCAGCCCTGTGGGAAGGAGTGTGCAGCTGTCCCAGGAGTACCTCCCAGGTTGGGATGAAGCATCCCTGCCATCTGGCCCGGACTCCATTCCTTTGTGTAATTGATTTCTCAAAAACCTCCTTTTCCAGGGAGCCCACTCCAGTGACTCCCAAGCACACACACACCTGCCTTGGGTCTGCTGTGGACAGTAGTCCTGGGAGCCTGGAAACTGCTTCAGGAGAGTGCAGAAGCACGCTGGAGAAGGTCTGTGCTCAGCTGCCACCTCACAGCCTGTAAATAAATGCTCCTAAGCACCATTTGCTGTGAAGGGGCACTAAAACGAGCAAACACTGAGTTATTTCCCTTCACAAAAAAATAACATGGCTCCAGGAGCATCCAAGGGAGCTCATGGACGTGCTCCACTTCTCTGTGCTACAGCCCAGACCTTTGAGCCCAGCCTTCCTGGGGTCTTTACTGCAGGCAGGAGGGCCCCGTGGCTTTGTGAGCCACACAGGCTGCCACGCTCACAAAGAGCTGCCAGGGCTTAGCAGGGAAGCTCAAATTAGTGTGGAAGTACAGCACTTGGCTTCCTTGGATTGGGAGGATTTAACTCACCAGGAAACTGCCAGCTCCCTAACAGCGATCCACGCATGTCAGCGAGCCAGGGATTTCTCCTCAAGTACATTTTTCCAAGGAATTGAATAAACAGCAAGGACAGGGAGCAATAAAATAATGATTCACAGCAGCAGCAGCAGCAATGCCAAAGTGCTGGGAGCACGGAGAGAAGTGCAATAAACTGTACATTAGTGCTCAGGGGGTAGAGAGCCTTTTGAGACCCATCACTGGGGACAATGACTCGCATCATAAAATCAGCTTAAGATGCACCACGGAGCCCTAAAGCACATCAGCATCCTTCACACAGATGCCATTCTGCAAGTTGTGCTTTGTGACAGCTGTGGCGTTGAGTGACAGCTGGGAGGGGGAAATAACCAGGCACGCAGCTTTCCTGGGGAAACACAGGACCTGAGCCTAAAGCCCGAGAGCAGAACAGCAAAAACTTCTGGAGGCCTTTAGAAGCCTCTCAATGGTTACTAATCAGCTTTCTCAGAGTTCCCTTAAATCCTAACAAGTGGCACTTTAAGGAGATGGTTTTGAAGTGGTGAAAATCGCAGCCTGACGTGCTGCAAAACTGCCTGGGCAAAAATGTTTTCTCAGCATGCACTTAAAAATGCTCCCTGAAAACACATAATAAAAACAATTTTGCATCAGATTGAGGATTTAAGCACTCCTTGGTGACAGGAAAGCTGCTCTACTCCTGTTTTGGGCAAAACCAGCTGTTAAATGCTTGATGTAATTGTTAAGACACTCTAAACCAGAAAGGATGAGAAAAAGAAAAAAATCAGTGTCATTTCTTACTGGAGTCTGGATTAAAATAACTCCTTGCATCAAATATGATGAAAAAAAAATTACAAAGGTCTCAAGGGACGAGAAAAAACATTTCTGTGGTTCCCTCTAATTGGGGCTGGGGTTCAGAACAAGAGGGATGGAGGGGAGAATTGGGTGGGATACAGAGAAATGATCTCTTTAATAAGAAATGGGCTATACTGTGACATTTCAGAGCCCTTGGGCTAGAAGACCAAAAGGTCTGTCAAGAGAAAGGAATTTTAAGTTCTGCCATGGGTGGAAGGAAGCCTGGGAGTCAACCTAGCTGGTTTAAGGCTGCAATTAGCTCTGGAGGCTTTAAGAAAAAGAAGATGTAATTGCTGCACTCAAACTTCAAATGCAGCAAGGATAACAAGAGCTGGTTTCTCAGACAACACCATTTGGGAAATTTTCCACAGCATTATGGCCCTGAAACACAAATTAGAGATCACCAGGCCTTTTCTCTCTGAAAATATATTATCCTAATTTTCATCTTATTCAGGGTACCCTCCAGCTCCAGGGAGACTAATGAAGAGGAAGCAAAGACCTGATGAGTTCCATGTGGAGACTACATTTATGGATTAATCCCAACAGGGAGCAAATAAACCTTATTCCCAGAGCTCTCGGTCGGGACTCCACACAATCAATCGAGGAATGGATAGTTATTTATGGCTGAGGCTGCTTTGACTTTCAAATAAACATTTTAATTATTTTAAGTGTTACACCAGAACTTGGAATGTGAGCCGTGCTTTCATGGCACTGCCTTGCTCTCCTGCCTCCTAATCCCAAACCACTCTGGTCATTATGGCACCGTGCAAACCTCACTGATCTTCCTGCCTGAAACATTGCAAAGGTAAAATCTGTGGGGCAGGCAAACTAGAGAAGAGGAGGGAGGAAAAGGGAGGAGGATAAATGAAAGAAACACTCTCAAGCTACACTGAGCCCAAAGAAAAGGAGGTGCCCAACTCTGAAACCTTTTTTGCAATCAGGTTGGCACATCCTGATCCATCTTTGTACCCTGCTCTCCTCTGCCTGCTCCTACAAGCAATTTTAATCACCAAAGTGCTTCGGAGTGTTTCTTTTCCAACAGCTCCTGTTCAATTCAATACCTGCACCACTTGCTCTGCCAGCTTTTCCCTCCAGCCTAATTTGGTGTGCTGTGGCCCTTCCACCCTGAGATTATGAAGCCACACTCATTTTTAGGGAAGCTCTTTAGAGTCCCTTGCTGAATAAAGGCAAGGGGTGAAATCATGACACAGATCTGCTGTAGCTGCTGGAGTTACAGTCTCACCTTCACTCTGCATTCTGGCATTTCATCTCCCTCTGCTTTCTGCAGGGAGACTGAACAAACTGCAGGAGGCTGTCCGTGGGAGAGCAGTGGAACATTTGGGCTGGTGTTTTCACCTGCAGCAGGTAAGGGGAGCATGCACAGCACACAGCAGCCTCAGCTGCTCTCCCTCATGTGGATTTGTGCATGAGCCTTTTGGAGCCCTTCCTGTCACAAAAATAACAAGCTCAGCTTCATTTTTGGATTTGGCTGCTTGAGGGATTAAAAAATAAAACAGAAAAAAAAAAAAAGAAAAAAGAAAAAAACCCATTCTCTTGATAACTTAGCAAAGGTTTCAATAGTTGAATAAATATCATCTCCACAGAAGGCAAATTCAGTTTCCCTGTACATTTCAGTGCACACATGCTTGTGTTTTCCTAGAGCATTTACCTTTCTTTGCAGAAAGATGGTTTAAAAAAAAATAAATAGATTTGCTGGGGGCTTTATTCAGTTAGTTAGCTAGTTTACTTCTCTGGCTTAAAGATTAGATGTTTTCTTTTGGTAAAGCTGGCTATCCCAACTGGCTGTATTAAAATAAGGAAGAATCTCAATCAAAAAGCCTCTCCTAAGGCAAGCTTTCTTGTTAATATGCACCAACATGAAAGGGTTTCTTTTCATCCTATACAACTACAGTGTGTGTAAATTGCAGGGGGCTCATTGGCATAAATCTTGGCTGTGACCTCTGAGGTAAACTGGATTTACATTACTTTCTGACAAGAATTAAATGAAGGCCTTGTGGATATATGAACAGCCTTCTAGACTGCAACAGATGGGCATGAATGTGCTCCCTAGGCAAACTATCAGTGACATCTGTGTCCTCCAAATTCTGGTGGTCTCAGCCAATTAGCAGGCAAAAGGGGAGAGAAGAAGGGGGAAAAAAAAAAGAAAAAGAAAAAGAAGCCTGCCCCTGCACAGCTTCCCCAGGCAGAGCTGAAGCAGAAGTGCTTCTGTTTGGAAATGGGATCAGGAGCAGCCTCCAGCAGCAAGGAGGTGCTTTGCTGGCTGCTGTAGTGCAGAGGTGACACTGCAGGAAAAGCTGAGGTAATTAGGTAGAGGAGATATTAATATTAACACAGGGCAAATCCCAGCCCCACCTAAGGCTGTGTGGGGCTGGGACAAGGGGCTACCACCGTGGATTTCCACTGCTGCAGCCAAGGATGGAGATGTGTGGATCCCAAAAAGCAGAGGAGGGGTGAAAGTGAAGCCCAGTGCCTGACACAGCCAAGGCAGGAAAAGCCCCACTCCTGATCCATATTCACACCCCCACCACGGCCCCCTCTCCCTGCAGAGAGCTGGAAAGGACCCAGAGGGGTTCCCAAATCCTCTCCAAGCAGCCCCTCTTGGGTGGATGGGCTTTGGGGAGCAACACACTCGATGGCCACTGCACCTGCCTGCTCCAGAGCTCAGAGCTTTGTGGAAGAGCATTTCAGCTTCAAAAAAACATCCCAGGGAGAAAAACCTTTCCACTTTGGTTTATTGGAATGAGGTTTGGGATTCCTTGGTGCAGCACAGCCACAGAGCAGAGCCAAAGCCACACAGCAACTGCTCCCCACAGCACCTGGGGAGGTGGCCTGAGAAGCATCAGGGAGTGAAAACTCCATCTCCAGCCCACAGCAGAGCCATGGGTTTAGGCCAGTTGTAGCACAGGGGTGACCCAAAACGTGGAGCTCATTCCCTGTCTCCCAGATTTGAATGGAGCTGCCCTGGCAGGAGCAGGCAGGACCTCTGGCTAAAAGCAGAGTGTGGAACAAAAGCACCTGTTGTTTCACCCTGGTCATGACTTTTCAGAGAGGCCACTTGGGTGCTTTTCCCCCTCATCACTGCTGTCCCAAGTACTACTGGGGGATGTAGGGAAAAAAAAAAAAGAAAAGGAATAATTGAGGGGAGATCAATAAATTAAAAAGTTCTAAAAAAAAAGAAAAAGAAAGAAAGGCATAATGAATTTGGTACAGCACATATTTTTAGATCAAAGATGCCTTTGAAGTGACAAACCCTTAATCCATAAACTACTGAAGCACTTCCTTTCTCTCCCAAACTACTTGTTGTCAAATAAAATGGAAGTTAAGGAAATTATCTTTATCTGAAAATGGCCAAAAGAAGCCATCACCTAATGACAGCCTTGTCAAAATGACAATTGGGGAAATTGTTAGGAAGGGGAGGCCCGATGACTGGAGGAATAAGCTGCCTGTTTGCTCTAATCTGGTCAGGCAGGCCCCACACAATTCCAGTCAGCTTGCTGTGTGAAACAGCTAAGTCTTTGTCAGAGCAGGCAGGGGCTGGAAAGACTTCTCTTTCATGAATATGTATCACCACCCTCCACGTCTGCAGAAAAAAAACCCCAAACCTTCCAAACAGCAAAATAAAATTAAATGACAAAACCCAACAAATCCCAGAAGACGAAAATCCTGAGATATGGAACTGCACGGATGGAAAAAGTGACTGAGGAATGAAAGAGCACCTTTGGGAAGCACAGCCAGAAGGAGCCTCTTCCCAAAGGCTTTCTTTGCACTTTTATGCCCCAGCAGGCTGGGATGAGGCACTTCAAGTGCACAAAGGCAGAAGGGCCCATTGGGGCATTTAATGTCCATCACTCTGTGGTTTAGAGTTGGCATTGGTGGCACCACAGCCCGGGCCACAGACACACATGGAGCTCCCAGGAATTCCTTGTGCCAGGAGGGAATCACCCCCAGCAGGCCTGAACACTTCCAAGGGCAGGCACAGAGGCAGCTTTGGATCAGGGGCAGAAGCTCCCTGTGAAGTCTCGAATTTCATCCCCCTGAAATGATTTTTCTGGGAGATGTCCATGACGTCTGTAAACGAAACCCTTCACAACACCTGAAACTGAAACTGCTCAAACTCCTGTAAACCCAAAAATGGTGTTTAAAGCAATGGATGGGCAGATGGGAAGAGAGCACAGGATCCAGCAAAGCCCATCCCTGCTGCAGAAAACCCAGATGAAGACATTTTAAGCTGTGGTGGGTTTTGTCTCTGTTGGAGAACTACGACATCATTAAAGCACAACAAAGTCTGAGAAGTTACCTTTGAGTGCCTGCTGCCATTTTTTTAACTTGGCTGGTAAAACTGCAAACCAGATCTTGATTTATTACAGAGACCTTGTGGTGATATCATAAACTTCAGTTTTTCCCAAAAACAACGACCAGAGTCTGAAAGTTTGGCTCCCAGCAGAGACATCAAGACCCGGTGCTCAGTTTTGAGGTTCCCCATATTATGCAATGTTTGCTGTAGACATTTCCATTTCATTAGCATATTCTGCCTTACACGAAATCCAGCAATGAATGCTGTCCCTGATCTGAGGCTAATCCTCTTTAAAGAGCTACAGGCTATATTACATGTGGCCACAGCCAGGGCTGTGCCAGGGCTGCAGCACTTTGAAGCCTATTGAACAGTGCTCCCTTGTGAGGCCATACACAGGGCCATAAAGGGATGGATGCTCCCTGCGCTCTGAAATCCTGCTCTTTCCATCTCCAGGAGCTCCTCTCAGGGACAGAGCAGAGTCCTAGGCAAGGAAGAGACACCCAGCTGCCTTCAGCACCCCTCTGTGCCAATTTATGTGCCTACAGCAATAAAAATCCTTCTTTTCCTAAACCTCAACAGCAACTGGCCCAAGGTAGGGCTTCCAGAACAATCAGAAGTGAAGGAGAACCAGACACCTGCTTCTCTGAGTAGGAAGGAAGCTGCTTGAGTAGTTTGGGACACACAGACCTATCTGTCTTGGAAGGGGAAAGAGAGAAATGGTCATGGATGTACCTGTGAGGCTGCATTGCTCACAGCTGGGTGCCCTGAATGCTGCAAAGTCAGATAATGGAACTGTGGTTTTATTGCCACATCCTGAGGAATCTCCAACACCTTCGCAACTATAGAAATTTAAAGGGGAAAAAAAAATTACAAAAACAACAAAAAGGTCACTATAGTTTCTGCTCCTGCTACATTTCAGCAAAATACAGCTTATATTATCTTTAATTGGTCTAAACTACTTTCTTTGTTCAATGAAGGGAGGTGGAAAGGCTGACTCTGCTCAGCCTGCAGTGTGCACATGGAATTTTCTCTGTCTGAATGGTGTCAAACCAGACAAGGAGAGGGGATTCAGCCTCCACAGTAAAAGTGAAGGCAATGTTCAACTCCTTGGTATCAAAATAGCCACAAAAATTATTTTTTCCTTTGCAGCAGAGGAAGAAAGGGTCCAGAGGGGAAAAAAAAAACAAGGTGGAGGGAGCAGCAGAGGAAATAGGAAAAATAATCAGGAGGATGTTGAGAGGAAAGAACAGCAGAGAGCAGGAAGGGCAGGAAAATGGAAGAGAAACTGGGAAAGAAGAGAAAGGGAGAAGCCAGATGGGTTGTAAAGGAGGACCAAGAGCAGACCATGATGTAGAACGAAAACGAGAACTTGGAAAGTGACATAAACAAAGTTCATCTTGTCAGGAGTACTTCCCAGCAGCCAAGGTGAATATTCCTCACTAGTTTATTCAGGTCACATGAGAAGAAAAGAGGAAGAGCCCTTTTTCCTGTGTAAACAAGGATCAAAGAGGGAAATAAACAGAGGGAATTGTGCCCTCTCTTCCTCCTTTGGAAGATCTCCTCTCTGCTGATGGAGCAGAGCTGCTCTTGGCACTGGGAGCTAAAACTTCAGGGAACTCACATCCTCTCCTCCCCGTCACACTGACATCCAGTGGAATACAGTGGGATATCTCTGGAGTACACCTGCCTCGGAGAAGGGCCTGTCTCTTTTCTGTTTGAACATGAGGCCACTCGTTGCATACTCCAATAAACCTTTCCCAACTCCGGGAAGTTATCGCTGCCATTATTAGCACTAACTCACAAGCACCTCGACAACTCTTGCACTACCAAACTTAAACTGATGACTAAAACCGAAAAATAAAGAAAAAGGAAAGAACCCCCGCCAACAAACCAACAACTAGTTAGCACAAAACACAAAATCCCCCCCAGACGAAGCTTGCCCTCCCATGTCTGGTCACACACCGCCACCTACTGACTCCCACTCCGGGGCTCCGAGCGCCCGGGCGGCTGGGAATGAGAAAAGGGCTGGCAGCAGCCGGGGCTTTACGGCCCTGAATCAGCCAGCTGTCACCCAGCTGCTCGGCAGTGACTCGGCAGCTCCCTGAAGGACAGTTCCAGGTCACCCCTGTGCCATCCTGGAACAGGGCGGGTACAGCAGCACCGTGCCCAGGCTCGTGTGACAGGTGACAAGACGCAGTGAGGCATTTAATGCCAGGGAAAGCCAGCAAACAGGGCTCAGGTGCCTCGGGAGACGCTCCTGGGGTATGGAGAGGGCTGGAGGGGACAGCCACCCATCTTCTGCACCCTTCTTGGGCTTCCTGAGCCCAAAAAAAACCACGGGAATTAGACTCAGAGACAACATTTACACCTGAGCCCACAGGCAAATCCGAGCACCATGTTGACAGTTTTGATAACCAGGTGCAAAATCTGACCTTAGGAGAGAAAGGCAGAACTGTGGAAATCTCAGCACAGCAGAAATCAGGCCAGAATTCCTGCTGATTCAGCAGGGTCAGGAAACTTCCATCGTGTGAATTTAAATAGCAGGGACAAGGAGAAAGGTTCAGACAGGTCTGGAAAGGCTTTTATGCCATAACAGAGACAGAACTATAAAGGACATTTTTCCCAAGTGTCCAAGAAATGTCACCACAGCATTCCCAACTCATAAGCACTCCCACAGATGATTGAGAGACCATACTTCCTATAACTCTTCTGACCTACCATGAACATGCCAGAAAGAGAAAGAAACACATTTCCCCTCACCGACTCCTGTTTCCTCAGCCAATTAAGACTGACAGCAACATAAAAGTTCCTGGTGTTTTTCCATTTCCCAGATTTACCTATGGATTTGGTTCTGGAGTTAGGAGTCAGTTGTCAGAAAAACAAAACACCGTCACAGCCACGGCAAAACCACCTCAGTCTTCCGAGGAAGACACTAAATTAGCCCAACACCACATTTATCTGCGGTTTCACTGTCAACCAAAGACATTTCAATGAAAAGAAGAAGTTATTGTAATACTGGAATGACCTCTTCTACAGAACAGAACAATTTCATGAGAAACATCACCCAAAAACCCCACAGGCACAGAGTGCCTGCATTTTTTTCTTTTTTTTTCCTCATAAAGGGCAAACCTGGAGCTGTTTTCCTGAAGCTGGCAGCGTTTCAACTGACTAGAAACTTATTGAAGAGAGAAGCTGCAAATCCAGTTCCTGCCCTCTCCTGTACAAAATCACACAGAGCTATACTTAAATCATAAAACAATAAAGGAATATGCAGCTAATTCGACGTTACACAATCCTAGGGAAAAAAGGGAAAGGTCTCTACATACCTCAATAGACACAAGTATCAAAATAATCCCGTCAGAAAAGTTGCCTGCTGACCTGGGACTCTGCTCTTTCCGGAAACAAAGGGCTGACAGGAATTATAACCATCGACAGATGCAACAAATAGCAGGATTGTGCAATTCTGGCTTTTCCAGAAGGCAACAAAGTATTCCATTTTTCTTGCGTGTGAGCACACAGGCCCAGCCCTGCCTGCTGTAAAAAAATGCCTTCACTCTGGGAGAAAGTTGGAACAATCTGCTCTCCTTCTCTGCCTTTCAGCACAACCTCTTCCAAAACACAGTTTAATCCCTTTTTTTCCCCCCCAATGTCAGGGAGAAGAGCCCATGGAACAGCCGCATCAGGAATAAAAGTTATTCCACAAGAGCTACAAGGGAACTTATCAACCCACAAGTCACTGACCTGTTTGTTGAAGATATGGAAAAAAACCACAAGTGAAAAACGGTTTGTATGAGGTAAGGCAGAATTTCATGGCCCATGCCAGAGCAATGAAGCCCTCAGTGCCTGCTGGGCAGGCACAGGGAAGGGAGGACAGGGAATGTTTGGGATCCGCATGGAAAATGATCGGGTTCGCTTCGCCACTTGTCCTGGGCTGGGGGGTGGCACAGGTGAACATGGAAAACCAAGCCGCTGGATAAAGGAGAATCCACGGCTGTCTCGGGATTGGTAAAGGGAGGGAAAAAAGAGCTGAGGAAAAGTTTTCAGAGCAGTTCAGACCGTCGGCCCGGGGATGATTATTTCCCACAGGCGTGCCATGAACCCGAACTGCGGTTGCTTGAAGCAGACAACCAAATATTTTAAAACGATCAATTTAAGAACATCATCAGGTCAACCCATATGCTTATAAAACGCTTACCGAAGCGTTTTACTCCTCAAAGCGTTCATCTGGGGGGTAAAACCAGAATTATTTTGTCTGACAGCTGAGCCCGTATACTTGTGATCCCTGACAGGGCTCTGAACACAGCTCTGTCCCCGCTCAGAGACCCTGGAGAGACCTGTGGCTATTCCTTCAGAGTTATCCACTGAAATCAATAATTTTGATCTATTTTTCTTACTTTTTCCCTTTACTTTTAAAGACGTCCTACTTCCGGCCCCGCGGTGCCCTCAGCGCTTCCCGCCTCGGCACGGCCCGTCCCGGCTCCTCCCGCCTCCCGCTCCGGCTCCTCCCGCCTCAGCGCTTCCCGCCGGCTCCCTCAGGAGCTACCGGGAGTCAGGAGCCGCTGCAGCCCTCGGCGGCCGCCGGAGCCCCGCTCCCGCCAGGTGAGGAGCCGGCCGGGCCGGGCCGGGCCGGGCTGGGCTGGGCCGGGCGGCCGTGAGGGGAAGGAAGGCAGCGGGATGTCGCCGAGCAGTGCCGATGGGCTCGGTCCCGCAGATCCCGGGCTGGCCGTGCTGTGGGGTGGGGAGGTGGCACCCAGCCTTATCCAGGAGCCGGAGCCCATATCCGTAGGGCTTCCCGCTCTTCTGCTGCCTCTGGAAGTGGGGGTGATGACGCTCGCCGTCCCCTAGGAGAGGAGGATGAGGTGAGAGCGCGGTGGAGGGACGGACAACAGCGGGGCAGCGGCCGCCTTAGAGCTGCTGGAGAAGTCTACAGAAGGTTTCTTCCTCCTGGCCAATGCACTCTAGTAAGTCGAAACTCCTTTTTAGTAGAAACTCCTCTGGCAATTACGTGAAGGAGTGTTCAGTGTGCTCGACCTCGGCGGGCCTTTGAGGCAGGAGCGGGCGGCCGTGAGGGGGATGCCTGAGGGATGGTGGATCCGGAGCGGGGTCTGTGGGAGCTGCCGGGATCCAGGTTCGTCACTGGGTGCTGCCGGAGCAGTGGGTGGTTGGTCTATTTTTAAAATTAATGTAGCCATCTGTAAAATGGCTGCATTAAATCTTCAGTAATTTGCACTGAAGTCGTGAGGCACAGAAGTGTCTCTGAACTGCGGGCTGAGCTGCAAACATAATGAAAGTGCTCTGTGGTTTCCCCCTTCAGCAAAGATGACCTAATGTAATATCCCCTTACTGGTGCAAAACGAGGAAGGGCAGAGCTGGGCACGGGGACAGTCCCTGCTGGCCCACAGAGCTGCTCCCAGCGTCCCAGAGGGAGCTGGGGAATCCACAAGGAGGAGGGACTGGTAATGGTGCCACCACAGCTCGGCTCACAGATGGCCAAGGAGTCACCTGCTATCAGGCTGTCTGTCTGCATCCCTGCCAAAAGCACAGATGATATCTCCTGGCTTGTTTGAAAGGGAGCTCTGCTGGAAATTCTGTGTTTCACTCATCATCTGTGCTGTTGCAGACTGCTTCAGTAACCAAGCTGAGGTTGCTGAGCTGCTGTGTCAGAGCTGTTGCTGGTTTTGTGTTAAAGGTGCAAAGGGAGCAGTTTTGAGGTTTCACAGAGAAAACGATGCCCTGAGACACCACCACGCACTCTGCTTGGTGTTTGGGTGCAGTGTGTAAAAACCACAAGTCAACCCCATCATCACAAAACACAATCATCACTTCATTGCAGTGATGATTCAGCTGCTCATAAAGCTCTGGATGGAGCTGGTGAGCTCCAGAGCTGTGTGAGACACACTGGGAACTTACTGCAATCTGGATGTGGAAACATCTGCACTGTGTGATACCAGTTAAATGGCTGCTCACATGTTTCTCTGGTGAGTAACTGGGAACTCATTTGCTGGTTTCTGCTTTCAAATGGCAAGGCTTTTCTTTTCAAGGCTCAGTTTTAGTGTGGGAAGACACTGGCCTTGCATTCAGAGAGCCAGATGGCAGCCTTTCCTGAGCTGTCTCAGGTTTTATTAGGATGAACTGCAGTCGCTCAGGCTTTGGAACAGAATTTGTTTCATAAGTATGTGGTCTCTGTGCTGCAAGTGAAGACCTTAGAAAAACAACACAAAACTACCAAACCCAAGAAATGTAAATATTTTTAGCACTTCTGCATCAGCAGAGAGCTGGGATTTCCCAGCAGACAATGGAGAAATAGCTGGAGGTGGTGACAATTCCTCTTTTAGGTCTCGTGGACAGTCCAACCTTTTCCATTCACTTTTTGTGCTGTCCCAGCCGTCACTCTCTAAACGCTTTTTCCGTGCAAGAGGTCACTTCGGAGAGCCCAAGGAATGCTTTATAAATATTTGATTGACCACTGCCTGCAGACAGACTGTTGGTAAAGGTCTCCTGGTACCTGAGAGCAGAGCACACAGGCCCAGCCAGTTCTGCCTAGCCCCATTTTAAGCCTACCAAGCAAACCTAACTGCTAAATGACATATTTCCTGCGAAGATAAATCGCAAAGAGCTTGCTGGCAGCTGCGGTGAGTTGTGGCTGCTGAGCTCCCACTCCTGTGCTTCCAGGTATCTGGAAGCTTCCAGGTGTCTGGAGGCTCTGTGCAGTCAGTGGAGAGGAGCACAGGGAATATCCCAGCGCCACCCCGCTGACACCAATCTGTTGGGTTCCGCAGCCGCTCCGTGCCGTGGGTTTGGCATCTCCCGGCACCAAGGGCTCCTCTCATCATGAGCTCCTTCGAGGAGGCCGAAACAGAGGAGACAGTGACGTGCCTCCACCTGACCTTCTACCACCCTGGGCAGGCCGAGAAGATGATGTTCCGCTGCTTGGATTTCTGCCAGCGGCAGCAGCTGCGGGCGGACGACACGGCCAAGTTCGGCCGCGACTCCAGCCTGTGCGGCTACAGCCTGGTGGACACGCGCGTCTCCCGCATCCAGTTCTCCCTGCAGTTCTACAGGAAGCTCCACACCTCCGAGTACGCCTTCGAGATCAAGAACCTGAGCAAGAAAACGAAGCTGACCGTCAACCAAACGGAGCTGGGTTACTTGAACAAAACCGACCTGCCCTGGAGGTGCATCATCTGCTTCGGGGACTACCAGATCCTGGCGGAGATTCAAGAAGGGGAGGCCACGGATTATTTTGAGACTCACTTGCACTTGGCTGAAGCACCCATCTTACAAGAAAGGTGCCTGCCATCCCTGCAGCCTGTGCCCGAGAATGGCATTTCTCCTTCCTTTCCTCTTAGCCAAGGTAAAAGCCCCACAGAGATTGATGAGAACGAGATGTGCTAGCGGGGAGAAGGAGGCTGGATCAGCTTTCGTAGCCTCCAGCATACACGGCCCTCACCTCAGCCCGGTGTTCTTGGTGGTGCTCACTGACTGCTGCACATCAGTCTTCTTTGCTCGGTGTTTTCAGCACAGGCATTCCAGAGCACTGCTCCACAGGAATGGATTCCTGCCACTGCCTTCATAGAGGGCTCTCTGATGCTCAGAAAGGTGTGGGAGATGAGGAGCCACTCAAATCCATGGAATCCCAGAGCCATTGCCACGTGCCTTGGAAGGATATTTGACAGGCATTCATACAGAGCATGCACAGCAGGGTTTGGTCCCAGCCAAGGGGTGACACAGTGTCTTGTTGCATATTATACTTTGTGCTCTGCTTTGCACACCAAATCCCAAACAGTATTTTTTGCGAGCCTAGGTTGTGACTTCACAGATTTTGCAACTTAGAAACACTTTGTCCTTTTATGTTTTGATTAGCTTCAAAGCAAGGTTTCTTTTTTATTTTTACTTATTTAATTAACATATATATTTTTTTTGCAAGTTTACTTTTGCTTGTGATGTAGACAAACATGTAGCATTGATAATCATGGTCTAATGTGGATAAAAATCCACAAAAATTTTGCAATAAATACATTTTGTTCCCTAGTAAGGGTTCGCTCTGTTATATAGCTGTAATCTAAAAGAATTTTTGCAGAATAAAATTATTTCCAGGACCATCAAGATAAGAGACTGTCACTGGCACTATTCCAGGCTTTCCAAAATTGCCATAGCTCCAAGGTAAGAATTTACGTAAATACTTTCAGGAAGTTTTCTACCTCTACTCCTCTACCCAAACCTCTCTAATAATTTTCTTGTCTTCTAAGTATTTCTCAGGTTGTTTCAGTCAAGTTTTTCTTTGTCAGGGGCTCAGCTTTTCATTGGCATTTGGCTTTTTTATTTTGTCAAGTATTTTAGCTCGCTTGAAAGACACATTGGGGAAGAATAGGAGTTACCCATTTTATCACCCCCTAAATATTAGGATGCATTTCAGCATTAATCATGCCAAGAAAACCATAATTATAACTGAGGGGAGGAACAGCTGAGATTAAGGCAACCAACCAGGAGTGAGAGAAACCCACATGGGAGAGGCAGTGAAACTCAAAGAGAGGCTTATGTAGGATTTGCCCGTTCATCTCCTCTGTGACAAAATTACTTTGTTGCCATGTTTTCCACTCTTGGAAGCAGGCTGTGGCTTCCAAACAACAATCACTTGCTCAGCTGTATTTACCTGAGGAAAGAATCACCGTGTAAAATGCCCATTAAAAAACGGATTGCCTCCCATCACTACATTGATCTGACCAGCAGAAGGTAATTTACACAAGGAAGGTTGTTTTGCCTTTAAAAGGCGTGGGTGCAGCTGCTCATTTCCAACAGAAGGGCTCCATGCTCCAAACTCCCCGGGTCTTCTGCAACAGGTCCCCAAAAGAGACACTGTGGGATTCAGCAGGACTCTGACATGGCTGCCACAAACCCAGCAACAGATACCACACTGCCAAATGTAAGACTTGCTGAAAATTTTAATGACTCTTGAATTTGTGCAGATAGGCATTTTACAGTACCCTGGAACTGCTTCACATGAGCTGTTTGTAGAATCCCTCCATTTCTCAAGTACCCACAGAGATGGAGCATCACTTCCAAAGTCACCCAGGTGCTGCACTGAGCTCTGCACATGGTATCATCAGCCATGGCTACAGAACATGCCCATCACAGAAAAAGCTGGAGTCAGCCTCCTTTTCCTCAGTGCTTGTTCATCCCAAGGGAGGGCAGGACTGTCAGCTAATTCACTTCCTCAAGGCATGGTCAGGACAAGGTCACCTCATGTTCCCTGGCCAGGAGGAGCAGTGACCAGTGCAGGGGAGGTGAGTTTCAGCAGGTAAAAAACATGTTATTTACATGTTGAGGAGGTTGCCTTCCTTCCCATAGGAATATACAAAGAAATGTCCAGGAGAAGTCACACAGCAGTAGCTTAGGCCAAACCAAAATATACATTTGATGTGTACAGGTCTTTAAAGCTCATTACAAGTATTGCAAATGGAAATAATGGCAGTAAAATATTTTCAGAGACATAGCTACAACTGAAATGAAGAAATGGAATGTTACCAACAGGGCTTATCTTGTTGTCTAGGGTTATTTGTACACATGTAACCCCAGGGGGCAGGATTTCTGTTCCTTATCCACACTGCAATGACCCAAATATTCCAAATAGCTTCAGGTGAGCTAAACCACATTTTTCACATAGCTTTCACCAGCAAATTCAGTTCTGATGATTGACAGAGCAGGTTCATTACTTACCGCAACATGTTCCTTTTACTCCAAAACAAAGTCAAACCCTGTCACCCTTTTTGCCCCTGGAAAAACGAGACAGCTGCACAAAATAATGGCAGAGTAGAATGGCTTTACTTTGAAACTTTGGGGAGAGCTTGAGACCTGCAAGTACTTTGCAGGTTCTCTTTAGTTAAAAAGTAAGATTGACATGGAATACCAGGGGGAGACCACACAGCACAGGACAGCAGTGGTGCAGTCACTGAACACCTCCTGGGATTTCAGCCCATATTAGCAGGATTAACCATCCACTTCAGAGGCACAGGAAAGGCAGAGCACTTGAACACACTGTTAAAACATGAATTTTTCTTCTTTCTTTTCAAAATGCAGGTGTAGAAATTCAGTCTTTAGGGTCTTGTTCTTCCCTCCCCGCTGGGAGCAGAGCCATCATCCCTCCCCCAGTTTGCTCATGGGACGTTGCTCTTCCATAACTGTTCTGGTCCAGTGGAATTATAAATTTTCCACAACTGAAGAATTTTAAAGACCATGGAGCAACAGAGGTTGGTCTGTTCAGGGGGGCTGGGAAAACAAGACTTTGGTCCTCCCAGTTCTCCACTGGTTAAAATTCCCATTTTATTGACACATAAAGAGAATTTATATTTAGGTTTTGCTTTTCTATCTAGCACACGCTTACTAAGTCTGGCATATATTATACAAGGCGGTACCTTACCTAACCTGATGAGTTCTACTGTGTTCATTGAGGTTAACCGTGCTTGGCATAAAGTAAGTAAAAAAATAAAACAAATGGGAAACTGACAACAGAAGACTAGGAAGGCTTTAAGCGAGACAGGGGAAAATCTGAAAATTTGCCATGTCTCAGATTTGTTTTGCAGCTCTTGCTTTTTCACCCTCTAAAAAGCTGAAGAGCAAGTCAAAAAGCACAGAAATAGAAATTTTTAAAAATTATTTCTCTATCTTCAAGTATTAAATTAAGGAGGGCTGTATTAAATTATAGAGGACTGTTTCTGAGATATATATTAGGCCAATGATCAATTTTAAAACAAAATCAATAAAGACATCATCCAGAAGAAAAAAGGCAAGTTAACATACAGATAAGTCAAAGCTACCAAGCTCCAATTTAGTGCAGATAATTTTATATTAAATCCAGATACCCAGAAATATACACAACAGTTTTCACAAAAGTGGAGAAGGTAGATGATAAAATTGCACTTAGTTCTGAATTCAGACAGCGAGCCGCTCGCCCGTCAGAAAAAGGGCAGCGGGTTCCAAAGAAGCAGAGGAGCCTCGCGGGTTCCACTTCCCTTTCCAGCGTCTGGGGACAGGCAGGGATGGTCACTATCTGTCCTGGCGCTCGCACTCCGCCAGCCTGACGTCCGAGGCCGACAGTTCCAGCACGGGGTTGACGAAGCCGGCGTACTCGGAGTTGCCGTTGTCGTCCAGGGCGGCGGCGGCGCTGACGAAGTCGTTCTCCCACTCCAGCCCGTTGGAATCATCGGAGGCTGAGGCCGGGTGGCTCCCTGGCTTCCTGCTGTTGAACTTCAGCGCCGCCCGCAGGATGTCCTCCTCTGTCTTGGAGCGCTCCCGCACCGGGATCATCCTGTTCATGCCTGCCAGGGAACACACACACACGCGGCAAACACGTGAGGTTGCACCTGGCAGTTTATGTTCCTGCCAGGAGAAACTAAGGTAGGATTTGGACAGATGCTGGATTCAGTGGTCTAGGAAAGGTCTGCGGTTTGTTTGATTCCACACAAAAGAAGGTTCTGGACACTGCTCAAAGACATCTAAGCTGTGGTTTTGTCAGTAATTACAGACATTAATCACCTATTACATTGGCTAAAAAAACAAACCCTTGCTTTTTTTTGTGAGCCTTTCAATAGTCAAGGTCTCAACATTATGGATAAACTTTCAACTAAGTTTTTGCAGGTTTAGTGAACAAAAGAGAAAGTATTGTATGCAGAACACACCTGTAACAGCAGCAACGATACTGCTGTATCACTGCTGGGATACTCCTTGGAATGCAGATCCCAGTTCCCAGGGGATGTTACAGTGCCAGTAACAAGGGTTTTTTGCCAAAATATTGAAGTCAGACTCCTGACCAACCTCCACATTTTGAAAGGAAGAAGAAACACTTCCTTCTGCTCCTGGCTCACGAGAGGGCAGCATTTCTATACCACGACTTCTGTCAGGAGTTTACAATTCCACAGAATGCAGGGAAATTTTTTCATTTATCTACTGGAGCATTGTAATAAATTCATTCATTTATTAGGGCTATCTCCACATTTATCAAAAATAAGGAACTTTTCTCTGTAAAAATAATTTACAGTTTTAACCATTATAAACTTGACAGAAATTCCATCAGAAACAAGTTTTAAATCACCTTCCCTTTTGAAAACAACAAATTTACAATGAGCACAGCCTAAACTGTCAAGATCTCTAACTTTTGGGTTCAGGATGAAGCTGAAATGCAGGATAAATACCTTCTTCATCCTCCCACTCTAAATCCAAGGAGGTGCTGTCATCGTTCCCACTCACTGATTTGGTTTTGGTCATCAAGTCACAACTGCTCTCCGTGTTGGGTGTCAGCACCGTGGCATCAGATGAAAGCCCTATTTAAAAAAAACAACCCATAATGTATTTTTAATGCGTAAATGTACTTGAATTTCAGGTTAAACATGCAAAAGTAAATTTTTAAATTAAGCTTTCATTGTGCTTTGTGGCCATTTAAACCTCAGGAATGCTGGAAAAGGCAATTTATCAGTTCAAAGAGTAATCAGTAGCTTATTAATAGTCAATATCACTGAAATATTGCCTAATTAGAACTAGAAATGAATTTAATAAGCTTGTATGAAGACTTTTAAAAAAAAAAACCCAAACCCAAATCAAGCCTCTCCTCCCCAAAAAACTAAACTGCTCACACAGCCATCGACCCCCACCTTAGTGGTTGTCATGTACTGTCACCAAAACTCACAGATAAAAGCTTATCAAATTATTTTCCTCTAAAATGTTAGTGGAAATTTTTAGTGCAGGCAGCCAAATTCACCTCCTGCACTTCATTAGGAAAAAATTAAGCATTAATATGACTCTAATTACTTTGCCAAGGGATGATTAAAAAAGCTATTAACACACATCTGCATCTGCAACTGGTTTTACAAGAAATGTTCATCACCATCTTTTATTTCCCAGATAAAAAAATTATCAGATGTTTCAATTACAGATACATGTATGCACATTTTGTATTTGTGTGTGTAAACATAAAACTATACAAAATCTGTGTTTATCTAGAAAAAGAAGCAGCACTCTGTGCCCCTCAGGGTCCCTCAGCATTTAAAGATGTGCCTAAGGAAAGGCAGACTTACTGCTGCTTCGGAAAGCTTCATACTGGAATTTTGTGTTCCTCAGGAAAGGATCAAGGTCCTCCTCTGCCACATAGCTGCAAGAACATAATTTTTATAGCTTTAGAAACCTCCAAGGCTGCCATCAAAAATATGTTAATCCACATGCCCCCAGCTCTGTGCTACAAAGCACGTAAACACTGAACTAAATGATGTACAAAATCATCTGCAAAATGCCTTTCTGTTCCTGTTCATCAAATCCTCTCCCAGGCTGTGCTTCTGCTCAATTTTTATTAGTATTTTCAATTAAAAATCAATTTACTAACTCAAAACAACACTTCCCATCTCTTCATCACTTAAGATAAAATCTCCTTAATTTTCAATTCATATTTTAAGTGATGAATTCAAACCCTGCTCCTGAAGTCCTTTGTTTCTAAAATCTGGCCAGCTCCTACTCCATTTTCTCAGCTCCTATTCTAACTGTGCTTCCATAGAAAAATTCTTCCTGTCCACCTTGTCTTCTGGGCATGAACTCTTTCTAAAATCAAACACCACTCCACTGTAAATTTCTCCACTTGTTTTTTTTTTGACTTGTTTTTCTCACCTCCACCACTGAACACAGGAGGTGAGAATGAAGAGACTTAAATAAACACATAAAATATTTAATAAATATATTTTTTAAAAAATTTAAGACTATTAATGAAGGAACGGGCAGACTCTATAAACCATTTAAATAGCGTGTTTCTACTGGGTTTTTAAAACGGGGTCCTGAACAATAAAAACACTTAATGTTAGCTGAAATTTCACATAGAAACACCTTTCTAAACTAAACCACTGGATTTTGTGTGTGTGTAAATATCTGTTAGCAGCTGGGAGTAGCACTGCATGCAGCAGTCTAGTAACTCCATCAACAACCAGAATGAACCCAAAATACCCCCTAGCTATCCAGATGAGGAACAGGGCTACAGACAGTGAAGGCTGTGAGTTATCAGGAATAAAGTTTGGTCTCTTACCTCTGGAACTCTCCATTGTTAACAGCATGTGCTCTCTGCTGTGTTATCCTGTGCTGCCTACGTTGCTATCAAGAGAAGCGAAGGGTTGTAAAAGCTGAACACTCAAAACAGAGCTCTCAACACTTTACCCTATTTTATGCACCCCCCCAAAACCCATCAGTTTTTAGAAACCTCAGTCAGGACTGCACCTGTCTTGTCTCCTGTCTTCTTAAAAGTGTTTTCAGTGCACAACTAACACCTGGGTGATGTTGGATTTCTTTTGCTCCGTGCCCAGGAAGGGCCACCCTGCCATTTAAAAGATAAATATTTCCTACAAATCCTTTCATCCCTGTGCAAAGCAGTGCTGCCGTCTCCTCTGGCTGTCTCCATCAGCACTAAGTGCTTCATCTATATTAATAACAGCTTTGCTGCCTTGCAGGGCCAAAAGTATTAATAACTCTGCTAATGTCAACTTCATCGGAGAACTGCTCTTTGCCTTGGGTCTGGGGAGGTAACTGCACTGGGTCTTGTGTTTTTCAGTCCCAGGATGATGATGGTGGGGTTGTTTTCTGTCACACTTTGCATCCTGGATATTTAAATGACAATAACTGCAGGTGGAAGTGTGCAAATGGGGAATGTAGAGGAAAAAAAAGTGGAAGCAGAAATATCACATTGTGGTGGTTAGAGGTGAAAAGCTTCAAGAGCGCAGAGAGGAACAGACAGAAATTTGGCACAACACAGTCAACAAATCTGTCAAAATCAATTACTGACACACACAACCATTTTCTTTTAGGATTCCTATACCCACATAATACCCAATTTAGATTATCTCCCTGTTTTGCCAGGTCACATCCCACTATCCAGCACTGCCAGTTCCAGGACACACACATATTAAAATTCTCTGCTGTTACAGACCCTGACATTTAGCAGGGCAACATCAGCAAGCCAAATGAGCTTTGAGAGAGGCCACACTACCAAGGAAAAAGCCATTTTCCCATTTGTGCCCACAAACAGCAGGGAGATGAGTGATGCATTCCAAAATAGCTTCCAGTTTATCCAGAAGGGCTAAGTGCTCGAGGCATATCTGGACAAAAAAGCTTCCTTAAAATCCTTATAATCCTTATGGGTTTTGAGGAGGCTGTTTGAGCAGTAGATAAGTGGTACTAATTTTACACCAAGAGGAAATTAAAATCTCTATAATCCATTCTGTCTTAGGTCCTGACTGAAAGAAGTGCACATTAAAAATACTGAAAGACAAGAAATACAACATTCCTTGCACAGAACTTCTAAAAAAACCAGTAATGCCATTAAAAAAAAATTACTTTTGCTGGCTTTCTATAGATCATAAGTGGTAAGGAAAAAAAAGCAGGCAAAAAGGTCAGAAAGAATTAACCCTCCTACACCAAATGGCAAGGGGAGAGAAAGAAATGTGAAAGGAGAGCTATACTTAGTGACACAGAAATTAGATGAGAACTCCAGAGCAGGGTCAATACAAAACACAAAGATAAGGAGCAATACGGTGCACAAATATCTAAAGTACATTTTACAAGTCTAAATGATGTCTAAATTAAACGTGTGCTTAATTTCAGGGTTTTTTTTTTACCCAAAAGCCATCACAGATCATTTTTACATTTAAGATCAGTAACTTCTACATATTATATAAGAGGAGTGTGAAGCTAATTATAGACTAAAATTATAACTCGTTCAAAATCTCTACTCGGTGACAGAAGCTGTTTCAAACAATTATGGTGATTTTCAGCTGCTCCAACCAGCTGCACTTCCAAATCTTGTACTTCTTTCTCTACTTTGCAAGCCAAAGCCATTTCCTTGTCAGGTCTCCTGAGATGGAAAGGGTATCAGGGAAGTCTGCACACATGGGAACAGGACAGAGGCTCTCATAAATATTGGGGTCTTTTTCCCCTCACCTCCAAGAGCTTTTTCTGCTTTGCTGCCCTGGCTGCTTGACGTTGTGCAGCATATAAAGCCTCCTCTTCTAGTCTTAACTTCTCCTCTTGTAAGGCTAACTGTGTATGAACAAAACAGTAATGGTTAACAAAAGCAGAACCTATCTATCTTCCTGTTATTAAAGCCATAAGTGCAAGAGAACAAAAGAAAAGCAGCTAGAAAATCAAAATAAAACAAAATTGACTACAGCTAAAGCATTAACTGGGTTTAACAGCTTCCCTCCCCACAAGCAAACAGCCCAAGAAATTTAGGTAACTACTGAGAAAACATTTATTATTAGTGAACTGCTGCAATGCTTTTTTCTATTCTATTATGGACAGCACAGTGAAAGATTTAAAGATTTTCAGTTCCATGGTTCATTGGCACTTTAGATCAAGGTTCATTCAAGTTTCTACATTGTATTCCACATCATATTCCATTAACTGCTGCAGCACTAAAACAGAACAACAAACAAGTGTTTTTTCCCTTAAGAAAGTTGTGGAGAAAATTCAGCACAGGAAAAGTTGAATCAGGAATATTCCCATTTGGTCTTGCACTGCAAAAAGGGTCCAATTTAAGAGATACTGGTCAGAAACCCAGCCTATATATTCCATTTTTTCAGCTCAGAGGCTATGAAAAAGAAGGAACTCGTGCACCTTGTAGGCTAAAAAATACCAACTGCTGAACAAAACCCAATTGTTCCATGTGAGTGCAATCTCCTGGTGTCCATGGCTGATCCTAACATTTCTGGAAGAAAAACCACTTGTTCTCTCACTGTGACCACTTACCTCTGACTGAAGCTTCAGATCAACAACCCTCTGCTTCTCAGCAATGGAGTCGTAGTGTCTCTCTTTCAGGTCTGCAATTTCTTCCTCAGTCAGAGGCCTGGGGAAGCACAAAAAAGCCCCATCTATTATTCATGCATGACAACCCTTTATTTGCACTCTGACATATCTGTGTGGTCTTTCCTGACCAGTCCTTTAATGCACATCCAACAGGCTCTGCTTGTGGCCTGCTCCTCCTGAAAGTTCCAGCTTGTTCAGGACTGTGCTGTCTCTCCTTGCTCTCACAATATATATTATTTATATCTTTACAGAAAGCTTATTTTCAGAACCATCTCTGCCAACAGAACTACTGGAACAGAACCATTACTGTCACTGCAGTCCTAACCTCACTTTTTTTCCCCCTTACTTGTTTTTGTCCCTTGTTTTTCCCTTACTCCATTTTGTTTAGTGCTCCCAGTGGGACAGCAGAGGGAAGGAAAGGTCCTCAGGCTCAAAGTCTTACCTGTGACTGCTTCCTGGGCTCTCCCCCTGTTAAAATAAATAAAAAAGCCTGATTTTTTGCAAAGACAGAGCACTTCCAGAACTTCCCTTAGCAGAGCAACCCAGGTCCATTTCTGTTGTCAGACCAAGGGCACTTGCTGAGTCTTATGCAAGAGTTAGACCAGCAGCAAATTCTCCTTTGAGTCACCCCAAACACACTTTTCCCCACACCTCTTCTTTTCTTTTCTTTCTTCCCAAAGTCCATCATGCCCCCTTCCTTTGGGGGTTATTGCCCATAGTCCCCAAAACCAATTTCTTAGATCTTTATCCAAAGTCTTAAAGTCATATTCCTAGTGCTAGGAAAACAGAAAGTAAAAAAAAAAAACCAAAAAAAAAAATCTTGTGATTTAAGTCTACAGCTCAGCTTAAAGTAGGAGAACGATGCAGATGTTGGAGCCATTTTTAAGGATTGTACAAGCAGGTTTTACAATGATGCCCCAGGTACTCACCTCATCACTTTCCACCAGGTTCTCAAACTGCAGAGGAAAATCAAATAAATAATTTTTACAACTCGATATAATGAGTCACTAAAGACTCATACAGCCAATATGATTGCATATTTATGTGTCTTGTAAAAACACCACTCCAGTTCTAACAGTGGGACTGTAACCCTACTTTCAGAGGAATTTCATTTTTAGAGTTGGACCCTCTTAGCAATGTTTCTCCTCCTAACAGGAGAAGAGCCCTAATTAAAAAAGAAGCATTCTAAGCTGCACAAACTCACTCTCTCACAATGTGAAGTTCTGCAGCACAACAGATTTCCCCCTCTGCACACAACTTTCTCAACAGCCAAGCATTACCTACAATAATTAATGTTATCCTCAGTAATGGGGGCCATCTGGCTGGCCTAGGACTTGCAGAGCACAGGAGCACTCAGGGAAACTAAACCAGGTTATTCCTGGTTAACCTTACACTACCATTGCAAAAAGGATTTCAATCTGGAGGCTGGGAAAGGACCTCTGTGGACTACAAACACTACCAACTATAAAGTAACCCCAGCATCAATTTGGGCTGAAGTATGCCAGAATATTTCAGTGCTCATAAACTGTAGAAAGTGTTAAAGGCATTGCCAAGACTCAGCTTTTCCCACTTTTTCTTCAACAACTAAAAATGTAAGTGCTCACCTCTATAGTGAAGTGTTCTCCTGTTGAACACGTTCTAAAATACTTGGATCTGGAAAAATAAGTTTACAGTTAGACTGCAGAAGACTCTTCTATACACTGCAAAAGGTAAATGAGCCCGAGAATTTAAAGTAGATTTTAAAATATGTTAAGTATAAAATAACAGCAAAATCTTCATGTATTTAGCACATTGACTTATTAATTACAGCAGGGAAAGGCAAAAGCATGTAAATGCCTTCTATAGAACTGGGGAAAAAACTACAACCCTTGTGAGATGAAATCACTTGTCAGGATGCTGGACTTGACACTTACAGACTCGTAGAACGTTCTGCAATCCCTTTAATACATTTTTCCTGGAAAAAAAAGCATTGTTCCAGGCAATTTCTGAAAATGCTGTTGCTCACCATGGCACTTAACTCTTTCCTGGCATCTTGCACCTCATCAGTGCTAAGCAGTACATTTTATTTTGACAGCTTGGCACATCCAGAAGGCTGAGTCTCAGGGAAAAGCATCCTATAAGAGGTCAAGGCAATACTTTTAAACTAAAATAAAAAATTAAATTCCCATTCTAATTTTATACAGAGAATTGCTTTCTTCCCTGATTCTTTATTCACAATGCTTCCTATTTTATTTTCATTCTTTTACAGAGGACAGTTAGCCCTGTCCTCTACAAAGCCCCAGACAGTTTTAAGTTCCCTGAATACATTTTCACCTAGCCAAGGAGGTTTGGCCACCCTCCAGAAGAACATGCTAACATAAACACTCTTCAGTGCAACATCCATTCCATCGAACTGTTTCCAAAACCAGGGTTTCCAGTTGCAAGTGCTGACTGGTTCAAGGAATAAAGCCAGGGCCTCAGGGATTTCTCTACTTGCACGAAAAGATCCTTCAGCACTTGCAACCAACACCAACACTGTGACAATAATAAAAGCAACACAGCAGCCAAAGCCTGAATTATTTTAACCGTATCGGATTTCATCTCCATCTCATTTTTCTTTGGAAGCCAGTTTAGGGAGCGTCTCCCCTGGCAACTTGTTGCTCTACCCACTGGTTCCTTATTGCACAACCTTTCCTGCCACTAAAGAACCTCTTCCAGAGGATTCACTGCTGGGAAACCAGAGAGCAGAGGCCACTTTGAAGGCAACTGTGGAAGCCTGAGGTCATTAGGGACACAAACAGTTTCACCCCTGCACAAAACTTCAAGTGAAGTATCAGCAACCTATGAACATGTTTACACCTTTTATATTTCTCCTTTAAGCTTTGCTTTTCCATAGTTTTTAAAGACTTTTGGTTGGATAGCTCCTGGAGAAAACAATTCTGCTGACAGGTCACAGGATCTATAGAAACAATCAAATTAATCTTCTAAGATCTGAAGCTATTAAAGAGACTAATTTTTTATACATATATATACATACTCCATCCATATATATATAAAGCAGCACAAGTCCAAGAAAAGGCAACTTACAATCTTCCAGGACATAAAAACACCTATTAAAAACTCTATACTTAGTTGTTTAATTAGGAGTTTATCTCTTACAGGCAAATCTTGGAGCATCTAAAAATAATGAAGCTGGGGCTGGGGGAGGATATGAGTGATTACAGTAATCATTAATTTGATAAGCTACATTTTTACATTATGGTGCTCCAGAAACAGCCAAATGTGGACAAGGTGGTATCAATCTAACTTGCCAATTTTGTAATACGCCGCATTTTACAGTTTTGGTTTTAGCAGAATTCCCTGCTCAGTGGAAGGAGAATAACCTCAACACTCTGACACTGCTCTGTAAACTACCACCACCACCACACCCAGAAAACAAATCTGATCTGAAACACAGAGGCCAGCAGTCCTCTGTACATTTTATATGCCTCAGACTGTCACTGCAGGTTGTGCAACACCTGAACAACTAGACAATACAGCAGCAGGCAGTAAGGTTTGCTTCACTGGTCAGGACAGCCTGGGATTGGACTAACAGATTAACAGATGCAAGGATCGCCACTAAATTTGTCACCGAAATTGTCACTAGATTTGCCTGCTGAAGAAAGGCTAATGGCCTGTGGAAGGAGACTCAGCAAAACACACAGGAAGGAGAAGCTTTCAAGTTGTGCAGGAAGAAGCTTTCAAGTACTGCCTGGTGTTCTCAAAGCACAACAAAGTGCTACTTCAGTGCCAGCTGTCAAGGCATCGGCGGTGTTCTCATCCCCTCTGGCGGAGCACTAAAAATACAAGCAGGTATCCTCTACATGCACTGCCCCGGTTTTTCACCCCTGCCTCCGAGAAGCAGCTTGTGTGGAAGGTGAGACTCGCCTGCCAGAGCTGGTGTGAAGCAAGAGGCCACGAGCTTGCATCATGTGAAATGCCCAGCATATCTGCTGAGAACGATTTCTAGCCTAACACATCGAAAATAAGAGATGTGTAGGTATCCAGTACCGGTCAGGACATGGGAAAAGCCCAAGCATTTCCTGTTTGCACTGTGCTTTTCCGTGAACTGCTTGTGGCAGAACGAAACAGGTTGTCGCACGTTTCCAAGAGATAAGGATTCCTCGGAACCATTCTGCCACAGACATGAGTTCATCCGAACCATTCTGCTCCTGATTTATCCCCAACAGCGGCTCAGCCTCTGACTCACGGCGAGGACGAGATCACATTGCAGAAAACTGGGTGTTTTTCCATCTCTCGCACAAGCACGGCCGCCTGCACGGCTTTTGGCAACCGACCTGAAAAACCTCTCAAGGCACCTCCTGCCGGAAAAACACCGGGGCTCGGGAGCCGCTGACCCTGGAAGCACATGAGCACCGACCGCACGAACCCAACCCGCACCGAGCCCGGCGGGCTCCCGGCGCCTCCATTCCCCGGGCACGCCGGACTCCCCGAAGGAACCCAGACCCCGCAACCCGGCCCTCCCCGCCACCCCCCGGTGCCCCACGGGGAAGGCGGAGCCGGCGGGCCCGGCACCTCCCCGCCCCGGGGAGGGGAAAGGGGCAGCGGCGCTGGAGGCTGCTCACCCTCCGCCGCGCTGGATGCGGCCGGCATCCCTCCGCAGGAACAGCCCGCAGCACCACTGCGCCCAGCAGTTCCCCATGGCATCCTGCTGCCCGCAGCTCCCGCCGCCTCCCGGCGGGCTCAGCCCGCCCCGGCCGTGCGGAGGGGCGGCCGCGGACCCCCGGGAACAAAGGGCCGGCACAGCCTCGTGGCTGCGCAGGGCCGGGCGGGGCTCGCCCCAACCGACGGCACCGCCCCCGGCACCGCCCCCGGCACCGGCATCATCGGCCACATCGGCCCGCCCCTCGCCGCCGCCTGAATCCCGCCCCTAAAGCGGCTTCCCCCGTGGGGCGGCCCGCTGGGGTCATCGCACGGCAGCCCGTGCTCTGGCAGGAGGAAAACAGGGCAGGATGGAAAAGCGTCGCCAGTAAATCGTCTTTTGGAGGAGAGGAATCCCGGTCAAGGTCGCTATTATTATGAGGGGGGGGGAAATGGGGTGTCCCCCCAGTTGTCGAGGCCGGACTGGGTCAGTGCCGTCGAGATAGCAACAGCTGGAGCACACCTGGAGCACTGGCACAGTGTGGTTTTGCGAGATTCCTCGCTCGTTTTTGGTCTCTCCGGCTCCTTAAACCACAGCACCACACTGACACATGGGAACACGGAATCACAGGGTGGTTTGGGTTTGCATGGACCCTCCATTAGCCCAGATTGCTCCAAGCCCCGTCCAGCCTGGTCTTGGACACTTCTAGGGATGGAGCAGCCACAGCTTCTCTGTGCCAGGGGCTCTCCACCCCCACAAGGAGGAGTTTTTTCCTAATCTCCAATTTAATATGCAGTCTCCTCTCTTTCAGTTTGAACCATTCCCCCTTGTCAGTGGGAAATTAATGGGGTCATTACAAATACCTGGTTTGCTCCTTTCTTTTAACAAAAGTATCCCGGCGGTGGAAAGGTTAATTGGATCCCAAGTCAGCTCTCCGTTAGTAGCTCAGGACACACGCCAGGAGCCAGAGGAGCTGCTTGCTAGGACAGTGATGAGCAGCAGAAGGCGGGAGGGATCCAACAAATCACTGCCAAGCACACTGCCATGTTCTTCTTTCCCTGGAAATGTGAGGTCAGCCTGGAAAGGTACATTACTGTGATTGCATGCAGGGAGAGGGAATGAGGGCGAGGGAGACATAAAAGCAACCAGGAATTCATTACAGAAGGTGATGCTGATGGATGTGACTCAGGAGGAATACAATGCAGGGTCCAGAAAAAATTGCTGGGATATATGAATCCTCTTTACACTGTTTTCCAGGAAATGGACACTTTGGCAAGGGAAATACTGGCCCTTTCCCAAAGAGCAGTGCTGCAGTGTTATGAACAAAAAAAAGGTTACCGTTTTTTTTCCTAAGAGAAGGAGCAGCAGAGGAGTTTTTGAGTTGATCTGAGAGTGAACCGTTGGCCTAGAGTTCTTTGTTAGGGAAATGTTGTAACCGCCAGTTAAGTATCCTTAAGTATCGTCATTTGACTCTCAATTGTAGGAGATTCTTGTTTATTTCAGTACCACCCTAGCCTGCTGCCAAGAAGACGACAACCCGCCCCTCGGAGGGTGAGAGGAGAGGGGGATATTTGTGGTGTAAGAGAAAAGGGCAAGGAGGCCTGCTCCTTTTGGATGCCTTTATTAAGTGATCAGCTCTGGGGAGGGGGCCCGAGGGGTCGCGCACACCGCCACTGCTCCCTTTGGCAACGCAGAGGAGGAGAGAGAGAGAGACAGTTTTGCTTCGCAGCAGAACTGGGGCTTCCGTCCTCACGGGCGTGCCTAGGAAGACAGCTCAGGCTCCTTGTCTAGGGTCCTCATTCTGGTCCAGTTCTAGTAAGTCACGGTGACACTTAAAACCTTGCTGATAGAGTAGGGGAACTTTCTGTTGATATGGCTCATAGCTTGGTTTGTTGAATTTTTCTTCGTTTTTAAGGTCCTTTGGTTTGAGTTCTTAGAATGTCTCTTCATTTGCATATTTCCCAGGGATGTTATCGGGCGCCATCTTAGGGAGCAGGGGAAGCACTTCCCGACGGGGGCAACAAAGATATCAGTAAGGTAGGGGATTAAAAGTTTAACCTTCAACAACTGTTAACATTCTTAACTGTTACAATT